>NC_133904.1:37746751-38379351 GCF_964199755.1 Larus michahellis
AATCTCTCAGCGATGCGACACAACAGCCTCCTGCCTTCAGCTCCCCCTGAGCTCACAGCTCTCTGCCCCAGACCACAGCTCCCTCCTCACTCCTAAATTCACCAAATTTTCATGCTCTTTGTGCCACACAGTATATATTACAACTGTTTACAGATGTAACAAAGTATACAAAGTTTTTGTACACACTAAAATATAGGTCTTAAGATATCATAAAACCGAAATTAAAAAATTGAGGCATAGAGACACAACAATTCTTGATTGGATCGGAAGTTTTTCATTTAGATACTACAAACCAGAGCAGGCAGCACAGACAAAATTATTGCGACTTTTTGAACTTGCTAAGTTTTAAGAGACATTTACTGCCTTAAGGACAATGTCAGTGCAAAGAACTACAATGACAGTTGCAGAGCAGAATGTGTGCCTGGCACAAGAGAATCGGGGTCAAAGCAGCAGTGCTGTAAAACATCACTCACATTATCTTGTGCCAGAAGAAACACTGAAAAGAGAGCAGCCTAGCACGCAGCTGTTAGGCCAAAAATATCTTAAGTTGTATTTATTCCAAAAATATTCGCTCTTGGACATTATCCTTTGGCTCCTCTATGCCTAATTAAGGAGATAATTTTATATAAGTAGTCTGTATTTTTCCTGTTTAATCACCACTGCCCTAATATGAATGAAATCTATGATAATGGCAGAGAAAATACAAGCTCATGATTTATTAAATATTTCAACATTTTATCCTTAAAAGGTTACCCAGAAAAATTGTTTTGTTATGCTAAAGTTCATATTTACTTAAAAACTAGATAGTTTGAAATACAAAATAAGAGAATTCTCCTTATCAGGAAAAAAAACCTTGTTTTATTCATTTGATGCCCCTTCATCAGTATCAAGTTTTAATAAAACATAATTGCAAAATGCACATAAGCTGTTACAGCAGAGAAAAGAATATATGTAGTTACCAGATTAGGAAGGGCAACATAAATCTTTAAAGACCTCTAGGGTTATACTACCAAATCCACGGAAAACTGAAAAATACGGTCCAGCCTCCTCTGCATGTGTGTGTCACGCTTTATGGAAGATCGTTTTTAACTTGTAAAAGCCTACAGATGTATTATGCTTTCTCTAGTAAACAAATGGTGTCTCCATGCAAAATTTTATAATCTTTAAGGGGGAAAAAAGAAACCATTTACCAGCCGACAATAAAACTGTCAGTTTTCAGATCTCCTAGCTACCAGTGTGGCAAATCAACATAGCACATCATCCATAAAGTTCACTACAGATGCAGATTTTTATACTTAATCCTATTAAGACAGTCAAGACTTGCAAACGGACAGCCACCAATGAGATTTGTAATGGAGTCTGAAGTCCACAACAATTTTGTTAATAATATCATTAATTCACTATATGGATATAGATACAAGTACTTTATCCAGACACCATAAACACATAAGCAGATAAAGTTAAGTGAAATCTATCATAAACCAAGACATTTGAATTACTGCAACAACAGATTTTTGCAAATAAGTCAAAATGACAAAAAATGAACAAGCACGTAGACATATATGCATATACACATCCACACAACCCCTACATGTGCATGCATAACAGCTCTTAAAAATAATCCTTAGAAATATTTCATATGGCTCAGACTCAGGATAACTTTTCTTACCATTAATTCTCAATAGGTTTAAGAATCTTACTGGGGACACCAACAGGCTAATTTTTCATACAAGAGACAGGAATGTTATAGCAGGTTTGAAAACTTGGATGGAAAAAAGGAACCTGCTGTGCCTAATCTTGGGGGAAAAGGGGTGACTGCCACCAACCACATTTGGCATTTTACATGCCTGAGGAATCTGACATTTACATCTACTCTGAAAAGCCTGAAACTGAATTTTGACTACAGGCCGCAATGCTAACCTATGAAAGCCTCTTTCAAAGCCAGGAAGTTTTCCCTCCATTTAAAGGCGAGGATGGAATTGACAAAGTATTTTTTCCTACGCTTGGAATATAGCAGCGTTAGCTTTCCATGTTGATTTACAAACACACAAAAATCCAAAATTGGTATTTTGGCTCTATTGTAGTGACCTGTACCAGGAAACTACAGCCTAGTAAAATGAACTTTAAAAGACCAAACAAATCAAAGGTCTAACATCTTTCCAAAGAAAATCTTTTAGAAATAAATAAAAAAGGAGGAGGAAAAGTACAGTACACTCACCAGGCGTGTGTTAACAACAGGAAACAGCAGTGCCAAGAGGGCCCCATTCAGCATATGCATCTGCAGCCTTAGAGAAGAGGTGTGGTATTATTTTCACAGATAGAAATAAAAATGTGATGTTTTCACATATTTTATCTAGTATCTCTTCAATAAAAGGTAGCAAGAGATTTAAGAAAATTCTTTTGGCTTGAATTTGAATAAAGCCACTGTTAAATGCAATAACCAGATACTGTTAAATGCAATAACCAGATACTGTTAAATGCAATAACCAGGACAAATCTCTCTTTAAATACACACTTAAATAATTTCCTAAAGTAGGACTGCTCTCTATAATGAGCTTTGGATTCCTAGAAAGCCTGGACTGTCTGTTTGTGTTAATTCCATTCATGATGCAAGCTGCTAAATAGTTGGAATTTTGCTGTTCATTTGTCTTTCAGAGATTAAAATAGCCTATTTGATAAAGGTTTTTACTCCAGTCTAACTCTATAAATGTACAGCTTCAAAGTAAAGCTTCAGTAATTTGGAAGAAGTCCCTTAAATAAAATAATTACATTGTCAAAATGCAACAGCAAGTTCTAAGTGAAGAGTAAGGCAGGAAAGTAGTATTAAAATACTGCATTTTGTAGTTTTCAGCTGTCTTTTTCTGAAGAACTGTTGCATCACAAGAACACAAAAACAGTTTCAGGACTGTTTCAGCCTACTTTATGTAAGACACAAAGAATAAACTGTCTACAACCACTGCCTGTTATAAACTGTTAGGACTTTAAAAGTAACTTCAGAGAGTAAAAGGGCAAAATTTCAAAATAGTTTTTAAAATGCAATTTATATGCTGTCAGGTGATAGAAAACAGAAAGGCTCATTCTGAAAAACCACATATATTGTGACCTCCCCTCTGTGACCAGTCTTTCGCAAGTGCATAGTAAATCCAGGATTTCCTGGACACCAGACACACTTTTCACGCTCTCTGAGATGGAGACGCTAACGCAGTATTTCTGTTTTGAGCCTGCTCCCTGCCTAAATAAGGAACAGCAGGAAAATGTTGCAGATAGACAGTAGCATTTCCAAAATAATTCACGAGGTATGCCCCCAGGATCATTTTTCCAGTCACTGCCTAGACTAAGACAAGAAAGAGCTGGGTTAACTGTCAGGGTGGCAGCGACAGCCACTCCTGATCACCACTGTGCCTGGGAAGCCCCGTCACCCTCCCCACAATGACCAGTTACCCCCTTAGCTGCTTACTGGACTCTACCACAGTAGCCCGTTAGAGCTCCCTGCGCTTTAGAAACTCCTGTGGTTCCTACAGTTGGTAACAACACGCAGTATTTTAGAAAAGACTGCATAGGTTTGAGAAGTACCCAAGGCAGCAAGACGTTGCTTTCACTATTTAACTTATATCCACAATTTTAAAACTAGACCCATACTGTATGCATGGCCTCAATGAAGCCCAGTTACTAATTTTTAGTGAGGATAATAAAGAGCTACAGAGCACATGCCATAACTTACACAAGCCCATACATTAATCTGTAGAAAGACACCTGCATTCTCCTCTGTTACTGAGCTAATCCATGTTGCTGCGTGAGGCCAAAACCACCAGTACAGAAGAACCGAGGGTATGGGGCCCAACACCCACGGCTTAAGCCCTGACCCTTTTCAAGGTGTCAATTTTCAATCCAACCAATATGCCTTTCCAACTGGATATGTATCTTAATATTTTATGACTTAAGCTGTGATTAACTTCTAAAATACATTATGCAAGTAGACAGAAATATAGTAAGGAAGAGGCATTACCTGAAGAGAATCATTGCAATCCGACATGGAGGGCAGGCAAGAAGAAAAATCTGAAATGTTAGAAACAAATTTAAATTAATGATATGACCTCTTTTAGATTCCATTTTCTGTATCTTTCTTTCACAGTTCTGTATGTCACAAATCATTTCTAACCAGAAGAGCTAGAAAAGAGTAAAAATACTGAACAAATTAGAAGGTCCCATATTACCTATCTATAAAAGGATTTAAGCAGTATGAGCAGCATCTAGGGTTTGGCTTCTGCCAGTGCCTACGAAACAAGTCAAATTCTAGCCTGTTTGATATTGTCATTATAAAAGGTCTCTCATAAAGAAGATATCACTTTACTACAGCAGCTCCCTTAGCCCTCAGTCATGATACGGTCCTTGCTGTGCTCAAGACCAAGCATTTCCAATGATGACACTTCCTTTCGCTTTAGCAGCGCAGGACCCAGCTCTTGAAGATCACATGCAAGACGGCTGTCTATAAAAGCCTCTTGATACTTCCCAAAATAAGGCTACCACAGTACCTGCTCTGTGCATAAGCCTAGCAGCCATCTTTAAATATGTCCATTGCCACACTCAATAAAGTATTTTTAAAGTACTGTAAAAATGTCATCGATTATTAGCTAATTACTTACTGACTGAAAGTAACTGAATACAATTGGAGCAGCACGTTTGGTTTTCTTTACAGGCATACTCCTACCATAAATAGGACCTGATTTAAATTTTTATGTAATAAAGCATTGTTGATTTGCAACAATGCCCCATCTAAATTTAGAGGATAACCGTCATCTTTTGATATCTGTGTCCAAAACCTCTCACAGCAACTTAAAATACTTCCTATCAGCAAGTCTTGCTCTAGATACAAAGAGATTACTATATAAGTGTTCAGTGTTAAAAATCCTGGTGGTTTTTTGTTTTTGTTTTTTATATTGCTCACTACTGCAAAGAGGAGGCTTTGGCCTACTGGCTGACAATAAGTATACGAGAAAAAAAACGGAACACACTTTTTACTGTTGCTAAAATACATTCACAATAGATTATTTCACTGCCAACCTACGAAACAAATTATCATTAAGTCACTTCAAGTGAGAACATTTGGAGAATACATCTGCACACACACAAATTGTTTTTCCTAAGTCACACAGAACTCTAATAAAGGCACAGCAAGAATAAATTTAACTGAATGTACCCCAAGACATTTCTTAGTGAATACTGTTAAAATACAATCAGAGCTTCTCTGAACTCTTGTATTTAAAAAGACAGTAATTTCAACTTATCAAGGCCACTTAAAGAGGAAAAGAACATAACAGATACATGACGACAATCCAGTAATGGATGCTTTTTTGTGCTGAGAAAAAAAAAAAGAAAAAGAAGAAAAAAAGCATACGTCAGAGAAATCTTTGGAGCGGTCTATGTCTCACCTTGCACATAAGACCCATATGGCTTCTGGGAAAAGTGTCTAACACTTATTATACTTCACTGTTCCATCATTGCAGATTTTTGCAATATACTTTATTTACAAACTACGCTAAAGTTCCTTGAATTCTGGACTATATTTTCTCTTCTTTGGAGACCATAAATATCTTCTACAGGTCTCTTATAGTAACTACTTTTTCCCATGCTACTTTCATTCATTAGTCAAACTTTTTAAACACTCTCTGTTGTATGTTAGCAGAAGGAGATATGATATTTAGAATCTCACTAGTTCATCCAGAGTTTTAAATTCAGATTATTTTATGATTTCCCTAAATTCGGAAATCTGACAGAAGGTACACGTTACTTCTGAAGCATAGTTCACACCTTCACGGAAAAAATTCTGTCCTTCCAATACAGATTTTTTTTTTTTTTTTTTTAAAGATGTAGGAAATAAAAAGGAAAAAGGACAACAGACTGACCTTTTTCTCTATATGCACAAAATAATCAAGCTACAAATATGTCTTAATCACTCTTAATCACACCAGTCATTTCTTTTTCTGACACGCTGCAGAGTGCTCCAACTACCACATGATAGAGGAAAAAGTACAAGTACGCTGTCTGAATCTCACCACTGAGGATAAAAAATAGCTAATATTAAAAAAGTATGGCATTGTTACAAAGACTGAGATGGACATAACAATCTAAAATACTTCACTACCATGGAGATGGGCAAAGAAGAGAACAAGATTCACAGCCGTTTATTTTTACATCAACTCTACTGCAAGAAAAGACAGTTTCAGGAACTAATGAGGGATAAATAAATATTTATTCTTTTTAAGCATGCAAGTCCCTCTGTTATGAGGGATGTTTCAGAAAATAAGCCTGTCTTCCATGTTTTTATGGCAGCAGAGAAATCATAACTAGAATGTTTATGTTAAAACTTCAGTATAATGAAGAGATCACCAAATGTTTAGCAGTTTAACATCAAGCACTTTCTCTCTAAACATGTATATACTTTCCCTGACAAATAAACCTCGACTTCTTAAAAGGGATGTTTTACAAGACACCCTTGTATCTGATTTCCAAAGAACTGTATCACTGAGTAGATTCAAACACTATAAAAAGTATCAACATTCAGCTTAGAGTAATTAGCAGCTTTAAAATACCTAGTTCCCAGCAGACAAGCTCTCAAGCTCTTCCACAAGTGTTCGCATACTTATCCCATAATCATATTACATTTCACTGGCATACTGCAACTAAAATCCTTTGCCTTGCAGGAGGAAACAGCTATGTTTTATAAACCAAACAATGTCATATTAAATTAGCAGCATGGCTGCAAAGAGTTCCCAGCCTCTGTTTTCCTGCTGGAACTCCCAAGGTTTTAGGCACTCCTGTGCCCGCACATTGCAGAGCTCCAGCGTGAACAGGGCAGCATGTACTCTAAGGCACACTGAAGTCGGCTTCTCCTCATTCAGGGCAGAATAACTCAGTTTTCCAATTTAGAAGAAACACTAAGAAACAACTTCAATGTCCCTCCTTATTCTGTCAGATCTGTTACCTGTTACATTTTCATGTTACAAACAAAAAGGACAAAAGAATTAATCAGAAATCCAAAGCGTACAAAAGTGACCATTTTAGGAGGGAAAAATAAGCTATAAAATATACATTGTCTGATAGGCTGAATTCTGGGAACAGTTCTGATCATTCCCTTCCCCTTTAACCTCCCTCTCTCTCTCCCTCAAAAAAAAAAAGCAGACTTAGAAAAGGGGTACAAAGGTCAACAAGAATGACCAAAAAGTGTAGAACATCTTCCATAAATGGATTGATTTATCACATTAAGACTCTTCAATCTGTAAAAGACTATAGGCTAATGAGAGTGAGAGAGAGGGTACAAACCATGAGTGGCCTTGAGGAAATGTATAGATAACAAGTCCTAGGTGGGGACAATATTGTGAGTCAGGATGTCTGAGACACTTTCACCAGCACAGGACCAGAAGATTCCACAGTTGTTCTCAGGCAATAAACTGCAAAGACACCCGTAACACTGTTCAGTCTCCAAAATGAAGTTCACTTCAACCTTGAGGACCCAGATGAAAAAAAAGTTCTGTCAATCTACTTCCTAATTGCTCTGCAGGACCATAAATATCATTGTCCATCCCCATGGGAAATATTTCTGGCATGAGGAACTGCATGGCCAGCACTCCCCTGCATAAGCCCAAATACAAAGGTCACACCACAACACGTGATGGATCAGCAGGGCCGTTATAATTTGGAGACTGTAATGCACAGGATTGCACCGCTTAACTATTCCTTCACCGAGACGAGATCTTAAAGAGACTGAACACCTGGTTGCTCTGAACTAACCCAGGACTGAGCTGCAAATCAGTCCCTTCTACATTCCCTCCTTCTGACCACGCACTAAGAAGAAGAGAAAGCTCCAGTCGATATCTACAGGTCTGGGACAGACTGAAATGCAGAGGAAAAGGATGGTATTTTTCCGCCTGTAGTAACTAAAAATTTTCTAAGAGAAATGTCATTCAGTATTTGATGGAGTTCCCAAGAAATACCTTTTGACTTCATTATTTCCTTAAATCTGCTTGTATTACTTATTTGTGTCAGCGTAGCAGCTAGAAGAGCCTGTATGCCAAAGGCCTATTCTGAAGACAATAAGAAGATAATATTACATTAGTTTACCCAGAAAACGTATTTGATAGATAGAAATAGGTAGATATCACAAAGTATTACACTGGCCCTCCACAAATCCCTGTTAATTTTGCTCCCTTTTTAATCACTAAAAGAAAGCAAAACCAAACAAGGGAAATGTTACTGTTAAAAAGGAACTGGGTAGGTGAGAAAAACACAGATCTTTTTTCCTAAATTCATTTTTAGAAGTCAGAATTTACTCAAAAAAATTACTCCTTGACATCACAGTAGTCTCTCTAGGTCAAAGTCAAACTCACATGCATGGGAAAAAGGCTAAATATCAACCAAAATAAGAAGGTATTTTGCAGTTAGTTTTTTTTATGGATTATATCCATTTCCCAGTGCCAAAATATGACAGGAAAAAGTACCCAAATTTCAGAAGGGTGGGAAAAAATCCAATACTGAAACAAACACCCCAAAATCCACAAAAGACTGCGACATCATGAAAAGAAAGAGAGCTATACTAACTTTAATCTGACCTCCCTTTAATACAATCCAATCTAATCTCTATGCAGTTAACATGCGAGAGTATATTCACTTCTTGCACTTCAAGCATTACATGTGCTGCAATTATCACATTAATTTGGACTTATTAGAGGTTTCCATTATTTGATTTTTTAAGTTGACATGGAAAGAATTTTATTCAAAAAAAACTCTTTTACAGTTAGCACATGTAGACCCACATGTAGACCTCAGCAACAGGCAAGTGCATCAGTACAAAAAGGTGGAAAAAAAGTAAGGAACACAAACCATCAAACATGTGTGTTTTCCTATTTTCCATTTAACTGTATTGCTAGATTGAAAACAGCAAGAAAGGAAAAGGGTTGTGTTGCTGTATAATTGTGGTTATTTAATCCAGCAATGCCTCTGTAGTACATTTGTTATGGGTTACTTTTTTGAAGGGGGAGGAAAAAGAAAAGGGGAAAAAAAAAAAAAAAAAAGAGGTCATGAGGTGAGCAGATTTTACTAAATCTGCCTTATTACAACCACAACATGCTCAGATATTGAGAAACTTAACCTTCAACATACAGTCACAAATATATTAGTGAGCTAGTACCTATATTAGCTAAAATCTGCTATACTAGAATGCCTGCAAGCATTTTACCCAGCCTGTCATTATGAGCCATGACTTGCCTAAAATAGAGATCCTAAAACCAGTTGATTAAATACTTAAAATGAGAGACTGTGGCGTTATGAGTTATGTCTAGGAAAATTCTCAGATACTGGCAAGGATGTATGTATTTATGTTACGTTACAGGTTCCAAAAGCTTTGAGACCACTGACATAAAAATTTGTCAGCTGCAAATTTTCTCATTTGTCTAGTATTTCCTAGTGTCTTCGACATGTAAACGCACCACATTCCACCACTAGTTTTAATAATCGTCATTTCAAAAATCAAGACTAGTAAAAAAATCTCAAGAGCTATTCTCAAAAGATATGCACAATCTTTTTGCTCAAAAAGGATGCAACAGAAATGTGTAATAGCGATACTGTCTCTGAAGTGGTTGAGGCACCATCCCTGGAGATATTTAAAAGATGGGTAGACATAGTGCTTAGAGATATAGTTTAGATTCGTGATGGTTTTTGTCAGAGTTAAATTGATGGTTGGACTAGATAATCTGAAAGGTCCCTTCCAACCTAGGCAATTCTATGATTCTACGAAGTAAATTACCTCTTCAAATATCTCAGCCTGGAGACCATTCTATTCATTGAATGTTATTGCCTCACTCCATGAGCACTCTAAATAGGGAGAGCTCACTGATTTTTTTTATTTTTTTTTTCATAGAATGGTTAGAGTCGGAACAACCCCAACTCTCTCACCCTGTCTTCATAGCAGAGGTGCTCCAGCCCTCAGATCACCTTTGTGACCCCCCTCTGGACTTCATTTGGTCCTATGACTTGGCTGGATCTACAAGTTTTTTTGATTCCAAAACACTCCAAACCTCTACAAAATATTACACCTAAAAGCTCCCTTCAGAAGTATTTTAATGAGGCTATTTTTCAGTTAGTAGACTGAGGCAGAGAGTGAATTCAGAACTTGCCGTGAACAGCTTGTCTTCTACCAGTCTCAGTCTTGCTGAGACAGAAACATGCATAACAGAAATCATCTTGTTTGATCAAAAACAAACTGAAAAGATAAAAGACGACAATTCAAAAGGTAGCAGGGGAAGAAAGGAACAAGTCACACAACTCTAACCATTCCAGATTAAACATCACACGAACTAGCACTTAAAACACCAATGGGAATGCTTGCAGATGTCTGCGTAGAGTTGCTTCTGGCAGAAGATGCTACAAGATGTTTCTGGCTAAGCATGCTACAAGTAAAACCACTGCATCTCACATATGCCTCACAGATTTCATTTACCTTTCAAAGCAGCAGCCCGTTTGATTTAGTGTCACATTGCATCAGACTGGAAACGTATTCTTCTTTTCAAACATTCCAGTCATGATCACTTAACCAGGTCATAACTTGATTGGTTTAGTATACTATTTCAAAATGAAAACTTCAAGAGGTTAGATTTTAATTTCTGCTTGCAAAGAAAAGAGAGAGAGACAAGCTTTAGTCAATCTGCACTGAAATAAAAGTTTTCATCCTTTCTTAGGTGTATCAAAGTACCCTCCAGAGCAGAAGAGATCAAAAGGTATATTTAAAAGGCTGACATACAGTGGTAAGGTAAAGTGTATTTTACTGTATAGATGAAAACCATCAATTTTCCCACACAATGGTAAAATGTAAGGCAAGGAACACTCAAGCAGCTGGATAATTTAAAAGATGTAGACAACTTTGTTAATTATCTCTAAAATTAATTTTTTAAGTAAGTTCAAAACAACCACCCTATCATTTATCTGAAAGTAATGGTTTAACAACTCTACCACACAGCTTTGATTCAGCATCTAAATACATTAGATATCAACTGGTTTTGTATAAACTATCAATTCAGCATAGAATAGCCATATCACTTACAAGCCACCTGTTTGCCTTCTAAAAGGTAACTTAAAAAAAAAAAAACCAAACAAAAACCACATAACTGGGGTTTGAAAGTTCAAAAATGACATATCTGAAAAAAGAATAGAGATGAAAAGATGTTACATACTCATTGCCAAATAGCAGCAATTAGAATGTATCTAATATTTTAGCATTAAAATCACAGCTGCCTTACTGCAGCTGTCAGGCAGGTTCAGAAATTAATTAATATGTCCTGTGGAATTGTTAATCTAGCGTTCAGAATACTCATGATTCAAAGCAACTTTGCTGCAGAGGATTGAGTAATACTACAGTAAAAGTTTCTGTGTTATATAAACCAGACTCAGGGAAGAGAAGAAGCCGCCTGTCCCTGCTTTCAACCTCCCCCTTTCCCAGTTCTACCCAGCAATGAAAGAAGTGTAGCAAATTGAGCAATTTCGACCCTCTACGATCTAATGTCTTGTAAATTCTATGTGTTCATTGGGACATTCTAGATTAGCCTCCCCTTCCACAGGCTTAGTTTGTTTACGTGACAACCCTGTACTTGCCTTCTTCCCTTTTTACGGTCTTCGGTGAAAGATCTCTAGAATTCTCGTAGGTTAGGATTAATTATTAACATAAGACTCAGGTCCTTCTGTGTGTGCAGTAGCATTAGTTATCACATCTTAGGACTTAGTATTTCAGAGAAAAAGTGTCACTGAGGTGATTTTCCTTCCTTTTTCTCTAATCACTGTTGGCACCAGCCCTTCACTAGTAGTGGGTTACTTCCTTCCCCATTCCTAGCTGAGTGCTTTAGCAAAACCTGGCAATCAAAAACTTACCTGGGGGTAAAAGAACAAAAAAGGCTGAATTAAGAAAAAATATATATTCAAAAGTCCAGTTTCTTAAGAAAATTAAATTTGCACTGAATTTAGATTAACTTGCATTTACATCTGTCAGTGACAGCGTGGAAGCTTGCATGAGTTCACAGTAAGATTCTCAGCTGCCTAGTCATGTACATTCACTTTTGTTACTTTTTCCCTAAGCATGATGTTTCATGTCAGTTTCCTATGGATGCAAAGCCATCATAGAAAAGTCCTGCTCTACTCTGCCTCAAGTCACCAATACCTTCTTGTCACAGTTCACAATTCCTCAATTTGTAGAATTTTACAAAATAGGCGGGATAACAAATATCTAATAGCTTTATTATTACAGATAATTTTTGCCAAAGAAACAGAAACAGTAACACAATCCATAAAAAGCTAAGCCATACATCATCATATTCCTGATAATTTAAGTTGGCATTTCACTAACTACCAAGTATTAAATATAAACAACTAAATTCACTTGACACTAATTACTTGGCAATCTGAATAAATGTAAAACCTTATCAGAGCTACCTAAAGCCCTGAGGAAGTGTCATGAGAAACATGAGTCCCATTACACTCTTCATGGGTTTCAAATTCATCCTACAGAACTCGTTCTTGGTGAACACCAACACAGTTCAAATTGCTACAGTGAATGTGGCTGATGTACAACCACTGCAGTAAAACACATCATCTGTGACCAGGAGTGTAAACATTTACAGCAGCACAAGGGAGACAACAAAGGAGGGGTTTTAGAATGGAAATCATCAGATGAAAGTCATCCCAATCCCTGGAATTTATACGGTGTCCAGTATGGTTACTGCTGCTATTTGACGTAGTCCACCACTCTCCTGAAGTTCCTAACAGCCTCAGGCAGCTAGTCCTGAAACATCAGTTTAAGCTGCTACATGGCAAGGTGCGTGAAACTGCTAAATACCTTAAAAAATCCACCCTAAAAATATATTAAAGCCAACAGTGATACATTACAACACCGGACAGTACACTGAAACAATTAACAGCTGCATTCTCAAAAAAAAAAAAAAAAAAAAAAGAAGAAAAAGAAACAGAAGAGGAAAAAAGAAATTTAAAAAAGGCCTGTCTCTCCACAATATGTTGCTTGAACTACGTATGTTACGCTTTGATCGATATTTGCTTTAAATCTATGATGATCTCATCAAAACAATATCTGATTTCCTAATTATTCATCTAATGGCCTTTAGATAATAACCCTCAATGTAAATACCTGGGGCAAGAGAAAGTAAACCTTTTTCATCTAGAATTTCCAATCATGCAATTCCTACTTCTTTTTAGAGAGTAAGATTACTTCTTGTCAATTCCCTACTTTTTATATTCTTCTCTCCTAAGAATACACAGAATAAAAGATAGAATTACCAAAGTACACATTCTGTCCTCAAACACAGCAGGTATTTCCAGATTCTAGCAACTCCAAAACAAAGGCTTCACCCAGAGCTCTAAACTCCAATTCCTCAACCAGAACGTTCATTGGTAGCATGGCATATTACCATGATCCCTATCGCCTTGACTAAAGCACGCACATTTTCAGCTCAAGATAAAGCATGTACTGGCCAAAGCTTCTCTAAGTTAAAGTGGTTGAACTATAATCTCTTCAAACAAAGAAAACTCTGATTCACAGCCTTAAGACACATTTGCTATTCTTTTTATACTAAATTAAAAATGGCTACTACTTCTAACTAAGAATCCTTGCCTTGCCTCATACTACTATTTCTCAATTTCTCTACTATATGCCGGGATTTACTTAAAAACAAGCACAATGTTGAAACAAACTATATACAGTATTAAAATTATCACAGAAAAGCTTTTCCTCAGCTCAATAAGTAACTATGACATTAATTACAGTATCAGTTAAAGCCTCTAAATTTCAGTTGACAATGTTTTTAAACACAACAAGATCATTGCTTAAAAATAAATTGTAACAATTAAGAAAAAATGGACAGTTATTGGAACCAGGGGCAGATTAAACTAATCAAGCAAGCCATGGTTTTTTTGAAAGCCAAACTAATAGCTCTGGAGCATCCCAGACCCAGTGTAAAGGAACTGATGACCCGTCACTTCATATCTATGCCCCTGGAGCTGCTGTCATCCTTCTAGCAGTAAAACGTACTCTTTTGCAAAAAATAAGGCTTGCCACCATGAAATACTGGTGCTTGGAGTGCTTTATTGGTTCTTCATCTGCCCTTTTTCACCACACACTATGATGAATTTCCTCTCTAGCAATCAGCCTTAAGAGGAAGTATCACAAAGTTAATCCCCAAATTTCTCTTCTGCAATTCAGACTAATTTTATCTCTGGGTCCTGGTTTATATTTGTCTACATTTAATCTTAGTTGCCTGTTAACTCCAGCTTGACGTCTTACAGGACATCAAGAGACATCTGTGTTTATGAATTTTCATTAAGTTACATTGATGGTGAATACCAGATTGCAAAATATGTGTGTCAGAAATTACAAACTGGAGGTACAGGAACAAATCATGAAGAACAGAGTGCGTTTGATGGAAATTCTAACTGCTCCTTCACTGAATAGGAAGTGAAGAACTGCTACGTGAACACAAGTGTTTTGATTGAAAAGTTTAAAAACATATACTTTAAAGAACATGGAATAGATAAACAAATTGGTTTTGACATTGCAAGGCATGAAATTTTCCTTTCACCTCACCAAAGCAATGCTGTAAGTATTGTGATGCTCGTACACAGGGAGACAACACTTACGTATACACTTCTCAACAACCATGCTCTGGATGCTGCTAAAAGTTCCTTTACAAAACTTTTAAAGAAGTAAAAAGTGCTGTAATTGACTATTGGGTGAATCCTCTCTCTTACGCTGCCGAACCAGAAACTTAAAAGATTTCCTTCACGTCTTCAATGTCAATACCATAATTATGGGTTCTAAAATGCTGAAAAGGATTAATGTCTTGAAAATATAATACTTGGTCCCCTAACCATATGCTGAATTTTTTCCTGCTATGCAAAGGAGAATAGGTTTGCAACACCCTAGTGGACTTAATGTTTCCCTTTTAGGTTACCCTTTCATGCCAAGTGTACCGCATTACCATCGGTCCAGTCGTATCCTCAGTCCTAGAAAAAAACCACAAAATCTACTCTCTTTTTAATAGATGTATTCAAATAATTTTCAATAAGACCACCCTCTATATAAAGAGCTCAGGATGAATTCCTTCATAGACTCCCACCCCCCACTGCACCACACACTAACTAAATATTGTACTGCACAAAACCATCCCCATCCGAATGCTGTCAAAGAAAACACAGAAGTTTCCATTTCCCCTTTGTTTTTTTATATATATAAATTTAAAATAATTGAAGTATTTGTCTTTCAATGGTGCTGCACGTACATCACTAGTGAAGAAATAATATTGCCCTTCTTCCCCCAGAAGCCAAACCTAAGACCAGGGCTGGAAATGAGAAGTACTGTTTCTAGAGAATTCGGGACAGCAACAAATTCTCCAAATCTGATTAACCATAAGGATCATTTAGGCAGTTAAATATGTTCATTTGATCGACACTTCATCCTTGGCATGACACATCTAAACTACTTCTTCCCACTTACGAAAAAGATTTGATTTGAACACAGGTTGGCGTGACAGGCAGAAATTAAGACACCTGATCAAAACAGACTCATTTGTAGAAGTCAGTATCCACTGCGTTACGCAGTTCTGTCTGCCCGAACGCACTACAGATGTAATTCCCATTTTATTTTGTGATTTCATTTCAGTCATAGGTCTTTTAAAAGCAGGACTTTTGCTTTTATGCAGAGAAAATCTGAAGGATAATTTCCAGTTCCAAATATTTTTGGCTCAGAGCCCAGAGCCCTTGTTGCTCTGAGGTGAAACAGTCTCAACTGAAGAAAAGGAAAACAGAAATTGGGCAACAGCTACTGTTGGCTTCCCTTCGAAGTCACTTTAATTGCTGTAGCACGTTTCATCTCTTCACCTCCTGCTTTGTTCATCCTAATGTTTAGGCACAGCAGCAGGATGATGTACGAATTACTGTAAGAACAGAAGTGAAGGATAAATGGTATTTTCATATATTTAATCTTGCCAACCTGTTGCCCTCAGCAAATTCAGGCCAGAAAAAACAATGCTTGCAAGATTACAACTTCTATGTATTACTTTTCTGTTGATGGAGGTCATCAACTATCTTTGTATCTCACCTGTTTTCTCAGCTGAAATCTATTGGTTTTGCAGCTATTTTCATTCTCTACATTAAGCCCAGGCCTATTTCTAATACATCTGTTTGAGGATGAAGAGGCATGATGACTTCTGAATTTTGCTGACAATACCCACTTTCTCAATTTCAAAAATGCTGGAACACCATTTTTAATGAGTAATTAGCATAGGATTATTTTAAAAAAGCTTCACAATTGGTCTGAAAGAGATTAAAGAACTGTCCATGCCTAACTACAGAGGCTAAGTCTCTGTCTTCCTGGGGGAGAGTGTTAATGAATGAGGTAAACAATACTAGCTCCTCCATTTATGTATAAGCATTAGCTTTTACTGAATACTTACAACAACATCATATTATAATACCGTATCGAGACAATTAAACCTTCAAATCATAATGGCAACATATCCTCACCTTCTTCCCAGAGAATTAATAGGAAAATTTTCCAGTAAACATTGACTATTGCCAAGAAATGGAATGTGGCTTTATTATTTTATTTTAATTACTTCTAGAGCTCTTGCATACCTTCTCCTTTCCCCTTCATTACCAATACTGACTGACTGATCGCACAGCAATTGTTACCACTTCATGGGAAGCAAGTGTCCTAAAATGTAAAATACTGAGATAATGTTGCATCATACAATCATAGAATGGTTTGGGTTGGAAGGGACCTTAAAGATCATCGTGTTCCAACCCCCTGCCATGGGCAGGGACACCTCCCATTAGACCAGATCACTGCTTAGGAATTTACATAACCTACTAATTGAGCTCTGGAACTCTAAGTTAATTGCTGTAAAAGCATGCGTTTCCCCTCTTGAAATAGTACCCATCTCCCTCAAACCTCTGGTACAGCCAGAAAAGATGTTTCCATTCCTGTTAGGAAATGCTCTCCAGGAGTGAAACCAACAACTGGCTTGATCTGATACAGCCCAGATCACTCAGCATCCTACAAAGGGACGCTAAGAATGGTATTGGTCTGCCTTTCATCTGTTACAGATCTTAGATGTTGTTACCATGGCAGTTTTTATGAAAGCCTTTTTGACATTCTTCTCTTAATTCTTGAGCTTAAATTTTCTAAGTTGTCCAGGGCCGAGGTACAATATAAGCAAAATTAAACAAAATAATAGTTTTTGACATCTCCCATACTCCTTACCAAGCTCAGTGAAACTGGCAGTTAAGTACATGCACAGGACTACTGATAAACAGTAAACTTGTAAGCTTTAGATATCGCAGTTCAGTAACTGTTTATGAATGTTTCCATTCTCTTGGAAGCTACACAAATTGGACATTACCATGCATCAATAACCAAGCCACAAGTCATTAAAGCACATAGTTGATACACAGGTATTAAGCCTGATCGGTTTGTTCATCCCATGTATGAGACATGGGTAACGCTTTTTTTCCTTACTATTCATCTTTGAAAATTAGAAAGGTAAACTAACATTGTCTGCACAAAGTAAAGACTAATTTGTTTCTTCAACACCTTTGCAAAATACATTCACATACCTAAAAGTCACTGGCTTGAAAAAGTTGTATGTAAATTACATAGCTGCTTTAGTAATAATCTTGTTTTCACTAAATTTGGTGCAAATTTTACCACTGCTGTCAGCGGAAACAGCATTTTCTATTCTTGAAACAAGGCTCGGGTGAAAGCAAGTGGTTGGACAGCCTTATTTTTCGGCACTTTCAACCACAGATTTGGACATTAGTCATAGCTATGATTTCATCTTTTCATTTGATTTGTTTTCTTTATAGATTTCAATTCAGTTGATTAAAAACTGAGCAGTTTTAAAACTTTTACACCACTTTTACAAGGCAGTTTTGGTCCACAAACTGACTACGGGGGAAAAAACACTGCTTTGCAAATATAAAACTAAAGCAAACTTCACGGTGACTGTACACAAGCCTTACCTGCATCATAGTGACCACATGGCAGGGGTTCAGGAGGTAAATGACAGTCCTGGTGGCAAACTTGAAGCCCACCTCCAGCCCAAAGATGAGGCAGAGCACCACCAGCAGCATGTTCTTGCCCAAGCTCTCCTGCTTAGTCTGGGGCTGCTGCAGCAGGTGACCCTCCAGCTCCCTCAAATGCAGCTGCCTGAGCTTCCACAGGGACAGAAGGATCTCCACGACGCCCACGCTGAGGAAGACCAAACTCTCCAGAAGGCGCTGCTGCCCAGAGAGAAAGGCCGCGCATTCCGGCCCTCCATTGCCAGCAAAGCTGGGGTCCACACCCCCGTACATCCAGTCCAGGAGGTTATGGAGGCTGTAACGAGACATGCTGGGATGCTGCCTCTTCTCCCCCCCGTCACTGTCCAGGAACAGGTAGGAGCAAGATGGAATCCAAGCCAAAATGCTGTCGGGCTGACGAAACATGAAACGCAAGGGCGGCCCCTCTGTAGTCCCCTTTCTTCCCAAGCTTCAGGAGAAGCAAGCAGCTCGGCTTGGGGCAAGGCTGATTTTCGGCTTTTCCTTTCGATGCCCGGACAGGAGCCACAAGACGCCGCAGCCTGCGAGAAGGGAGGAGCCACAGATGAATGGATCCCGTGAGCTGCGGCCAGAGCCCCTCGCCTCAGGACCCCTCCCCTTCCCCGGCTCTCCGCCCGCCCCTGGCGCTCTCCCCTTCCTGGCCGCTCCGGGGCTGCCCTTCGCCACAGGACGGCGCAACGACCGCCCCCCCCTCCGCCGGGCCGCCTTTCCCCACCCGCCCTACCTTCCCGCCGGGCGGCCGCGGGCCCGCTCCTTCCGTCGGCTCCGTGAGGGGAGCGCGGCGTGGCCGGGAGGAGGCAGGCCCGGCGGCCCCAGCCACGGGGCCGGCCTTGGCCGGGTAGGGGAAGGAGGAAGCAGCGCTCCCCTCAGCGGCGGCGCCGGCACGGCGGAGGGAACGGGCCCGAGCGGGCGGGGCGCTCCCGGCTGCTGCTGCCGCCGCCTTCCCAGCGCCGCAGCATCACCCCACCGACGTGCCTGACTCACACCGAAAAATGGACGAGCCCGCCGGATTGGCGGCGCCCGGCCGCCCGCTCCTCCCTCCCTCCGCCCCGGCCGCTGCCGCTTCCCGCCCCTGCCTTCGTTCCCCTCCGCCGCGGCCCGCGCTCGCCTCTCCATTGCTCTTCCTCCCGCCTGTTGCCTCAGCTTTCGCCCGGCTGCTCCCCTTCCTCCTCCTCCGGGCAGCCGCCCGCCGTCGTCCCTGCCGTCCCCGCCCGCTCGGCTCCCCTCGAGGGAGGCGAGGGCCGGCCATGGTTCTCCCCTCAGCGCTGCTGGCGGGGCCATGACTGTTTGCCCACCTGATTCAACCAGCGGCGTTAACTTGGTAGACTAGTTTTCCAAGTGCCGTCGCAGCAGGTATTAGTCGGCCACGAAATTACAGCTGGCCACATCTTGATGGCGTGGCATGAAAGGCCAAACGTGACAGGGGCTTCTCTGACGGTGGGGTAAGTGCGAGACGTCGAGCGCGGACCCTGTTCAGGCACAACACAGAGCCCTGAGCAGTGCAGGCCACGTCTGGTTCCGGGGGGCAACTGCTTTGTGAAGCAGTTGTGCTGCAAATACGTAACTGTTTCTGTCAGAAAGGCTAACAACTGCCTCAAAGGAGGTAGGGGTCAGTCTCTTCTCCCAAGTAACAGGTGATAGGATGAGAGGAAATGGCCTCAAGTCGTGCCAGGGGAGGTTTAGATTGGATATTAGGAAAAATTTCTTCACCAAAAGGGTTGTAAAGCATTGGAACAGGCTGCCCAGGGAAGTGGTGGAATCACATCCCTGGAGCTATTTAAAGGATGGGTAGATGTGGCACTTACGGACATGGTTTGGTGGTGGTTTTGGCAGTTAGGTTGGTGGTTGGACTTGATGATCTTAAAGGTCCCTTCCAACCTAGATGATCCTATGGAGATCTCAGTAGACTAGTTGGTTAAGGGGATGTTGTTAATGTATTTAGAAAAATGAGTGAACATACCCTGAGCACTGTCTTGTACTACAGATGTAATTTCACATACGCTGCCTGTAGCACGACGCTCTCCCCTTCCTGGCTGTTACGGAGCTGCCCTTCTCCACAGGACGGCACCACAACCGCACCGGCACAGCCCAAACTGTTGAGCCTGCTTAATTGAAAATAAAAGCAAAATTCCACAAATAAGTATGAAAAGACCAGGCAGATCTCTCTACTGGCTGAGCCAAAGTGACTTCCATATAGACAGAGGGGCAGCAACACCTGGTCGGTAAAGCTGGAGACAGTGTGTGCATGCCGTTCTGCTGTGGAAGAAATTATTTCTTTTTTTGGAAAGAAGGGGGACCCACCAGGCTTTTCCAAGATCTTCAAGTTCTCCTTTCCACAATTAGAGCTTGGTAAGGATTCTTCTACAACATGCTGTTTTCTCAGTCTTTGCTGATTCATTGAAACACCTGTTGTTGATCTAATAACGCACAAACCTGCTGCAGAAAGTGAATTTGCAGAAACCAGATGCACAAGGGTGCATTTATCCCAATTATGAGTAGAACAGAAATAATAGTAAGGTTAGCTTGACCACCTCATGACATCTCTATTGACCTTAAGCACGTGAAGAAAATATAAAGGAAGACAGGTCAGATTACTAAAAATAAAAAAGAAAGAATAAAAAAAGTTATGCTGCGAAACAATTGAACTATCAAGAGCTGTCATATAAAAACTGCTCTGTAAGCATATTCATACTAAGAGGAAGACAGAGAAAAAGATTAATCCCCTACTTAACAGAGAAGAAAATCTGAAAATGAATTATAAAGAAAGCTAAAGTGATAAGTGCCATTGTTCTATCAGACTTCCAAAAAAGATCACCTGCAAGCAGATTGTTAGAACTGGTGATGCTGAGAACAAAATTATTTCAGCCCGGAGTGTAGGTAAAGAACAGATTAGGAGCGCTCATGTAAACCAAATGTTTTCAAATTGTTTGAATCTAGTGAACATGATCAAAAGACAGTTAAAGAACTGACTGAATTAAGAAGGTGAATGAGATGCTGAAGAAACAGAAGTTGCAACTGTAAATTGCTGTTATCAAAGAGGGGATGGAGCCAAAGAAATACAGCTCAATCAGTGTAATTAATTTAAATCCCCAGAAAAACCCTGGGACAAATAATCTCACAAACTATTATTAGCACCTAGATGATAAGCAGGGAATGATAGCAGTCAACATGGATCTGTCAAAAATAAATCACACCACATAACTTGATTTTTCTCCTCCAGTAAGGAACAGGCCTTGTGGATAGGACAGAGCCGGTTGTCAGTTTGATTAGGTTTTTGACACTTACATGACCTTTTCTTTAAAAAGTTAGAGAAATACTGGATAAATGTATTATAAGGTCTATACAAAACTGACTGGATAGTAAGCAGTAGTTCACTGTCAAAAGGAAAGAATAATACATTGCTGAGTTCTGAGACCCTGTCTTCAGTCTGGGTCTTTTTCTTATTAACAGTGTAAATAACGGAACAGAGGACATAAGTATTAATTTTGCGGGTGCCACAAAGCTGAGGGGGACAATTAGATTTTAAAATAGTCTTGACCATTCAGAAACATGCTTTTTTAAAAAAATAAAGAAGATGCTCAGTAAGATCGAATTGCATCATAGTTCAGCACATGATACTGGTATAAGCCACCTGATATAAATCATTGCTGCCTTTCCTCTTCCTGTTGCTACTCGTTTTCTCTCACACTGTCTTATGCCAGCATAAGCTTTTCTGGGGCTATGTGGTTGACTGTATGAGAAAGCTGATTAACATTACAGTTATAATTCCAGAGGCAGTTGTAATCTGGAGCACTTTGCTGGTCTGTTTGATCCTACTTTGGGCCATAGTGATGGGTGAGGGAACCTGCTGATTTCTTGTTTTTCTCTGATTTTCCATTCGTTAGAAAGAAGGAACATAGTTTGTATAAAACTAGACATCCTGGTATGATTGATATTTCTTTGCAACAGCACGATATCATTAATTTGTGTTCAGATTGTGATCAACTATAAATCCAAAATATCTGGTTCTCTGATCTTGACCTGCTGCGTGGCTTAGGCACAGTTCCTTCATTCTCTCTGTTTCAGTTTCTTCAGCTTCTTTGAAAAGCACTCTGAAATCTGTGAATAAGAATTCAGTATTATTGACCGAACGCTAAGCTGCTGTTCTTTTCTATTTGTTAACCATTTCTCCTTATCCTTTCACTAAGTAATTTAGGCTCTTACTAGGATCCATTGTAAACATATATATCTCCTATGTCAATAGAAATGGTTCTCTAAAAGCATTTAGTGCTTTAATGTTTGTGCGAGAGCCTGAGGCTTGTTCTTGTATCTAACATGAGATTTATTTTTCTCTCTGTGGCTTCTTGAAATATAAAAATGGTGAAACCTAATTTTAATCCATGAAGAAATGGCAGGGCCCTGAGTGTGCCAGTAGTCCTTCACTACCTGGAGCAGCCTTGCGTGGGGCTCCGGCTCATGGATCATCTGCCTGAGCTCCATGTCAGCTCTGGCCCAGACCCCAGTCCTCCCCCAAGCTGTGCAGTTTGCAGTCCTGTGTCCTCAGCTCTGTCCTTTGCTGTTTCCGGCTTGCTGACTGGGCTTCCTAGACTGGCCTTGGACCTGACTTGTCACCCCTCATTTCTTTAATGATCACTGGAGTCTCTAACTCTTCCATTTTATCCTGTCTCCCATTTCCTCCTTTCTTCTCCCACTTTCGTTAGACATTTCTTGGTTAGCCATGAAGGACACAGTCTTGCAAGGTTGACTGTGCATTGGAGACAACAGTTTGCTTTGTTCCCTCAGCTTGCAAATTAGAATTATTGTAGTTTTATCTGCTTGGTCTAGATAATGAAAAGTGAGCCGTGTGTGAATTCCTACTCATACGGACATAGGAACTAGGAAGGAAATGAGAATTGCCTACCTAAGACAGGAAGGAAAGAGGGCACCTGGATTGAAGGGAAAAGCAGGAATGGGTACATATTTTGCAAACAGTTGGGATTAGGTGGCCAGTTAAAGTACTGCTGTTTATTTACAAGTTTTTTTAATAAAAGAATGTGAATTACATGCAGAATCTTTGATCTGATGATCTTTGGAAATGCAAATGGAGTCAGAGTCAGCAACAAATTTATCACTCTCCTAAGTTTAAAATGGAAGCTGGGTTGAGACTAACAAGTCTGTCATTTCTTGTCTGAAGAACAGTACTGGGCAGAGTATTGCAGGCTGAAGTATGCTTTGAGCAGTGAGAACGAGCTCAAATGGTGGTTAAAGCTTTACTAAAAGATACCGTACCATGTTATGGAGCTCCTGAAGAAACAGACTGTGATAAAGGATCACGTTTTATAGCTGCAATATTACAAAACCTGTATAAAGCTTTAGGAATTTGTCAAAGACTGCATACATCTTACCACCCCCAGTCCTCAGGACAGGCAGAGAGGATGAACCATACTCTAAAGAGTAAACTGTCAAAAATTTGTAGAGAAACTCTTATTAAAAAGGACAGAAGCTTTGCCATTAGGACTATGAGAATTAAGGCAATGCCCAAACCCAGGTTATAGTTTACAGGTACAACATTCAAACAGGGAAGCAATCTTAGAAAACAGAGCAGCTATTGATTACTTGGTACTTAGGGCCAACCATGGATGTGAAGATTTTGAAGGACACTGCTGTTTCAGTCTCAGAGATAACAATAAACCAATAGAAACCCAACTGAAAAACTTAAAAATTTTAGTACATAAGATGGGATCTGAAAGGAGTAGAATGGTGGAACTGGTTGTCACATCTGTTTCCTTCTATTACCCCGATACTGAAACAATTTGTCAGTTTGGTATTAACAATATTAGGAGTTTTACTTGGTTTAGGCATTACATTCTTCTGTTTTGCTGAAGTATGCTCAACCTGTCTTGCTCAAGTTCATGGGTACAAATACTGTTCTGCTCCAATCTGAAGCGTGCAAGTAAGCACAAAACAAAAGGAGGGAATGTTAGATAAGAAAAAGCTACTATGTAAAGACGGCTTTGAAGACAGGCGCATGAGAACTTGGCAGTGGTGACCTTGCTGGTACAAGAGGGTCTGCTCTTAGAAGAAACTCAACCACACCAGCTGAAAGTGGCAAAGTTGCAACAAAATGGTGCAAACTCAGCTAATAAACATACATTAAGCGTGCTTGCTCTGGAGCTTTGCATGAACAAGTACTCAAAAGTGAATGGTAACAAGTGATGTCATGGCCAAAGCCAATAGGTTATCGAAATTGTAAAATTGCATATGTGAGTAGTCTTGAAATTGTATATAAAGAATCAAAATATGGAGTCCTTCTCGGGCTCCCAGCCAAGAGGCACCTTATTGCTGGCATATTGCCAGCTAAAGGGGTTTTAGCTAGTGTGTACTTCTACTGCCTTCTTTCCGGTACACACGCACAAACTTGAAAAAAGAAGAAAAGAAAAGAGTTGCTAACAACTGAATGTTTTAAGTGCTGATTACTTGTTTTGTTTTACTGAGCATGAACATGGGAAATAGACTGATCAGTTTTGATTTCCATTTTTAAACAATTTTATTGTACTTTAGTGACAAGGCAAGAGAGTATTAAATGTAGTCTTCAAAATTTTAGTTTAGGAAAAACATCTAACCATGAATATTTCCACCACTGTCAGTTTTGATAAATGTAGCATGCTCAAATTGAGCATGAGTGAGCAGAAATACCAGTTCAGAAACAGGTTTCTTTCTCTTCCAGTTTATCTTTACCTTTATAAAATGTCATGTTAAGAATAACTGTTGGTGGTTCAGTCTCAAGTTTTGGCAAAAAAATCATCATTGTCCTTCCTAGGGCACAAGAAGGTGCCTGCCAGGAAATCAGTAAGGTCGTGTCTTTCTTCTTGCATACTGATACCAGCAAGTGAAATAATCAAGAGCTAGTGGTTATGTTGTCGTTAATCCCTAGAGTAAATATTCCCCCCCTCCAAAAAAAAAAAATTGAGATGCTTATATATATTATACTTTTTCATGCTGAATTATCTACAGTTCACATTTTGTGCCTCTGGGGCAACCACCTGGAAAAATTCAGTCTGGTAAGCCACTCAGTACAGGGCGGCTTTTTTTGTTATTATTTTGCTGTTTGGTGTTGGTTTTTTTCCTTGCTACAAATCCAGGTTCATAGAGATTCTTTCATCAGTTATTCTGACTTCCTTCTGTTTAGTCAGTTGCTCACATGTATTTTTTATGAATTTAAAGAAAGGCTTGTGGTAGTGTAATTGCTGATTTCCTCTCAAAGAGTTTTCTCTAGAGAAAAAAGAAAGGCTCTTGCATTTATCATATCTCTCCTTGTCAGCTCATTTAGCTAGAACATATGCTAGACAATACTGAAAAAAAGTAAATGTCAACTTGAAACATTCAAAATAGAAGCTTAAAAAGCATATCACATCTTCATGTTTTTTAATCTGATGGACTGAAAATAATTATATAAAGCACCAACAGAAACTTGTTAGATGGCATCTGTGTGAACCAGCTTTTCGTTGAATCACATTTCTGTCGTGTTTGCAGTATTTGACTTATTTTTTCCCTTACATAAAAAGCTGTAATATTAATAGACACAAAACCAGTTGGATGTAAAAGCAGGGAGAAATAAAGAAATATCATGAATGTGTGAGGTTTGCTTTGAGATAGAGACAATCACAGTTAACAGTTCATCTGCATATTAATTACTCTACCCACGTTGAAGTTAAAAGGTCAAACAGTACTGTCAGTAACTGGAGGATGCATCTGAGAAATGGTGATATGTTTCTTTGTAGGTTCATTTGTTAAATTAGTTAAAGGCATTCTCTGAAGTTGTTTGGAGTCTGGGGAAAATATTTTTAAGATGAGTGTGAAAAAAATGCATCTGCTATAAAACATGTGTTCTTAAGAAAACTAAAGTTTCCATCCAGATGTTATTTATGTGTTCCTCTTAAACTTGAAGCATCTTGAGAACTAACAGAAACAAGATGACTGCTCTTTTCACACATCAGTAACTAAACATTTTATGCCTTAAAGTGCTCAATGACATTCAGTCCCTTTTGTGTTTGTGTCCTGTATTGTTTAGCCATTTTTCAGTTTTCAAGGCATTTGCTTTGTTTCACGTCCAGTGCTAGAACCATAATATTGCTAAGTATAATAAAAGGCATTTCACAAAGAACCACCCAAACTCTTCTTCTTGGAAGCTCAGCCTTAACAGCACTTTTCTCACTGGTGCCTTCGAAGTCAAAATATTATATTAATATAATTCATACTTATAGATACTTATATCCACAACCATTCAATAAATTTCCTAACAATGCTTAGCTAGTCTTTCAGTGAACCAGACCCAAATGGAAGGTGATCTCTGAAATATCTATAGGTAGACTACAAGATACTTTTCATGCTAATGTCTCAGGAAAAAAAAGTGAAGTCAATGAATGAAATCCTTTATGAATTTGATTGCCATATTAGTTTTACAAGAATTGCTAGCCTGGTTCATGTTTGTTAGAGTTGATTTTAGCTATGACTGGTATACGTAGGAGGTATTGATTCTATAAATCTACATAGATAGGCAGGAAGAAGAATCTGTGCTTTCTATTTTTGTTCTATTTCGTCACAGTTTATCTGGCACATTGACATCCATGAAGACTTACTGAAAATCCTTTTAGTTAAGTCCTTTGAGTTTAGTCTTAAAAACTGAAATCTCACTTCTGATTATGAGACGCTCTGTCACCACTAATGCATCTCAACCTGAGAGATTCTGAACACTTGTGTCTTCCCTAAACTTCTGTGTGGAATTTGCCTTTATTATGAATACCACAGTGACATTTGGTATGTGAAATCAGGGAATGGTAACATTTAACATAATGTAAAACAAACGTAATTCCAGTCTCAGAAACAAAACAAAAGGTAAGAAGGAGAACTATTACATGATGTAATCTCTGGTTAATTAAGTTTTACAAAATTTGTACTCTTCCATTCTATTACGGAATAGTATGTGATTGGGTCTGTTATGTCTCATTATTGTGTTATCACTGTGTATTTTGATGTCTTGTGATATTTAGGGAAGGAGGTGTTCAATATGTCAGCTTTTACTCTGATATATCAGGCAGTGTACGGTTTTCACAAAGATTTCTGAGCCAAACGTGGGTTCTGTTAGATCCTCCTGTCATTTATTAGCATACATAGATCTCAGTCACACATTTTAATGTTTCTGTTGAATATAATCCATGAAAATAGATGCTGTAAAATACCAAAAGCTGCTCTCATACCCTTGCATTTGGTTTGCGTGCCAAGGTGGGGGTTTGGGGGGGGGGCGGGGCACTACACTGGTGGCTTCTGTGAGAAAATGCCATGTCTGATGGAGCCAGTGCCACCTGCCTCCAAGACACACCTGCTGGTGGCCAAGGCTGAGCCCATCAGCAATGGTGGTAGCCCTCCTGGGATAACATTGTTAAGAATGCGGGGGGGAGAGGGGGGGGACCGCTGGGTAACAGCAGCCGGGAGAGAGGGGTGAGAATATGTGAGAGGAACAACTCTGCAGACACCAAGGGCAGTGGAGAAGGAGGGGGAGGAGGTGCTCCAGGCGCTGGAGCAGAGATTCCACTGCACCCTGTGGTGAAGACCATGGTGAGGCATGTAAAGACATTGTTCTAATAAGCTATTGAGAAAAAATGGGTATACTCACGTAGTTTCTGTGCAAATTTGTGCATTTCAGTAAAGTGTAGGGGCCTCACACAACTCAGGTCACGTTTAAGTTCTTTGTTGTTGAAAGGTTTAACTATTTTGTCAAAAAGGCTATGTGGAATGATGAGCCCTCTAGTGGTTGTTCATCCTCTTAAATTCTCATTATAATGCTGTATTAACTAATACAATAAAAAAACACCCACCCTTTCTTTTTCTGTAGCAGCACAATTTTTGTTGGTTTATGTCTTGAGGAGGTTGTTACCACTACTTGTGTACACATAGGAAATGAAATGGTGAGAATTGGACTAGTTCTGTTCTAATGATACATGACACACCTGCATGATGTGTGATCCTCTGCTATAAGGGAATTTTACTTCAAATACCAAGAATACATGCATTTCTGCAAAAGATGTGATGATAGGGCATTTGGTCCCTGAAGGTTTGGCAGGGGCCTGGGCGCATCGAGCATTGATAGAACAAATGTTGGAAAAGGGTGTCCATGTTTGCAGAGAGGCAGGCAGGAATTATGTTCTCTTATGTTAGAACAGAGAGAGGGAAATAGGTTTCACAGTTCTCTAATGAGATGGGGTCAGAAGGAGCCAGCTCTAAACTGCAGCAGTCACTGGACTGAAATTTAGTGACAAATAACTTGAATTAAGTTTTCTTGAAATGTTTAAGGATTGAATTTTTTGGAAAGGAGTTGATGTGTAAATATAAGAGGTTTTTTTGCTTAGGCCAATGTAATGCACGGTGTTTGAAGGAAACAAGAAAATATGTATCTTATGCAGATTTAATATCTCTGCTTATGTTCTGATCTCAGTATTCAGATGAATCCTACAGTCGATGGCTCCTGTATTCATAATACATCAGTGGATGCTTGATAACAGTTTTCAGTAATAGAACGGGGAGACAAAAAGAGCTCTCTAAATTTATCAGGACTCGTGGCTTATGTATATGTGAGCATTGTGACAGCTTGGCTGATGGTATGCATCATGCTTCAGAGCGAGTTGCTTTTTGTTTTCTCCTCTGGCTGATTGCTGGGAAGACTTTTTCCACAATCTCAACATTGACACAATCTTTTCCTGCCCGGACAGGGGCTCAGGACTATGATACTCAGTACAGGTGTACCGAGGACCCAGCAGATCATATTGGAGTCAGTGAGAGATTTTTTCGTTTAGAAACTCTGACTAATGGTGAAAAGAGGTACCCGAATTACTTCCTAAAAGCCTTCTTTACTAGAAACAGAGAAAAAGGGATAAGCAGAAACTGTACTGGGGGTTTGCAGCTCAAAGGAGTGGCCAGACCTCCGGAAGCATGTAACTAAAAACTTTATGCAATAAAGGGGGAAAGAAGTAACAAAAATATTTATATCCCAGCTTGAAACATTTCAAGTTATTCATGTTTTCCAGATCCATTTGCTGCTGTTTATAAAGTCCAAAGAGCACAAATGTCAGCTAGATGAACAAAGAAAACTCGATGTTGTCACGCAAGCAGAATAAGGTACGGCTTTCTCATTAAAAGATTCTTTAAAACCTTCACCATAATACTAGTACATGCTCTCTCCTATTTCTGTAATGCCATGAGGCATCTGCAAATTATGTAAATGAAACAAGGTATATTTAAAATATACTTGGTATGTTTTGGTATAATTAGTATCTTTACCTGTGAAGGTATTTGCACTAGTATCTTGTGAATAGAGACTACTACCTGTGATTATTTGACAGGGAGGGGATATTTATATGGAAGAAAGTGCAGCATAATCAGTGCCTGTCCAATTGGTATTACCAAAATCATTTCTTGTAGTCTGAGAACTATTTTGTAATACATCAGAATCTGACTTTGTTCCCCCCATAAAAACTGGCAAAGGCAAACATGATTTGAGTGGTGCAAGATCAAGTTCAAAGCATTCTACTAATACAGAGTGAATTCTAACAATAGCACAACGTCCTACCAAAGCACTGGTTTCTGTGTTGAGATCTTAATGTCTTCCCAAAATTCTTTAATATCTCTTGGTTGGATGGTTTTGCTAGCTGGCAGGTCTTCTCCAGCTCCCATTAAAATATGAAGCTAAAATTGCACTGTCACCTGAAACATGTAGCCCTGTTTGAGCTTTTGAAACCTTCATTGGAAGAAGACTCCAAAAACGGACTCTGGTTTAGGCAGTGCTATATGCATGTTATCTCAGGACATGAGTGGGGAAAAGGGGGTGGGGTTTTTTGCCCTGTATTTCATGGTACTGCATCTGTAAATGCAACGTGTACATTTAGTATAGCACTTATTAAGAATGATGCTTAACATTACTGTTCTAAATTTTCACATTATGTGCACTTATTTTCCTATACAAGCCTAGAGAAGAAGTCATCTGGAACTAGAAACTCTCTTTGTGAGAAGATCTAGGACAAGAGCAACCACTTTGCAAGACAGAGTACTTGAAAAGGCATCTAGGTAGAGCTACAATCCTGGCCCTGAGGTATAAAACAAATATCAAAATTTGGATTAACTAGTTTGTTCATGGAGAAACTATGGGCTGTGGATCTCTGTAAGAAAAGAACTGAAAAGGAAATGATATATGATATTCATCAGTAGTGTTGAGCATGAAAAAGTTTCTTTGAGACTTGCTTTTTCTGCTTTGAAATGTTGTGAGCAAGGGAGTTCACTCAAAGGCTCTAATTAAACCGGTCTTAGGTAGAGGGGTGAGTTCTGAAAAGGGCTTCAAGTCTTTCAGTGGCATTAGCGGAGAAACACCCAATCACTGAGGCATTGTCAGCAACAAAAATGGTTTCTCCAAACATGTACTATTATAAACATGGTGATTTTTTTCTGTTCAAAAGGTCTTGCAAATGTTTTCCAAGTACCCACTTTGTATTTTTAGCTAGCGTTTATCAATATTTTAGTCAACTCACTATCTTTTCCTCAAAAGTTTTAATAATAATTTTAGAGAGCATAGGGACACTAGTGATCAAACTGAGATAATTGTCCTATCTATGTAATGAATGTAACAGATCTCAACAGATTAAATTTTACTAGTCTGCTTTATTTTTAGCAATTTCTGTCTGCCTCCACCCCAAGACAGTAGTTAATTTTAATGTATTGCACCTATCTAGAATCATTCTCATGAGGAATTAAAAGAGCTTTTCAAAGTGACACAAGTCTAATATTCTGCTTATTCATTAGATATCTTTCTGTTTCAGTAACAAATGGGTGGAAAAGTTATGGTAAACAAGCTCTTTTTTTTCATAGTGGGCTACTTATCTAGTAACTGAAGAAAGTCTGGTGGGAAGCCTTATACAGCTGATGTGAAAATTTCTTAGCTGAGGCAACTTACCTGTTCTGTGAATAAGGAAAACTCACAAATCTTCTGCTTTTCTTTAAAACAAACACACAGGAGGAAAAAACCATCAGTCAAGCAGATAAGTGCAATTTAGTATGATTAACACTTAGCCAAAACTTTGTATTATCTCTAGGGTTAAAGATAGTTCTTACGCATTCATTTGCACACTTTGTAAAACAGTTTAAATGTCACCAGTAGTTGGTATTTTGAGATAATTTATTTTGTAGAGATTGAAGTATATTGGGTTGTAAACATGCAGATAGTATGCATGTAAACTAATGTCACAGAGCAGATACGTACAGCCTTCTCAGCTGAGGCACCTACCTGTTTGATTTTGCATGAAAATACTGAGTGCACACCAGTAAATACACCTATACTTCAAGACATTCCCGTATGTGTCTAACTCCTCCCCTCTTGAGGATTTTTAATGAGAGAAGTTAGGCTAGACATCTGCATTATGCAGTATAATCTTTTGTCACAAAATTGTTTGCATTTTTAATTGAGAATAAAAAATAAAATTGCGCAGCAGGTGGCAGCCCAGGTCCTGCTTGGTTTTTGCCTGGTTTGCACCTCTGAGAAAAGAAGTCAGGCTTCCAGTTTCGTAGAGGTTACTGCTGTTAAAGAGATGTCCTTTCCTTTCTTCAAAGCAGGTGATTTTTAGCGACAAAATGGAAATCACCAATGCCACTGGTCTCTGCTGTGTTACAAAGGCAGAGTGGTCTGGGAGAAGATCATTTAAAAAAAAAAAAAAAAAAGCAGTAAAGGATGCAAGTAGCATCATTCACTAGCGACTTGGGATAGAGTTTCCTGCATAGATACAAGTTGTGTCAATAGGCTGTCAAAATAAACAGTAAATCTAACTCTTGATAATACTGCTTGAGTACTGCTACACAGACACCTAGATACATCTGCCTATTAGCAGAAACAAGAGGCTTTTACAATGTATTTTTGTAGACCGTAAGGAGTAGAGCATAGCAGACCGAACCTTGTAGAACTGAGGATTTTAAAATTCTCAATCAGATTCAGAAATTTAATTCCCAGGTGCTTCTTCCCTCTCCTCTCTTCTCCGACCCTTAAAAGGGGGGAGTGTTAGGGAAAGGGGGAGGGTTCACATCTTCTTTGCAAATGGGGTAGTTTACTTTGAAATATCTTGAACGAGAATTCTCAGAAAGTCCACTCATCAGCTCCAGCATTTGCACCCATTCGGTCTCCAGACAGGCTAAAATACTTGATGTTATCATTAAATATTACACATCCTTGTTCAATTTCCTCACCTAGCCTGTGGGGAAAAAAACAGGAATCCTTCCCAAAATAAGTTGATAGTTAGATAAAAACTTGAAAGCATTTATTTATTATTATTTTGGGTTTATGGCAGGCATTTTAATCTTGCTCTGCTAAAACTACTTATTTATTTGCCTGAATCACACATTTCAGTATTTGGCTAAAGTATCACCTAACACGCAGGGGAATGTCTTAGACCTACCGACTTATGAGATTATTAGGCTTAATTGGTATTATGACTGTAGATCTCCCATGGTATTGAATATGGCTTGCTTATTTTAAACTTTTTAATCCAGTATTAAGAGGAATTGTCATTAAGTTACACCATAAAACCATAATTAGTCTAAAGTGAAATCTTGAGTGGTTGGTTTAAAACTGTTTAAGCCTCCTGTTCATCACAAATCCTCTCGCATTTTTCCTGAACTCCCTTACATTTGTGCCAACACTTTCTATAGCATCTGGGCTACACTTGTGTCCAGTGTAGCACCAGAGAAGTCAATAGGGTCATAGTGGAGATTAATTTGATAAAATTTGATAGTATTTCAGTCATCTAAGTTGCTGGTCTCTTAGTAAGGACAGAGCCCTATGCTGCTGAAGTCAGTGGAAGCTCGTTAAGTGTCTCATCCAGTTCTCAGAGTCTTGTTTTTGTGGAAATATCTGTCCTTGTTCCTTTGCTTTGTGTGATTGCTTCCCTGTGTTTAATTCTCTCTATTTGCAAGATAAACTCTGAAAGGTCCTAAATTTTGTGCAGGGAGTGTAAAGTAATAGGAACAGCATTGAGGTAGCATTTGCTGGTTTTACTACACAAAAAAAGAGAAAATTAGATAGATGTCTCAGAAATTAAGTGATAGGTTTGCCATTAAATGAGTAGCAGAAGTAAAAGGAGATGTTTAGAAACTAGAATGTCATTTCTGTTTGTAGTGCTTCCCCTATACTGCGAGTACTCTATGCATTTCAAGTGCTGTTGTAGCATATTGGAGGGGAGTATAAAAGTATTTAACATCTGAAATGATTAATAGGGGAAAAGGGAAGAAAGAGTAGCATTGATTATAAATCTAATTTTGTGAGTAAGTTTGAACAAGGAGGCTGGTGCTTTAGTTTTTTCTCTTCTGAAATTCCTACCTGAGGCATTGGACAAAGCTTCTTTCATGACATAACTCGGACTGACCCAAGGCTTCACTATAAAAGCTGTATGAAGAAAAGGTATCCCACCTTATAAGCTTTTTATTGTTTTTAACTCTGTGCGTGGGCTGAAGTTCATCAGATAACTTCTGTACAACAGTATAAACAGCCACATATGACTTAGCTAGTTAAAGGCCTAAGAGTGTTTTTAAACTTGAGATCAGTTTGCTTTTTTTGAAAATAATTTTATATTGGGTCAAAATTTTGGGTGTACAGGATTTGCATGTGCAGAGTCACATGGCAACCTGGTTTACGATGAAAATGTTGAATAACGTTTAATGATCTTTTGTATTTACAGCACAAGTTGTGCAATGAGAGGTCAGCCCTTATTAAACAAGGAATCCATGGAAGAAGAGGAGCTAGGAACTCAAATCTATTTAAAAAAACCAGGTAAGCTTCATTAAATATGCTGTTCATAGGAGGAATTGTTTATTCCGCAAAGCAATATTTCAGTCTAGAGGCTTTCTCTCCTGTGGTCAGCCATTTCTGGGAAAGGAAGTGACTATCAGTGTAACATTGAATAAGGATGTAGCTTTTCATTCTCTACTCTTCAGCAGTATTGCGCCAAATGCTCAAGATGAAGTTTCAGACTTCCTAATTGTGGTACAAAAGTCAGAGATGTTTCAATATTTCTACATTTTCTTTACTGCTTGGGCTAATACTAAGAAGCATGTCAATAAAAGATGGTCCCTGGAATTACAAGGTATTGCAGGCACTGTTGTGAAAACATATAGTTAAATGTTTGGCTGCTATCAGTACTACTGCGGATAGACTGAATGAAGACATTAAGGCAAGAGCAAAACTGAGTAGCACAGTTTATGCTAATGTCATTCAGACTGGTACTGGCATGGCATGTAACTACAATCAAATCAAATGAGATAAAAATTAATTGAAAACAGAATAGATAGCTACTGCAGTTCTGTAGTGTTCAGCCATGTCAGCAATGTTACTCTGCTTTCAGTCATCAAAGATATTTCATATTTACCCTTCAAAATATTAGAATACAATTGGAGGATTAAGATACAATTGGAGGATTTTGCCAATCCAATTTATCTTGTTATTTTTGTTGGTTTGTTTCTACGTCATACTTGGCATGACGATATTTGAGTACTTGTCTCCCTGAGTGTCTAAGGAGAAAGGCTACCTGGTCGGTTGTGTAAGAAATTCACAAGAGTGAGCCTTCTCCCCAGTCCACATTGTAATAACCACTTTATGCATCTTTAAATTGTATTATTAACATTACCTAATTAATTTTCAGTGCATTCTTGAGCTACTAGTACCCCTAAATTGAAAGGATAAACAGGTTATTTTGGCGGCAGAACTTGGTAGTTTACTGATGCCAGTCACTACACTCATGAATCATTAAAGCATGCTGTTGTTGCTGCCCACATTCCTTTTCTCCCCTTTAATGGGTAACATAACAGGAATCAAAATCTGCAAGCAGTCTAGATGTGCAGTCTGTGATGAGAGGAAGTTGAATCTGGAAGTTCTCCGCTCTTTCATTTCTTTGATATTGCTTCCCAGGGGAATATGAATATGAATTGCATGATTTAATTTTGGGGAACAACCTCCCCACTTGGCTAGATTAATGGGTAATTTTGAAAGTAAGCCAGCCTATCCAACACAAAGGTTCTGTGTCCCAAAGAATGAGTCATTGAGTGAAAGTTTCTTAGGAGTCAAACATGACGCTAAAACTCCAGATGAATAAAGATTGGTTTATACTGTGGAAAGATAAATGAAATGTAGGTTGCAAAGTCTATCCTCCATCCATACATACTACCTAAAAGCTACATCTATATCTCACAGATCCTCCAGGTACTTTTTTCTAAGATATTTCCTGTTATCATATCTGAAAATAGGGTCTAGTGATTTGACATTCACATTTACTCACTGACAGGAGTCCTTTGCAAGTCCTTTCAGAGTACGGATGTGCTGTGTACGGCTGTGGGCTCAGACCTGTTTCCAGTGGTGCTTTCATGGGATGGGAGCCTAAAACACTTGTTCTGTTCCTTTACTTATATTTGAAGGTTTCTAATCTAAAAAAACATCACTGGACTTCCTTTTCTTTTTCACCTTTACCCATGATCTCTAGCTAACGCTTGCTTTTTCTGGAGTTCATTGGAAAACAAACCAACAAACCCAGGGATGCTGGAATTGTGTCAGTATAAACACGTAGTTTCTTCTGTCATTGGACAATATGACATCTGGATGGGGCTTTGAGCAACCTGCTCTAGGGAGCGGTGTTCTGCCCATGGTGGGGGGCTTGGAACTGGACGATGTTTAAGGTCCCTTCCAACCCAAACCATTCTATGATCTTATGTCCTGCACAGGAAGAGGTCTGGTCTGGAGCTGACTGCTAAATCGTGGTCTTCCCCGATTAATTGCCTTGACAAGCTTTCTGCTTAAGGTGTTTTAACACTTCTGTAACAGTTAAAAACAACTGTTTGCACTCCAACTGCACAAAAAAGCCTTGCAAAGCTTGTGGGATGTCTTGGGGGGGAATAGTCTGCCCCATCGTCCCAGCCAGCCAGGTCTGCTTTGGTGAACATGGACACAAAGCGCCTTCCCTGTGGTGATACTGGAAGCTTGCAGTTCAGTTCAATGCAAGCTGGATTCATAAAGAAAAAGAAACAGAGTAAATCACTTTATAAGGGAGTGTGTTCAGATATAAACCAAACTTTGATACATAGCAGAGATAAAAAGGGAAAAGAGTGAAATTATGTTCTATTATGTGCTTTGCAAGTCTCCAAATTATAGAATTTACTTTTTAATATGAGAAATTTGGTCATAAGAAGGAATGAACTTACTACACCAGCCTAAGACAGATGTAGCTGGTATTTTGGGAGTTCAAAGCTTACTGTATCATACATAAACCCAGTGTGAAAACATGTCTTAGAAATAGATCTGCTTTGTTTTAAGCAACCCTTTAAATTCTGAGAACTAGCACCTAGTCCTCTGCTACGTACTCTGCACTTGTGATTTGCAGAGCTTGCTGAACAACCTCTGCAAGCAGAACTAACCAATGCTTAAATCGTGAAGATAGGAAAGGTGCTACCGCTGCTGTGCTCCATTGTCCTAAACTAAGAATTATGCTGCTCTGGACTTTTCTCCTGAAGGGTGTTACTGCAAATACTGATCAATAATGCTTAAAGAAAAAATAGCCATGACGCTGTTTGTAGCCTTGATAATCAGGAGATAAGCAAGGCAAAATTTGTGAAGAGGAACGTCTCTTGTTAGGCCCAGTGATATAACTGGAAGAAGTCATGAAAATAATATTCTAAAACTCGGTAAGAGATGGAATTGCTCGGGCTGTTTGTGTAGGGAATATAATGTACCTTTTGTTACCCTGCCTATTTTTGCACTACCTTCTAATTTTCTCAAGCTGCTACAAGTCTTTTATTTGAAGATGCTTCTATTGTATATTAATGAAGAAGTTAAATTATCTAGGCAACATAGGCTAAAGCTGAAACTCCCCCAGGCATCGTCTTTCTTAACTATCATTGTCCAGTAAGAAAATAGGTCTGTAAGCTATACTATTCATCTGAACAAAAATAAACTGTTATCGTGGCATTTGTCGGCTGTGTGTAATACTGATACCTGAGCTGGCCTTTGGAGCCAGGTATCGTTACAGATACCGTGATGGTGTCTACTTTCAGGCAGTTTTGAATTCCGAGTACAAGACCAGCAAGAGCAGAGAACGCCCCAGAATGCAGCCATTCCCCGCCCCCAACTCCAGTGTCTGACAATATTTGGAACTAGGTTTCATCCACAAGCATTTACTTCTGTAACTACTACAACAATAACAATTATTTTTGCAAACAATTTGCATATATAGTGTCATGTGAATTAATTAAATAATTGACTCCAGCAATCAACTTGTAATAGAACTACTGACAGAAATGAAAGCATAGTCATTAGAAGTATTGTGTAAATGAAGCATATTCGATTAATATTTCTTGCATATATGACTTTACTTGTAAACCCGAGGAACACCATGTACAGGTAGGTAGCACCTACTGACAGGACAAACTGATTGTGTAACTAGAATTCTCTTCTGTTTCAACTGCAAAAGGGAAGCCAATGTCACAAGTGCAAGCATTTAAAGCAGTCACAGTGGTGTTAACTTCACCACAGTGTTAAAGATTGAAGTTCACCTGGATTCTTCATTAAAAATGCTTTTACTCTACAGATCTGAGTGCTGAATCTGATCCTTGATCTCCTGGGAAGTACTTTTTAAGGTAAGAATTCAAATATCTTTTTGAAAGACACTATGTTAAGGTGTACTTCTCATCTTTGTATGTCATTTCTGGGTTTTTTTATGGATAGACATTTTGTGTACAGATCCATTGAGACCCAAAGATTTTGACAATGAAGTCACTAGGCAAAGGAAATGTTGACTTCTTGACTGAAAAATGCTACTAAGAATGTTACTCTGGCATCTTTGTCCAGGTTAGCAACAGCCTGTATAGACGTATCTGGACGGGAGAGATAAAAGTGTATGTGGGGAATGTTTTGTGGGTGACTTCTAAAGGGTCTGAAAAAGGGTCGGCGAGCGGCGGGGAGCGGCGGTTCCGTAATCGCGTTTGTATATTCCCCTATCCGTGTTGTTGTTGTTGTTGTTTGCATGTTCCCTTTGCTGTTCTGTTAAACTGCCTTTGTCCCAACCCAAGAGTCTTGCCTTTTCTTACGATCCTTCCTGTATTAGGAAGGCACGTGCGAGCGGCACGTGGTTCTTTGTTGCCATCTGAGGCTAAACCACGACACCAAGAAAAAAATAATCATACACATTTATTACACTGTTCAGTGTAATATGCAAAATTGCTGAAGGGGTTCCGTACCACTACTGCAAACCATCCATAAATAACATTTTAAAAGGCTCTTCTGGAATTTGTGTTATTTTTTCAATGATCCACACTGCTATGGAGGCCATTCAGTTGCACTGATGGGAAACAATGCAGTGATCAATCAGCCTCTGGAGAAAGAGGTTGTGCTAGAAAAAACAAGGTATGACTGAAAGTTTTGCTGCAGAGACAGACTGAAAATAATATAATTTGAATTCCAACAAAATCCTGACATTTTGACAAGCTGAATAAATGAGATTCTTACAGGTACTCCATCTTGTAAATCATGACAGAAAGGATAGAAGCTGCAAGGCTGTCTCGTAAAGACTCCCTTACAAGTTCAGGAACAAGCTGAAGCAGAACTGCTGGAGCGTGTCAGGGCAGACTGGCAGCTTGCGGTAGTTTAGACAGGATGTGTAGAATATTTTAAGACTGGAAGGCTACCTACTACCTACTCAGTTTAAAGCACTTATAATGCTTCTGTCCTTCGGCTGGAGTTTTGTGTTGTGATGCCGTAATTTCACCTTCTGGGCACAGCGATCTCTGACAGAAAAAGAAAGTATATCTGATGAAAGCAGGATCAGTTTGTACTGATTCTTATAGATATATATAATCATAGAAACAGATGTTCCAAGAGTCATTTACAGTTTGTTTAAAAAAATTACAGAAGGGACTTCACAATAAGAAGACTTTTTTAAGACTTGAAAAGTAGATTGCCAATTTATCACCAAATAATTTTCAGAAATTTCTCTTAGATGTGATTTTACATGAATAAGTACAGAAAAGAGCTCATAGTCTGTCAGTCTTAAGGACTATGATAGCTTTAGGAAATGAAACCTCAATAAACAAAGAAACACACCATTTAATCTTTGTGTAATAGTCATATTGTTACATAGGAAGGCAGTTATTCTAAAATAGGGATTCCTTCATGCACTGAAACACGTTTTGGACATAAAATTATGTCTGTCCTTCATCCAAATCTACTGATGTGTATTTGCCCCCAAAACTTACAGGAATGACTGCAAACAGATCAGCAATTAGTTGAGTCATTCTAATCTTAACAACATTACTTCTCACATTACAGATTCAGAGGAATACATGAGAATGATTTGTATGGGAGTACAGCAGAGGATATTGTTTGTACTTGCCTGTTAAACATTCCTCGGAAATGTACCTGAAGTCGCAGCCAGCCCACAGGTATACATCATTAGGACTTGTGTTATTTTTTTAATCGAGTATCATATTTTTACAAAAATGGAGGACAGATGACAAATTGGAACAAAGTTAAGGTGAACGAGTTATTTTTTTTGCTACCTAGGTTCAAAATAAAAAAAAAAACTAGTTGTGGAAAGAAGTATCCATTAGGAGGCTGGCCTTGCTGTTTCTGTCAAGACAAACTTCTGCCATGGCATATGTAAATAGAAAAACTATTGAGGTCAAGGTCCTCGCTGAATTTTAGTCTTCGCGCTAATGAATTCCCCAAACGGTTTCATACTAAATTAGGACACCATAGTGTTCAAAATTTTATGATTCCCTTAAAGGAAATTGTAAAACTCAAAAAATCCTGATGAGAAGAGTGTGGAATAGATCGGAAGAAAACAATTATTTAGACATCCTTGTAGCCATAATCTATCCTAATCTAATGGGCTTTTTATAGTAAGCCTGTCCTGTTGTGGCAATTGCTAACCGTGGTTGTGCGCTTTAGAATGGATCTTGTGAAAAATTAATAAAACTTTTCATTTTTATAGCATTTTATTTTCTTTCCTTTGAATGTCCCTAGGCAGCACTAGAACATATTTCATTATGTGAGAACTACTCAAAGTCCTCCTTGTAATGGCTGTTCAAAATTTTAGGTACTTTGTTTTGTACAGCAGTCTAATGATGGTACAGTTGCATATGTTCTACTAATAAGACATGTAACTGCTTGCACCAACAAAATTAAATTTAGAGTGGTAAATCTTTCCCTAGATTTATTGTGGTATAGACGAGCAATGTCTCTATCAATACTGCTTTCCTTTCTTAAAATGTATGTTCTTCAGTTAGGAATGCCATGTCCATGCAGCATCCCATTTAGGATCCAATACCCTAAAGCTCTGCTCCTGATGGGGCTTTTCAGTTTTGTCATAAACTGTACAGTAAGACAGCACTGAAACTGCATCCTCCTTTGACTTTATGTAGTATGCCAACCTACCAATCTCAATGGTACCGTCTATGAAGTGCTGATTTGACCCAAGATCATTAAGGAACTAGGTGCCCCCTTGGATGAAAGAATCAAAATCCAAGCACAAAATGCAACTATGTGTACTATGGTATTTTGGAAGCCTACTGGGCTGTACGTATTGATATGTAGGGCAGCACCCTATGTCTGATGAATTAATTGAGTATATCACAATCTCTGAAATGCTGCAGATATTTAAGTGTTGTGGGGCATAATACGTATCTGGGTAATGCTACAGTGAGTTGTCCCTCGTGCTGCCTAAACAGGCAGCAAGTTACTTGTCAGGCATTACCTCTGGAAAAAAAAAAGTATCTCTAAACGCTGCAGGGATCTGAGCAGGTAATGAATGTGATGTTTTTACAGAATACAAATGTTATGTCTGCAAGCAGGTACATGTTTCTGTTTCATGTATGGAATACGTCTTAAAACAAAGATTTACTTACGTAATGCAGGTGTATGTTGAAGGCTTGCAAGCTGCTGTACTCCCTCTACATAATGACTCAGAATGAGAAGTCGTATCCGCGTAGATCAGGGTACCAAAACTGGTTAAAAGTTTTTAGTTCATAAGACCTAGGGAGCTTTGTCTCTACCTTCCCCCTGCTCCTTCCCCAAAAAGGCCCAGTATGTTGGCTCTAAATACTAGATGTGATAGAGATTTTTTTATTCTTTATGTGAAATATAGAAATTGCTTCTTTATGGCAACTGTTATAAACAGATTTGCAGATAATTTTCCGATCAGGTTTCATGTATAAGAGTAAGAAGGGAATGGACCTACCTTGAACAAAAGGCATCAAAGAACAAAACAATTCCCACATTTGGAAGTAGGCCCCTTCTCTTAAAACACTGCCCTTTATTCAATAGGCCATCCCTCAGTTCCCCCCTACTTGAAATTCCTCCTTGAAATGCACTTATTTGGAGAGCTCAATAATCCTTTGTGTCACCAAATCTGTATGACTGACCGCTATGTGGGCTTTGTTCTGTTGTCTTTTAAAACCTGAGAGTCAGTTTAAAAAGATCTAGAGCAAACAAAAGCACGTTGGCCCCAATGAGCAGAGTTAAGGTGGAGGTCTAAAGTGCCTCAGTTTTTTTTTTTTTATTATTATATGCTCTAAGTTTATTGAGAAGTAGCAGAAATACAATTTTATTTTTTTTTAAAAGAAAAAGGAACACATTAAAAGTTTACTAGCCTGAGACAAAACTGAGGCAACTTGTTTTGGAATAGCAAAGTTTGTGCACAAAATTTCTTTTCTGTTGTTTTGATTCTAACTGTACATTCTGTGAAGAAACAGGATTGCATGAAAGAAATCGTTGACTTCACCAGTCACTGCTCCTGATATAAATAAACAACCCACAAGGCTCCAAATATTGATTTACTACTTAGATTAGAAGTGCTAACATTGTGCAATCCCTTTGCTGGTATCAGGAATGAGGTGAGAAGCTGTTGACTGTTTGCAAGCTTGCCCTGAATCATGGGCCAAAAACCTTCTAGATTTGCTTTAGTCTGTCCTCAACATAGCTTTCTCTTGCTTCTTTTTGACCTCTGTGATCAGGGTGAGAATTAGCGTTGGTACAGAGCAATTGCACTGGCTGGGAAGTTGTGTTACGCTGGTCACATTCCACAGAGATCACTGCTGGGTTTTTTCTTACTGGAAAGATATAAAGCAGTTGCAACATGAGAGAAAACGGAAATCCTTTCAGTTAGATTTGGGTTTAAGGATCGTCTGACATACTGGTATATAAAGACAGTTTAAATTTTTGTTTGTGGACTCCTAAAATGTTTGCAAAGGCATTTCTGTGCTCTCGTAGTGAATGTAAGCTTCCTGACAATAGGCTTGCTTTTCTTAGCTACCTGTTTTGAAGCCTTTGGAAGTATTCCACTTATCCTCAGGGTATCACTAGCTGACCATAGCTTTATTTACAGAGAGCAAATAAATCTGTTTCTGCTTTACTTTCCAAAAAAAAAAAAGTTTGAAAGCTTTCAAAGGACTAGTTTAAACAGAACTATTTTGTAGGACAAATAAAGGAGCAGCTGCTACATCAGTAAATCCTATGTAATTCAGTTAGGCATTTGCATACCTGTAGCTACAGGGAAGGTTTCCCATCCTGCTGTTCCTAAAGCCTCCACAGAACGTGGTACATTTGACTCTTCACTTGGATATCCCTCTCTGGAGTGAGTTTCATTTTAGGACTCATTATTGTAAGTATAATGTGACAGGTTATATTTTTTCCTTAGATTGTAATTAACCGAAATCTGTTTCAAACTTTGCTGAAATCATTAATTTGACTCAGATGTTCATCCTTTTGAAAGAAACAAAACGTTTTGTCAAGCATCCCTGATAATGCCACTGAACCTGGATGTCATTCCATGATGCCTGGCTTGGAGACATGAGTGGACGAGCCTTGCAGGCACCAGGATTCCCCATAGAGCTTCTTGCTATGGCACGCAAGGCCAGCTTGTCCAGGGCCAAGAAGAGGTTGATGAGGAGGTCCCATGGCCTGGTAAGGTCTCCAGTAGGTCCTCCAATAAAGGAGGAGGTGAGGGAAGAGTTGCACTCCGCAGGAGCACACAACCTGGAGCATGTGAAATCCATGTCGGAGCAAGAACATGCAGTCTGAGGTAGAGAGATGGAAGCTCCAACTTAAATTTATTTGAGGTACTATGAAACTGCACCTGGAAAACATTAGAGGAGAGATGAATGAGGTAGTAGTGTAAGGAATCGGTGATACAAATCTATAAAACAAGGAGTGGCATTGACAAGGAGTTAAGATAGAACGATAATTCGTGGTTAATTAATGCAAAAGTCAAGGGGCGTCACATGGAAATACCAGACAGAAGGGTCAAAACATCCAGAAGCGATTTTCACACACCAAGAAGTTAAACCGTGGAGCTACATCAAGCTGCAGATACCAGAAGCTTATATGGATTAAGAAAGCAATTGGATTTTTCTTCCATTAATTTGTCTGTCAAGAGCAGAAATAGTCTACTTTAGCTAAAAGTCTCTGAGCAACAGAGTTTTTTATCTTCCCAGGAGACAAGCAGCCATCGTTGGGAACAGCATACTGAATTAGCTCACTCTCTCTTCTGGCCCTCGGTGGCCATTCCAGCGCTGCAGCTGGCTTAGCACAGGGCATGCTTCCTTACCCACTAGCAGGACACATCACCGTACATCCAAGCCCAGTTGATTCAAAATTTAAGACTATAGGAAGTATAAAATAGTTGGAACAAATTACAAATATATTCTCTTACACATTTACTGTTTATGGGAAAGACTTAGAAAATAGGCTAATGTGTCTGTTTTAGTTGGAAAAAAGATTTGTAGCAAGTTTGTTTGCCCAGCCTCTCCTGAATAAAGGGAGGTTTGATCAAAAAAATATTTAATCTGCATAAAACAGGTGTGCCTTTGGGCATCTTGCACAATCCAGGCCCTCTCATTAGCGATGATTTGACATTAAGCAAAACAATGGGCTTTGAAACAAATTAGAACAAATTGAGAGTAATAACGGACTGCGCTAGAATTCATATAGCCCAAGCAAAGGAAAAACCACTCAGTGATTCAGTTCCCCCTCTTTCCAAGGAAGGGGTGTGCTTTTTGCTTCTCTAAGGAGGAGAACTATTACGTATAACATCCACATGGCATATTCAGTTGTTACCAGAAAATTGCTGCCTCCTGCAAGGTGTTGTCTTTTATAGGAACAAGCTCTTGTTACCAAATATAGCTATGGCTTGTTTTGTAATTTTGCTTTTTTCACACTGTCCCACTCCATATGGAATGGGGGAGGATTGTGCTGGACTTGGGCTTAGCATAGATGGAGCATGAAATGTTTCCTCTTCTTTTACACATTGTTAAGAAGTGTCTTGTTAAAAGTCAGTTATTTTGTGCTAGTTCTCTTCTGAAGAAGCCTCAGACTCCAAAACACGTAAAGCCATCTGTCAAACTCCGGCATGAATCATAGGGATATTTGTGGCCTCTGGCTTTTTGAACTGCGTTGTGAGTAATTCTGGTTGCTCTCGTCAGTGCTGCTGATGAAACCCACGTCTCATGTTCCCAGTAAAGAGCGTGGGGCCTCCGGCTAGGCCTGGTGGTCCCCTGGTCCCCGACGGTGTGGGGCAAGGCTCGCTGATGAACCCCAGCGCTGCCTCGTCCAGTGGGGGACAGTGGGACTCGTGCCATCACGGCTCCCAGTCCCAGCCTGCCCACAAGGGCAGGGAGAGCGGCCGCCATGGGCTCTGAGGTGCTTTTCGCCACGTGCCCGTCGGTCTCTGGGGCAGCAGCCTGACTGCCCCGCTGCAACAGAGGGAAACGAGCAGCGGCGCGGCGCGGCGGCAGCTCTGCCCAAAGCTCCCTGGCGGCCCCACCTCCGGACCCCGCCGGGCAGAGGGGACACCGCCAGCGCCACGACGAGGCCCACCGGCCCCGCCTCAGCCCGCCCGGGGACCCCCGCCCGCCGGCCCGCCCCTGCCCCTTCCTCCGCGGCGGCGCGTCACGGCGGGGGCGGCGGGAGGATTGGACGGCGGAGCCGGCAGAGCGGGGGCCCTCCCCCCGCGCTCTCAGCCATTTTAGCAGCCGGCAGAGACGCCGGCCCCGTTTTTCACCGGCGGCACCGGGACGAAGCGGCCAGGAGAGGTGAGTGCGGCCCGGGGAAGGACCCCTCGGCGGCGCCCGGCAGGCGGTGAGCGGCAGGAGGGTCACCGCCGGGGATGGGACGGCGGCCGCTGGCCGACGGGGCGGAGGCAGCCGGGTCAGCTGAGGGAAGCAGCGAGGGGTTACGCGGGGTGAGGCCCCTCTCAGCCTCCCCGGAGCGGGGAGCACGGCTGCTGGGGGGCCCGGGCTCGGCTCCCCGGTGGCGGCAGGGGGAGCGGGGTAGGCCCCGGGGAGGAACTGGCTACGGCCACGGCAGGTGGCGGGCGGCGGGGAGGCTGGGGCGGCGGGGAGGCTGCCTGGCGGTGTGGGATGGGCTGGCTACCGGGGATAAACGCGGCCAGGAGCGTCCCGCCGGGGCTCCCTCGCCGCCGCCCCTCGCTCCCCGTCCGCTCCTCAGCCCCCCCGGGCCGGGGCCCAGTGCTGGTGCTCCTGGCCGGCGGCGGGCTCCTCGCCTCGCTTGCCCAGCTCGCCTATCGCCGAGGAGGCAGCGAGCTCCGCTCCTCGCCGTGCCTCAGCGGCACCCCGGCTCGTCTCGGCTTCCTGGCGGGGTTGGCGGGCCCGCCATCGCACCGGCAGCGCCGTCTCCTCCCGCCGAGCCCCCCCGCCGCGATGCGGGGAAGGAGGCTGGGCTGAGGGTATGGGCTGATGCTGATGTAGCACACGCAGCAGCCCGGGGGGGGTGATTCATCGCCCGGCGCTGCGCACGGGGCATGTTTTTTCCATTTCACGTCATAAGGGCACCTGTTATGGCAAAGCAAGGGACCGGTTGAATGTTTTTGTTGTCCTGTTGAGATTAAGTTTCGCTTTGCAGTGTTCTAAATTATCCTCGGACGCTTTGTGGATTTTTGAAGCTTATTTCATTTTGAAAGCTTATTTTTGAAAGCATTTTTGAAGCTTATTTTATTCAGAGTGCTGGAGCACCTCTGCTATGGAGTCAGGCTGAGAGAGTTGGGGTTGTTCAGCCTGGAGAAGAGAAGGCTCCGGGGAGACCTTAGAGCCCCTTCCAGTACCTAAAGGGGCTACAGGAAAGATGGGGAGGGACTCTGGATCAGGGAGGGTAGCGATAGGACCAGGGGTAATGGTTTTAAACTGTAAGAGGGGAGATTTAGATTAGATATCAGGAAGAAATTCTTTACTGTGAGGGTGGTGAGACACTGGCCCAGGTTGCCCAGAGAAGCTGTGGCTGCCCCATCCCTGGAGGTGTTCAAGGCCAGGCTGGATGGGGCTTGGAGCAACCTGGTCTAGTGGGAGGTGTCCCTGCCCAGGGCAGGGGGGCTGGAACTGGATGATCTTTAGGGTCCCTTCCAACCCAAACCATGCTATGATTCTATTTACAAAGCCAGGGGGGTGGGGGGTAGGAGCGCAGGCACCGTGGGACAGGGACCAACACCTGTCAAGTGCTGCTGCTCTGCCTCAGCCTTAATGGAATAATTATAGCAACTTTTGGACAATTTTGTACTATAACCCCTTTTTTCCTATGCTTAATAAATACAGATGGAGGTTACAGAGCAACTTGCTGTAAATTAAGGATTGTTTCATGTACAGTAAATGAACAGCTCTCATCTCTGGTGGTCTTAAAAGATGATTGTCAGATTAAAGATAATATCTGTCCTTACTTGATTGCTCTTTTCGTCTTGGACTGCTGTAGCATAAAAATACAAATACAACATGCTTTGTCATTTACATAGATAAACTTATTTTCTAACCTTGACAATTTGAAGTGCAAAATTTAGCAAATAAAGCTACAAATAGCAATTAGAACCATATGATCTCTTTTTCTTTTGATTAAATTCTGCTTTTTGAATCTTTCAGATTTGTCATCTCAGACTAACTGCAATGATTTTTACATGGACTTTTTTTTAAGATGTGAAAATGTTAATTTTTAAACAAATAAATCCCCAAACCAATCTCTTCTCCAAGAGAAGACATAGAATTAGCAATGTTCCACGGTTTCAAAAAGACTGTTTGGTTTCTTTTTTTTTTCTTCTGCTCTTCATGCATGGATAAAATGTTTCTGTTTTAATACAGTTCTACAGATGCCTTAAGTATTTCCACATAAAAGTTATTTTAGGAAATATTTAATGTTTTTTTTAACTTACCTCTCACTTCTTTGTACTTGCCAGTTCCCCTTCATTGTTGTTTTAAACTACAGAATGGTATAAACTTGAAACAGAAAAGACAGTTTCCTCCCCCAAGAACCCTGCTGTGGTGATGTTGTCATGATATGTTAATTATTTGAGTATTTGCATCTCATGCAAACTTCCCTCATGTGTTACTTGTAACACTATCTGTAACATACACTGTGCAAGTAAGTGACAGTGTTGCCCAATGTCTGCTGATTGAATAATCTAACGTTTATCAGCAGCTATAATTTTTCAGCATAATAAATTACCAGTGTTCGGTGGATGATACCTCCTTCTAACATGAGTTTATGCTTCAGCCCTTTTCTACAACTAGAGAAACCACTCTTGAACAAACTACTAAGGCAAGGTATTAGATACAAATATATTCCAAGTGATGTTGAGATATGTGTCTAGTAAAATAGATGCAGCCTATTACACTATTTTAAATGAAGTCGATACCCAAATATCAAACAGTAGCCAGAGCCAAGTAAACATGCAAAATCTATTGAAGTTAATTATTAATAGTTAAGTTAGGTAGTTAACATGACAAATGAATGAGTGCTGGTTTATAAGAAAACTGTTCTTAATAAGGAGTTACCAAAGCCAAAAAAGAGTTGGAGTTAATTATTAAGGGAAATCTTCATTGTATATGCAACTAAGCATGTGGTCACTGCTGCAGGATATTTATTTTCTCAGGAGAGAAGGAAGTTTCATGGAAGAAGGGAGGCAATTTTCTGAGAAACCCCATTTGTTCATATGTTGGATTGTTGTTTAGATAATGCAATGTCTTCCACCCTTTTTGTGGAAGGCACATCTCAAAAGTTCGCCATGCTCTTTAATTTTCTGGTATTCTACGGCAGCTGGAGAGTGACTGCTTTGGTGTTTGTCTTTATTTCAAAGTTACCTCCTCTCCTCCCTGTAAGTGGGATTGCTCTCTGTCACGTTTCCATTTGGAAGGTGCTGAGAGGAATAGGCTAGCTGTACAGAAGGGCCCAAGGGAAAGCTTAAGACAGTATTTCTCCTCTGCTAGTAGAGCTGTGCTTTACACGGGATAGGAATTATTAATACTTTGCTGTTGTTTTTCTCTTGTTTCCTTGGTTGTTTTTTTTGTGGTTGGGGGTAGGGAAGGGAAATAAGGATTGTTCTTAATCTGCTGACATTTAGTAACTCTTATGTTTCTTCAAGATCTTGAACTCAGTAGATAGACACGTAAAAACAAAAGCTGAACACAGCAGTAGTTACTTCTTCTGTGGCCACTCACTCAGAGTAACTTGTATTGCACTGAAAGTAAAACACACACTGGAAGTGGTGTGACAGGTTTCTGTAATGACCTATGGTGGACACAAAGCCCGCCAGCACCAAGGCCCTCTCTCAGATTGCTCTTTGTGGTCTGAGTGGTGGACGGGGAGGACTTTGCCTTAATCCCAGATATGCTGGAACTGCGAGAAGCCTTCACTTGTTTTATACGAATGCGAACTAAAAGACGCTGTATGGAATAAGGCTTGTGCTTGCAAAAAGGAAGGCTTCTGGCCGGTTGCCAGAATTGTTGGGAGATGTGGTTTCAGTTTTCTTTTCTGCAGTAGATGATCCACATTGAGCCGCTTGGCTGAGATCAACAAAAATAGTTGGACAAAACTTAAATAAACTACAGTAGGTCTGCTTTCCCTGCCCCACTTCTTCTTAGGGCTATCAGTTCCTACTGAGTACTTCATATAAAGTGTTCTTGTAATCAAGATATGGCTTTAATCATGTGCCAGATGTGCCTAACATTATTTACTTGACTGAGTGCATGATACAGAGGTTAGGAATGAGTGGTGGGAGTGGAAATTCTTTATGCGATTGTTGTTGCCCTAGATTGGAAGCCTTTCTACTGTTCAGGCTACTGTGCTACTTTTGACTTGTGCTGCCGTAGCTCGTAGTACCTTTTGAGTCAGGACTAAACTTGGTGCTTGCTTGAACTTGATCTTCTGCCGAGGTTTAGGTGTGAGGAGTGTGTGTGAGCGAAGCATATTGGTACAGTTGGCTGTAGAGTTATTTTACATTTTAAGATGATCCCAAATACAGTAGAAATTCGGAAGGCGCATTGAACCATGTTTCAGGAAGGAAATAAATAGCACAGGCAGTCCTGAGAAATGGAGGAGTAGAACAAGTAAGGAAAGGTGATTGTGGGGATGGGGCTGGGAGGGGTGGGAAATGTCTTCCTTTAGCCAATGTGTTGCCAGAATGTGAATTCCTACAGTGGATGATTCTTAAAGTTTGTGTATGTGAGTTGCTTATGACAGAAGTGAAGTTGGAGCTAATGCTACTGTATCAAAAAGTCAGCATACATTTTATTTGCTTTGCTTTTGGATTAGTAGCTGTGTAATGTTAAGGACATGAGGAATTGTTTCCCTCTTTCTTTGCTTCAGATAGAGCTAAGCACTTGGACTTTCCATTGAAATCAAAGAGTACTTTTCACCTCAGTAGAGTGTTTTGTAAGGAATCCTAGGGGTTGAGAAAATAGCTTGCTTTTTTTTTTTCCCCCGTATTTAAATTTTGCATGTTTTTTGTAGTACAGTTAATGACAAATCAATGTATATTCTGCAGCGGGAGTTCACTGAGCTTCAAGGTGAGATATCTTTATCTCCAAGGTAGAGATAAAGTGATCCACCAATTATCACAGATTTAAGAATCTCGGATTTAAAGTGATCCAAGGTGGATCCTCGGTTATCACTTTAAATCCAAGACTCTTACATCTATTCTACTTGAATATACTGTTGTTCAGTAAGGACAAAACTAATGAACTAGGATTTCCTTCAATGTATATTGATGTGACTATTTGATCCCTACAGTATGTGACTGCTTCATCAGCTGAGCATCTTTTCCTAAAAGGCATACTTTTAACTTGCCTATTAGGCAATAGATTTATATTTCTTTTTTTTTTTTAATTCTTCTTATAAATTCATTGGTCTGTCAATAGCAGCTGTTAAATGTCAGAGCAGAATACTTGCATGCACATCTGTTGTACCTTAAACTGTGTGATGATGCTGCAGCTCCTCTCATGATTTTTGCTGATTGCTTTTGTTCTCGTGCAGGGGAAAATGCCTGTATTTCCATACAGTGGTAATTGGGAATGTTTTATAGCATAGGTGTATAATGGCAGTCAGAATATTAATGTATGTATCAATTTAAAGAAAATCTAGGTATGCTTGAAAGCCTGTGAAATTAGAAACAAGCTGACATGACAAGGACAGACTTAAAATAGAACATTACATTCCAGTACTTGTACTATTAAAATTTGTACTAATTAAAGAGACTTTCAAATTATTACTTTAATAATAACTCTGATGTGTTATTCTGTTTTAGCTGTTCTTACTATAGAAAATAATATTGTAAGTGATTAAAATCAAGACAGCTATAGAAATGCTTGTGTTCAGAGGATTTCTTTAAAGAATTGTTTAAATTTATAACAAATATAAGCATATTATACTACATATGTAAATTATAATTTATTTTTAAAATATCTGTTAATTACATGTTTAGCTTACCTCATTCTGCTTTTTTTCTAGTATAAACATGGCTAACATAAAAAATTTTTATTAACATCTAGCTAGTAGTTGCGTTTTGCAAATTACTTGTTCGATTTGTACAGCAGGCCTGTTTGGGTTTTTTTTAGCTATTTCATGATACTGTGCAACCCATTTTAAAGTGAAAATAGTATTAGTACTCTGATCCTTGTTTTACTTAGCTAGGTGGTTAGCCCAACTGTGTAGCATTTTAAATTTAAATAATGCTTAATGAATCTGACTTACATTGCAGGAGACACAACAGAAGATTCATGTAGCAGTAAAGGATGGTTACTGTTTTTTTCTAAACCACTGTTCTACACACTCTGAGCTACAAGACATACATTCCGAACTGCCCCTTAGCTGAGGTTTTCCTCTGTATGTGCAGTTAGTCAGTTTCAGCTGTCATTACTACAGTTAGATGTCTAGTTTATAAAACTGCTTGTTTATGTGTTTGCTGTGTAACTTTACAAAAGTAACTTGAGTAGTAACAGTCCCTTTAGCTAAGATTCTCACTGGGTATTGTTCTTCCCTGGCAGTCTATGAGGGTATCCTCTGTGAGCAGCAATGCCCCTTTGCGCACCCAGCGGGGGCTTTCCCTCTCTGGCCGCTGCAGTTGGGCTTCCCAGGGACGGAGCACTCCAAAACACCTCCATTTCCACACGGAAATTTTTGACCCTTAAGCAACGCAACTCTAAACAAATGTCAAGCATGTGTGTGCTGCTGCTTCTTTCTTAACGTGTTTCCTCCCATTCCCAAATAGTTGCATCTTTAGCCATGCCTCTGCCCACCAGACCCTTCCTGCTTCTGTAACTGGTACGTCCCTTGTACACCTTCTACTCGTCTCCATTTCAGAAATGCAGAGGAGCCCATAAAATAATGGAGTAACTGTCCTCCTTGGCAAGTGACCCTTAAGTCTTTTTAAGGGCCTTGTTTGCGCAAATCCCACTCATAGGAATAGAAAAATATTAGCATAGAGAGGAACTGAATATGTTATAATATTAAGTATGTGATACCGCAAAGAGGAATTCTGTTCAGTGTAGTTGCTATAAATGTGTTTGGCTTATATTTCCAATTCAGTTTCCTGGAAAAGAAATATAAAACAAATAAACGGTTTCTGCGCACGTGTGCAGGGCACACGTGTGCCCTAAGGCACTTCTTTCATGGCTTTGTTATGTATCACAGTAAGAACAGACTTAACACTTGTGTCTGGTTTTCTTTAACAGTCTGCTAGTGAATTTTTCTTGCTGTTCCTCAGCGCTCATTCTACACCCTGCTTAATCAGGTCAATAGCAAGCTTCATACACAACAGTACTTGCTAAAATACAAGAATTTTCCCCTAATAAAAGATAGTTTATTTTTGTGTTCATGTCATAATTGCTCATCTAGCTACAAGTTTGATAAAGTATTTTAAATAAGTTGTTTTGTAAATTCTATTATGTGCAGTTCTGTACACTGAGAGCCACCCATACAACTTGAACCAAAAAGTCTACTAAGAAAGTTGTGTTTAGAGAAACATTAATGAGTATTCAGAGGAAATAATGAGTATTCATCTAATGCTCTACATCTGAGTGTCTCGCACTCAGTGAAATATGAGGAGCACTTGCTGTCTGTCAAGTGAGGCTACAGATGAGCAAGTACTACAAAACGTTTGATCTAACGTTAACCTAGTTGGAGGTCAGTGACGAGTGGTGTTCCCCAGGGTCAGTACTGGGTCCAGTCCTCTTCAATATATTCATCAATGACCTGGACGAGGGGATAGAGTGCATTTTCAGGAAGTTCGCTGATGACACAAAGCTGGGGGGGGGTGGCTGACACACCGGAAGGCTGTGCCGCCATACAGAGAGACCTGGACAGGCTGGAGATCTGGGCAAAGAGGAACCTTATGAAATTCAACAAGGGCAAGCATAGGGTGCTGCACCTGGGGAGGAATAACCCCATGCACCAGTACAGGTCAGGGGCTGACCTGCTGGAGAGCAGCCCAGCTGAAAGAGACCTGGGAGTCCTGATGGACAACAGGATGACCATGAGCCAGCAATGGGCCCTTGTGGCCAAAAAGGCCAATGGCATCCTGGGGTGCATCAAGAAGAGTGTGTCCAGCAGGTCGAGGGAGGTCATCCTCCCCCTCTACTCTGCCTTGGTGAGGCCGCATCTGGAGTGCTGTGTCCAGTTCTGGGCTCCCCGGTTCAGGAAGGACAGGGAACTGCTGGAGAGGGTGCAGCAGAGAGCTACCCAGATGATTAGGGGACTGGAACACCTCTCTTATGAAGAAAGACTGAGGGATTTGGGTCTCTTCAGTCTGGAAAATAGACGACTGAGGGGGGATCTTATCAATGCTTACAAATACTTAAAGGGTGGGTGTCAGGAGGATGGGGCCAGGCTCTTTTCAGCGGTGCCCGGGGACAGGACAAGAGGTAGTGGGCACAAACTTGAGCGTAGGAAGTTCCATCTAAACATGAGGAGGAACTTCTTTCCTGTGAGGGTGGCAGAGCACTGGAATAGGCTGCCCGGAGAGGTGGTGGAGTCTCCAACTCTGGAGACATTCAAAGCCCGCCTGGACGCGTTCCTGTGCAACCTGCTCTAGGTGACCCTGCTCTGGCAGGGGGTTGGACTAGATGATCTCCAGAGGTCCCTTCCAACCCTACGATTCTAGGATTCTAACTTCACACAGTGTTGCAGTTCACAATTCTGCAGTTATTTATGGCAGGTGGCATGTAGAGCTGACACACAGCTTTCCACAATTAAACTGTCCACATTTAATCGGGTGCTGCTATCAGCATCCAGTTGAGTTTGTAGGGCTGAGTGAAGGTGGTGCTAAGATTACAAGGAGCCCATATGGTGCTCCTTGCTGGTAAGAGGATGCAAGTATCTTGCTGGGAAAAAAAAATAGCAAATTGGTGTAACTGGTCAGATTTACTGAATCACTTCACATTGCCTCAGCAATCTGTCAGGTACTTTGTTGCTTCCTCTCTAGTAGTTGTACATGCAATAATTTTTTAAAAGATCTTATTATGTTCAGTTTACCTGAAGTAGGTGATAAGTAGAATACACAGTGAGTCATTCTCAAGAAATAGTTTGTCTTGGAAGCTAGAGGAGCTGAGCAGCCCATGAAACGTCACTATGTCAAATAAGCTAGTTAAGTCTGAGGAGCTGGAAACTGCATATCACTGCACACTGAATGTTGGCTCAGAGCAAAAACCCCAAAATTCATGAATGAGGGCATTCCTTTTATAGCTTCAGCTCTCAACTCAGAGGTCAGCTGCTGTTTCCTGTACTGTACAGCCACTTTGGATTAGGAAGATTACTAACGCCTGACCTTCAATAAATATCAAGTTATGCATATTAAAGTATTTTGGACTATATAAATTTAATCTGTAATAAAATTTTAATAAGGTATTTCAGTGTTTGGGAATGGGATTTGGGTGTTTTCTTTTGGCTTTCAGTAAAGATAAAACTAGGTTAGTTACCACGCTACAGCTTCTGCCTGCTTGGGTGGGTTTTTTTCCCTAATACTACACTTCCATGAACACACCCATCTGGCAAAAGCTGCAGCCAGCACTCACTCATGGTGGCTGCTGGCAAAAGGGAGGGGACAGACTGGGACACCAAAAAAATGGGTGGACGCTACTTCTTTCAGCAGTAGCTCTGTTTTACACTTGTAGCTCCGGTTTATGCTCGTTTAAATTTCTTGCAAAGCTGCAGTGTGAAAGTGCAAGTAACTCCGTGTCGGCTGAACTAAACCCCAAGGTTACTGCTTCCTCCCTCGCACTGACACTTGTCTGCTGAACAGGGAGCCATGTCAGGCAACTGGCTGGATTCAAAGGTTATGTATAACTGGCTGCCTGCAAAATTTGCAGCCCAAGGGAAGATTCAAAGTGGGATCACTGCAGTCCAGGCTTGGATTGAGTTAGCTGCCGTGAACTTCAAATCGAAGACTGATAGAGAGCCAGCAGGCTGCTTGTGCTGGTTTTGCTTCTCTCTCGGAGTCTTCATTACACTGAGGTCATGTTTATTTCAATTCAGTAAAGTAATTTGCTCAAGTCATTTTAAGTACTAACGTGTCTGACCTCTTTTCTGTTGTTAGTATGGCACTTTTGTGGGGTTTTTTTGGGTTATTTTTGCACAGTGAAAGCATACATACTGAAAGAATCACAATACTATATATAGGCAAGGTGTAGTTTCACAACAGTATCTTCCATAGCTTTGGATGTTACACAGAAGAGTTGAGACAGTAAATCTGCAGCTAGTGGTAATGTCAAATAACAGCAAAGTGATACAGTGATAGAAAGGAAAAACATTAAAAAGAAGCAAGAGATCCTGGTTTGTGGTGCCTGTGGCTTTTTTGTACGAGATGCAGAAGTAGGAAGTAAGGATGGAGCAGTTTGTTTCTTTCTGCCCGTTGTAGCCCATTAGTTTGTCATTTTGCACATTAATTTCCATGAAGACAGCTATATGTACAGCTGATTCATACTGTGTATTTACACAGTATAATTTAATAATGAATTTAAGATAGCCTTGGTTTTGTGCCTTGGTTAGATAGACATGTTTAATTTTCATTATGAAAATAGATTCCCTGTTTCTTTCATAAGCATGCAAATAGTTTTGTGCTTTTATGAGCTCCTCTGTTCAAATAACTTGGTCAAAAGTGCTTTCATTATGACGTATCACCACAGGGAAAAGCAACAACTGGAAGGTGAAACTAAGCTTGCTGTTCTTCAATAAAAAGCAGGGTGAGAAAGCGGGAGTTGGAGCAGGGATCAGAGCAAGATTATGCTTTAGGAGACCATGGAGAGCATCCTGCTTGTATGAGTGGGCTACTGTTTGCCATTCTGGGCTTATCAGTACTCAGTCTGGCTTCATGTGCATTATCCATGCTGTTCAAGGTCGTATGAGGGAAGCTGTATAGGTATTTCAGTATTTTACTGAAACTTGGTCTTTCAGGCGTATTTTTCTTGCATGCCTTTAAACAGTAATGCCTGGGCAGTCTACATTACAGTTCCGTAAAACTGGACTGAAAAAAAGAAAGCATGCTAAGCTGGCAATTTTAGTCGAACGTCACTGAAGATAAAAGCTTGTTCTAGCCTTGAACCAAGTTCAGGTTATTTGAATGTGCAAAGATGGTTTGATGAATGATAATCACATATGCAGAATGGTCAGAAATAAGTGTAAGATTCTTTCCAGATCATATTACCTAATGAAAAAGCGCAGATGGTGACCAGCCTTGTAGTCTTTCTCCCCCCGCATTCCCTAGTGTAAAAATATTGCCGTTATTCAGGTGTAACCTACACCCACAACCTGGGCTCAGTCAGTCTGATCTGCGGTGGGGTGAGATGAGCTGCAGTGGCTCTCGGAGGAGGCAGATGGGTTCCTGGAGGAGGAGCAGGGCTTTGGGGACACCTTCTCTGTGTTACCTGAATATGCAGGTCGCTTTCACTGTGGTTGGATCATAACTTCTGGAATGTGTGCATGAAAATAAGATATAAACATAGCTTGTGCATATGGTAATACTGCTTTATACTTAAAGTATGAGATTTTAGGACCACACAACGGCCTGAACACCTTTTTTCCTGTCTTTCTGAATGGTGGTCTGTGCCCAGACGCTGGATGCAAATGTAAAGGGGGGGTATGATCTTATCCAAAAGGCCACCGTGGATAAGGTTTCTGTTGGCTGTTTCTCTAAGGTAGTTCATTGGTGTTCCTCAGACAAAACAGTTTAATAAATCTGTTACATATTACCTCTTAGTTTATAAGTTTACCTTTCCTTAAAAACCTGAAAATGAAAAATATTTCCATAACTTGGATAGCATTAAGTAGATTTATCTTTAAGAAAGGTAAGCTTTGAATAGTGGGTTGCTGAAGCTTAAAGTTGAGGCTATTAAAAGCAGCCTAATGTCATAATGCTGCTTTCAACCAAGAGGTTGAAGCTTTTTGTCAGGCACAGTGGTTGGCAGCATGTTACATCATTCAAACATGTAAAGGCTCTCAGTACATAGAATTTAGATGAAAACTGAGAATGATAAAGTCATGAGTTTCTAGGAGTATCCCCTAACCTAAAGGAAAGTACACGACCAGCCTGTTCCATGTTTTCAAGTAGCAGGTAGCACTTTGCAATTGTACAAATGGTATTGACTGATAGACTTGGAGTGGGGACTGTGTCTTTTTAAGTTGCAAATGGAAACATTTTCTGACAGTGTTAGCTTTTTCAGTATCACTGCATTTGTTAACTAGTTAAAATTTATCTTTTCTATTACTAACGTAAGTTGCTATTATGATACACAGTGTCATACTAAGGATTTTTCTGTCCCCTTTTCAGAGCAAAAAAGTTCCTAAAAATAAGTTGAAAGAATGGTCAATAGCGTCAGTTTCCTCTTCATGCTTCCTGCAGAATTTGTTAAGTCTAAGACCACTTCACTCTGTTTAGTCTAGTGCTGCACAAACAGTTTCTTACTACTGTGGCTACTTACTACTGTTACTTCTTACTACTGTGGCTCCTGCTTTATTCGTAGTAAAGGTGATCTAGTTACCTAAATATCAAGTCATGCCATCAAGCCGCTTGAGTTTTAGCTGTGTGGTTTGATGCGAATAGTCACACATGCCTTTTTTATATCTTCTAAGCTGGCAGGGCTTGAACAAATTCCTTTGAGGAAGCTTTGTGGCTGTGCTAGTGCCCAGCTGTCCTGTGCTACTGCGTTCTGCTGAGGGGTAGGACATATTAGCACAGGCACAATCATGGGATAATGGAAATATGGTTGCACACCTCTTTGGTCGCAGCTGGCTCGCTCTCTGCTGCCTCTGCTTCCAGCTCGGGCTTTGAGCACCTGATTTTGCGACCCAGTCTTCTAAGTGTGTCCTCTGCTGTTTTGCAAAAGCTACGTGGATATTTTGGACTACGAACATCAAAAGCTGCCTGCCTCTGAAACTGTACACCTTAAACAAGCATGTTGGTGTCTGTAAAATAAGAAGTGTGGTAAATGTGCATGCACATGTATTGGGGGGGCAGTAAAGTTCAAAACCTTGCTGTTTAAAACATCTTTTCTCTAACAATTCTGCTAGTTTCCACCTTGTTCTCCTGTCTTAGTATGAAAATTTATGTTTGGACTACTTCTGCATTGTTTTCCTGTTTTGGTGGTGCTACATTGCTCAGAAGATTGAACAAAATAGAGGTGTTAAATCTAACTTGAGCCTGCACTTCACCTTGTAGGAGACAATGTACTGTAATTTGCTTCATCGTCTCACTTCCTCTTTGAAGTGCAGCTAAAATCAAAGAATTGTTATGATGTAGTAAGTCAGTAAGATTGCCTTCCCTGGGAGAAAATGCCATCACCAGTATTGTGTCCCTTGCTAATGGGTAAAATCCCCAGCTTCTCTGACTAAATTGGTATACGCTGCATTAAGTTTTATTGTCGATGTACAACTCATCCCCAGTCTATACCTCCAGATCTTCCTTATAAAAATTAATACTTGAGTTGCCAAATAACGTTATTAAAAGAAATGTACCCTAAAGATCTCTCAGTCTATCATAAAGCACATGAAAGTAGCAGAAAGAAGTTTACTCACAAAAAGTTTAGAGAAAAGTGAGCAAAAGTTGAGGTTTGAAGTCCTGTCTTAGGTAAATAACCATCTGGGAATTCCAGGTATGGATCTAGAGATGATTGGGATCTAGAAATGAATCTAGGTATGTTTGGCTAGCAAGTGATAGAATAGGTTGACCATGAACCAAGGAATAGACTGTGCTAAATTTTGCATTAAGACCACAATAAAATTCAGTTCCTTAAACATACAGAAGACATCATTGCTTTTTCCCTGGAAAATATTGTGATTGTAAAAAAGATGAAAATATTCTTGCTCCTGATGCTCCTAATTCTTATTGACTCTCAAACCATTTCCCTCTGCAGCTTAACTAGTTACACAATGAAAAACAGAGATGATTCATGCTTGAAATCTCAGGGGCTACCACCTCAAATGACCGCGGGTGGGAACAGTTTTGTTAAACTTGTATTTTTTAAGTGCACACCAAGTCATCTGTATTTCGAAACATCTGCGAGGAGAGAGTTTCTTCAATTTGCAAGTACGAAAGGCTATTTCTTTTTGTTTAGTCACAAAAAAGGGTGAAATTTGCATTTGGGTGTGAGCTCCTAAGAGAAAAGGGAAAGTATATTTCCCAATTCTGGTGCTCCTCTTGTTGATTGTCCCCATACAATTTTGAAAAACCCATAAGAACTTTGGAAAAAACCCTCCCCAGCCCCCAGGATGCTTTTTGGTAGGCAAAAGACTGCTAACGCAGTACACCGGGGGGGAACATTTACTTCTTTCCCCCTGACACACCCCCTCTCCTTTTTTCCTTTAAAGTATGTAATTAATTTCACTACCTAAATTATGACCAGCGTCTGAGAAGAAGGCAACCTAATGCCACTGATGAGAGATGCTGGAGTTTTTGAAAAGCAATAAAGGTAAATATAAAACTGGTGGCAGGGTTTCTTGTCAAAATGAAAGCTGAAGAGACAGGTTTGGGCTTTTTTTTAATAATACAGAATTGTATTTAGAACTTTAGTCTGTTAAATTACAGAACAGTTGCCATTGGGAAGACGTTTAAACAGAAGTATATAATCTGTCAGGGTAACTACGGTAAAAGGAGGAAGCTGTTGTAGTCCATCGTTGTGCCTGGATTTCAATAGAAGTTAATGTCACTGGACTCTCTCAATAGAGCATTAAGAGGGATTATGATGATCTCTGTCATTATGCTGCATGTTTGGCTGCCAGACTGGGCCCGTGTTCATGCACTTCAACACTTTACTGTTTGAGTTGCTCCTTTCACAAGAAGGTTATTACAGGGCGATGCTGCTAGATTTCAGGAAATTTATAAATAAAGGAAGTAGCTTTTAATGACTGGCTCTCCTCTGCTCATGTTACTAAGCTTTGGTCAGATGAATCTGTTAGCTGAATTCTATTTAAAAAAGAATGATTCCGTGTTTACCTTCTCCTAACTGTTGTTCTTATGTAGTAATAGATTCCTGTTACTATTTTATTTTGTATTGGGAAATGCCATTTTACTTTTGAGTATTTCTAATGCGTCATCACAAAAGTACATACAATTCCTCCGAGGTCATGCTGTACAGATGTTTGGTAACATGCCAGATTTGAGGCCAGGAAATAAGTGTTAATGTTTAATCTATGCAGGTAGGGTAATGGAATTAATGCACTTTTTGCCTTGTTGAGTAAAACATCATTAACAGTTGTCCAACCCTAATGCCATGACTTGATCGGAGTCTAACTTGAATGCATGCGCTCCAGGAATAGGTGAAGCAGTTGTATCCAACAGTCATAAGCATTGTCCCTGGGTAAATTTTAAAAAGCTTTTACACATGGAGATGGTTTCCGGTACTCCTTCATCTTTACTTGCAAAACAAAAAGTACCTGATGTCCTAATTTCCTTACATTGTGAAAGGATGTTGTTGAAATGTTTATCATAAGCAAAGGTTAATAACATAAGAGGGGAGATGAGCCCCCTAATACTTAAACAACCCGTTATCCATGCATATGTTCCTAATACTGACAGTAAGTTGAAAACAGATAAAAGAGAACACTCAATAGACTCAGGGGAAGCCCCTAGCAATTAGAATCAAAACATTAATTAGAAAGTACCAATGTAAGTTGTGTATCGCAGTACTCCCATCCACATTCATTAGTATTACACAAACAGGAATATTACATCTGACTTTGAAGACCATAAAACGCTGTATGTCAGTTATTTACTTTTATTGTGCCATGAAAATGCAGGGGAAACTGAGTTCTTAACTTTTCTGTTAAGAAAACAACTTCTGTTAAGAAACCCAGCTTCGAGTAAATTCCTGCTTTATGTCAGATGTGTTCTAATTAGGAGACAGAAGCAAAATCTGAACTATCCATTCACTGCCCAGTGAGATGAAATGGTGGCATAGTGAAGAAGTTACCTGAAAGGAAGTAATTTGTGTGAGTGTTACTATTTCCTTAAAACGCAAAGTAAAACTGCTTGACCTAAACCACCACACAACATGATGCCAGTTTTCAGCTGCCTGTGTTCCGTGCAGAAAAAACAGAGGGAACGTCAAGTTCAATGTGAAGTCTCACTTGTGCTTTTGCACTTTTACTTCTCCCTTTTCTAGCTGAACTGCCTTTTTTTGGCCTGAAATCAGTATCTCCAATCACATTTTCAAGTGGGAATCACACTTACAAATGAAAATTTGGGACATAATCTGGTTATAGAAATTAGGTGTAAATGCTTCTTTGTAGTTACGTATCATGCTAGAGACTGCACAGTCCACGGTACACACCTACACAGAATATTCTGGATGTTCTGTACTCTCCTTTTTTTTTATTTAACCTGCTTCATTTGTAATGCTTAAAAATAAAACAAAGAATTGATCTCCAGTCTGTACTTTCAAATTGATACAGTACAGCAAAGATCTTCCGTTGCAATATGCCCCAAAACAATAGGTGTAATAACAGGCTTCGGAATTTATTTGAAGTTGTCCAAAATAAGAGAATGTTTTCAGAAAGCTTGAACTTATCAAGTCTGTACTCAAAGGAGATAGATTTTCAAGGGGGGAAGCAAGCGACAAACCTTGTATGAAATGAAAGAAATGTATGAAACTGGTTTGAGTATAAACTGTATGTATTAGGGGATTATGTGACTTGGGGTATCAAATTTCTCAAGGACAGTGTTTGCAGGCAAGAAAAACAATTGTGGAAGGTGTGGCAAAAAGGTCTTTATATTTACAAGGCTTAAACTGATTTCATAGAATCATAGAATGGTTTGAGTTGGAAGGGACCTTAAAGATCATCTAGATCATTTGGTCTTCTAGACTCTATAATTCAACAATCTTAGGAGGCCACTACGTCTGTATTTTTGTAAAGCATTTTACTACTGAGAAAGAAGCAGAAAATTAAAAGATCATCAGAGCCCTGCGAGTCACAACCTTTCCGTTACAAAATGGTTGTGTATCTAAACACAGAACTCGTCAGTCTGTGCAGTTTGTGTTACATACGGGAAGAAAGAGATTATCAGCTCTTATTTGGCTGCTTACATAGCTTTTGCTGGAGAACTTCCATGGCCACGTATCCTCTGAAGTTTGTCCTTGATCATGCTGCCTGCCTTTTCATGTGCTTGTTTTAAAATGTTGGGTGGAAATAGTACAATCGCTTATCTCTGCTGTTGAAACATTGGAGGAATCACAGAATGGTAGGGGTTGGAAGGGACCTCTGGAGATCATCTAGGCCAACCCCCCTGCCAGAGCACGTTCACCTAGAGCAACGTTTGCCATAGTGCCTGATGAGATTGGGCTATATGTTGAGGGATCGGGCTGAAGTACTTCTTTATTAGTATAGAATATGCATTTTCTTCTTTTTTTTTTTTTTTTTTCCCCTTTAGTCCAAGTATATTTTGTATATGTTGGAGAAGTTCTGAGGCAGTATCAGTATTTTTCAATTGCAGATTTTGTCCTTTTCCATCCTCTTCTGAAATCCTGTCTATCCACGCCACCAGTCCTTACCATGTCCATTAACTAAAATGCCAATGAGTCAAATGGATGCCTCTCACTTACTTCCTTCACCACAAAAAAGCGCTGAAAGAACAGAGTTTGCTGTTACAGTGACTGCTCAGCGTTCCCAGTACTGTAGCGTAAATTGGATTGACTCAAAACCTTGTGTGCCCCAGGCTTTTGATGGGCTCACGGCGTAACCAGCACAGGTTGAGTATGGGCTTGTAAGAGAGGAAGCGTTGGAGTGAATGAGCCTTGGGTATTTCCAGTGCAGATTCTGGATAGAATTTAATGAGGGGAAAAGTTAACCGAGGTGGGCCGAGAGGAAATACTTTCCCAATTCACTGTATTCGCAATGGGCAGTTTTCAGTTGTGGAATGCCTTGGCCTTTTATGTTTTTTGCCTTTGGGGCACACAAACAGCTCTTGCTCTTTCACCAAATATTTGCTTGCCCTTGTGATACAAGATTAGGAGAGAGTTTCGCACCAGTCTGTTAGATAATTGAGAAACACTGGGTAAGCGTGGCTGCTCTGGTTTCCATTACAATAGTTGTTGCAGCAATAGAAGTATGACACTTGACACTTACAAACTGATTATTTTTTCCTGATTGACATTAAGTGCATATATGTTCTGAGGTAGTGAAACAAAAGTAGTGAATATAAAGGACAACAATACTTTTCTTGAAACCAAAAATAAATCTCATCTTTGTTTAGGAATGAAGTAAAACATTATATTAACTGCTTTTTCTTTTTAAGCAGCAGTAAGAGAAACAAGATTTCCTAATACTACTTGCGGTTTTGGTATTAGAATGTATATATTTAAACAGGGGCCCTCGACTTACATCAGGATCCGCTGTACCAGACTTCCCCTCTCCCTGTTTGTTGGGACAGGGCTGTGGGTGTTTATGCTGCACAGACACAGTAAGAGCTCTTGAAAGCTCTCCGGCTTTGAGCTGCTCTTACCCTGACAGAGCAGAGTTCTTCTGAAACCTGCTGGTGTTTGATTAGATTACCTCTGTGGTTTTTATTGCCCTTTGACGTACAAAATTGTGTAAGAGGAAAATATGTAGAAATCTGCCTGTGAGAAGGGAACAAAAATGAGACCTCATGTACTTTCTTTTTCTACCATGAGTAACTTGCATTGATATTAGCAGAGTTTGTTTTCATAAAACCACTGCTATGATGTAAAACCTGAATCACTTCCCTTAGTTTTTCTTCTTCCAATATTTCTAACCCCCCCAAAAGTTGTAATTAACCACACGATTCTTGTAACTCTTACTGCTATTTAATCACAGCCATCTCATCTGTAGAAAAGTTCTCTCATTCTTGGGCATAATAGGTATAAATCTGGAATATCAAAATTTGTAGAGAGCCTGGTAGTGTGCACTCATTTGTTTATTGTGTGTAAGCTTGCTGCATTTTCCTGGCAATGGGATACTTCTCAGCCTCTCTGTAATTTCATTTTGAAATCCTAGGCTCTTTCAGTTCTAGTACTGGAGCAAATTGAGGACTACTAGGTATTGATTAAATTCCCTTCCAAAAACTGACTGTAACTAATAACCCACGTACTTACTCAAGTCAACTCACATTTTTTTCACTGTGTAGAGACACTTTTCCACTTAACAAATTATGAATGCTTACTGTGGTTTCCAAAATGTTTAGATCTGCCTGAATGCTAGAGAAATTCCAGAAATAAATGTTCCTTATTCATACTGGATTGTTTTGGAAGATTTCAGAACTTCCTGAAAGGAGTCGAACTTGAGTACTTCTGCTAAAGCCAGAATTGTGTCTCCATTTGAAGTTAGCAAGAGCGGGACTGTAGGGGAACCAGGACTTCCTCCAGTGGTGTTTTTAAACTAAACAACTTCTTGCTTTGCAGATTCCAGGTTTTCTTCACAAACCAGAATTCTGCCCTTTTCCTGTCTAATGTCATCTTTAGTACTAGAAGATTTTCCTAGCACAATGAGAAAAGGTTTTAAAAGTTCCAATTAATGATTGATGTAAGTTGAAAAAGAAGTATGTTTTCTTCTAATCATGCAATTACATAGTAAATGGGATCCCTGGCAAGCTTTTTAGCGCAAGAGGAAGGACAATAAAGACTGTTATTCGTACACTTTCAATATTAAACCTTCACAGTGTTTTGGACTTGGGCTAATTAAAGCCTTTCCTAGTGAAGTTAATAATTTGCTGCCTGATTAAAATTAAATTGCATAGGGTAAAATTTCTATCCACAGGTATTTCTTTAGGTTTTGAGTTACGCTTAGAAATTCTAGTTGTGTTTGCAAATGCTGGGTGAGTTGATTCTGTTCGGCTTGACTGGTTAAACGCAGAGAAGGTTTGGGCGTTTCCTCCTCCATGAATAGTTGCTTCCAGAAGTATAAACCCTCTCCCTCTTCCCCACGCACACTTTTGCTCTTATTTAGTCTCATAAGCTTTTGTGACTATTTAAAAGCTATTTGTCTATATATAAAAAAAAAAAAAAGTTTCCACTTATTTCTTAGATTTTCAGTTAAATTCATGAAAAATAACAGTGTGTCTCTTCTCTTCCAAATCCTGTGCTCTGATTTCAGACTTTGTTCTGTGGCCCTGGCTGCAGGACAAGACTAGTGTTGCCTATCATCTGTCTTTGAAGCTTTTAATTGAGGGTATCAAAGTCAGATTATACTCAAAGAACATCTCTTCCATCTGTGGCAGTCTGTAAAATACAGTCTCGGTGCTTGTATGAGCATTCGCGTTGGTTATTTGTTTTCCATAGTAAGCTTGGACTACAGAATTTGTGTAAACACCCAGCACATAATAGTAATAAGGAAAATATTACCTCAGGAGTGAGATTTCTAACCTGAACCCTGTAACATAGCATTGCAAATGATAAACGAACTCTAGTCTAGAGACTTACTGTTTCAGAATTGCCAGAGCTCATTCATCAGAGGAAAATCCTTGGGAGATGCTGAAAATGCAGCTATCTAGGAGAGAAACTACGCGGAATCATGGAATTTCTACACCTGGTTTGGTTTGGTTTGTTTTTTTTTCCTTAGACTGTAGTCATGCCTGACTGGCGCACATTGATTGCTGTTGCTGGGAACGTGCATTTCCTACAGCAAGAACTGGAAGCTCTGCTGTTTCCAAGATAGATAAGCGTCAAAATAGACTAGTTACATTGCACAATTAAGAGAAATAATGAACTTTGTAAGTCAATATTAAATATTACAGATAATAAATATTCTAGTATTGCATAAGCTTTGTTTTGATACGGTGAAATTTTTCATGTAAGTGCTACTTTTTTTTTATTTGTGAGGAAAGAGGAAGTTTACTGAGAACGTGACTGTTATACTTTAGCAGTATGTAGTTGGCTTGCCTTGAAGGTATCCTTGGTGGTGCATTGATGTGAATGTTGCATCTCATCCTTTCTCTTAAAGTCTAATTAAACTTAAATAGGAGATTGAAGGCATAGGTGTAATTTGAATAGCTAAGTTTGGCTTTTAACCAAATGGAATTGGTGTGGATGTACTTTTGCAAGTTCAGTATGTCGGTCTGTTATGCATTGTATTTAAAATCTGATAAATATTTACTTGTCATGAGTTTGGGGTGGTCCTGTTATGGATCAAAAGCTTATACAGCCACATGCAAGTGCCAGTAACACTAAAAACATTATTATGCTTCTTATTTACTTCATATTTCAAGAGAAAATGTTTGCAGGAGAATTTTGTAAGGTATGTTTAATACAGTTTCAGTCCGTAAAAACTGGTACCTTGGTTGAACTCTTAAACTTATGGGAAAGGCTACTAAAATATAACTAGGTTAAACATCAGTTAAAAGCTTTCTTTATATAAAACCAAGTAGCCCAGGAGGGCGATTATGCAGCAGACTTTTTGAAGCCATATCTGTGTAGTTGCAGAGAGGCATCTTTTTTTCCACTGGTCATGGGGCCACTGAAGCCTCGCTGCCCACCCAACCAGGCTTTTGTTCTGTGAACTCTCCTCTTACCTCAGTCCCCAAACACCTTTCATGCTCCTTATGACTCTGTTGGGCAGTGTATGTTATGGGTAGTCCTGAGTTAATGTTGCTACTGATACTCATCCATCAAGAATGATAAAGCTCTTGTTGCTTCTGCCCTGACGCAGAAGAACGGACCATATGGAATCTGAAAGTCTCTTTCTTGTCTTGTCTTTTTTTTTTTTAATGAAATCAAGCTTCTGTTCATAGCTTTATTCAGAACCCATTTAAATGGAGGGGGTGGGGGGCGGAGTGTCCCATAAAAATTAAACTCCTTTTGGATAGTTTCATCTTTATCTGTACACTGTAGTTTGCAAGCTTAGTCTTTTCCAATAATATCATTGCTCCCCTCTTGTATGGGGAGCAGGTGCCACCTTTGTCTAAATTCATAGGCTGTTCTTCTTCAGAAGCATTAGGGTACAAATTCTAAAGATTCCTCCTTTCTGCAAGGCAAAAAAGTTCCCAACCTCTAATACTTTTTTTTTTTTCCTGTTTTAATATAGATCTAATCGACGCTGAAAAAACCTCAGTCATTGCTGTCAGAACCCTTGTAAGTATACCTGCGTGTGCATATATCTGTGTGTATGTGTCAGTTTTTATATGAATATGTTCAAAGGAAAAAGTCAACTTTGTCTTTTTGGTACTAAGTTTTTTCCAACTGATTTCTGTTAAGAATTAAAACCGATTTTTGTCAAGATAGAAGCCCTTTAAAATACCACAAATGTGTCCAAATTCGCTAAGTTATCTGTTTTTATAAACACTTTTTTAAAGTATTTCAAACAAATCTGAAATTTCAAAATGAAAGAAATGCGACCTTTAACTTTTGCTAATGTGAACAGTAACATAACTGGCAGCAAGTGATGAAGTGTGTTTGTACACGCACTTAATTCAGAAGTTAGAAGTGCGGGGAGGGTGCCAGTTTTAGGACAAAAGAAACATCCTTTCCTATTAAGACATTTTTATCATTACTTTATTATATCAGGCAGTATTTTGAACATTCTGATGTGTCTTTTTAGCATGTTAGAAAGTTGTTCCAGTAAACTGTAAAAGTTATTAAGTTGGTGTTCAACACTGAATTGAGTTTTGTTGCTTAGTCAGCTTGAAGATCTTCTCATATGTAAAACTACACACTTCGTGCACATAGAAAGGATTATTAGATGACATCAATAGGATGTAATTTTTCACAGTCCTCTTTTCACACGTAGTCTTACAATCCATTCTGCAATCTAGTTAGTTTTAAAGACTTAGTATGGATAATCAGTAATAAAATGTGAATTCAATATTATGAAATACCTGTTTAAATCGTGCCAGTACTGTTATAATTTATTGTGATGTTTGCATTTCATCAGTGCTTAGATAACAAGAGGAGCAGGTCCCCATCATTTTACATATGGTAAAAAAAGGGACAGCTTTTACCCTAGAGACTTCAGTTCAATTCAGTGTTGCCCAGGTGTAATAAGAAAGAGTGGAATATAGGAAAGATGATATAAATGTCATAAGTATATATTCATAGTTACCATTACTCAATATAGATTTAATTAGAAAGTAGTAAGCAAATCAGTTTGTGAAATGATCTTCAGTTCTTTGTGTCTGATGTAATAACACGTACACAGAAAATACTCTGAAAATTTTGTCGTTGTTCAGTGTTACATAAGCTGCTAAATAACTTAAATGTAATTTATAAAATTAATGTACAGGAGATTAAATTGAATGAAAAAGTTAAAGTAAATGCCCTTTTTATAGCATTGGTCAGTCCAGAACAGTGGCTAAAGAATTTAAGTAAATATGAGCCCATTCCTCTCCTCCCTTTCTAAATTAGTCAGTTCTTGATTATTAGCAAGTAGTTTTAGGACTACTTCTGAAAAAGCTACTACCCAGCTTGAATAAAAGCTGTAGTACTGTCTCATGATATTAAATTGTTTGTATTAGTCCAAGTGATTGTGTCTGTCATATGCTTCTTGTTGGAAGGTGAAGAGCAGTGGGAGTTCTCCATGGGGTTTATTTTAACATGTAGCATTGTGTCTGATCCTGGGCATGCACTGTAGCCTTTCTTACTGTAGTCTTACCGCTGTGGCTGCCTTTTCTTTTAAATACAAGCTCAACTGCTGCTTTCAGAGCACTGAATTAACTGGAATTAAAATATCATACAAGATTTGTAATATACACCAGTAAACCTTCATTTTCGGGAAGTGGAGCTTAGGCAAGTAAAAAGCGGTCTCTCTTCTGCTGAGGTTTGACTGTGTGTGATGACGATGAGGTTAACTAAAGCAGAACAAGCGTATACATTTTGAAAAGAATGCAGCATTCACTTTTTATAAAAAGAAATGTGGAGAATCCTCCTTTTTCTGAACAAGTCTGAACTCAGTTTAGTACGTTATACCATCATTCAATAGTAACTTTATTCCGTAGGTTTAATTAAAAAAATTAACGTGGTGATCATGTTATTCCAAGTTCCGCAGATCTCTTAATCTTACATTACATTGAATGCTGTTGATATTGGCTACAACGCAACTCCAGATGTTGGAATTCTTACTAAAAAAACCCAACAACCTATTAATAGATTTCTGTTATGCTGTTAGTAACAGTTGTCCTGTTTAACCTGAAATGTTAATTGCAGCCTCCCTCATCACCTGAGGGTGGCAAATACGTTAATAAAGGTACATTTTGAGGTGTGCCCATGTTCTTTTAATTCTTGATAGAGCCCTGAAATTTTCCAAATTCTCATTCATTCTGTTTATCAGATTCTGCCCATGAAAGACTGGGCTTGCAATAAGCAAGTCAGCATTACGCACTCCCCCGGCTGCCCGAGGTACCGCTCTTTTCCTAGTGCACCTTGGCCTTTTATTTTTCCTGCTATGTGACTCATTCGTGATGTGTTTGCATGCCGTGTTTGCATGCCATCCAGATGAAGATAAGAACCTTTTGCATGCCAGTGCAGACCGGTTACAGGCCAGTGGGGTAGCCACAACTGTGGTTTGCTGTAATGCCTTTGTGTTTCTCACACTCACCTTCAGTCTTTATTCAGGCCCAGTTCTCATGCAGACAAAATCTTGCCAAATTGTGCTTTATTTTAAATTCGATTGAATTGGTCAAATTGGGTTCCATTTTCCATACTGGAGTTCTGAAATGCGTATATTGAAGTAGGTTTTGGAAGGGGAAAAGCAAATCCGTGTAATCCCTTTCCAAGAGTCTGACATTCATAGTTGAAAAGTAATAGATTAAAAAGTCAGTTGCTGGGGCAAAGTTAATAAAGCAGTTTTGTAATATATAATTTTTCGATTACAACATGTAAACTTTTGAGGACTCTATCAAGATACATTTTTAATCCAAATATAAGTTGATATAATATTCTGAAAAGCAGTAAAGCAATCTACTGCATCTTTTCTCTGTAGTACAAATATTTAGGGGGAAACCAACTGTTGACCTTTCCCATAATTATGCAATTGCAGCGTTACTCAAGTAGATTAAACACGATATTATGATGTGAAGGACAGACTTGAGCACAACAGCCCTGAACTATTCAAACAGAGATAGTGGGGAAAAGTCTTTGAAAAGTAAATATTTGTGGATGCAACAAACAAGTATGGAAAAGATTCATCCTCTTTCATCTTCAGAGCAGCACACTGCTGCATCATGCAGTGTACGTGCCTCTTACATCGGTTACTTCAGTCTCCTTCCTCTTGATGCATTTGAAGTGAACTCTTAGAAGGACTAAAACTAATGGATTGACTGTAATATTACTAATTTAATGATTTTCCCTTCTTTTTTTTTTTTTCCTGCTCTCTGCTTGGCTCTGGTCTTCACCCACAGGTGTCCACTGTTGGCTCTCAAAGGTTACTAAAACTTTAGCAGCTGCTGTGAAACAGAACTACCAAAGCTTTGCTTACTGCTGCTTCTTCCTACACCATACTGCACTGCTGCTTTGCTCTTGCCTGCTTCACAACGCAATAAGAGATTTTCTTTTTTAAATACCTGCGATGAAACTTAGACTAGAAGGATGGGCCATTCTCTTGCTGCCTGTGTACTTGTTAATATCTGTGTACAGTATGCTTGTATTTATTCCATGGTATTTTCTTACCAATGCTAAGAAGAAAAAGGCTATGGCAAAACGTTTAAAAGCTAAACCCACCTCGGACAAACCTGGAAGCCCCTACCGTTCCGTCACTCATCTTGACTCTCTAGCAAACATAAACATTCCTGGAGCGGACACGTTGGACAAGCTGTTTGACCATGCTTTAGCAAAGTTTGGGAAGAAGGACTGTCTTGGAACCAGAGAAATACTGAGTGAAGAAAATGAAATGCAACCAAATGGAAAAGTGTTCAAAAAGGTAAAACTTACAGTTTTATACTGAATTCTGACTTGATTTTGAGCTGCTTTGCATCTTGCCACAACAATGAGTCTCCTTAGGTCTTCCTTAATCATCAACTTATGATAGAAAACATCCATTTTGTAGTAGTTGGATGCGCTATTTGTTCTACTTCAAGAAAAATGAAAGCAATTTTTTGTTTATTTTAATTAATGGCAGTGCGTGTGCTTACGGTGTTGCAGTGGTAGAGCTGTACCAGCAGCTTCTTGTTATCACAATAATTTTTTTTTCCCTTCATCAGTTAATTTTAGGAGCTTACAGATGGTTGTCCTATGAAGAAGTAAATGAGAAAGTGAATCGCTTGGGGAGTGGACTGACTGCCCTGGGACTAACCCCAAAGAGCACCGTCGTCATATTCTGTGAGACCCGAGCAGAATGGATGATTGCAGCTCTCACTTGCTTCAAGTACAACTTTCCTCGTGAGTGCTGAACTTGTTCACTTCTAATGTATTTTAGAACCATTTCTCCGCACTGCTTTGGCTGTTCAGTATTTTGAATCTGCCAGTCCTATCATTGATGGCATAAGTATTTCATAAACTTACTCTGTCTATGGTCTGATTCTTAGAAGTTTCCAGTCTATTCTATCCATTACGGATATCCCTAAAATTAATTTGCTCGTATTTATGAGACTGTTTTTTCTGATTTTATTGTAGTAATGTTCTAAATGTTAGAATGACAGAACAGTACAGTTGCTATTCAGGTTTTTTTAAAATACGCTGAAGATGTCAGTAGTTGCATTTCTCCTCCCAAAATGTGGAATGTTTTTATAGTATTTTCTGTCTGTACCCTGATGTATGCCTCCAAAACATTAAATTGTTATTGAAAGAGAGAACAGTACAGTAATCAAAATCATACACTAGTCTGAGGGGGTTTTGGTGACATTTTTAAGCTGCTCAAGTTCATTACAATTATGTATATGGGTGGTTTTCCTTTTTTTGAATTTTATTTAAGCTGTCAAAAATCTCTAATCTGACTTAATGCATACAGACTTCTCAGTGAAGTGGCAAAGGTTACTATGCACTCGCATGCCCAGGCTGCATACAACATGCTATAACACGTAGAGTATTTTTGTTGCCGCCTTATGTTTTTGCTTGCAGTAGGCTGCCTCTTCCTTCCCGTATTAGTAGTAGTAGACTGTGCGGGGAGAAGGTCGTACAGCAGAGTATGCAGAGAGGCTGTTAATGGGCAATAATGAAGAGCTGACATTGCTGTTGGAAGTAGCAGAGGATGGTTAATTCAGCCCTAATCCTCATGCTCCGAGAGGCTTTGAGAGGCAGGAAGAATCAGCTGTATAACATTACTCTCTTTTTTGTCCCTTCCACATGAACCTTGTTTCACAGGAAGATTAAATTCCTTTAATGGTCTTTGGAGGTTAGAGTTTGAGATAGCAGACAATACTAAAAGAAGATTATTTTTTTTCAATAAAGAGATGATGGGAAGAGTGAACTCCTTGGCGCCTGTGAGGCACTTAGCGATATCACTGCAGCCAGTCAGGGTTAAAAATAATCTAGCAACGTGAAAAATAGTCTGATTCCTTAGTCTGATTCTCTGCCTTGCCCCCATCAGTAATTTCATGGGAGGAAGCAGAGTAGCTGACGCTGCTGGAAGAGCTGCTTTTAGAAGGGCATAGCTTTAAGCCGTGACTGGTGCCCTGCGGTGTTTTGAGTGTCACCTCTCCCCCTGAGTTCTGGCTGAAGAGCTGAGGCGTAGAACACATCTCAGTTGCTCGCTGTGGGATTGCTCAGTGCATTAGTGTTGGGTTTTGGTGGATCTCTTTGTTTTGGTGATTTCTTTTCTTCTGTAGAATAGACTAGACTATTTCAGTTGGAAGGGACCTCCAAGGATCATCTAGTCCAACTCCCTGGCCAATTCAGGGCTGACCAAAAGTTAAAGCAGGTTAAGGGCATTCTCCAAACGCCTCTTAAACACAGACAGTGCTTGGGGCACTGACCACCTCTCCAGGAAGCCTGTTCCAGTGTTTGACCACCCTCTCGGTAAAGACATGCTTCCTATATACTGTTGTCCTCGTTTCAGAGGTCTCTTGGGGTATAAAATTCTCATGTGGAAAAATTAAAAAGCTGTTTTGTTTCCAAATTGGAAAATTCCCCATTGAGCTAATTTTATGTCACCCCTCCCCTCCTCCTGCAGTGCTTTCCAGGGAGCTAAAGCAAGGGCATTTGCATTTAGTCTTTAACCTTTCTTTCATGTTCTCCCTCTCCTCGCTGTAACAGTTGTTACGTTGTACGCCACCCTGGGTGAAGAGGCAGTAACCTATGGTCTCAATGAGTGTGGAGCATCATATCTGGTCACTAGTGTAGAACTTCTCGAGAGCAAACTTAAGGTAAGTTGGTAGCAGCTTTGCCCTGTAATAATTTTACAGTGCAGTCAGGGCTAAAAATTTCACTTCTCTCTTACAGGCTGCATTGCCACAAGTTTCCTGTCTTAAACACATCATTTATGTGGACAAGAAGACTATCAATAAATCAGAATACCCTGAAAATGTGGAGATTCACAGCATGCAGACAGTAGAAGAGCTGGGAGCCAAACCAGAAAACTGTAAGTGACTCATTACGCAGAGGGCTAATCAAGCAATGTTAACAGTGAAATCAGACCTAGGTAAAGAGGGATGTGTAGCAGAAAAAAAAACACCCATGCAGGTCTCTACCGCCGAGGCAGTGGCAGATTGCCAGTTCATCCTCTGGCTTCCTTTAAATAAACAGAAAATTTGTTTGATCTCTATTTACTGTCCTACACCTTTATTCAAGTGTCAGGTATTTCAGGACAAAACTTTATTTTTAACTTCTAAACCATAACCAGAATAATTTAATTTTAAGACTCCACCTTTGTTTTAAGAAGTGAAATAGCATCCGGTGCAGTGTTCCATTTTCTGCTACTTTTACTTTTTATTCATCTTATTTTCACTATTTTTCCTAAGAAAAGAGCAGAAAGCACTTGAGGCTTTTTTTTTTCTTTTTATTTGCTTGTTGGCTTGGAACTGTCTGTTTAACCGATCTGTAGCTGAAAACCATGACATCCTTTGCTACATTGGGCAGCCAGGAGCGACTGTAAACATCTGCTTTAAGGAAAGGGAAAAAAAAACCCTCGATCGTGTCTTTCCCTTAACTCAGCAGTTTGTGCTTAGCCAGATCTCCCTCTTGGATAAAAGAGGGGATAAACTGGCAAAGGAGCTTTTTGCAGGGAAGCTCATGTTCGTTACAACTGCTTATCTTTGATCAGCTTAAGGTACAGATTCAAACCAGCAGTTACCTTGAGGGGTGGTGTTTTGTGGCTGCTTTTCCCATAAAAACCCTGTTTGCCTTACAACACTTCTGCTGCTATGAAAGCTAATAATTTTCATCCTAAGAATAAACGCCAAGGGATTACAGCAAAAAATCAAAAGTCAAGTGTTGTAAGCTTACTGCACTTCCACTAACTAGCAGCTTACCTGAGGAAGGTTCGTTAAAAAGAAAAAAAAAAAAAGTAGTCTTAGCTGTGTAACCTTGGCTTGGCTTTGTAAGAGCGACTGACAGAAAAGCTGACTTTCACCTTTTAGGGGTGTTGGTTTGATTTGGGTTTTTTTGTTTGATTGGTTTTTGTTTTTTTTTTTTTTTTCTCAGCCTGTTTTTTCTTTCCAGTCCTGTATTTCTGCCCTTCACTGCCCCTGACAGGTTTACTTGCTCTTCAGAAGGCTTTTTCTATGAAGCTTTCAGTCACCTCTAAGACATAGTGGCAAAAGTATCGCCCAAATACTTGTCATTCCTTTCAAAATCTGCCTTCCCTCACTTCTTGAAAACAGACCACTGCTCTCTTCATCACTGACTTCTGTATCCACCACTGACCACTTCACAGCACATCGTGCTTAACTTTGTTGAAGCTCCTGTTTCACACCTGTTGATTACAGACATTTTCACATTGATTACAGAAATAACCGGTTAGAAAGTAGATAAGAATTGATAACAGTTTTTCTCCTGCATTTTGTAGCAAGCATTCTGCCAAGCAGACCTGTTCCTACAGACTTGGCTTTAGTGATGTACACCAGTGGCTCTACTGGGAGACCTAAAGGAGTGATGATGATGCATAAAAACTTAATAGCTGGAATGACGGGACAGTGTGAGAGAATACCTGGACTGGGGTAAGAAACACTTACTTGTCGTGTGTATAGAGAGATACAGAAGAACCTCCAAAAGTACATAAGTTTCATAGAAAGTTTGTTGCTGGCATCAGGTGTTACCAAATTTCTTCATTTTATTGTGAGGCCACTAATCTTTCATTTAAAAGAAATAATATATCTCGTGTTTGTGAACTTACCCTGTTGTTTGAAAAGGACGCCCTTACAGCTCTCGTCCCACATGCTGTTTCTACTTTTTTTTATTGTTACCCTTACCTTTAGGTCTGTGATGGAGTTTTGCACTCTCTTGGGCATCAGAAGATGCTACCAGATAAGGAGATCCCTCATCTAGTCAAACTTGGGAAATTTTTTTTTTTTAGCTGTTTTCAAGCAGTTAGAATGACTTTAGGAGTCTGTCAGAGCCTACAGTTTCCATTGGTCTAGAGATACCGCTGTTGGATGGATAATGCATGTGCTGCAGAACCTGCTCCAGTATGCCTCACTAAATGAGCAGAAAAGTAATAAATTGTGCATTGACAATAGTAAAACCAACTGCAAATACCCACATATTAATATTTTGAGGAAGTTTTTCATGAATGTGGGTGTTTGTCACTGCATTCACAAAGGGTTTAATAGCTGAAGTAAGCTACATTGCTAAACTCCTTTTGTGATAGGCCATAAAAGCAGTTCTGACTCAATGCTGAAAGGTTCTGGTAAGTGACAGCTCTGAGTTTCTTGTTGAGAAATCTCTGAAAAATTATTTCCCAAAAGAAGACTCAGTACTTCAGTGATCAGCTCTCTTTCTACTAAACTGTTTTAGAAGGAGATATTACGATGATTGTCAAGGATTTGTAAATCATTGGTGATTATATTAAAGATGTAGTGATTTTCATCCTGGGATGAAAATTGCCACAAGGAGAGGAAACAGCAGCGGAGTATTGAGGAATCTTTGCGTTCCCTTGAAAGCAAAGCAAATCCTGTAATTCATACTGATTTCATTAAAGTAGGATTTTTCCCATTTTGTTTATAAACTGTGCTTTGAAGTCACACCCTTCTTGCATGCAGAAGAATAAGCCTCACGTGTGATCCAGGTCTTTCAAGAAGTAATAACTAAGCACGCAATGAAACTTAAACAGTATTTTCAGGCTGCTTGTGTATCATTGTTAATTAGATAATCCTTTCCTTTCCCAGACCCAAGGATACTTACATCGGTTATTTGCCTCTGGCCCATGTACTGGAATTGACAGCAGAAATCTCTTGCATCACGTACGGCTGCAGGATTGGCTACTCCTCTCCACTCACACTGTCCGACCAGGTGAGGGGCCGGGGGGGACAAAAGCATACTTTAGCTTTTGCAGTCTGCATTCTCCCGCCTTACCTATCCTCTTCATTAAAGAAATGCCGATGTATATGGCACACTTCAGAAATGTAATTTTTTCATAAAATTATGTAAATTAACATTTCTGGTGAACTATAGCAGCAGGTCATACCATATAAATTTTTATAAAAACCTTTCCTTTTATGATACTTATGAAATCTAAAAGAAAACCTAATAAATGCATATACCATTATCCTCTGGATATCAGGATAAGAACAGCTACTGATAGATCAGCTGAATGTAAGACTGTTTAAAGTGATTTTAAGTTTTTTGGTCTCACTTTTTCAGCTCTTTATCCAGTTATTGTAGATCTTCTATTTAGCCCTTTGCCTTCTTCCATTTAAGAATTAAGGTAAATAAGAGCAAATTAAGCTGGAGAAGAATGCTTCTGTCTGTTTTGCTGGTATAGAGATTGCATCAGGCAAAAGAAACTCCTGGAGGAAGGTGGAGGAGAAAGCAAGCGCTAGAAGGAGGAAGTAAGAGAAATATATAGAGTGGACTTAACCAGGTCGGGCTTGTAGAACATAGTGTTTTCGTTGGAATTGCTGTTAATCATTACTTTTTCCATTACAATGGCAAAAAAAAAAAATTAATGCAGGAAATGTTTTTTGCAGGGATAGGGGAAGAGATTTAAATAAGTTACATGCTGATATATCTCCCCTTTTTTTTCTTTTTTGCCCTTTTCTAAAGAGCTGCTTAATTTTCAGCTTCATAAATTGACATTTTTTCCTTATTACAGTCAAGTAAAATTAAGAAGGGAAGCAAAGGAGACTGTACTGTACTTAAGCCTACACTGGTGGCAGCTGTGCCTGTAAGTATGCAGAAGCAGATATGTTTAGCAAAATGATGATGCTTTCTATCCTATTTATGCTAGAAAAATCTATTTACTAACATTTTTTCTCTTCATGTGTAAGTAACTGTCACTAATAGGAAAAAAGCAGAATATAGAAATTCCAGTTGTCATTGCTTGAACTGAGTGCTGATGCTGCAGATGAGCACGAGAATATACGTACACTAAAGCCAAGACAATTTTTGATCCAAAACTACAAGTGCGTTGTAATAGTTACAAGTGGTGTTTTACTGGGCTACTGATACAACAATAGGATACATAAAGTCTTTGACTTTCAGAGTCTGAAACTCCTTTTTGCACAGGGAGAAAGCAGGGTGGCTTTGGCCAAGATCGACACTTCAAGATACGGGCGTTTGGCTGTTACAGAACTCAGCAAGTTAAGCTGGGCTGCCAGGGTTGTTGGGGTGCTCAAGCTCACCTGAGCATCTTGCCTCCAAGGTAACACTTAGGCTAAGTCTCTCTTAGTCTCCTCTCATAAGAAAAAATAATCAGGAGACTATAAGTATTATTGCTTTTGTAGCTTACGTTGGTCTTTGGGTGACCAGGCTTCTGCATTCCCCAAGTTCTTAGTGCTATCCGAAAAATACACAAATGCTTGTGTCCGTCTAATGCAAAAAGCCTTCCTCGTATGTCCTGGAATCACACATGCCTCTTATGATCATGTCACATCTGTGGCTCGTAAGACTGGTCGCACCAGCTTTCACCACATGGTGGTGGTGGGTGAGTAGGAGGATTTAATCTCACTTAAGAATAGTGGGTTTTGGTTGGATTTGGTTGTTCTGCAGCATCTTTGGGGAATAGCCAAGAGTTTTACAATCAATTACTCACTTGTACTTTTTGTTCTATAAAATAATAATCATATATATAGTCTTGGTCTTTTTCTTAATAATTAACTGAGTGAAAAATTAATATGTCTGAGAACCCCGGCTTTTTGGAAAATATCCATTTGAATTTATTTCCTGGGGAAAATACAAGTGCTAGACTACTGGCAAAAACAGTGTAAATTTGAAATACGGTCATAATCCCTCTTGAAAGGACTATATTTTATGCATGTCCAGAAAAAAACAAGCCTCCATGCAGACAGATTCATGCGAATTAACTGCAGAACAGAGACAACGCTGAACCCCACCTAAATGTCTTGATTCTACACACTATCACAAAGAAGTTAGCAGAGAAAAAATAAAATTGCAACTGCTGATGTATTTTCAGTTGCTAGCAGACAGGATCTAGAGTTCAACAATCTACAGCAAGGAGGAAAAACTTTCAGAAAGCCCTAGGAGGAACACCACTTACCTAACATCATCTAGTAAATATTTCTCTCCCTAGAACTAGTGTCTTTTTTTATTGTCAAAACATCATAACTTCACCAGTGATTAGAACGTATAAGGAATGAAATAGAAAATAATTCTAACAGAATTCAGAGACACAAGTATTTCCAAATATTTGATTCAATCAGAACACTGTAATAAGGGTTAATAGTTCCTTCCAGGCTTTGTAATTCTGAGTAACTCATCATGCCTCTCTAGTCTTTCCAAAAAGCTACAGTTAATTTGGCTTTAAGATATTTGTCCGGCTTTTGGAAATATTAAACGATATCCTGCAGGTAAGCTAGGCTGAAAAAAGTGTACAGTTTTTCTGAAATTCTAGTTTGTCTAAATCATGAAGATTTAAATGAACTAATCAAAAGCACAATGAGAGTGGTCTCTGGTAAGACTTCAAAATATTAGAGATCAAAATATTAAAGTACATCATTTTCATAGCTTTCTTTTCAATTTTAAATTTGACTTTTGTTAAAAAGCACACAAATACTTCAAAGTCTTGTGCTCTGTAGCAAACTTGATGGAGCCAATCCTTAAACTTCTGTTAAATGCTTCACCAGTCTGAACACAATTTATTTTAAGTACTGTGTATTTTAGTGAACATAAGCTTATTCTTTTAATGGAAATTAATTTCTCGTCTGTGACAGAATTGTGGTTTGTTTGTCAGGTAACTAGAATTACTGCAGCCACGTTGCTTTGGAAGTTGAAAAACTTCTCTTGGAAAAGGAAGTGGTGAAATGCAATCTCTTAGTTCATTCCTTTGTGCTTCCCAATTCCCAAAGTACAGCATCAGGACTCCTAAGCACGATAAATGTTGCATGGCCTATACCAGCCTTCAGCAACAAGATTTAGCTGGACTTGAATTCAAAATTTTCTAAATCAGTTTGTCGCACTTTAAGTACAGGTTAAGGTGTTACCGATAACGTAAGCAATGTAACGTTACGTGTGCTATTACATGTGTTACCCACGACTTGCAGCTGTGGCTGATAGAGAAGACATCTTCAGAATGAAGGGCGGAAAGTACTTTAAAACCAAATCCGAGGTTTGGAAAGCTGTCTGTAGAAATGTGAGGGGTGGTTACTCTTGTTACTTGCCCTTGACTTACCCGTCTGCCTAATTCAGGGCAAGGTTTCTAATAGAAGGTACGTACTACAGCATGAGGGTTCCTCCACTCTAGTGGTACTGGTCTGAGGAGAAAAAAAGCAAATGGAGAAAAATTCAGCTAAGTCACTAATTTTCTACTGTATTTTTGATACTTGATTCCACCCATTTCAAATATCTCCGAGCTGCGATGGTCTATAAATTGACTAATTGATCACACAGTAAAAGCATTACAGTTAAGCACTGCCTAACCAACGATGCAGACATTTTCACTCTTACTGTATTATCTGTTTTAAAGAAAGGATAGGGTTTTATTTTATGTTTAACATGGAATTTTATTTACACATGCTAGTCTATTCTATGTGGTAACTTTCCTTGCTTTTTTTAACAATTTGTAGGAAATAATGGACAGAATTTACAAAAACGTCATGAGTAAAGTTCAAGAGATGAACTATGTTCAGAGAACTCTGTTCAAGATAGGCTATGACTACAAATTGGAACAAATCAAGAGGGGATACGATGCACCTCTGTGTAACGTGTAAGTATAATTCACGGTCCAAGTGTACCTTTTTCCTTCTGGTTTGTTAAGACAGCCTAAAACAGTAATCATCTAAGCTATCTGACATCAGACAAGCCTCATCCAACACACAAATATCATCGAATGACTAACTGAAGTAATCCAAGTTCTTACTGTAAACAGATAAGATACTTAATGGTCGGAATGACTAATCTTCAGAACAGATGACTAGTTAGTTTTCATTGGATTGCCTTTTTTTTTTAGTAATGAAATTGGAATGTTTGTTTAGTTAAGTTACAGGAATTCTGTCATCTTCAAGTGTTACACAAGAGGGAATGTTTTTGATTATCCCTGCTCTCCACTAAAATCTGTGAATGATGAAGTTGATTTTTAAGGTGTTCCAGATAGGAAGGAAGAAGAATTTTTGTGTCTTCTTATTTTTACAAAAGTGAGCTGAGTGGATGATTGTTAATGCTGTTTTCCCTTCTTTCAAGACTATTGTTTAAAAAAGTAAAGGCACTACTGGGAGGGAATGTCCGTATGATGCTTTCTGGAGGGGCACCACTCTCGCCTCAAACACAAAGATTCATGAACATCTGTTTTTGCTGTCCTGTTGGTCAAGGCTATGGACTAACAGAAACATGTGGAGCTGGAACAATTACAGAAGGTAGTTAAAATGCTTCTGAAAATACATAATTTAAGGCACAGTTATATATACATGAGGGTTTGGTGGGATTTTTGGAAAGTCAAAATAGCTGTAGTTCTTAACTGCAATAAAGTAACTTGAGATAAGCTACCACTTTATTTATGGTTTGAGTTTATACTTCAAATGACAAAAATCTCTGTATTCTTCCTTGTTTTCTCCCTAAGCATCCGATTACAGCACTGGCAGAGTTGGAGCTCCTCTTATTTGTTGTGAAATAAAACTGAGAGACTGGCAAGAAGGTGAGAGCATTAGATGTTTTGATTTCAGAGTAACTTATTTAAGCACTGCTTAGCTGGTTTCTTTGCCTATCTGCTTAGTGGGGTGTAGCACTATATTTGTAATAATCATCAATTTGTCTGCATTAACTTCAAAGTTTCAAAGTATTTTCTTAGCAGCAGAATATACGTTAAAGATAATTGTGTGGGGATTTTCTTGTTTTCAGGGGGCTATACTAATAAAGACAAGCCTAATCCTAGAGGAGAAATTATAATTGGTGGACCTAATGTCTCAATGGGATATTTTAAAAACGAAGAGAAGACAACGGAAGAGTTCTACGTTGATGAGAATGGTCAGAAATGGTTCTGTACAGGAGATATAGGGGAATTTCATCCGGATGGGTGCCTGCAGATCATAGGTTGGCCTCAGGTTTTGATTTCTTCATCTATTACAAGATCTTGACTAAATGTAATTATAAGCATGCTATTAATCCTGTTGGCTTTGCCAGGGCTAATCTACTTAAGGTTACCTGCTTGCAGAATCACAGTGTAGAACACATTCCCAAGAGTCCTCACAACTGTAGGAAAATTTTGGAAGTGATGCCGTTTCCTGTGACGTTATCACTATTTAAATTTAGCACAAGGACTTTAAAGAATAAATGTAAGATTAATTTTTGGTATTAATTACAAAGCTTTAAAATCGGAGTCCCCATCACTTTCTTACAAGTTGTGTGACAAGAGATATAGTGCTATATAAACTTTTTTACAGAAGCCTTTATAAAGTTGGCAGAATATGTACATGCTATTAGCTGCGTTAACATTTTAACAAGATGCTTTAATTCATGTTTTTTAAGAATCTTGCATAGCATTGCACAAAATACATATATAATGGCCTTGCAAATGAGTCTGTGGAAATGCAATAGCTTAAATGGAATAAGCTTTTTTTTCCTTCCCCCTCAACTCCTAGATCGCAAGAAAGACTTGGTAAAGCTCCAAGCAGGAGAATACGTATCTCTGGGCAAAGTAGAGGCAGCACTGAAGAACTGTCCGTTGATTGACAATATCTGTGCTTACGCCAAAAGGTAAGAAACTCCATTTAGGGTAAACATGAAATATAGGCTCTCACCCCCTTCTCTGATGATACGCTATAGTTTTCCATGGTTTCCATTGAACAAACCCCGCTACCAGAGGGCAAGTTACAAATGGCATCTCTGAAGTAGCACAGGTGCCCAGATTCCCTAAAACCTGAAGAAATTACCTATGCTTTTCTGTTGGCGTTTCTTCTGTTGGCGTTTCTCCTGTTGTAATGTACTCCAGTTCCATCCCATCCCTTCCCCAAACAGATACCATTATATTTAACATGTGTTTGGGCTTTCTGTCAGAATACCAGGGAAAAGTTAATCTGGATGCTTTGCACCTGATCCAAAGCTCTCCACTGGATTTTAGAAATAGTCCCTGTCTCTCCCCTCTCTCCCCTCAATTAAACACGCTACGTTAAGGGAAACTGAAGAGAACTAGATAAACAGCGGACGTAGCTGGGAAGCTAAACTGAGATGTGCACTCGTGAAATTACAGCAAAGCATGATACCGATCAAACCTAACACTGTAAAACAACTTAAATGCCTTTGATAAGTCATCAGTTGCGAAGACTTAATGTACAAGGATTTTGTATGGGGGAATAACTACAATTCAAAAAAGCACTGTGGATCAAGTAAGCATTTTACACCCTGAAAGAGAAGTCTCAATTGTTTGGATCTTTTTTTTCCTTCCTTCTCTTGCCATCCTGTGGTAGTGACCAGTCTTACGTGATCAGTTTCGTGGTTCCTAATCAGAAGAAGCTGACAGCATTAGCTGAGCAGAAAGGCATCAGTGGAACCTGGGTAGATATTTGTAACAATCCTACAATCGAAGCTGAAATACTGCGAGAGATTAAAGAAGTGGCCAACAAGAGTAAGTAAAGCGGCATGTTTTGTTAGCCAATCCCATGGTGCTTATCCAGCAAAAATTCTGTTATTAACTGCTCTTCCTTCTTCCTGTTGCCTCTGTATCTGCCAAAACTTAATATTTTAATCAGGGGCAAAAAACATACCAAATTTTTGCCTATTATCCCTAGAAATGACATACTTTTTGGTAGCGTTAACTACTTCATCTTCTTTCATTTTCTAAAAAATCTGAGATTGTTTTCAGCTAAATTCTAAAGACAGGTTGCTTGTCTAATACAGATAAAATAAAGTCCAAGAGGGCTGTCAATTTTTAAGGAAAGTTACAAGACATTTGCTGGTAAGAAAACTAGTTAAGCAAGAGATTTCAAAGCTTTTTTTCCCCGTGCAACTTTGTCCCCTAAAGCTTTGAATAACCACAATCCTTGCGGTTGTAATGGCTTAAAAGCCTGCTATTTGCTGTGGTACTGAATGATCAAAAGCCTCATCAATCCTTTATGGGGCCAAAAAAAACTTAACTGGGGAAAAAAGTCTCTAAAGCGCTTGGCATCTCATACAAGGAAGCAGTAAAACCGGACTTACGCACACGCTGAGCACTGCCTTAGAGAGGAGAATCTCCCTTCTGAAACTGAGAAAACAAGAATGAAAGGCACTACTAAATCTTGCCTTTTAAAAAAAAAAATAATGAATTTGTAGGTCTCAGACTTGGGTTTAAACACTTTAATCCGTGTTTTTATATCACAAACTAGGGAAACTACTATTCATATAGCTTTGTTTATTCAAAATATTTGCTTACACATTCTCTCTACCTTCTAGATAGTAATCTACCGTTGAGATACAACTAATTTATTTGAAACTTTTTTCAAAGACTATTTTAAAAGAGATGATTCACGTTTTTAGCGGAACGTAATGTACCTTCATCATGAGCAGGCATATATCTAAATAAGATGAAACAGAATATCACAATAGGAGTTTGAAGTTCGAGAGACAGAAGAGCTCCTGGGGACAGCCTCAGCCAGAGATCCCAACTGTCCTACCTCTGCTGCCGCCCAGAGGCTGTGCTGCCACCAGTCGTCCCAGAAATTCAGCTGTGTACGTGGGATCCTGTTACAGGCCTATGTGCAGGACCTGACAGCAGAGGCCATCAAGTATTGCGCACATGCAGCGGCTCCCCGAAGCGCTTACCTGCCTCCTCCCTTGCTTACCCCTCTTTGGCCTACTGCCCGGGCAAGAGAGAGAGGCCGCCTTGGTTGCAGCGGCTGCGTGCGTGCCAAGCCACTGCTTCCAGCTGAAGGGAAAATAAGTGACAAATGTAACAAAAATACAGAGAGGTCCCTTTATTTTGAACTGTAAACAAACTCTTAGGAAGGAAAAACTTAGGAAAGAATCATTCAACTGTGGAAAGTATAGAAGTAATTCATTATAATTTAAATATGAACCACATCCAACTAGTCTGAGTCAGTCACTACATTCCTGTAACACAGATGCAACTCTAGATTTCATTGTATCCTCTTGTGACAGTGGTCTCAGATCTTCAGGCTACACACTCATTTGTTACAAGCTGTAGAGACTTTACACTGTCACATCCCATACAAGCTGTAAGTGCAGTGTGTTATTAGAATATTTGCACACTAACCAGCAATTCAGCATTGGTACAAGATTAAATTTGCTTGTGGCCCTTCTGTAAGGTGAGGTCATTAAGTAGGACACCATATTATCCAAGCTACAGGGTGCTCACCTTAGATTTTTTTATTATTTTTTTTTTTAGGTATCATGAACTAGTATTTCATTTGGCTACATAATCATAGTCATGCTTTTGTTTCTTCTTGTCCCTGCAGTGAAATTGGAAAGGTTTGAAATACCCATCAAAGTACGGTTAAGCCCCGAACCATGGACCCCGGAGACTGGGTTAGTAACAGATGCTTTCAAACTGAAAAGGAAAGAACTGAAAAACCATTACCTCAACGACATCGAAAGAATGTATGGAGGCAAATAAACAAGTTACGTTGACCAGACGGTTGTGCAGATGGCTCCTTCTCATGCCTCAGTTTTGGATGTCTGTGTATACTGTAGGTATTGCACATTCAGAAAATATACCCAATGGACGAGTGTTTCCATAATCTCTATCGAGTACAACAGAGAATATATTAGACTCCAAACTCTTCATTATTAGCAGATTAGACACTGATGGTCTTCATAGAGTTTCATGTGATCATCTCCAGTTTTGAGACAGACATCATTATGTGAAGCAGTATGACCAGGTAACTTTATTATTATCATCGTGTCTCTAGCATGTTCAGACTCTTGCAGCTTCTCTTTAATTCATTCTGAAGTCTGGCCTATATTTCAAAGAGAAAAATTAATGTGATTGTGATTATTCTTCTGTCATAGTAAGATACTTAGTGAGAGAGGAAAAAAAAAGAGTATTTAAAGTCTACCCTTCTCCATTTAAAAAGTAAAACAAGATGACAACATTAGTCAAGAACTTGCTAGAGATCACTAATAAAGCACTGCTTGAGCGTGGATGGATTCTTCTGCACATCAGTTAGCGTCTTGAATATTTACAGTGCCTAAAAAAGAATATAAAGTCCACTTACTGAAATAAAGGTGAACTGAAAAGCCTTCTATAAACAAGTCATTCGACATTTCATTCAAAAGCGTTGAATTAACTTTCAACTTCCAGTTCACCAAATACGTTTTTACTTGCCACTGTATTTTAATTGAAGCAGGGCGTTCCACTAGGACACACAGGATAAAGAAAACAAAGACTTGCACTGCTTCAGGAGGTACTGATGAGAAATCAGCATCTGAACGCAGAATGCAAAACTTGCATCTTGACTGGCAAACAGCAGCAAAATTGATGGGCAGTTGTCTCTAAGCAGATTTGAAACTCAAAGGAGTTCTGGGTTTTGTTGGTTTCTTTGAGGGGTGGTTGGCAGTTTTGTTTTTAGGTGCTAATCCTCTAGACCTTCACATACATGTGAGTGATGGTACAAGTTACCTGCCTGTAATTTAGAGGATCAGGGTCTAAATGTCTGTATTCACTTTATGGAAAGGTATTTCCTTTGACCTTTTAAATATGGTAAGCATAACAAGGCAACCAGAAGCAGTAGTTTTCCCCGTGGAGTCTTGGTTTTCTTACGGAAAAGCAGGCTGTGGCCAGGGAATCTTTGTTTTATGGAACTTGTAAAAAGGGACAAATCACTCTTTACAGAAATTCATTATAAAAACGTTCTCTTATTAACTGGAAGTCATAGATGTGAAGAAGTGGGAAGATACAATTTAATAATAGTTCATCATTTTGTGCGCAGAATCCTGTATTGTGTCTTCTTTTGACTTGTAACTGAGCTCCTGCATCCCTGCTAGCTCTTGACACTTGAACCATAAATGCTGTAAAAGTGGAGGCTCTTGATACTGTTCTACTTTGCACTTTCTTAATCGTTTTATATATGTTGCTTACATTTTGTACAGCTGTGGCCCTCAACTGCTATGTATTACAAATTCATTTTAAAGTATTTATAGATTTCTATTCATAATATTTGTGTTGTGTATATGACGGTTAAAAAGAAAAACTATTTGGTATTGTCACTGTACAGAAAGTAAAAGATTTTGTATGATGCTTCTCTTGAACACACTAGCTTGCAATTTCAGGGCAAGTTTTTCCTTTATTGCATGTATGTGTATTTCCCTTTTTTCCAGTTCAAACAGATTTTGGCAAAAATAAATCATGGCTATATACTCATTAACTGTCCCTTCTCTTTGGGACCAACTTCAGACTTCCCCATGCATAACTTTCTCTGGCCAGGCCAGAACTCTGCCAGCTCATCTTCCAAGAACCCTGAGGGGAAAGGGAAAAAGAGAGTGTGGTATAGAAAGCTGACGGTATCTAGTTGTGCATGGAACAATAGCTTTTCTAAAAAAGAAAATTATTTTTTTAAGACACGTACAGTTGGTTTATGACAACAGGAAATACTTCCCACATCAGTAGCAACTTTTTAAACGACTCAGTCCTGGAGCCACGTTACCAGTTTTTCTGTGTTTAAAATTTGGTCACTATTATGGGAGTTGGACTAGATGATCTCTAGAGGTCCCTTCCAACTCTGAAGATTCCATGATTAAATAGCCTTTAGTCAGCCTCTTAGCATCACAAAAGTTAAATGCATGCAAGAAAGTTACTTGCACTCGAGTCTGTCAGCTGGTTGTATGACTTTTTTTTTTTTTTAACCATGAATGTATTTATATGAAATGCATTTTATCTAGACTGCAGGTATCTTCTGTGTCTTGGTTGACTGAGGATTGCTATTTTCTATATATATGTATACACACACACACACAACATTAACATTTCAGAAGTGGAATACAGTTTAAATGGCTCAACAAGTTTGTGTCCTGAGAGACTTTTATGTATCGCACGCGTTGTCTCTAGTTACTGTTCAGCACCTCGTGTTCTCTCCGACACTGAGCGTACTTTAGAAGAACTTCTCAAAAGCAGCAGCAGCGAGTACGTGCTACAGATGTTCAAACCAAAGCCTAGAGGTGCCTCGTTTTTCTTTTAAGAAACAAACTAAGCGTAGATGTGCTGCAAAAGACAATTTGATGCAGGTCAGCTTTTCAAGCGTTTGGAGAAGGGTTACATCAGGCTGCCTTCAAACATGGGGATTATTTGCAAAGGTGGTACTTGGAGTTTGGTAAGAACTTTATCCTATTTTTAATGAACTCTAAATCCTTTTGTGACAGAGCTTGTGAGGAAGTAAGAAACAGGATGAGCAAGAATGGCATTCTCACTATTAAAAACAAAGAGCTAGGATACAGATGAAGTGACGGTACACGGCTCCAAACCTATTACCTGATAGTTCCAGATGACATCCTGTGCTTGACTGAAAGGACATACAGTGTGGAGCTGGAGTGTGAGGGAGCAGTTCATTTACTAAATGTGAACGTCTCAGAAAGCTCAAAGTAGCTGCAAGTTCTTCAGAAAGCAGGTTCAGAATTTAAAGTTATCCTCAGTCTGAGAAACAAGTTCAGAGAGACACAAAATCCAGTTTGGGCATTTCTGATACAAGACTGTATTTAGGCCCTCTACTTCAAACCACCTGGGATATCTAGAGAAAGCCAGAGTCTGACTGCAATGACAGCGGGACTGGAAGGCTTGGTCTGTGAGGAAGGAAGAGGAAAGAATGGCACGTGCCAAGAGAGGATTAACCTTCAGTTACACACAGTGTGACCATAACAGGCACAAAAGAGCTGTCACTAGTGGATGAGGAGGAACGGAGAGCAAGTTTACACTAGGTGACATTTATGATTAGACATATTAAAAGAAACACAGAACTTTAAAGCAATTCCTTACTAACTACTGAACTAGTTGCTCGAGATCTCCGCCACTGAAAGCCTTTAGCGCCTCGGAGTCAATGGGGGTTGAACAAACACCTTCCAGGAGCAGCTTTGGCACAGAACCTTGGGTGGGGGCTGGAAGAGGAGAGCTGGTTCCCGTACATAACGCAACACCAGCGCTGCAGGTAACAGTAAGGTGTCATCAAATGGCTTGCAAGGAAAAAAGTATAAGCAGAGAAAGTAATGAGTTATTTCCATTAGAGTAGGTGAGGTGGTGTTTAACCAACCCAATGCAACTGTAGTGCCCGTTACAACACCACAACTTTGAGCCTGACACGATGTAGAGAGCTGCCCACCAGGGACGCCAGTACCTTGAACTACGGCTCCCATCAAACACTTCCTGGCTATCTGAGGAACAGGACACCAACGGAGAACCTGGGTCACTAATTTCCAGTCAAAAAAACCAAAAACAAAAACCCCACACCCAAATTACCACGTCCCAGAATGGTAGTTTCAAATAACTACATTGTATTCAAATGATAAATTAGTGATGTTCTACAACTGCACGCAACACAAGAAATAAATTCTCATTATGTGTTTGGGTTTTGGTGTGGGGTTGTTTGGTTTTTCTGTTTGGTTTTTTAACAGAGCCTGCCTAATGACTAAGCTCTATTTACGTAAATCAATTTCCCTTTTGGAGGCTAACATTTAAACATTAGAAGCTTAAAAATAACAAGTCTTGTGCTTCTTTTGCATAAGATGCCACAAAGGTAATTTACAAAATACAGTCAGTGAAACTCGCTGTCATTGCTTCCATGGAATTCTGAATGATATGCATAGAGTAGAACTCGGGTATTCTACAGTAGCATGAATTTACCTGGATTAACAAACAGAACACATTTCCAGTTAACTCAATGCTGCTGCAAAATAGATTATTGATTGCCTTTTTTTTTTTTTAAACATGATAGGGTTACCATAGCATCAGCCATGGAGGAATAGAGCTGACTACGCTAAATACACAGCTGTTGTTGGCCTGTCACTGTCACAGAATCAAATTCGAGTGAGTTCTGACAGAACTGGGGTGGTGTTTGCGCTATTGCTTTGCTACTGGGAGCTGTAATAGCTAGAATCTTGCTACAACTTTGTTTGGGAGAGACATGTTTTTTTAAAGAAAATCAGATCCATTCTATATTGACAAAGTGTTTTAATGAAGCTGATTATCACAGGTAATTTGTCCAAAACTGTCTTTAGTTGGAAGTGGGTAGTCTTGACATCAGACCAATGCCGATTAAAAGAGACAACCAGAGCTCTGGGCAGTGTCTGAGCCCCAGAGCCCTCACCTGTGCTTTTAAAGAAAGAAAGAAAAAAAAAAAAAAAAAAAAGTAGTCCACTGCATTTTTCATTTATTCTCCCATTTTGACACACCAATAACCTGGTTAATGACAAACATTAACGGAGATGCCAGAAGTCGCTCTGTGTTTGTACACCTGCTTATTTCCGCATTTACCCCCACCTGTCTTCTGTTACGGAAGCGTGACCACCACATCTACGCTATCCCCATTATTCCTGACAATCCAGGCCCTGAGCGTGAATACCTGTCGCTCTAAGACACATATCATTAAAGTGCTAAAAACAGAGAAAGACGTCGTATAAGTTTTACTTTTTTAAAAACACTGACAAGGAACTGGTGAGGGAAGTAATTCAGCACTTTTTGATTTGAAACAGCATTAGACTACTCCTCACAGGCCTGTCGTCGTGTTGAGCCTATTCAAGAATAAAACTAACCCAACTACGACTTCAGGTCTCAAGCCCACATGCTGTTCCAGCACTTAACAAAAGTCCCAGCCCTGGGAGGTGTTGCTGGGGTTTTTATTTGTTCTACACAACGCAGTATTTAGCCTCAACCTTTCCTGTTGGATATAGATCAGCTCAGTGCTTACGGTGTTCCCCCGGGGAGTGAACACGAAGAATGGATCGCTGTTCTCTACAGCCGCCCGCCCTACTTTACTTTGTGTCTTTCAAACCGAAGCAGACCCAACCGTTCCCCATCAGCCTGTTTTTACAACATTTAATCAGGGTCATTTAACTAGGGCCACTCTGTCCCTACCTTCAAAATACCCACGCCCGCCCCACCTGCCCTACACAGCCCAGGGTAATTACCTCCCAAAGCCTGTAACTTCACTGCACTCCAGAACATACTTGCCTCTCACATAACAGCGTAACTCTCACCTGCTGACTTCTTTTCCTTGGTATTTTTAAAACCTGGATCTCTGTTCTGAACACTTGCAGTAGCACAGTAACGATGTTGCTGTGTGGGTGGAAACGCACAGGGGGTGACAGGGACTTCTCAGGGATCTCCACGAACAAATGCTACGCCACAGCCCAAGCTGAGTTTCTAACAAGTCAGCCCGACTCAGTTCTAACCTACACACAGCCCGCTCTAAGCATTTACCAGCAACCAGAGTCCTTGCTTTCAGAGGAAAGATGCCAAGAAAATCATTCACACCAACTAAAAAAAAATACTGTAGAAAAGCAAATAAAAACCTGGCACTGCGTGAAGAACAATCTATTAGACTAGTTTTTGCCTCTCCTGAGATTCTAAATGGATATTCAGCCTTTCTAACTGTAGTAAGGGCTATGACCTGCTGCATTTTCTATTTTATTTCCATTGTCTAGCCACCAATACACTTTTGCTAGGTCATCCGTAGATACATAGATCCGTGAGCATTACAGGAAACCCAGCTGCTATTCTTTCAAGTCCTCACCCAGCAGGGCCACACTCCTGCCTGATGCTGCTTACACAGAAAAGCCCAAGTCAACGCCCCTCCAGCTTGCCTTTCCAACTGCCCTTACAGATGGGCACTCACTCTGCTCTGCTGTTAAGACGCATCCTTTTCCCTGAAAGCAATTAACAAAAAATGAGACAGAACCCAACAATCAGCCCTAACCACCTCCTAGAAACAAAGAAACTGCACAATGCAAAAATTACTCAAAATACTGGAGAGATTGTGAATCTGTAACACATGCAACTGCCACATTCACCTATAAACAAGATGACAAGATGAATTCAAAGTTACCAGATAAACAACCTGGGAGCAGGGAAAACCTGAGGCCCTCATTCATAGGATGCACAGGATTCCAAAAAGCCCATAACTATGGTCACAGAGCTGTGGAAGGGGAAAAAAAAATATTACGATAACTTGCCTGTCTGCTGCAGCCTCTGTCCCTCTCCAGCACAGACATACTGGGAACAACCCAGAAACCAGCCTGCTGACATTTAGTCCTCTCCAGGCCTTTCTACTCAAGGAACAGATCCTCTTCAGCTGATTACCAACTGGTTTGATTACTCCAATTAATTCTGCCTTTGGGTGTCTTGACCACCACAGCTGCTGCAGCTCAAGCTGCTGTGCCCCGCCACCTTTCCTTGTTTTTCTCTGTTCCATGCCGCCCAGCAGACCTGGTGAGCCTGCCCAGGACCTTCCGTGTTGACCTGCTGCAGTTTGTCACTGCAGTGCTGGGTGACAGCTCTCGCGAGGGAGCAGCAGGTCCCGCACAGCTCTGCCAGGCTGCCTTGGCCGGCTTTGGGCTCATGGGCTTCCCCACAAAGAGCCCTGCAGCAGGACCGGTGACTGCCAAAGCCCAAATGCCTCGAACCAGCTCCCTCCTGGCTCTACTCCTGGTGGACCTGCATTTTCCCAAGCATTCGTTTTCGCGAAAGATCTTACTTCTGTACTTGAGGGAGCCCGTAAAGGCAGCTGTTTGCCCCGTTCTCCGAGTGAGATGGGGATGTTTCTCAGTTCTCTCACTGCTCCCTCCCGGGGGGCGAGGGGGCCCATCAGGGCTCAGCAGTGACACCTGTGCGGGACCTGCTCCCAGGGACACAGGCGTGAGGGTGCTCGGCTGTTTTCTACATGACTGCTTTTTTTTCCAGCTGTATCTTTCAAACAGAATTAGATTATTTTACCCCGTCTGGCGTGTGAGCGTGCGTTTGAATGACATTTGTCACCGTGAGGCGTTTTCAAACACCGGGCTCTTTCCTTCCTCTCTGGGGGGTGGGTCGGGTGCCCCCCGGAGAGCGGCGTGCCGGCGGGAGGAGGGCAGAGCGCCGAGCCCCCTGAGCCAACGCCGAAGCCGTTTCATCTCAGCTCCGGGCGGGACGATGGGGACAGGCGCCGGGGCCGGGCGCCGCCTCCCGCCCCGCCGCCGGGGCAGCGGGAGCCGCGCCATGAACTGCAGCGACCCGGCGCTGGGGCTGGGAGCGGGCCCGGGAGCGGGGCGGCTGCGGGCGCTGCTCGGAGCGCTGCTGCGGGAGCTCCGCGGCGCCGGCGGCAACGGCAGCGCGGCCGGGGCCGGCCCCGGCGCGGGGGGCGACGGCTCGCTGTACATCCTGCTCATCATGATCTTCTACGGGTGCCTGGCCGGGGGGCTCATCCTGGCCTACACCCGCTCGCGGAAGCTGGAGTCCAAGCACGACCCCTACCACCTCTACATCGAGCGGGACTGGGGCCGCGGCGGGCCGGGGCAGGCGGCCGAGGAGGGCGGCCCCGCCGAGGGACAGCGGCTGCTGTGAGGCGGCGGGAGCGGCGCGGGCGGACGGACGGAGCGCCCAGGGGCTCCCGGAGCAGCCCTGCCCTGGCTCCCTCCGGGCGCGGCCCCCGCAGGACCCGGCGGGCTGGAGAACGGACGGTCCCCGCGCATCAGGTCGCCCAGCGCCCAAGGCTCGCCGTGCAGCGAGGGCTCACCTTCAGCTCTTCGGACTGATCCGCGCTGCTTTTCTACAATAAACTCCCGCGCTGCGTACGTACAGAGGCCGCTCTCGTCGATAATCTTCAGATCTTAGCTCAATATCTCTTCTTTAAAATCTGTTTCTGTTCCACCTTGTGATCTGATCACAATGCTATTGCTGCGGGCAGCGGTTCACATAATTAAAAGCAGATCCATTATTGCTGTATTGTGCGCCCTTCTATCGCTTTTTGAGCGTTATGCCAGGTACTATCCACTGTAGGTACTATCCATTGGATAGGAAGGGTCAGGTCTCAGTCCAATAAGCAAGATTGTTTTGGCTTAAGTGGAAGCATTTATCAAAACAAAAAGAGCGTAGAAACTGAAGCTGCTCCCATGAGGAAAGCATCAGCACCCGTCTTGGTACTGTGGCTTTCCAGATGCACAGTAACTTTTGAAGCCATCAATTACATCCTTACACACACAGAGATGCGTAATTCCAAGAACACCTTTGTACAAGTTAAACCTTAAGATTAAAGCAATTTACAGCATATACTTTTTACAAAAAAAAACCTTGGCAGGCAAAGGTTGTTTCAGATGTTCTAGCCATGTTAATAGTCTACCATTTCTTGGTTTGCGTTTGGGGTGGGTTTTTTTCAAATAAAGATTAATGAACAATTCCAAGGAACAAGTACCTTCACTAGGAATGCTGCACTACACAATACAAATTACTATTTGGATTCCACCCAAACCACACTGCAGGAAAAAGCAGCTTTGACTTTAACTTCAAAGGAGGAGATATTGTTATGTTGTAGGTGTAGATTTCCTATATAACGCTTATGCATACTCTTTCCAACATAAAAATGGTTGTCTTCTATTTGGCAACTGCTGCATCTTGCTATCTCTACTATAACTTTGTGGGGAATCATTGTAAACCAGAAACCTGAAGCGATTAGTTTAAAAAAAAATAAAAAATTCTTCAGAGGACTGGCAGTTATCAGGTCAACTTTGTCACTGTAGAAAACTACTGAAATATCCACAGACCAAATTTCAAATTATCATTAGATAACCAACAGTATTTTGTGAATACCTAGACATTTTAATAATTGAAAAGTATGGGGCGAGGAAAAAATTCAAGCTCCAGAAACAATTTGAATGGGAGTACATGCACTAGCACTATATGCGAGCATTGTATCAGTAGGTGTATGTGAAATCTTTAGGTCAGCAAAGAAAATGTAGTAGGTCAGCATCGTGGGGGAAAAAGGATGTCAGAGAAACCAACAAACTGCCAATATTCTCAAAATCCCCTATCAAGTAGTTAGACACAGAAGTTCTAGTCAGCTACCTCCACTGCAAGGGTGTGGGCAGTATCTCTGGTAAATACCAGTGCAAACTTCAACCTGGACTTTTTGAAGAGCCATGAGCAATATATATATACACACACATATATATTATAAGCCGCAGAAGCTGACTGTCTAATAAACTTTCACACTGGGATAACTAAAACACTGTATCAGCCCAACTAGATTTTCTGTGAGGATTTCCTTCAGTACAATCAGAATTAAGCTGACCACAACCAAAGTTTCCCCCTGTAAGAAAGAGGGCATCATTATGCATATCCAAAACCTTTTATTTAACCTGTCTCAGTGATGAACTTCTCGTTTTCTGCACGATCACTGCCCACCAGCGGGGCTCTAGTCCTCTAAGAGGCACTCCAGACGAGTAACTTAGAAAACATTTGGGAACTACAGTGCGAACTGCTGCTGCTGAGCTCAGCCAGATTAGACGAGAGCAGGGGAAGGACTGCGACACTATTCTGAGTATGAAATTTGCACCATTAAAGCTTCAATGCAGCGCACACTAAAATGTGCCCTCAACACATTTTATTTGATATCAGCTGGTTCCTAACAGCTTCCCACTGCTTCATTCTAGAGACAAATCTGAGAGACGGTTGTGGCAGTCCCTCTGGTCAGTGTCCAACAAGTCCCACTTCATAATCCAACAGTTTCTCTCCCCCCTCCTTCCCACTCCAAATGTAAAGTATGTGCAACATTCTGTATTTGGGTCCTACCTTAAAAAAATGGGCCGACCTTGTGAAAAAGTTTACCCTTCATTACTCAGTTCACAAATAAGGAAAGCACAAGACCTCCTGCCAAGTAACTAACAAAACATCTAATTCTAATTATCTGCTGTTCCATCTGTACCTTTCAATACCTGAAAGAATCACAAGATCTCAGTGAACTGTAGTAATTTGTGATTTAGACCAGCCCATCTATTCTTACAGTTCAACCAGATGTTTAAATAAGATATCATGCATCAACTGTAGCTTACACTGGAACAAGATAATACACCATATATACAGATACGCCTAAGTACAATATCATCTACAAGTACTTAAATACACAAATGCAAGTGGCTATATACAGTTTATCTTTTTCCCATAAACATACTGTACCATTTTTTTGTTGTAGTCCACATACTGTTTTAATTCTGTTAAATCACAAATTGAGGAAAGTGTACCATGGGATAGTTATAAAGGGGAGTTAGGATTCCTATGGGACTCTAACGAACAACAGAACTATCCACTTGAATGAAGCGCTCGGTTCCTTGAAGACTCTCCAATGAAAGCACCACCCATGCAGCTCAGCCGGGAACTGGAACGCTAGGAAACCAGGTTAGACTGCCCTACTAAGCAGCACTGCCCCAGGGCTGGGAGAAATAGAACAAAATTAAGCCTTTTAGAGTAGCAAAACTTCAGTCCATTAGGAATTCAAGACTCTTAAATCAATTCCGTTACGTGTAAGAACTCACAGTGTCCCTATGGATCGTTCCATCCAGACGAGCCTAAGGATTCAGCATGGATGTATTGCGTCCTGAAGAAAAATGTGCTTTAAAACACTCAGAACCCAGGAACATGCTGCAGCTGACAGAAGGTTACATTGCAGGGCTGGTCGTGTAAGTTCACATTGAGTTCATTCTTACTCTGTTGGCGTGAATACACACACCAAAGTACTCCAACACCTAAGAGGAATTCATATTGTGGCATACAGAGACCTCGATAAGTAAGCATTAAGCCCAGCAGCAACATTCATTTATTTTTGTTTATTTTAATAAGTCCCAATACCTTGTGTACTGGTTGGAAACCTTAAAAAAACATGAAGCTGCAAGCCCACTGGGACTGAACTGAATTAGATTGTAAGAAAACAAAAACTAGCGACTGAAATTCAACACACTTTTTTCCATCAACAGTATATTCTAAGGCACCTGTATTACTGATGCAGGGCAAAATGGCCATTTAGTCTTCATAGTCCACTCACTCACTGGACATGAAACGTAACAAGATATATTTATATTATTAAACTCAGCTTTCTGAAGGAATAAACTGAGCTATCAATGACCTACTGCTTCTGTTAGGATCAGAAAAAAAAAGCTTGTTTAGAAAGACTTAGCTATTCTTTTCTTCAGGCCAGGGGGAACATGGAAAGAGCAATTTCTGGATTCACTTTCAACATAACATGTAAAAATATCTTCTGCTTTGACCCAAACTGTTATTTATTCTTCCCAGTGCTCCTGAACCTTTACGCTACATCAGCTGTCAGAGCCTTGCTGAGGATAAATACAAAAAGTGACTGCTTGCAAAGCCTCACTGAAATCTACACCTTCTAACACAGCAAGAACTTTACAATGTATTTGGCATTGTTTCTAGAACAATGTCTGTTTCCACGCAAACATTAACCTTGCATTAGCATCCTCATCTTTTCATTGCCAGCAGCTAAAAGCTGCTATCTACACTGAGTACTCATTAGCAATCTGATGTTTTAACAGCAAAATGAAGGGAGTAAATCAGCAGAATTATCACATGAACCGTTCCTCATTGAGTGTTTCATTTCTTCTTAACAGAGAAACAGCAAAGGCACAACAATACATTCTCAGTGAAAACATCTATGATCCAAGGATCTGGTATAAATTCTGTTTGACTTCATCCAGGTATTTGTTGGACAGCAGTCTAAACTTCAGTGAATTCTAGAGGGAAAGGTCAATTTGAGATTGTTACTCTAGCCAGCTCAACACAGCTCACTGCTTGACGGTGCTTTTGGTGGGACATTTGCTATAGGGTTGTAATTCCAGACACAGTTTTTAAACACAGCACTGACAAAGAGCTCACAGCCAGCCCGCTCTGCAGTGCCCCAGCGCCATGCCACAACAATCAGAACACATAACTCATACCTAGAACACAAGCAGTAAAGATAAGGAAGCCACAAATTATTTCTTGCACTTTTAATATCACAAGAAAAAACTACGAAAACTTCTAACAATAAAAAAAGCGCAGAACATCAGGTAGGTTTTTGGTTTTTTTTCTTAAATTAATCATAGAAGAAGCCTTAAACAATTTCAAAAAATTACAAAATATATTCAAGTGTGGAAAGTTACTTTACTGATAAAGCAGCATTTCTTCATAATGTGCTTTTCTCCAGTCAGTACGCATATCAAAACCATTGGAACAAATAACTTTTCTCCATTACAAGAAACAGCACAAGTACTTTTAAGTCGATTTAACTGTAGTATGCAAAAAACCAACACAACATAAAACCAGTGACTGTTACAGACAATACAGGGAACATGCACAAAAGAGGAGACCTATCAAGTCTGCAGTAGCCACAATTCAGGATGTGTAACTGCTTAGCGCTCCAGCGGGCTTTGTTTCACTGACTGGTTGTACATGAGTAACTTGGTATCAAACAGCAAAAAAAGGTAGCATTAACTCCTGTTTGCAGTTTAGAGTCTAAACATGTTCACTCTATAGATGCCCACTGTAAATTTCGGATATTAACAGCAGAGTCAGCAACAGGGAACACAAAACCAGACATATAGTTTTGTACTGAAGAGAACAAAAAGCATTTTTATGTTCTGTTCTGCACAGAAGTTTTAACAAGCCGCACAGAGCTGCAGCATGCCTAACCTCTCCAGCTAGGATGAAGAGATTTTTTGTTTGTGCCGTTACTGTAAAATAATTTACTTAATCTAACAGCTACATTATCATTTCGTATGCTCCATAAAAACAGTTTGTAAAACAGCGTTTTTAACTATAAAGGGCAACAGCTAATCATTGATCTAAAGTGATCCGCACCAATGATGATGGAAATAGGCAGTACACAATTGGCACTTCTCCCAAGGCTGAAGCAATTATGTTCTAACAAATTTCTCTCCAAAACCCCCTGTACAAATATCAAGCCCAATTCCAACTACACATTTTACTAGGAGTTTACACTGGGTTTGTCCAGCTAGGCCAGTTAGTAAGCTTCCTAAGTAGTGCTCCAGGTAGCATTGACTTTTTTTGTTTGAGTTTTTTTTTAATATTAATTGCAGAAGTCAGATTTAAAAGCAGCCTGCATTTGAACAGCATGAAAATAAATGAGAAGAATAACATTTGATTGAAACATTGTCTCAATATTTCAATTGAGACAATTCAATCAAAAATGTTCTATGTTCTAAATCTCCCAATCTGCCTAGAAAAAGCTGAAGAGCTACTATCCAAATTAAAGCATTAATAAAACCAGCATTTATTCCTGGGACAAGCTTATCAGGTACAGATATAGGTGTGTGTTCTGGTGACTGCCTTCAAAGTTCAACAAGCAAATGCTACCACTGCACCCATCGCTACATTTCAGAAGTCAAAACCTGTTCAGTATATGCAAAGCAGATCTGTAACACTACTTACATCATCAACGGCAAATTAAAAAACCAGAAAAGCTCATCACGCCACTGCCAGAGTTCAACAATGCTGTATCAGCAACAGGCAAATCTAGGGTTTTCTTTTCAAACTTGTAGAAGAAGAAATACAAATATATGAACCTTGCATATTCTGTTAGGAATACACAGTAATTAAATAGAGTGATCCTTTCTTCACTACATACAGAAATAACACCGTATTTACAGTTTTTACAGTTTTCAAAAATTCTGGACTTCCTGCATTGTGTTGCAGGAATTCATATTCTTCAGGTGGAAAAAGTTACACAATAGTTCAGAACATAAACGCTTCTGAACAGACAGGTTACTAATTCTAACTGACTGATGTAAAGACTACAGTGCCTTAAAAGGAAATAAAACCACCCATTCCACCTAAACATCCCATTATTTTGGGGATTATATCGCAAACTACAGATGTTTTAAGATGTTTTACACAAGTTAGATATTGCGCATTTTCACCGTTTTCCCAATGTGAGTCATAAAAACAAGTGAGCTGCAGTTGTAACTGCTTTTGTGTTCAGGCTGCTGCTGCCACTGCAACCAGTATTAAGATCAGAGTTGCAAGTTCCCCTCTTGTATTTTCAGTTACAAGCAAGTGTACTTTCACATATATAGCTAAGTTTTGATTATTTTTTTTTTACTCAGCTTAAAATAGAAATGTACCAGTTTGAAACAAATCTGCTGATAGGCAGATTTATTCTTATGTTCCCACAGTAAGATGGACAGTCTTAATCTGCAGTCTTGAGAACTATTTTAAAGCAGACGAAAGCTTTAAACTGCAAATTTAAAGCAGGAGACACAAAAATCCCCAGAATCAGTAACTAAAGGTAATATTTAAAAAGAACATGAAAACTACAGTAAAAATCTGCATGACAGGAAGATGGTATTTGTGTTCAGAGCTGTTCTTCTAAGTTGAAAATAATCAAAGCACCTGCTCTGAATAACAGTACTGAAGAGAAAAATTGAAGGCTTCACAGTAATACACACTTTCAGTGCCACTTATTTACTACGATGTTTCCTGAAAAGACAGTAGGGATTCAAAACTTGCAGACTGAATATGAGAAAAAATAGTCCAAACTTCATAGCAACAGAATTAACAGTTAAAGCAAACAGAAATGATGCAACTGACCTATTACTTATACTGTAAGACTTCAAAAGAAAAATAATCAGTTTGAAGTCCTTCACACGCACGTGACGAGCTGTTGGCACAGGAGCGCTGAATCACTCAGCACACCCTACATACCAATCAATGTACATTAACTACAACTGAAGCCCAAGAAGCTCAAGACAAAAGTAAACCTGATGAGATTTAGTCCTTTCATATCAGAGAAGGTAACATCAGCTTTCCAATGGATTATTTGAGAGATTACATGCACAGCAGCTGTACTTGCTACTTTCACAAACAGTAGAAATCACTGTCAGTGCTTCCCAGCCTCTTACAACCACGAGCAGGTAGCTTTGAGAATTCCATCTACATGCCACAAGCATCTTCAAAAGAGGAAAGATGCTACTGTAAAAACAGATCTTTTCAAATTGAAAAAATAACGTTTGGTCAGAATTTTACATTAAGAGGATTTTGTGTTCAAATAGTAGAGTTTCAGCATTCGGGATTACATACAAGAAGTCTGGAAGTGGCAGCACCGCTGCATGTAAGGCATTTTAGGAATGATTCCAACACAGCTCACTGCCTTCGGCATTTTATTAAGTTCAACTAACATGAGCAACCTCCCACATTTTAAAATTGTTTTCTACTAAACCCGTGGTCACTGGGATCAACCCTGAAACGCATGCAGGCTTTCCATCACGACAGATGCAACATGAAGAGCGGGCGTTTCCCCTGCATGGAGAACGACTGTTCATACAGCTAACTTCAACATGTCAAGTGCGAGAGGTCACTTCCCGTCACCAGTCCTCACTAACTGGCCCAGTCCTGAAAGCGGAAACAGTCACTGGCGATCTTCCACACTGTGTTGGTAGGTGTGGCTTGTGCTGTCAGCAAGAAGTTCTGATTGAAGTAGCGCTGCTTGTCGCCATCAAATTTTACCGTCCCACTTGTCACCACGAGGACTGTCGTCTGGCCTTGAGTAGCTTGCTCTTCACAAGGAGAAAAAGTATAAAGAAAACAACTCAAAGACTAACAGGTACAGAAATAGGAAATGTACATAGAAATTTCATTTGATTCTGGTTATACTAGTTATAGGCTAATAACTGGTTACACATGCATGGAAAGCACAGATTTGTTGCATCATTTCTATACAGACAATGGTGTATTCGCTCGCCAAGGCTTTTCTATTTTCATTTCGTGTTCACTTTAGAGCACTATAACAAACAATTGAGTTTTTGCTTCGAATAAGCTCTCATTATTTGAGATACGCACATAGATTTATATTTAGCAAGTTGCATACACTTTTCCCCCCACTAGTAGAGATTCTGTCAAGTGTGCTTGACCACAGGCTTTTTCTTTACTTATATTCCCAAAAACATCCATTAGAAGTAATTTATGAACTTCTCAATTATATAAGCCTTTCTTTAGCAGGTGTTAATCAGAAATCTAAAGTACTTAGCATCTGTTCTAGACATAAAGAAATCAAAGTACATACAAGATAACGATTTGTTTCACATTATACTGCAGGTCAGTATCAGGGGCTACAGCAGAGGTCTCTTGACTCTTAAGACATCATTAAGGACAACATAAGCTGACTTTTTCGATACATGAAAATACATCACATCTGAATACGATCTTAACAAAAACGTCCTTAAGTGTGGAGTTGCTGCATCTCTTGATTTGTGCTTTTTTGATGCACAACTTGACATTTCAACCCTCAGTATTTTCTCCAAGCTTGTTCCAAAAGCAGTATTAAACACATTATAACTGCAGTTCACTTTCAGCAGTTATAGAAATTATTTATAAATATATAAATTTTAATACAACCTTACCATGAACAGGCTGGCAGTCCAACACATTAACCTGGAATTCACTAGACGGCAACATTTCGAAAAATTTAATCAGTTCTTCTTGGCCGGACACCGCATTACCATTCCAAACCAAAGTTGCTTTGTCCAAATAAAGTCTTGTTAAAGCCTGAGTGATTATGAAAATACATATTTGGGGAAAATGTGTAAATGCATACAACTGACAACACACAAAACAACGTTCTTTGAATCCCTATGTTGTGAATTATCGATTTCATCTGTTACTTTGACAGATAAAATGCCCTCCTGAAATATTATTTCCTTTTAACAATCATTGGGCTCCTGAGCAATTATTAAAACTAACTGAAACATATTCTCCTTTGTAAGCTGCATAGTGACTCAAATACCCCTCCTTTAACCAAGCTAGTGATAGAACTGAACTAGTTGCTAACAGAAGGATAGCACTACCTTTCCAGAATATGTTTATTGCTGATTTTTTAATTTTTTTTGGGGGTGGGGGTGGGGTGGGGTGGGTGACAGGGGAGAGGAGGGAGGTGGTGGTTGGATGTGCACAAAACACAGATTATGTCAGGAAAGTATGATTTCAGGTTAAAAAAAAAAAAAAACAAAAAAAAGGAAAAAAGTAGTGAACAAGACCAGGAAGAGTGGAAACTCAAAAAGGACAGTTATCTGCAGCAGCAGACCAGAACTTCCCCAATGTTTGTAAGGGGCAACAGTTGAGTAACTGCCTAGGTCTCCTTCAAGCTGTTTATACATCTCTGCCTAACCTACTTATGCACAAAGTGACTATGAAGTAAAATGCAACTGCTGATATTTTCACATAATTTAGAAGTTTTTAAATTACAATTATAGTACATTTAAAATTCCAAAGAACAATCCCCACAGCTCTCTTTTGGTGCAAATACCTGTTACATGATACCACATCAATGTGGTCCATGAAAACTTTCAGCAACAGAGCGAGCTGTTTCCACATTATCCTCAGGGACCCCTGAAGACTCCCAGAAACAGAAGTGATAACTGCTAATAAAAGCAGTTTGGAAAAAAATAAGCCAAATCCTGACCTCAGAGACAAATAAAACAAGTTTCATCTGCCTGTACTGACCAAATCCTGTACCTATAAAACATAGTTGGACACAAACTGAACTGTTACCATGAAGAAGTTTAAGGCACTGTCTAAAAGGGCCCCTTTTACAACAATGCTGAACAGTGACACAAAATCCTCTGCAGGGCAGTCTAAGAGGAACAGAGGTCTCAACCTGGCCAATACAATACAAGGTAACCAACTTTCAGGTGCTTTCAAGTCTAATGCTGGTTAGAAAAACAAGCAAAAAATACACAAGACAGTTCTAAGAATTGTCAAAATATCTACATACCCTTCTTCTTTTATCCATTGTCTCATAATAAATGTTGACAAATTCATCTGCAGCTCTACAAGCTTGATCCACGTAGGTTTTGAAATCCTAGAGAGAAAAAATGATACCAAATTACTTAAGTGAGGCAATTTTATGCAACTTAGTCATCTATGCAACTTCTCTAGCAAGTCACTTTGGTTGGTCTTTTCCATCCTCAGTGAAAGATGATGTCAAATAATGTTGAAATTGATTCAAAATTGTTTTTCTACTTGCAGGAGGTACCAGCTTTTAGCCAGATGACAGTTTTAGGATTCATTTTGAATGCTGATATATTTATTGTATTTAAATTTTAAATAATTACGTTCAAAAATGGGCTGCAAGTGGTGTGAACATGCAAGCACTCAGTGAAAATGTTTGTTGCTGTGATGGCTGTTCTGAAATAAAGTTAAGGAACACGACTTATTCAACGTATTTCTGAAAATTAGCAAGAACCCCATCACACTGCCACCATTAAGTCTTATTTTTTAAAACACCTTTATATACATATATAAAATGTAGTAATATATATAATTGGATAGATAGATAGATATAAAAATGAGAGAACATGCACACACGCTGAATGTATTCCAGTATCAATCACTCCAGTGCTACATCCACAGATAAAAACCAAACACTCCTCACATCTCATTATTTTCCTTAGACTTTTTATTCAGTCAAAGGTAACAGCCTTTCTTGTCACATCACTGCACTGGGATCTCATTTGGTTATTTGTTCAGCTCTTGATCTCTCACAGACCCTGAACTGTGACATCCTGGAAAGCAGTGATTCTGAATATCCTGTCCATACATCTATAAAACTGCACTTGGTTCTACTAAGATATTTTGTTGAACATATTAACATTTATCATTATTCTATTTCAGCATTATATTTTATATATTCACACCTCAATCAGTACTTCACAATTTAACTGCTTACATCTTCTTGGCAGTCCTTGATGAATATACACCAGAACTACTGTGAATTCCTCCAGTATCACCACGAAACCCACTTCAATTCAGAGAAACCTCCATGCTGCAAAATAATTACTGGCCTATCAAATAATCCCTGCTTCCTCCACAAAACCAAATACTCTCATGTTACTACGTACCATTCTTCTGATCTCGCTCTGGAAGGACATGAGCCTGCTCTTCACTCTCCTATCTTCTCCATCAATTTCTGAACCCACAGGCCAATTCCAAACAAAGATGACAAAGTAGTCTTAAAGATGCTGTATTCTAGCAAGTGCCAAGAGACGCTCTTTGGCACCAGGAGACAAATAGTATTAGACCTCACACTAAGGGAGCAGTGATTATAACTTGGCCTGTTATGTTATTTAGAGTAGATGGTTGTTACCTCTCACTTGCATGCACACACACACTTTCTATCGAGCAGCCAAACATATTACCATTTAGCTACCAAACAGGCATGAGGGAGAGCATTAGAGAAACACCAGGAGACTGGAATGAGCTGTTAGGGCACCTGCAATATAAGTCAAATGGAAAATATGCTTTGTTAGTTTTTGTTAGAACTCCAGAAAAGTTCTTTATAGCCACAGCCCAGAACACATGTTGAAATTCTGCAAACAATTTAGACTGGAAGAAAATTCTGGCGGTCATCTGTTCCAAATCCCTGCTCAAAGCAGAGCCAACTTCAACGCTTGATCTAATGCCAGCGTTAGACCTGACTGCTCACGGTCCTGCCTACAGGCACGTTTTGAACATCTCAGGGAACGGAGATGTCACAGTTTCTTCGGGCTTCAGTTTCAATGTTTCACCACCTCACTCAGGAATCCTTCCTAGTGTTTAACTGGGAAACCATACTTAAAAAAACTAACAAAAAAAAAAGTCCCCCTTGAAGACTGCTGACAATTCCAAGCAGCCAGCCAACCCGCATGGGCCCTGCAGATGGTCTCTGTAGAACACGGTGGTTCCTCACACCAACCACTGCCAGCCTTAGGCCTCTGCACAGGGAGGCCGTGGACGCTGGGGCAGAAGGGACCGAAGCCGCAGGGAACCCCGCTCTGCCCGGGGCCCGCCGCGGCTGACGGGCGGGCGGAAGGAGCCGCGTACACACACCCCGCACACACACCACCCCCCACCCCGCGCTGAGGGCTCCCACCCGCCACCGCGGCCGGGACACGGCCTGACAACCCCGGCAGCCCCTCCCGCTCCCCCGAACCGGAGCTCCCACCGACGACGCCCGCCCCACCGCGCCGGCGGACTCACCACGGCGGAGGCCATGGGGAGGCCAGGCCAGGCGGGCGCGCGGCGCATGTGCGCCGCGATACGACACGCCGCTTCCGGCCGCGCGCGTCCTCCCGCGAAACCCTTCCGCCGCAGCGGGGGAAGCGGAAATAGGGGCGAGAAGGAGCGCGGCGCGTGTCCCTCCCGCCGCCGGCGCCGGCCGGGCACAGGAGGGACTGGAGCGCAGCATTACCTGAGTGGCCCCGCTGTGGCAATAATTAGCACGGTGGTCTTCGTCCTGCTTTTCCTAACGGCGATGTTGGTATCATGTCCCGAAAGAAGGACAAGGACAGCAGGTGTCCCCTCCTTCGTGCCGTCCAGCTATATGAAATTATATTTTTATGAATAAAACCCCCTGGGTCTGGGTATTTCAACATCTTCCAGAGTTGTGGAAATGTTCAAGAAGTCTTACTGTGCTTTGCTACAGATGGTTAATGGTATTTAAGTGATCTGTGCATTAGCTTGTGAACGCAAACAAGGATAATGATGCCTCCTGTACCCTGGTCAATGACCAGTGTGGGACATTGCACAATGCTGAGTCCCCCACTGGTGGCACAAGGGCCACCTGCTGTCATAGACTGGTTTGGGTTGGAAGGGACCCTAAAGATCATCCAGTTCCAGCCCCCTGCCCTGGGCAGGGACACCTCCCACTAGACCAGGTTGCTCCAAGCCCCATCCAGCCTGGCCTTGAACACCTCCAGGGATGGGGCAGCCACAGCTTCTCTGGGCAACCTGGGCCAGTGTCTCACCACCCTCAGGGTAAAGAGTTTCTTCTAATACCTGATCTAAATTTCCCCTCTTTCAGTTTAAAACCGTTACCCCTTGTCCTATCACTACCCGCCCTGATCCAGAGTCCCTCCCCATCTTTCCTGTAGCCCCTTTAGGTACTGGAAGGGGCTCTAAGGTCTCCCTGGAGCCTTCTCTTCTCCAGGCTGAACAACCCCAACTCTCTCAGCCTGTCTTCACAGCAGAGGTGCTCCAGCCCTCGGATCATCTTTGTGGCCTCTTCTGGACTTGCTCTGACAGGTCCATGTCCTTCTAATGCTGTGGCCCCAGAGCTGGACACAGCACTGCAGGTGGGGTCTCACCAGAGCAGAGCAGAGGGGCCCTGTTGTGGCCACTGCAGACACGTTGTGTCTGCACAACAGCGGGTGTAAAAATAGGTCAGTGCATGAGCACTGTGCCCTTCATTTCACGTACACTTTAGATCTCTCTCTCCTTTTCCTACGTGCAGCTTTTCTCCCCATGGCTGCTGTCGCTCACGGGCTGCCACCGTGGGGAAGAAGCCGGGTAAGGGCATGAAGGAAACTTGTGCTGTTTTCCTGGAATGAGCCGAGTCATAAGTCTGGTTGGTGAAATCTTCACCGTGCAGTGAATAATGGGAAAAGACGAGACTCAAGGGGCCTGCAATTAATTACTAAAGATGATGTGCAGCTGACTGGGAAGAAATCATGTAGTGAAGGTGACAGGCACTCTGGGGATGAAAGGTGCGTCTGTGACAGGGCTGCTGGGAGAGGACTGAGTTTGGGTCAGGGCATCTGGGGCTGTGCCCTTTGCTATACGGGATCGCATCCAGTGGTGTCAGCTGTGTGCTCATTTGTCAGTGCTGAGTCGGAATTGTGTCACTGTGAAACAGCATATCCTGAATTAACAACTGCTCAACGAAGATTGTGTAGTACAAAAGTTCAAACATCCTCCCCTTTGAAATCTCAAGTGTCACTACATCACCATATTATCTATTTGCCTCAAATTAATAAAAGTGTTTCATAAAACCTCTCTCATGTAAAGAAGAGCGATCATCAATTTCCAAATAAAAAAGCAAGGCACTGAAATTATATAGGATTTGTTCAAGGTCACAAAGGGAGACAACTGCAGAACTGAAAACTGCAACTCTTATCTTCAGCATATAGTTTAAGATATATCAGTGTAAAATTTAAAAAGAGTCACTCCCATCTGATATGTCCATTATCTAGTTCATGTTTATTTTCATCATATTTTCATCACAATATGTCTAAAAAGGTCGTGTCATTTCCTTTTCTATAAATCGGATTTGTAGGAAATGACCACTGTAAATCCTAGTGGACCAAACAAATTATATTTGTGTTATCACAGGGACTGTGAACAATCCAGACGAAACAACAGAAAGAAGTGTCTGTAAAAGCATTACCACTTCATTTACTCGCATGCATCTGTGAAACCTGGAAGAGTAACAGGCTTAGCACATGCCTTGTTGCTGTCAGACTGTGCGAAGTTCTTGGTGTCTTTCAAACACATTAAACTAGGGATCCAACAAAAAAAACTTGTAAACTCTCATTTATCAATGGCTGCTCCAAAAAAAAGTAATGTATAGAGAACAGAATCACAAATAGTAGAAACCGAAGGAGCTAATTAGTTCACAAGCCTTCTTTCTGTCAGGTCAGGATTTTTCTCTACATATTATACTTTTTCATCCAGAAATACTTGACACAGTGGGTTCATTATAGTTTCTTTGGCAACAGTTAATCAGAAGAACACTTCTCAGCAGGATTCAGTGCAGACTCTGCACTGGAAATGAGGAAGGTAGATAATCTGAAAATTCTCTATGCCTTTTGCCTGCCTGCCTTAGCGCTGGTCATTATTCAATAAAGGAACATATCAAACGGAAGGTGAATTGAAAACATGGGCATGAAATTCATTCTCAGCCACTTCTGAAGATGGCATAAAATTTTGGATATCATTTTAGAGTAATAACGTCTTGTTGATAGCAGCTAACTGGGGAAAACAACAAGAAGAAAAATTCTTCCTTAACACCACGCAGTATGCAAGACCTGGCTCAAAATATGGTGAAAGAGGCACTCAGTAGCTCACAACAGCGGCCAAAATGTATTCAGGTATAAACTTCTTGGAAAAACAGAGAAGAAAAAGAAAACCACCACTCCAATATTTAATTAAAAAAATAAGAACAACAAGAAACGTAAAATATTTGCAGGTGGTGTGGAAACTGCTCAAGGACATTAGAAATATGGGATACTCAGAACAAATGCATACCACTTAGCAGACATGCTTTACAAAAAACCAAAAAAAGTCCAGGATGCTTAATACAGGCCAATGTAGAGAATTAGAAGAACACAGACATCCTCCAAGAAATTGTTTCCAAATGGAGAAGAAAACCATAAAGTTTGGCTAGTAAGATTTAAAAAGGAAGTAAGGCAAATCAGAAACATTTTACTAAGGCAGAAATGCTATGAATGAAACCCATTTTCAAACACATGAAAAGCAAGAAATCTTGCCAGAAAATCTGTAAGGCCAACAAGTGATCAGGCTGCACCAAAAGATGATGAGGCCGTAATTGAAAGCTAAACAAACTCTTCATGTCTTCATCACCATGAGGGAGTTTATAAAGTATCTTATATTAGAGCCTTTTTTGAAAGGGAATGAAATGGAGGATCTGTCATGAAGTGGAATGCCAGTACAATGGGAAGTGGCAAATTTCAGACCAACTTTCTGAAAAAGCTCCAAGATGGACCTGTAAATCTGATGTTTGTCCTATGCAAATTGGTAGAAGTTATACTAAAGAACAGAATTGGTAGGTCCTTGTATAAACAGGACATATTAGGGTAGACTCAACATAGTTTTTTAAGGAGAAATTATTCTTTGCAAATTTTTTAGTTCTTCAAAAGAGACAAGAATCATGGAGGTAAAGAGCTTTGCTAGTGAACAATTCCTCATCCACTAAATGATTTTTTTAAAATTCCAGATTTTGCTAATCCATGATTCTAGAATTATCATACTTGGATAATGTATGATAAGTTTTTATATGAAACAGTTTATATAAACGTAAAACTTGCAAGTACCATTCCAAATGATGTTAGTGGAATAATAGGGCGCTCTGCTTACCTTCTCTCACTTCTTTACCCAACCCAGCTACTAGCAATCTTTGTCGATGCTTTGCTGGCATTTTTTCTGATTGAGCCCTATCAGACTTCCAGAACACTAACCTAAATCTGACTCCCTGAAAACACATTTTCTTTAGTTAGAAAGTATCATTTGCAAAGGAAATGAAAGAGTCTGTCTGAAACATATCAAAGATTTTGTGCAAGACTCCTCCTTCAGTTGCTCTCCCTTGAGCAAGCCTTTAATTTGTGTATTTAAAAGTAGTACGAGCAGACATTTGTGTTGAACACGTTACAGCCATAATGCATATTGTCCAAATATTCCCTAAATATTTCCTAAATCCTATATTTTATTTAGTTCAAGTAACAACCAAGTGTAACTCAAAATATCTCTTTAAAATCCCAAATATTCCTAACAGTTTCTCAGCCTTCATCTCCAGTACCTCAAGCCAACTCACCCATGGTCCCCAGCCCCTTATATTCCAGCAGGAACATCTAAGAAATGCCAGAATGAATCAGCAGCAATTGCACTGCTCTCCCATGCAAAGTTCAAGCAGTTTACATCAAGATGACTCATCAAAATACCTTCACATCTGAAGATGGTTCCTAGAATATGCAGCTCCACTAACACCCACTTACCATATGGAAGGGAAATTTTGAGTTAGTTTAGATCTTACAGACCAAATCAGAGGCAAAAAGTGTAGCTTTGTTGAAATAGCTGGAATGGTTCTTGTGAAACACAGTACTCTCAACTTTTGTTAAAGTTACCAAAATGTGTAGTAATGTTACTCAGATGTATAGAGGTTTAAGGAATTGAATCCCAAAATAAGGGAAGCAACTGACAGCAGCCAAATCCAGACTGGTTCTGATTAATGCGATGCCTGTGAAGCTGGATCATGATTCAGTGTTTAAGCGTTTTGCATGAGCAAGGGCTGAATGAGAACTCAAAGACTTGATCCATTGATTTTAATGGGACCTGGCAGTAGGTCTCAGGTGCTCGGCACATTCACGCTTTGACCTGTACGCTGAACACAAAAATAGTGCTAAATCTGGAGTCTGGATTTATTAAACGACAGCAGACTTACGAAGGTCTGGTTTGGCCAGTCCATTCTCAACATAAAAGGCATGTTAATCTGGAGAGACCCAGGCGGAACCTGTGTTTGTTGTAATCCTATGGGGACTCTGGACTATGCACCACTCCACCTTAAATACCTGTCATACCAGAACTGGAGGAATGTAATGACTCCTATCCTGATAAATACCCCTCTTGTTTTTTAAAGAAAAACAGGACTTGCTATATATTGAAGTGATAACTGCTCCACTGACCCACTGCGATATGGTGAGATCAAGTACAAACAACTGTTCTATTTTAATCCATGTCAAAGCACTCACGAGTGGGGATAAATTTTCAGAACAAGTCAGTTCAAAGTGTCACCACAGTTGCTAGTTAAAGAAATTTTAAAATCCCATTCATTTCATTAGGTAATGAAACAGTATTTGAGCTCTTATGAAAATCTGGCCATATATAAGTAACACCTAGGTAAACACATTTGTATTACAGTGGACTCCATGATAGTTAAATGTAGCAAGCTGATAGCTGAAGGATGTATATGTGCACACAGACAAGTGTATATACTACAGGGAGGGGAGTCTCACCTTTAAGGCTTGTAAGGCAGTTCTGTCTGCACTTGTCCTTTTATCTCAAACTTTTAGTCTGCAATTTTGATCATGGCTTCAGCAGTATAATTGTATCCCTTGGCAGTGTAGTATCACCTCCCAGTTGTGTCCTGTATAAACAAAACAAAAATGTTGCAATTAGCCATTATGAAGAAACCTAAAGTATGAAATACCTATACAATGCCTTGCATCATACACATCAACTGAGAAGTTTGTACAAGCATCACTTGCAGCACATAACCATGGTTTTCTTTAACTTGTGTGCGGCTGAACCAGCACATTCCATAATCATTTCTCATCAGGGCTGCAAGCATTGCAGTTGCAATAGTTCAGCAGATACTTTTTCCCATCTCCATCTAGTACTGCTCAGTTTTCACTAAAGCCTGGAAAGAAGACGGTCTTTCTTGCATCCAGTTTTCCTTTTACATAACTTGCCTTTACAAAACCAGATTGCATTCTGAGGAAAAACTGGGTATATAAAATACTGTGAAGCATCTCCAGTTTTGGAGCACTAGTAAAATGAGCCCAATTCTAGACCTCACCCTAGGAGACATTCCTCAGGCTCGGAGACAGAACAAGATGACTTTAATTTCAAATGGCAGTAACACTTTGCTTCCCAACTTATGGAAAACTTGAAGGAAAAATATGAGCTACAACATGGAATCTGAAAAAAAAGGTACTGTGAGACTTGAGTATCAGATATTTATGGGTAACAGAAGCTGGCAAATTATTTCCTTTTCTGTTGATATTTTCAATAAAAGCAGCATTTTTTAAAGTCAGAAACACAAACGAGAAGGAAGTTTTGTTTGTGAACAAATTTTCATGTGGTTTTGGTCAAAAGCAATATTGCTTCCCAATTTTCAGGTGTCTTTTTTTTTCCATAATATATTTTCTCCTTCAGAAAAGAAAGCCATCAGCCATTGGTACAGTCTAATTTAGCTTAAAATCAAATTTCATTAAAAATAAATCTTTATGAATAATTTTTGGATGAGCTATAGATGCAGCACTAACTGCTCCACATTATAGATTTAATAGAACCACTGAGCAAAGTTCACGCAGATGAGAAGGGCCTGCAGGGCTAGAATTACGGTTTATATGTTGTCTGAAATTGTTAGTTCAGGTCAGCTTGTAGCATATTCTGAGCTCAATTTACATTTGGCTCAGACTTGAATGCTGGGCATCAGTAGGTAGGCCACAACAATTAACTGGTTACTGGGATGACTTAACAACAATCAAATGCTAAATAATATTTCTCCAGGCCAAATGTACCTGTGACCATTTAAGGAATCATCTTCTAGTGAAGAATTATTTACTTCCAGCTGGAAGTGTTCTGTCACTTGTTTTTTTTTTTTATAAATGGGAGAGTTACAAAAATCCTATATCATTATTAATGGAGTACATGCCTTCAGATTTGCCTGGAAATGTTTTACTTTTATTCCCTGAATGCTGTAAAATATTTATCATTGTCTGAGCGTCTGAACTGTGGCTCTATGATCAGTTGAGCTGGCACAATAGCTCTGCAGCAGTGAAAGCAGCGTACCTTTCTTTCCGACTTTCCCTGCTCTCTGTGTTACCTGCTCCCTCTGTTCTGACTATCACCTTTTGCAGACCTAATTTAATTAACTAAAACTGTGGAAGATGCCACCTTTTCTTACCCTCTATATACTTGGCAAGCTGAACTGGATCAAAGAGTGGTCTTGCAAGCCATAGTTGGCAAATAAAAGTACGTAGTTGGAGTTTATGGCTGGGATGGGAAGGGGAGGGAGGGAAAAAGGTGAGAAAAGCACCACCACGCTGTTATGCCAACTCATGCCATGCTGTGAAGCGATACCTTGTGTCTGCCACTTGAATTTGATATACGTGCAACCCACTGCCAAAAAAATGTGGTCCCATTTTTTCTCCTGTGCTGTCCTCACTTGTGCATTCCCATCACTTCGTTTCTGCCTGCATTTGCGTAGATACTGGCTGAGGCTGATCAAAGAACTGATCTGGCTGAAAATCATGCTCTTGTTGGATTGATTTTCAGTTCTTTTCCCTCATCTATACTGGGAGAAGGACGCGATGGAAGTGTACGCTTAGGGCTGGTCCTTCTGGCAGCAGCAGGCACTTAGGTCAGCTTACAGCAGCCACGGAAGCACACCCAGCAAGTCAAGAAGTGAATGAAAAATAAAACTGACTGCAGAGGTTTACAGCCAAGCTGGGAAAACTGTGAACATCAAGCAGGCAGAGGAAATGGTTTAGAAATTATTGCAGTATTGTAGTGTTCTTTTAAGCACTACAAGTTTGTATAATGGGAGCTCTCCTAGTTAGAGAGGTGAGGGTATTTTCAATACTTACATATGCATGAAATCTATTTTGACAGTGTATCTGACCACCTGGAAGCCTAATTTTATCTAAATTTGTACCTGAGTAACCATATATTTTTAATGTGATAGCATCAACACAGTGAAAGTACACTCCTTAACTCCCTGCAGACCCTGATGCTTGTTGGCACGTCTGCTAAACAAACCCCTTCCGTCACTAGACAATAACTCACACTGAGAGCACACATAAACTCACTGAAGTCTAGGGTGGTCTCTCCTAAATGTTGAACACACTGAGCTGGTAATTTTAATCTCACATCAGACTAATCAGGAATTATTTAGTAAAGGAAACGAAGCTGGAACGTGGTAAATCAAACTCACTGTTTTTACTTTGGGAATGTGGATAGCAAAGCGTACCAATGAAAGGGAACTCTAAGTTACAGATTAATTAGGTTCTCACCCCCAGGTATAAACAACTAAATTGTTTCAGGGATATAAAATGGAATCTGTTTTGTTCTTCTTCATTACATAGATTACGACACATTGATTGGAAAAGAGTCAAATTTCATTGGCAAAGCCAGTACATCTATTTTTATCTATTGAGTTACTTGTTAATTTATGCAGGAAAGATGTTGTATTGGACTTTATAACTTGCTTCTCTTATCCCAATAGCTTGCTAACTTACATTCCACAAGACCCATCTATATATCTTTGATATAAAGCTTAATGAAATCAACAAACTAGATCAGTGGAGCATATTAATTCTATACAAAGGTCTTTAGTCTCTAGAGAAGGAACAGAAATCTTCACTGAAACAGATTCATCCTCATCTAGTAGTCTATTTCTGTGGTCCTGTGCACGGGCAGAATAAAACAAAGCCAAAGCCCAAAGAGAAATGGGCTGTATGAATGCCTGGAACTACCTAAATAAGTGCGATAGTCACTAGTTGTCAATAATGACAACTGAAAGCAAGAATCCATTAAGTGACTTACAACACAAGACCACCCCAAAACATTGACTTATATACCTTTTGCTTCACAAATATTTGAAGAAAGATAGTTGGAAGGCAACCTCATGTCAGTGGCACGCTTAGACAAGAGATATAAAACCACAAACCATGGAAACGAGAAACAGAAATCACTTATCACCTCTTTTTCTGATTATATTTTCAATGCTTCAATAATATTGATTGTTCCTGACAGATATACAGATCAGCAGATGGTGGGACACTGTTGTTATTTTGCAGCAATGATCCATTATTTTACAGTTTGTCATCAACATTTTACAATGTACTTTTTAGAAAAGGGGTTATTTAAAAGAAAAAAGCTTTATCACATTATTGTCTCTTCCAGAATGTTTTACAAATAAATGTAAAACTACTAGGAATATTCAGTGGGATTCAATCAACAAAATGTTCCTTCTTTTCCCCTTTGATATTTAAGAAGGTGAAGTGTTAGAAATGTTTTCTCATTTTAATGAGGCAACACTTGTTACTTGCTAAAAAAGCATACTCTCTGCTCAGTGTTGACTGAAACCCAGCCTAGGTTTTGAATTTGTCCTAAAACCTGGAAGCAAAAGAAACTATTTTGACCTGAGTACCTCTGTACATGTTTTGCATGTACAATACAAAACAGCACTGTTAATACAGGTGGGTTTGGATGACAGTTCAGTACTCTATGCTGACTTAAACTGCAAGGACAGCGGTACTGAGTGTTCCCTTAAGTATCAGTAGTCAACTGTTAAAGCAATGGCAAAACTCCCACTAAATCTAATGGAAGCCAGATCTCGCCTTTGGTTTGTTTTGTCTAATAACGAATAAACAAAGTTTCTTCAAAATGCAACTTTAATCACTACCTCAGTTACACAGCCTCATTGCTCAGGCTCCAGTTTTAGCAGATATCGTGGCTAAATGTCAAACAATTCCATCAGCTCTTTGAAGACAAATATTAGACAGAGACTGCATCTGAAATAAGTTCCCTAAGCACCATTCAATTAACCTACTTGGCTACAAGGTGATGCAAAAATCAATATTTTGTAACAGATGATTGTGTTTCAAATGAAACTAATCAATAGGCATCAGAGCAATTTCAAATCAAAGACAGAAACAAAGTTAAAATACCAAGCAGTTTAGGCACCAAATGTATTGCAACTTAAAATAGCTCGTATTGCAACTTAAAATAGCTCCATTATTTTGGGCAGAATATTTCCCCAGTCACAATTTCAACAGATCATTGCTTTTATTAAATTGTTTATAACTTTTCTAAAATAAAAATAATTACTGTCATTTTGTGAGAACTCACAAAACAGGTGCGAGTTCCCATTGTTGGTCCTGCAACAGCTGTGAACTGGAACTGTGCAGTGGGTTTCCTCTGAGTATGTCAATCTGAATAGACCTGAATATTTGGAATTTTCCTGTTTGTTTTTCACAAGCAGTTTTCCTCCCCCTAATCCTTCTAGTCTTGTACCTATATAATGAGATGAAAACAACAGGAGACACAGCTCAGAGCCCATCGCATCAGCGAGTGTGCTATTTTGTACCTACAAATGACTCAAAGAGACATTAAACATGTCAGTGAAACAAACAGAAACAAACACGTCTGCTTGAACAATAAGAAGTTTCTTATTCACTAGCCTTTTAACAGGAAGGGTTATCAGTAATGAAGAAGAACTGTAGAAAATGAGATGATTCTCATTTGTGTTTTCCTTTATACTATAAATTTACTGAAGTAAGAGATAGGACATGCAGAAACACTTCCAGTGAATTGTCTTGGTTCCATAAAATCATTGTCACACTTCTTGCCAGTGGGCTAGTTCTCTTTGGTTGCACTAACAATTTTCTCTCTGGCAGCCAAGTGCATTAATAAATTACTTTCTATGCTTAGTGGGGAGAAGGTAAACATTTTTTCCAAATAGATAACCCCAATATGTTACATATGGGTTTCTTTGCATGCAAATTCTTTACCTTGGTAGGGCACTGTGAAGGCAACCCCCGCTCTACCCTTCCGTTGAAGCGTAGAGGTGGGATAGCCATGGCGATTCCTGAACTGGTGTCAGTGTCACACCAAGGATCATCTGTCCTCCCCAGTGACAAAACAGTAAGTCTGTCATCTTTGCTAGTGAAGACCTGCATGGAGGATACCATCTACTCCTCTTTTTCCCCAAATATTCTCAGCCCGCAGACAGAACAAAAGTGAAATTTAAGATCTGATTGCGAGTGCCCCTCTCCCTCCAATCATTTTAAGGAATATCCATTAAAACAGTGATGGTTGGTCCCAAAGATGAGAAGAAGGGCAAAAGCAAGCCCAGACACAAGTTTCCCTTTTACTTCTAATCTTTTACAGGTTCTATTTCTTTATGGAGGCCCAAAGTGAAGTCAGCGTATAACCACTTACATAGCGGCCTAACGTATTTTTCTATAGCCAAGCTATAGCCTTTGGAATGGATCTCTTCTAACAGACAGCACGTCAATCTTCCCACAACACTTTTACTGCATTTACCAAATACTCAGTAGGATGAATTCTCATTACCACTACAGTTATTAATAACAAACGCTGCATTGCTGCAGTGTGAGTACTGATTCACCACAGAACACTACATCTGATTATTAACTGCCATGATTGTACTAGTCTGACAATGAGGAATATATTTTAAAAACATAGTAGTAAGCATGGGGGGAACACAAGCTGGAGTGATTTATAAGAACCTCTATGATTTTATCACCAAACAGCCAAGAAAGTAAATATTCAGAAAAAAAACAGCCCTAAGACATTTTATAAATTGTTTTTCTGCATTCCTTCAGAGTTTATATCAAAGCAAGGAAAGGGATTACCATTTCCCCATGTCGCTGTTCTCTTGAGAAGAGGTTTAAGGATACAAAGATCCTCTACAGAAAGAAGGCCAGACCAACTGAGTCAGAAACATGAGGGATTTCCTAGATGACCTTTGGATTTGTATTTCAAGATTATTTTGCAGGGATTCTCTGAGAGACATGCTTTTCTTTTAGCACCTAAGACTGATCAGATAATACGATAATTCATGGTACTGGTAATAGGCTGTAGAACCTTACACATTTAAACCTCCAGTCAAATCCATCCAACTTATTCAGGGACCTATGTGGCATTTATTATTGATCCTAGTCCAGTTCTCAGGAAGTAGACAATTTCCTCAATAAAGGTTCAGTCATTGTTGCACCTGGCACAGTGTCCCAATCAGGAAAATGAAGATACAGATAAGTGATCTATAGGTAAATTGCTCTCTCTGCTTCTGGACAACTTAAGAATACCTAAAAAACGAAGTACAGGAAAAGCGAGTATCTCCTGCAATCATGTTTTTAAAAATCAAGGTGAATATGCTCATAGAACTATAATAGGCTGTGTCCATTAATTCTTATCTATTAATAATCATTGTAAATCCTCTCGCTGTTATTTAAATTTCAACACATTAATGCACCATTGCACAAAAAATAGTTTCTTAACGATTGAGAGCAGAGCATCCAAGAAACTGGTAGAAGGGCCATTAAAACAGCCAAGAATAAGCCAACATGCCAATGCTCTGTTGATTTATTCCAGAGCGATGCACCTGGACCCACCAGCTGTCTTACCTATTCCATCTGGAGCAACAGCTGTTTGCTCGATAGTTGTCATATTGTCTGACACAAACAATTGCTTGTTAAATTTGTCATCAGTGATTCTCTACAGGGTTTGAAATACTGGAAAATGTTACATTTTGTTCCTGTCCTTAGGTTTTGAGCACTTTTTTTACATAATGTGCAGAGCTCCCGAATGGGATTTTGTGCAGCTGTTCAACTCTAGTCAAAATTACAGGGCCTGTAGCATCTCCAAAAAGGTCAAGTTGAAGGTGGTTCACTGTGAGCTAAGGACACCTAAGTAAGGAGAGGTGGAAAGTAATGTTTAGCTCATCAAATGATGTGGCAGGGAAGCTGGAAGGATCTGGTCAGATAGCCAGGCTAAGAACATGAGACTAACAAATACATTCTGTACAAACCATGGGGGAGAAGGGAGAGGGAAATTCCAGATCATGGAAAGCATGGAAGATGTTACAACAGTCAGGGCTGAGGAGTGATACAACAGTCAGGGCTGAGAAGTGACCTTACAGAGTCACAGCTGTGGGGAAAGAAGAAATATGTTTATTAGAAATGTCATCAGGAAATGTTTTGCATGAAGCAGTGGAATTTCAATACTAGACGAATGAACCAGCACGTTATTACAGGATTGAGCAACAGGGAGGACTGTGGCGTTATTTCCTGCGAAGAAGATATTCAACAGGAAATGAAGCAACATTGTGTGATAGGAGAATGCTTAGAAATGGAGAGGTAGACCTGAAAAACTTTCAAGCACAGACAAGCTTTGAAGATGAGAGTTGATGAAATCACCATACAGATGTGCGTAAGAAGAAAATGTGGAAACTGAAGACAGTCAGGTAATATCTCTGAAGAAGTGAGAGAACAGAAGTGTACCCATCAAAATAGATGTTTTATGAACTGTAAGAGATAAGCACCAGCAGTGAAGGTAATGAAAAAAGTATATCAAAATGCATCCTGAAAAAAATGCTTGTAAAGTATATCCCAATGGGTAATAATAGAATCAGTAAAGCACATAATGGACAGGAAATCTAGTTAGCAGAGATAGTACCTGCCAGACCATTATCCACCTAATTACTTCTTTGTATGTAGTGTTTGTGGCACAAAAGAATATGGCATGAATGAAAATACTCAGCATGTTAATTTAAACTGCTCACAACATACAACAAATCAACAGACACAAAAACTCTCTTCAAAAAACCTTTCCGCTACCAGCATGCATGATCAGGAGCGTGTGTGTTTTATGAAACTCTAGGGCAGAGAGTGTACGCTACACAACCAGAATAGCCCTGTCCTTGAAAATCACCCTCTTTCCTCTCAGCTGTACGCATCCATGGCTTGCTCATGCCTCATAACAGATTTGCCTGCTTTTTTGGACTAAGCTAAAGATTACAGAATACTATATAGACAATTTTTTAAATGATCCTTTTTGGCTCAACAATGCGGACTTATCATAATAAGTCTCTCAAAATGTTATTCCTCCAAAAATGGGATCCGATTAAACAACATGCTCAAGGATTTTTAAAGGGGAATCTGTGGTGTAAAGGAACATGATCAAAAATAAAGAGCAGATACCCGTGTCTCCATCGTCCAGTTTAAGAAGGGTAAGTCTTTTACTGAACTTAGGTTGAATGATCCCGATCTTTAAATTCACTGAATATAGCAAAGACAGAGACAAAGAAAGACAAAGAAAACCCAGTTGTTTTTTCATTGACATCATGGTTCCTCCTCTCACCGAGAGGTGGCACCGGCGCAACACCCTGTCGCAGTCCTCTCCCCACCACGCACTAGAGATGGCAGCGTTGCGTATTTCCACACTCCAGTAATGATTTATGAGGTCAGACACGGGCTAAACATTCTTAGACTACCAAGCGGTATATGGTTTGTGACTGAGGTCAAACACCAGGGTAATATTTAGACATCACAGGTCAGAGTAAAGTCTAAAGGACAAAATTTGGTGCAATCTATTTACTTTCTACCAATGGAGGAACTTTGGTTTTGAAGAGTAAGGAATGAAAAACCGGAAGATGTATTTGTAAATGTTCACGATCATAGGCAGACGTGCATATTTATTTGTGGACAGACATGTGGCTTTCAGTTGTCAGGGCACTCATTTTTAATGTACTGATCACACCAAAACACTGATGAAACACGATCCCGGATAGTAGGTGTCAGAATTTCTTGTCCCAAAACTACGAAAATTTAGAGCACTTTTATTCACTTTAGATGGGTACCTGAAAGCCTTCTTATTTTGCCAAGATTGTAAAACCTTTCAGACAGAGATGTGACACTGATAAAAGTCAGAAAAGCTTGTTCTTACAAACTACATTTACCGCTGGCAACCCACCAGCTTAGCCAAGTACTCAGGCTTCTCAGCACCAACTGCGTACCTCTGCAAAACTAGTAATAGTAATTCACGGTAGTATAAATCTTTTAATTCCAAGCACAGCACTACATTACTGGGAGAGCAAAGGAACCAGAAATCTCACAGACTCCGACTGGGGCGTCTGCTGCAATCTGGTAGATTTTTGATGAAATGATGATGAGAACCTGCAAAAAATCAAACAGATGGACTCCTCTAGAAGGACAAAGAAATGATACTTGTGTCTTTAGTGAAGATTGCCGTTCATTATTAAAACATCCATTCTGGAGATAGAAGGAGCAAAAGGAGCGGGACAACGAATATTTGTGTAAAGATCTGACAACATTGTAGAATATTTTTTCTTTTTGGAATTCAGCAGATTGTACAAAAGGTTAGACATTTTCAAGAACATTATGGGGGAATGTTCCTGAATATCAAAATGTTTTCTTAAGCTACCTAAAAGAGGCTACACACATCCCACACAGAGCTACAGCTTTTTAGTATATTAGGTCTCTGTCTAACATCCTAGACATGCAAACGAAATAAAACAGCATTACTGAAATTTGGAAATCACATTGTAATAAAGGATCTTCAAAGTAGATTCTTTATTGTACTGTACACAGACAGTACCTTTGAGTGTCTCACAAATACAATTAAAGGAAAAGTATATGAAAATAATGAAAAAGTGAATTATTTTTATATTCACAGATATTTGGAATACGATTATGTGGCACTTAAGTACAGAATCAGAACAAATGCTTCCAAGTTCTTTTTCAACTTCAAGCAGAAAAACAAGAAGGTAAAATGACAGTAATGTTATAGAACCATAGAATCATGTAGGTTGGAAGAGACCTTTAAGATCATCGAGTCCGACCATCAACCTAACACTGCCAAAACCACCACTAAACCGTGACCCTCAGCACCACATGTACACGTCTTTTAAATACCTCCAGGGATGGTGATTTCACCACTTCCCTGGGCAGCCTGTTCCAATGCTTGACAGCCCTCTCTGTGAAGATTTTTTTCCTAATACCCATCTTAAACCTCTCCTGGCGCAACCTAAGGCCATTTATGCATCTTAGCACACTCAGCTGCCAAAAAAGAACAAAATACGCTTAAATTCACAATGATGATAAAAATTAAAGTGGGCTCTGGAACATGGAATAGCCTGATAGATTAATACACAAGGGGAATTTTGGCAGTATTTACAGCAGATGCTCTGGACATTAAAGACTGTTGTGAACCAAGGAAATTTTGTCACTGATCTGTGAAGGCTTCTATATGCATTGAATACGTACTTCTATCTCCTTCTGCAAAAAGAACACCTCTTCCTAGCAACTTAACTCAGGTTACAACGCTAGTCTTTTGCCAGAATGAGTCACGGCCATTGTGCACTGGGAGCAGCACTCACTGGTGCCCTGGTGTATTCAGCAATGTTCTATATTAACCAAGACCGTGAGTATTAGTGTCAGTTGCTTTCTGGTTGGTCTCATTTGAGAAAGGAGACAGAAATGTGCACAAGGGACATGTTCTAATTTTTATTTTTAGACAGATCTTTACAACCTTGAAAAGCTATCAAGAAAAAAGAAGCAGCCAGTGCTGTAAACAAACTCTGAACTAGAAATTCTAAGGCAATTCTAATTCGGCCAGTAGGGTCAGGGGACTGCAAAGGGTCTGTGAAGTAAAATGCATGGGGCTTCCTCAATTCCATTTTTGTAATATCAGAGTCTCCTCTGACTACAGATGTCTCGTGCAGCCATCCACCTGCATGTAGGTACCATCTGTGAAAAATCTCACCCGTGAAAACTCTCAGTGTCAATTGCTTTACAAATCTGTCTGACTTCTGAGACCATACATATACAGGTCAGAAATATTCAGCATCTTAAAGCAGGCAATGAGAAATTTTATCTTCACTTATATCCCAGTGAAGACTTAACTATAATGATAACATGCTGGTTTACATGGAAGAAGGTTTAGAGGATAAGATGCTAGAAAGAGCAATGTTTTGTCGATTCTCTCAGGCTACTTTAAATTGTTTTCTTATAGCAGCTTGTTGGGATTCTTTACAGCAATTAGATGCTTGTATAAAATGGCAATAAGCTTAAAAAAAAGTCTGACATGGACTATATTAGCTTCCAGATAAATTTCTGTGAATTTTGCAGTGATAGACCCAAAGTCAACTGAGTTACACTGGTGCACCAGTGTGGATGTTTTAATGGACAATTTAAAACAAATTAAATGATTAATGATTTTAGGCTTAGGGTAGGTGCATGTAATGTCTACTACTTTGAGAATGGAATTTTGTAGATAAAATGTAATTTATTAACATGAACAACAGTTCTATCTTCCTGCATAATGTTCTAGGATGTAGACATAACTGTCAAGCTCTGAAAAGGAATTACATGAGCAATAGATTCTTCTGACCGCCTCCCTCCCTCCACCTATTTTATTAAAAACAATTCACTAGTCTGGTAAAAAACCACGTGGATTACTCGTGGTGATGTGGTGATGATACTTCAAAATAAATAATTGTAGTTAAGTTTTCAACACGTAATCCCAAGTCTATATACTACTTTTTTAATGTGTCTTAGACTAAAGTCATGGACAGAAGGATAGGCTATTTTGGGAAAATTCTAGCTGCAAAAAGGTGCTGCAAAATAACATAAACCCTTGAATAATAATAAATTTGCCATGTTTTGAAATTAAGCCTGTATATGCATCCTCAAGCTGGCATGACCTCTCTGCAATGTGTGACACCTGTTATTGCAGGGGCCCTGAAATCGCACAGGTTTACTTGTCACAACACTGGCAGCTATTCCAAATACACCGACACCTGTCTCATATTTGCACATCCAGTCCCTGAAAACTAAGGCAACGTGGCTGCTTCACATGAGAGGGTGCGAGTGCCTTGAAAGCAGGCATGTGTAACAGAAGAAAATTTTAATTTGCATCCCTTAATAAAATATGCCTTTGTATTTATAAGTCCAAACATGGAAGCTTACATAGAAAAAATAATTTGGACACAGGAAGAGAGAAAACACTCTGAGCAGTTACATTGCTGTAAATGCTGAAATCAAAGTAATTACTCACTGAGTTGGGAATCTAGCTCCTAGAGTACAGTCTATTTTTTATTTATTCCCTAATGGGGATTAAAGTTAGTAGCCTCTGTACAATAAGTTTCATGATAAACTTGGAAGGAAGACGGCAACACTAATGATGAAGACCAGCCTGCTTTCTGTGTCTTCACCAGTGATTTGCAAAGGAACTTGCCCAGGTATTTGTCTCTCATCTCACAATTGTTTTGACTTACCTCATGGTATTTTAATTCTTGAGGCACTTTTGGAATGGAAACAGATTTCTTTCCAGATGAAAGTGATACCAAAAAGGAGGTACAGCCTTTTCACACTGCTCCAAGAGGGAATCCTCCCAGCAGTTACCCAGCACACCATGTATGCACACAAGCTTCTCCACTTCGCAAAGACCTCTCAGCAGTGCAGTACAAAAAATGAAATGTAATCTGCTTCTGCCTGTTCTTTACTTGTCTGGATAGTCTGTCTGTCAGAACTGGCTTTTACATCTCTTTGTTGATTCTTTTCACTTTCTTCTTTAGCTTTGGTGTTCTTTTTGTGCCTTGTCCTCAGCCTGCCTTCTCATGGAAATTTCATGACTTAACCCCCTCTCTTCTTTTCAGCACTTCACCCCCCTCCTTCATTCACATGTATTTCTCCATTTCATTTACATTTCTTCCTTCTTTTCAACATGTCTTTGCCAGTACCCCAGCCACAGTTCCCCAAAGGTACATCCTAGGAGCCAAACCACTTGGTTACAAAGTGTTAGGAGACAGACAAGGGTTTTTAGCTGTACGGACTCTCAGCAGGCGGTGGCTGCCTGCTGGCTGTTGTTGGGTTTGATCATAACATGCAGCACTGCCATGTTCAAAATGAAAATGGTTGTTCCAAAGATCCACCGTGTCAGATGTGTCCACATGACAATAAACCCGATAATCTTCAGAAGGAAGAAAACTATTAAATGGTTGCTCTCTCCAGCTGGCAGAGGAGAGATTGTGCTTGAGCACAATCTCTGGAATTGAGGACAGCAGGTTGGTAAGGTGATGTTGTAGTACACCCGTGCCCGACCATGCTCCTGGCTTCAGTGATGACTGCAATATCAGAATTAAGGAAGGTAAAAAAGATCATCCATGCCTGGGCACATTGATGACTGGGGATGTGTTAAGAGCTTCCACTGTTGGAATACATGGAAAGCAAGAAAGTAGGAACAGGGGGAGGAGCCGCAACAAACAACATGATCTTGGTGTTGTCAACATCAGCAAGAGGAGGCTCCTACACTCCAGCCCTTGGCAGTATTTATAGAACAGAGTCTGGCTCCTGGGATCACCAGTATGGGACAAAATTTTGCTATAGAGGCCCAGGCTGTAAAGAGAGCAATGGTTTTTTAGGGTGCTTTTGAAATGAAGTAGATAGCAACTACTGTGTACAGATTCAGCTGCTCTACGTCAGACAGCCCCTAACACCAAATAACCTTTCAGACTAAGCCTCAGCAGAAATGTGAAGAAATCGGCAACAACCGTTTCAGCATAGTAATTCAATTATTATGAAAACCACAGTCACAGATCTTACTGCGGGAAAATCACTGGGAGGAGTACAAGACATTGTCATACTGCAGGGCAGAATGCTGGGAGGGAGGATATCTTATTGCAAAGTGAAATGGTGAGGTAATGGTAACATTATTTTATAAACTGCATACACATCAATGACAACTTTAAGCTTAATGTACTGGAATGTCTTGAAATAGCAGAAAAAGAATTCATCTGACCAGATAACCGGCACAGAACGCTGTTAATGACGATGCCAGCAATAAAACCAAGAAGAATTTTGTAGGCTTACATTGACCTGGGTTACAGACCAACATTCCTTGTGTGTGTGTCAAACAGTTATTTATTTTTTCCTCCCCAAAAAGGTTAGTATAGGAAAATATAACAATGTCAGATGAATCTACCATATGATATTGCCTACTAGCAACAAAGGCTCATGAAAACCAGGCCCAGATTGTGCTGTACATTCTGTGAGAAAATACGTCCGAAGTTACCGAATGTACTTATAAAAGTAGTGCAATAAAAATCAAAATAGTAACAGTGTCCTGAGCACTCTGTTGTTGTGCGAGCAAAGCATTCAGTCTTTGTACTTCCCAAGAGCAACACCCAGAAAATTAGTGTGACCAGGGAAAACAGAGGTGTGGCCAGAGCCACGGCTAGTATGAAATGATGATGTTGATGATCACATGGTTTGTTATTTTGCCCTTTAATAAACTTTTCTGCATGGTAAGCGAATGCACATTCGCCAGTATAACATAGAGAAGTTCTGCTAAAACCAGTAACTAGCATTTATCAGTTCCTGTCAATTCGTGCTGCTTGGGGTTGTAAATGATCACGGCAAGGGTCACCCCTGATAAACCCCAGAAGCATTACCAAACAAGGCGCAGCTCAAGCAGGGTCATTACTGAAGTTCATCGTGTGATGTCATGCTATTAATAATGTTGCCACTGATTTCTGCAGAAGCCTGTTGAATCTAAGGCCATCCTATGGAATCCGCTGTCTGTTATCTGACCCCAGCTTGCCCAGTTGTTACAAAACTTAACATTCATTAAGTACGTATTTTATTCATCTTATCTGTGGGGCACTGAGCTACGTGTCAGGCTTTGCTCAGCTTTTCACATTGCAGATATTTTGTCTCACAGGCCTTTCATGGCATTTGCTCTCCCTCTCTACAGTCAGCCTTGAGAAAGCCCTCCCACCATCTTCCAGCTGCCTTCAGCTGTGCTCAGGAGGCAGTATCACATCACTTTTTATCACAGTACTGTGTCTCACTACCTTTTTACTATCAACACTTGGGGTTTTCGGGGGGGGGAAGGTTGTGTTTTGGGGTTTTTTTTGCCCCAGCATGCATTATTTCACTTGGACTTTTCAAGGTTTGATTTTGTAAAATACTGAGAACTTTCAATTGCCATTGGCTTTTGTGGAACACAACTATGTCTGAACAATGTGGACAGACCCATTAAGTTTACATCAGCTTTGCATCTCCAAACCTTCAATGATTTAAATTGTTACACTGTTACACTGTCAGGATGTGCTCTTCTTTAGACATTCCAGGTGCACACTTTGACAGCAAATATTTTAATGCAACTATTTAAAAAGTCCTCTTATTTTGTTTTCTTTTTTTTTCTCTTCTACTTTATTTTTCTGTGTGTTTAACTTCTTAGACTTCTGTTTCTGTGCTTTCCCCAAATATATCTACTATATTTTATCTTTTGAAACGCTTCCTATAAAGCCATCTTCGCTCCACCTCTCCCAAATAACATCTTTTCAAATTTCTCCTCACTCACAAACACAAGTACTTTTACATACTATCATGCTGTTCAGGCAGCGCTTTCATTCAAGTGGAAGAAGAGCTCTAACTCGACTCTCCTGTTATAAAGCATTTAGAACTTTAAGCAGCAACTTCTAGAACTTAAAGGAGCAACATTTAGAACTTTAAGCTGACATTTCTTATGTTCTCAGCCTAAGGGTAAAATAAAATGTGAGGACTATTGGAAAAGTTTCATATTGCTGCTTTTTAGATTTTGAGCCTGAAAACTAAATCGTGTTTTCATCATTAAAGAATATTTTTGATGTTTTCCTTGACCACAACTGATTCAAAAATAGCTTCACTGTTGGATTTCCTGTTCCTTTGAATCTACGTATCAATTAAGGAAGTTGTAATTCTTAATAAATAAGCACATAGGCCAAAGAGGAACCAGTGCTACTCATTGTTTAGGGAAATAATTCGTCATTAAATGAGTTCTTTATGGCAGCTGAAGAGGAAAGTAATTAACAATTCATGTTGTGAGGGCCCCTGGCACTTCCTTCTAGCAAGCACAGTAGTTGTGTTTTTTTATAATACAATCTTGCATATTTGCTAAATCATATGTGTTCATGTTACCCTGACTTTTTTGTTAAGATGAAGAAATTAAATCCATATGTAAGCCCAAACAATTAGAAAACAACTAAAATGTTATATATGAAATGCTGATTTGGTACTGTCTGTCTTGCAGAATGCTCTCCCAAGCAATAGTTTAAGGATAAAGAGAAACCTGAAAGAGGAATTATATCAAAAGGTGAAATTAGTTAGAGATTTGTTCATTCATCACCATGAACCCAACCAGGAATTACTGACACTGGAGGAATAATTATACACTGAGTGGAGAGTCTTCTGTGTTTTTTATTATTGTATTTTTATTATTGTTCCTGTTCTCCCTGGTTTGGAAAAACAGTAATTGAAACAAAGTCTACACCTGGAAATTTAGCCTTCCATTGATTTATAGTCTAGAAAAAAGAGAGGAAGTAAAAAGCAGAAAACAGACAAATGAAGGCTGAAATGTTCTAAGTGTTAAATCCAACACATACTAATATATTTTCTTAACCTTCTTAATTTGGTTAAACTAATTCTAAAATAACTTTGATTTGCTGTGTATACCTATTTCTAGCAGAAAAATAATTCCAAAGAATGGCACTCAACATTTTTCAGAATGGTTGTTATATCAAGGCTCAGATGCTCTGAGAATAGCAGTACTGTACAACCCCTGGGCATTGTGTTTCCCAAGCTCATACTTAATTACTGACATTTTCAGATAAATGAATGCTCAAAATTGTGTTTTTACAGATCTAATGCATCTTAATAAATGCAACTAAATGTGCCACTGACTAAACTTCTAGGTATCATCTAGATAAAAAGAGTGTAAATCCAATCAGTGGCATGCCAGGAGAAGACCAAATTTAAAAAAGGCTGCACATTTTTTTTTAATAATCTCTTTTTTTCTTATTGCTAATCTATCAACTAATAGGCAAGAAGGCATTTAAGTGACTGGACCCATCAGAAACAGCAGGGTAACAGAAGGGGTGCATCACTCCCCGGCTGGTAGGTGTGAGCTCAGTACCCACGTATGAAAGCAGACAATGCAGACCCAAACACGGGCTCTTCCTTTCCTGCCAAAGGGGACTGGAAGTGATCTAAAGTGCAAAAAGAGACAGAAACCACTGACTTCAGTGGAATGTGAAGCATGCTTTCTCCTTTGTTTTCCAGCATGTTTGACTATTAAAAGAAAACACTGTCCCTAGCTTTGAATCTTTCCAACTATAACATTGGCCAAAGCTAAAAGGTGCTGAGCACTTTCTGAGAAGCTGCAGAGCTCCATAATCCCCATCAAGGCAAGCGTAACAATAAAGGGACAGCCTTCTGACACTGGAACACGTTTGCAGCATTCAAACTGTAATGTTTCTGTGTAATAAAACTGCCCTGCTGGTACTAAATCTAATCAGTACCACGTGCCCCATCTCTCATGTAAGCATGTTTTGGAGAATACTTTCTACAATAGCTCATCTGTGGATTCAACCACAAATGAAATGTCTTGCTTATGCTGCACTCCCTTTCCTGCCTGCCTGCACAGAATAAAATGAACTCTTTCTTCGGTTATCAGGCAGCCTGTCTCTCTCCTTCAGTCTGAAGATATTCAGCATCCCTCCAGGTTTACTGTATTTCTAAATTCCCTGTATGCGCACATATGCATTCACGTGCAAATATAAATATATCGTGATAGTTTCCTGTTGCCATGCAAATTGGAAACAAATATGGAATACTTCTGACTTAAAAAGCCTTTATGGAGCATTCTATCACTGAAAAGCTATTGTTTCTAATATATACATACCTGAAGTCAACAGAGCCATATGACTTGCTAAGTAATTTCTGTAACAAAAATAGTATCTTTCCAGCCAGACCTTAAATCTTGTAAAACTATGAAAATTAAAATTTTTTATATTAAAAACTATCTAGCGGTTTTCTTACTTCTACACTCTCACTATCAACTAAGTCACCTAGCCATTCACCAACATCTCTGAGGAAGCTAATCCACACTTAGAACTTATTACCATTCCCTAGGAAACATGTTTTGGAAAAAAGCATTTTTTTCCTCCATCTGTGTTAAAGGCTTGCAGGTTCTCCTTTTTTTATTCTCTCACTTTTTATTTCACGGGTTACTGGGAAAAACGGGCTTTTCGGACCTCATATTTTCATATTGGCCTCTCCATATAATTTCCTGTGCTGAAATTCTCTGTGTTCCTTACACCGTATACAGAAAGGTTCCCTAATTTTTGGTTACTTGGGAGAACAAAAGACTGAAAGGCTCCTTGTGTATTTGTGGTGGTATTACCACTAGACTCCTAGCCCAGCTCTCAATACCTCGCATTGCTAAAATGAGTCAGATTTTGATACGAACTGCTGTCTCGTTTTCTTAATTGAAATTTTAACAGGCTTCTGGTATGCTTCTCCAGTATACTTTGAAAAAAGTCACACACTAGTTTGGTTTCAATTCTTGGAGAGCTCACTACTCTTTTGAGGTTGCTTTGCTGTTGTTTACACAGTGTCACTTCTGAATGGTAGAGGAGGACTCTCAGACTCGACACAGGAAATCATTAAAATTCCTGCTATTCTTGAAGCAAACTTACATGCAGTTCCTTCCTCCTTCCACTTCCCTTGCAAAAAGCTGTAAAAAGCCAGCTATAGCAGTTAACAAACTTCTGCCATGAGATGGACTATTCTATGTGATCGATCAAAAAGTGCCTTTTTTAAAGTCAATCATATAGCATATGTGAATTAATGAAAAACAGATGGAATGCATTTTTCATTTCCTCAACAATATTTTGCTGTCCTTAAAAGGTTTCTGAGGAACTAAAAATATTTCATTAGCATTAAGTAGTTAATCCTCATAACCCACTTGTGAGTTACTGCCCCATTTTACAGTTGACAAAATAAAGACAAAGAGATCAAATGGCTTCTTTAGAGTCACAACAGAAATAGTAATGTTTGTATTTCAGCAATATGCAGAGGCTGCATCTGAGATTTATGCCTCAGGGGTTGTACAAATGACCAGTTTCCAACCCCACAGAACTCAAATTCTAAATGAAGACAAATAAGAGGTTATGGTGGAAATGGAGGCACAGAGGGGCGAAGTGACTTTCTATAGTCACACAGACAGAAATCCAGATCTCTGATGCCACACTGAGACGAGCATAGTATAAATGTCAAACCTGCTTGCTAGATAAAGTCCAGACATGTAATTCCATGCCAGAGGAACCAAACTACCCTTTTCTTTCCCCCATCAACCTTTTCTCATTCTTCTTCCTTCTTTATATGGTCTTAATCTTATATGTTATTACAAATGTTTTCTGGTACCTAGATATAGTCTTGGATAGGAAACAAAGCTTTTGCTTTCTCATAGAAGAGAGCTGCATTCTCCTGTGTAACAGATATATAACCAGCCAGAAGAACATGACCCTTTAGCTCTTGAAGCTGCAAATACTTTATAACATATGTCCCATCAATGTTTTGGCAGAGCTATTCCAGTACTGACTGTAGGGAAGCAATAAATTGGGAAACACCTATTATAAAACTTCTTATGTGCAAGTCCACAAGAAGATATATTAAATGTTTGCATTTTTCCTATTCTTTTTATTTCAGTTAGCAACATATGAAGACTGCATAGGTTCCTCTCAAATAAAACCAACAAGTCAAGCAGGCTTTATAAACAACTGAGACAGTTAACAGTAAGATGCAGTCCAACAGTAAATTATCAGGATTATGAAGATGTGGGTTTTGGGGTTGTTTTTTTTTTTACGGTTAAATTCACTTCAGGGTTTATATGAAAGATTGAATTTGGGGCATGTTATTGGTCATACTTGATTACCAAGAGTCAAAGTCCAAATGAAAATCATATTGCCCAAAGCACAAACTATTGTGGAGTAACCCTCTGGTACAATAAGACCTACACTGGCTTAGCCACATCCTTGGGAGAGCAAGAACTACCTGTTATAATCCTTCTTCTCATTCCCCAATCAGACAAAACATGCCGAGAAGCAGACAGCAGGGCAATCCTTAGTTCTACTCATGACTGGAACATTAGTGAGACTGTGTGAGCTCAAGTAAAATGTGGAAGAATGCATTTTTTCAAAGTTGCAATCTTTGAAAGAGAGCAAAAGACTGTTGTCTCTTCCATAAGTCACCTGGGCTGCTCCTAAGAACAGTTCAGAAAGAAGACTTCTGTTAGCTGTAAAAGATGATACGTTGTCAGCTTTGACCGAGGATTTATATTGACTATTTAATACCTGAATATTTGAATGTCTCCTTATAAAGATTAAAAATAAAAGTTTTCTTATTGTGATATTAAAAATAAAGGCAGGTTTCCCTCCTCCTTCACCTAGATAAAAAAATGCAATTTTTTTCTATGAGAAGTGGTTTTATACAGGGGCTAAGTCTTGTTAAATTGGGTCTAAAGCAATTAACCTATTTCTTACTGTCAGATTTAATTGTAATTTGACCTAATTGAAGACTAAAACCTGTGCTACACCTGTCCGAATTACCTTTTTGTATTGAGCCTGAAAAAACATCACAGCTGGAATAGGCTGTGCACCGAGGAATTAAAGAAACTCAAATGAGGGGCTGCTACACTTTTGGATAAGCATTCTGGAGGCTAAGTATTCCCAGGAGATAAAGAGATGCTATGTTGATTTCGCTATGCATAGAATGGGTCTCCTAACCTCTCCCCGGGTACCTGTCAATGAAATGACTCCAGATATACATCAGTATTAGTTACATGTGAAACAAGTAATCTCATTTTAAGGAATGACCCAGAATCTAAATAAAACACAGAGAGCAACTGTATTTTAATAGCTTCCAACCCACCAATTTCTAAGGGTTTCAGGCAACTGCACTAATATAGAAGTCTTTCTCTCTACACCATTTGTTTATCACTCTCTACACCATTTGTTTATCACTCTCTATTATGAAAACATGGAAACATACTTGGAACACAACTAGGTGCTCCTGTGAACTGAACTAGTGTGACCAGGAATTCCATGTTATATAGTTCATCCCTTTTTTTCAGTCATATCATGACTGAAAGTTATATCATCAGAAATTCACCATGTAATTTGTGTTGTGTTTTGGTTTTAAAAAAAGTACTTTGAAAAATGCCTTCTTTTTAAAGACATAGCTTGTTCAGCATTTAAGCTGAATAATCCGGACATACATATATATATATATATGTATGTATACGACAAAATGTTACACCTATAAACAATTTAAAGATCTTTTCTACACCATCTATTATGTATTTGAGCTTGTTTGGAGATTACCCAGATGTGTCCCTGTTCTATTTTGGAGTCCTGCCCTAAGTTACAGACAACCAGAAGTGGGAGGCAGTCTGAGTATTTGCAAAAAAAAGTTATAAATACTTTGTAGCAGCTTGTTATGAGCAGAAGAAATCACTTGACTGGACCAAGGTCTGTGGCATCTGTCATTCTGCTAGAGCTTGTTTTGCCTTCACTGGGATTGCAGGGAATGATTGAATATTTTGGTTTCTACCTCTTTTGCCTGAAAAATGAGCTGCAACCAGGACTATCACATTTTGACAGATGGAAAACAACTGTTCTGCTGATTCCGTAAGAACTTACGGTTTTAGTTTTGTTTTGGTGGATGCTCAACAATATACTTCTACCTCTGCTGTATATAAAGTGTCCTTCATGCTGTAACAGGTAGGAGCAGGATAGGAGAGAGACATTTTGAGATTTGATTTAGCTCACGTGTTACTGACCTACAGCCTAACTGTACAAAGAGAGCCTATGACCCCATAAATTCTGCAAGTTGTAAAAGGCCATGGCTATGTCAACTGATTCATTTCTCTGTTACTGGAAAACTGACTTTGCTGCAGTAACATGCTGTACTTTAAAGGTCATGGTGAACAGGGCTGTGATAAATCAGGCTTGACAACCACATAGTGGGTCCATGATAACAAAACAAGAAGCTTTAACATGAGTAAACAATAAAGGAGGTAGAACAGCCAGAATTCTGGTTTAGCCTGATTAGAACAGAAAAACCCTAAGCAGGAAAGCAGCACATTTTCTGCTGTCTGGGGAAATTTTTTAGGTGCCCATCACAGTATTAATTCCAGGAGGGAGAGAGTCTCATACAGTTCACTATCCCATATACTTACTACTAGATCCATGTAGACAATCTGCTCATTTCTTCAGAGAAAAACATTTAAATTCCTAAAAAGAAATTATGCTTCAAACTTACTGCCCATAATGGTAACTACAGTTGTCACCTATTATAAGACTGAAAATAGAATGATGAGATAAAATACACTCAAATAAAATTTAAAATACCAGATCTTCTGGAATAACAAAGCAATGTTTGATAGATGACAAAGTTTGCAAGAGAGAGAGTTTGGCAAGAATATGCTTCTGGCTTTCACAGAAAGACAATAAACAAGTGTTTTACGCTCAAGATACACTAAATTGAGTACAGTGTTGTTGATTATTGCCTTCTGTGTATTTTAAGCATGCATAGACTCACAATTTACATAATTCAGCATTATCTGCATACTCAAATTGCTTGTTCATCTCAGCAGTCATAAAGGAACATACTGCATCCACAAGGACTTGCTCAAATGTTCAAGTTTCTTACCTAAGTTTAAACATAAGAATTTCATTTAAAAAATACAACCCATATATATTGAAAGTCCTGCCTTTGACAAGCATTCTGTTTTATTTTAGTTTAATTTTATTCTTATACCACTATTGTAAAATAAGTCTAAATGCTGGACACCCTTAATTATAATTAATTTAGCAGGAAAATACAGGTATTCAGCATTAACCAGGATCTTTGGATCTAAAGAGTAACATCTGTTTATCAAACAATCCATGCTATAATCCTAACTACCCATATGATTGAAATACCATGATGTTTTGGTTTCGACTGAATGTGTATTTTGTTCTTTATCTCAAGCTTTAGTCTGAAATTAACTTCCTGTACCTCAAATTATTGCCGACTATAGACCTAAAGAAACAATGTCAGAGTCCCTTTTTCCCCCAACTTCGAGCTACTGTAATAATCCCAACAGTGCTAAACCTAACTAATTAAATTGAGATTGTTTGTTTTCCATTATCACAGCAATCACACTGTGATACATTACTTTGCTAGAAAAAATACGAGGCACTGGATATGTCTATTTTGTGCAATAAGGTACACTGCAGAGATTAGCTTGTGCTAGCTAGTGCTAGCTTGGTCTAGTATTTTTAGATGGCATGACACGCTGCCAATAGAGATAGCAGCTTAGGTACAAACCCCCAAGTAACCATGTTTATTATTTGCTTTGAATACAAGTAACTAGTTTTTTTAATTAAAAATAAGACCAGGATGCCAAAATACTCCATGTGTAATAGTGACTAAAAATTAGACTCTATGACATGAACGGAGCAATAAACCACATTTCAGGATGGCTGCTGCGGGTTTTTTCCATAAAGAAGAGCTTAGATAAAAGGTACATGACCAAGTAGACAGGCCAGAAAAATGTCAACTGATCCACTGTAGAGAAGCTTGTCAAAAACTGTGAATAGTTCTGCTTTGATATCACAAATAAAGCACTTCATACAGACTGGAATGCTTCATTAATTGTATGTGACTTTTTCATTGACGTGATATGAAAACTCCCCAGGCAACTTCTACATTTTATCTAAGACTTCCTTTTTCTCATTTCAAGCTGAATGATTTCCTTCTATGGTTTTATCAATGGGCCAGAAAGGCTGATAAGATTGCTTCCTTCCTCTGTTAGATATGTTTGGACTTCTGCCATCCCGTCTTGAAAAGTAATACATTTGCCTTCCTGTCCTGTGTAGAAGCAACAAGTGGGAGGCGACTAGCTTCATTCATAAAATGTAGCTGGAAGATTAATGTAAGCAATAGAAAATCAAACTAAGAGACAGGTTTGCATTTGAGCTACTCAAATTCTCAGCCTTTGCACCTCCAATAATCTACTGCTATAAGGACAATTGCAAGAGTACCCTGAAGCAAATATCTTCTCAGAAGACTACCTACTGTGAACTCCTGTGAACTCCCCTCATGAGGGAGATGGTAAGGGTCCTAAACTCTCCTCCTGCCTCTCCCTCATTCCAGTCTTCCCTTCTCTTCCCCATTACACACTTTTGATACAGAACTGCATTCTTATCAGTTCTTTGCACACCAAAATGACATAGGTCTGAGGGAGATGAAAGCGTGACCTCATTTAATCCTGCACTGTACCTCTCCTATGAAAGAGAATGTCTAGGGCTGCAGCCAAAAGTGATTCTGCACTTTTGTGGCATAATGGGAAAGCTTTTTCCCTTCCGACTTCATCCCCACAGCAGGAAGAATAATTTTGGACTTAACAGAATCTTCAGTATTTATCATACATGCTCTTGCATACCATATTGGACTTCAGCCCAATACGTGAGTGAGTGCAGCACCTCCAGGGAGCTTGATACAGCTCTTGTATATAAATGTTAAGAGGCGTGAATCATTAAAGTTATCTGTTTCCTCAATACAAGAACAAAGGCAGCAGCTGTTTTTACAAGATAAACAGTATCACATCCTCCTGGACTTGAAAGGAAGAATCAGTCCTGAACTGCTATATATTGCTTTAAATAAAAAAGACCCCCACCAGTTAATATAAATAAAGTTCACATAACTTTTTTTGTATCCGTTTGAGCCATATTTAATTGCTGAGACAGTTCTAATATAATTAGCCTCAGTCTGATGTAGCATTCTCATTTATTTGCCAAAAACACCTTCTGCAGCACTTAATGCAACTTGAATTTCATGTTTCCTCTCCAGAAATGGATGTATTTCACTGAGGAGTGATCTCTCTTCACTTGGGCATGACACAGTCCATCACTGCATCACAGTTCATCAGCCTGGAACGCAAGAGTGATACAACGGGGCTTTTTCACTGCCTTTCTCCTTCGGATCTCTCAGCTTCAGTTGCTGAAGCCATTTGTTGGTGCTGGCTACCCACCCTTCGTGCAGCTTACTATGCACCTTCCTCAGGATGAAACAACCCAAAGGTCCCTCTCCAGCCCCTCCTACATCCCTCTTGGTACATTCCCCCCTTTCTCCTTTAAGTTCTCCTAATGTTTTGTACACCAGTCTCCAGCCTCCTTGTTCTCATTTGCCAGTCCTCTGCTCCTCTTTTCCTCTCCCCAGATACTTCACTTTCCTTCATGCCCACCTCCACCCATCCCCTGAATTCTTTCTCAGCTAGATTTGGATCAAAGCACAGAGCACACACAGCACTTCAGATGCTTTCCATATGAGCCTGTACTAGAACTACCATTATATCCTTTGTGGTTACTCACCATCCCTGCTCCAACAAATACTGAGATATTGCAGAGTTCTGGGCATATCTATGATTCTCTTAGAAAATCTGTGACATGTTTCCTGCCCAGAAAACTATTATGGGAAGGGTGGAATAGGCTGCCTATGCCCTCTTACACAAGAAATTATTTTAATGCAATGGCTTTTCCTTAGGGGCAGTATGTGAGTGATAATACAAACAATATAAAACATTAACCATGTCACGTTACTTTTGAAGAAAAAATACGCATATATATGTAAGTACTTATATACATACATGTATGCACTTATGCACATATATGTAAGTACTTACATAGAAGTGGATTCATTATTTGATTGGTTTTTTTTTTCTAAAACTCTATAAAAGCCTAAGTAAACAAATTCTATGCTCCCAAGCTTCAAAAAAATAGTACCATCCATTCACCTGCTGAGAGCGGCAGTTGCAAGAATATGGAACAAATTAAATTCCTAAATTATGATACGGTTAAGTTGAATATGGCTTGGAAAAACTGCACTTCTAGTGAAAACTAACCTCTTGAGGAAATTTAAGAGGTGAAGTCATAATGTGGGCTACTTACTGCCAGAAGAAAACAATATCATCCCATGCTGAAATGCTGATTGATCTGGCAGTAATCTGAATATTTGGGGTATTAGTAGTAGTAGTCTGCAAAAAGATTTTAGTTTTCAGATTCATTAAAAGCTGAGTTTAAACTCTAAAATCTGAATCTCGTATCTTTACCACAGCAAAAAGCCATGCAAACAGGGTAAGATAAGCAACCCATTAAGAAACCTTGCAAAGTGATTTGGTTTAATTTTCCGTGACACAAAAATAAGTGGTCTACTGGTCTGTGTACAGTAGCAAAAGCCAGGAATTTCGTATTTCCAGCCCTGCCTGGATCAATCAATGGCCTTAAGAAAGTTCTGTTGACCTATCTGCCTTAGTTTTTCAGAGTGGAGAAAGTTCAGTAAGAAGCAATGATAATAATCTAATGAAATTTTTACTACAAAGGAAGAGATCTATAACTTTCAAACGGGACAGAAAGATTTCCCCAAATTAGTCCATTAAGGAATAAAAAGAAAAGAGTACAGAATAAAATATTTGCTTCTCTTGTAGATAGCAGCTAAAGTTGGACCTTTGCCAAAAAGCGTAAAAATGTAGTGTAGACTAAAAAAACACAGGTTCTACAGATATAGAAAGATGTTCTACAGGAACATTATATGTCTAAAAAATCTACATAATCTTCTAGAGAATCAGAGTATTCCTTTGGAAATTTTAGAATTTTAAAGAAGAAACATCAATTTCTGTCTATATTGATTATTATGATAATTATTATGATCTGATATTTATAGATAGCTTGTAATTTTCTATTAGAACTGGAAAGACATACTTTAAAGAAAGAGTCAAACTTCCATGCCTAAAGCTCTATATTTCTTGTTGTTTCCACTTTACAGTAAAATTTGACCTACGAAGTCCTTCACCCTCGCTTTTATACTTGGCAACTTAAATATAACATACAGTAAATATATCGATTATAGAAGACGAATGAACATCACTATATGTTTGAAACTGACTCTTGATTTTACAGCATTAGAAGGCATTTTTTGTTTTTGTTTTTCTCCTCTGTGTTGTCACTTCACAGGATGTTATTTTGATACCAATATAGCATGTAAGTATGGAAAATTGATTTGATAAGTGCTGGGATTTTTTTTTAAGTATTCGTCCAATTCCAACCAGTCCTTTGCATCCACTCACCCACATCCTCCTCAAGTATTTCTGTACTTTCAGAATATCCTCTAAAATTTCAAAAAGTCAAAGTAACACAATCACCCTCCTTCTTTAAATCACTCTCTCCTCTTTTCCGGTACAATGCAAACATTTTCAAACAATGATGGATAAACAGAAGTTAGGCTAAGACAGTTACTTTTTTTTACGCCTTACTGACCTGTTGTTATCCTGTATGTACTCTTGACTGTGAACAGCAGCTTTTTGAGTTTCTTTGAATACCTCACACTAGTTTTCATTTCCAAGTGTTCGTGAGACAGTATTATTTTTATGTTATTTGAATTGTGATAGTATCTAGAAACTTCAGCTATACATACTGTGATGTCTCCTGTATAATGTAACAAACCCTGATAATTTAAGAAGCAGTCATTTGCTCTGGAAGGAATGATGGTCCCCATCCTCGTGTTTCCAGTAGACTTTGTTCATCAGTTTCTACATGTTCCGAGTGATTTTGTTTCCAGTGCTTACTCTGGGAGACTATTTCAGACTATTTTATCCTGGAGAAAAGGAAGCTGAGGGGAGACCTTATCGCTCTCTACAGCTACCTGAAAGGAGGGTGTAGAGAGGCTGGGGTCGGTCTCTTCTCCCAAGCAACAGGTGACAGGACAAGAGGAAATGGCCTCAAGTTACGCCAGGGGAGGTTTAGATTGGATATTAGGAAAAATTTTTACACTGAAAGGGTTATTAAGCATTGGAACAGGCTGCCCAGGGAAGGGGTTGAGGCACCATCCCTTGAGGTATTTAAAAGACGGATAGACATAGTGCTTAGAGATACGGTTTAGTGATGGTTTTTGTCAGAGTTAGGTTGATGGTTGGACTGGATGATCTGAAAGGTCCCTTCCAACCTAGACAATTCTCTATCTGTAGAATCTATGATTCTATGATTTCACAGCCTAATAGGTCTCTCTGTAACAAAGTTCTTCCTGCTACTCAGCCTACATTTTCTGTTTCCTTTTTAAAGCGCAATGATTCTGTTTGTTTTGACCAATACATCTCTTAGAACCCCCATTAAGGGCCACAGTGGGGTATTGATGGTTGGGTTCTTCCCCATTTGGGATAACTTTACAGGAAGTTATATGCTTCTCATAATTTTCTCATATATTCTGAAGTATAAACTAAATGAGTAACTACAACGAGCCATTGGGATACTCAGCAACAGAAGAGCATCAGCTTGTAGTTGCACAGAGAGTAAAACTTCTTTATCCCAGGCTTACTATGTAATATTTTCTTTATGTACTATCCTGTTTGCCACTGAACTGCTTTTACTGTCATCATTCTTGCATCATTTTTTGTTGACCATGCTACTGTGCAAATTCTGTGACATTTCGACATTTAGCAAAATACATTCAACCTGTATCATCTTTTCTTTTTTCACTTCAGTTAACATTAAGTGAATTTATTTTTGGTTTACAACTTCCAAGAAGACAACCTGGACTTTTGCCTGTGTTCAGACTAGAACAAAGCCTTTAAACACCTAGCTGTTAAGTTAGATTCTTCTTAAATACAGGGGAAAAAAAGATGTGCTTTTAAACTTGAGTTACAAAATTTTTGGTAATTTGACATGGTAATTGGCAACTGTGAAGCTCTGGGTGTCCGAAGAGAAATTAAGAGTGTTGTATTTAATGCCTCAGTTTTTAGATTACCATTTTTTAAATTAGGTGGCATAGGGAAAACTAAACGCTCCTTTATTTGTAGGCTGGGCATACATATAGTTTTTAACTCTATGTTTTTCCTAATCCTTGAAGAGCTTTTACAGATACAGTCTGACTTTAGATTTACAGGACTACATTAATCCCTGGACCAGACCTAGTGACAAATATCATTCTACACGAAACAAACATTCAACTCCCCAAACTTTAAAGGAATATGTGCCAGGTCTGAATAATTTAATATATTTAGTAAGACTATAATTGTAGTGACCTCACTTTAAAAAACTTATTGTTTTGTAGTTGATAAATCTAAACCACGGTAGATGGAATCCTTATTGTATGAGTCTATGTATGTCTATTGGTCACTGCATTCTTCAGGCAGAAGAAATCCTGCTTGCGATTAGAGTGAAAGCACAGCGGCTGCCAAACATCTGTGAGAAATTGAACACTATTCATTTATAATCTGAAACCTGAGTGGACAACTAGTTGTTGGCCTCTTCTGTCTAGACTGATGTTGTTACCCACCCCCACCTCCATCTAAAAGGGTCAGCCAGGAACCTGCAGGACAGAAAGAAAATGGTCCAAATGACTAACACTTTTCATTGAAGTAATCAGAGTTCACTTGCATGCTCTTTTCTTCCACCTCCATCAAAACATCAGTAAGAGGAAAGCATGATTTTAAAGTTGACAGCTATGAAAATAAAATGCCTGGCGGAGGTTCTAAGAAAAGGCATGCCCTGGTTTTAATTTGCATTACGTAGAGGGCCTCTAATAGTGAAAAAGCATGTGGTATGCTCGAGGCCCCTTGCAGCTAAAAGACTGGAATGAGAGTAAGTTCGTTTATGCCCTCACTTTATTTACAGTCCTTTCCACATCAAGGTGCTTTTTTAATCACTCAGAGTTTCATCCTTAACTCTTTCTTTGGGTTTTCACCTCTAATAAAAACCTGTCATACAAAGAACAATGTGGAGTGTTAGTTAAGCTTCCCAAATCACGCTTAGGCTGAAAAAAGATAAGTATTATAGTCCTTCATTTGACAGACTGGTAAAGTCATTTGAGGCAATGTATTTTTAGGAAAAAATGGTGAGAGATGTCTAAATTTACTTGCCAACATTTCGAATTAAAAGCAACTTTAGGTAGTTAAGTGTCTTAATTTTGAAGAGCTGATCATTCAGGTTACTAATTTGCAACATAAACAAGCCTAGCTATGAAGTTGTACATATATAAGACGACTGTTACCTCCATTGTATCTGTGTGGCCATAATGAATGAAACATCATTATACTGGCAAGCTGGAAAGATTTGGATTCGGTTAATTCATAACAGCAATTATTAACAGAGTTAATAATCTCAACAGAGGTGATTCCCAATGAAAATGGAGTAATGCCATGAAAGATCACGGTATCAATGGCAGAAAACTGGAGGAACATGATGCTGATGGGGTCTCATACAGTTAATTAATTTTGAAAATTTACCTTTTTTGCAAATAAGAGCTGTGCTTCTACACTTCAATCTCTGCCTTTTTCATCTGCGAGGTGGGAGGGTATCAGCTTGCAAGATGACCCTATTGTTATTTAAACAAAGCTTTTAGCATTTAATCATTATAATACATTTTTGTACCACGTAGATTAGCTATAGGAATTTGTATAGTAACATCTGTGATTAACAAGACAAAATGCCTCTTTTTTGGTTCCCATGGTATTATCTCTACAGAGAACTGGATTTTTGTTCTTTTAGAAATGTTAAGTAAATCTGTGAATTCTATTGTACTTTTATCCATTTTAATAGCATAAATGTTCTGATTCACGGGAAGTGCTTTTTGCTTTTAATTACACAGTATCTAACAGGTTTATGCGAAATCCTTAATCATATTCCTCCTATTTAGCTTTTGCTCTTGGGTATAAAAACAGAAATGGTCACAGAACTGCAAGCCTGGAGAAAGATCAGAGAGACAGCTAAAAAAATAAAGCAGGTATGCATAACTGCAGTGAAGATTGCTGATAAGCACATCACAGAGGGTGTCGTAATCACACAGTACAGTTATGACCACTCTCAAAGTTTGAGTTGAAACTTGGTATTTGACTGAACAGATCAGAGACACAAAGCTTGCAAATACATTACAGCTTACCTCTAGTAAAATCATTTTTTATTGCCATTGAGTATAAAAGACCTAATTGAGACTGGAATTCAAATCTTCATAGGTACTATGCAGTTAATATATTAGATAATATTTGACAAATATACCAGCCCAAGAAAACATACAATCTAAAAAGGATAGAAGGAAATCTGGAAGAAAGGTGGCATTTTTTTCCATTTGACAGGTTGGAAACTAAAACACAAAAAGGTTTCAAGCTTAACTCAAAATATAATGATTTCTATGGGCTTTGGCTAGACTCTTGGATTATATCAACATTGTTTCCAAATGTCACCTCAGAAACTGCCAGACTGTACACAGTACGATGCAAGGGGTTTTGGCACGATGGGGCGATAACGCAGGCTGCTCTGTGGAATATGTGAGACAGGCAGCAGAGACATCGCTCATCATCACCACGAAAGTCTGCAAGGACATACTGGAGGGCTCTGTAAATCTGGGTGTTTCTGGAGACTTCCCTTAGTTTACCAACGGTGTGTCTTTATGACTCCCCAAGGGCAATCAAAATTTAAGGCTAAGATCATGAGGGAATCTGGCTTTAAGGACACTGTCACAGGCATTTTTTTATCCACGCACAGTATAACTCAATGTTTTATAAGCATCTGAATTTAGATCTAAGCTTCCCATAATTCAGAAATAACCTGTTCCTCTAGTTTGAGTCCTTAAGAAATTCAACAGTTTAGTTCATCCAAACACATGCAAGTTTGGATGCTTCTCTAGGTCTCTGGAGTCTCCAAAAGTAGGGCAAGAAATGTCATAAAAATAAGTGTGACTTCAAGGAAAGTTACATGCCCGTGTGGCTGCAGAATCAGACCTGATGAAGTGCTCCTTTTGCTCAAACTCCATTTTCCAGAAACCCCATGGCTGGTCTGATTCTGTGCACATGATCCTGGGCACGTTTGAGCTATACAGACGCTCCCCCAACGCCCCAAAGTGGGTGTATTACACTTCATGGAAGATTGAGAGAAATTCTCATTCCAATGACTTAAGACGACTACAATTAATTAACTACATCCATGACACTGCCAAATGAAACGAAACTGAACTAAAGAATTCAAGGCTGTCTGTACTTTCCATTCTTCACTAAAACTGTCAGAGTCAGCTCACACTTTTTGCAAACACAATGGATTCGTGATCGCTAGATTTAGTTTTGTACTTTATTGTTTGATTTTAATCACTATTTTGAAAATAAAAATGAATTCTGATATATGATTTATATTCTCATTTAGTCCACACTGCATTTCATCATGTATTCTTCAAAATTTTAAATTGAAATGCTTCTTTATTAATATTGCACCTTCCATTGTGTTTACACATTCAAAATGACAGCACTGTTGTTATAAGATTTCTGGTAAGTGTGGAACAAAGCACTTGCAAAAGATGTGTTCGCTGCTTTCCATTTTCAGCAGGGCACATTAGGCCAACATTTTAAATCTACAAAATAAATATACCCTTACCATCTCAGATGAATACAATGTCTTTGCTTAGATTTTAACAAGTAATATCTAGCCACAGGGCCCATGAAAAATCAAAGTTCAACCCATTTACAATGTGCCTTACAAAATAGTCTTTGGTGCTGCGGGTTCTGCAGACTTCACGTGGCGTGTTAAAATCGGCACAATACGTCACAAAATAATAACATTTTTACTATTTCAGTGGTCTATATGTTTGTTTCCGTATTGGTCTTGAAGTCCTTGAATTTAAACAACAAATTTTGTAATCCTGCAGCCTTTGACAGATGCAATTGCTCTGCTCCTTAGTTCTTTTTAAAAATGTCTATTATTGTCTTTCATCTTTAATATTTTTTGACACACTGCAAATTACCTGCCTTTATAAAGTAACATGCAGATACGAGTAAATATTTAGGACTCAGATAAGGATGCAACAATTATGATAATCTTTAGAATTATTATTTTGATATTCTTATCATTGGCAATATTCCTCATATTAGCAAGACACGTTCATTCTCAAAAAGATATCTCCAGTAGAGAATGTACCATATCCGTATAATAATGTAATCACATGCAAAGACTGTGTGCAGTCGCAGTATGAAAAATATGCTAACATTGCTTAAAGCCTACCAGTTTCTTTTCATCACTTTTACTGCCTCATTTAAGAAAGTATTACAGAATTGAACAATGCAAAGGTATTTTTAAAACTGAAACCTTTAGCTCATGATCTAGTATTTGCCACTAATGTGAACAGTACTATATGATGCTTGGCTTAGTTAGTGAAAAAACTCATGTGAACTTCCATAAGCTTTAAGTCAGACATTCAACCAAAATCTGTAAAAATTGTTTCAAACAATCCTGAGGCCGTCAGTTCTTCCTTAAAATGGTATACCAAGCTGTCGCATTCTTTTCAGATTTGGCCTTTCTTCTCTTCTGTCTGGGCCCTGAAGGTTTTATTATGCATAAATGTGTATAAACCACATTTATTTGCATATTACACAAATACTTATTCTATTTCCTCTGAAAGTCTACTCCACGTGTTCAGTACTTTTATTTTATATTGACTTTTACTATAGATTTGTTCAACTCCAGAATTTTTACCCATCTGCTTACCTTACCCAATTTATTCTAGTGTATTTAGTAATTTATTTTACATGTATATACCATACCAACTCTTGGCTGCTGCCCTGTGCCACAGCTGCCATCTTTCCCTTCTATGTGTTCAGCCTCCTGGTGCAATCATATAGAGAGGTTTTACACTTTTCCACTCTGCCACCATTTTTTGTGGTTCCCATGCAGCACGGAAGTACTGGGTGCCAGAGTCTCACTGCCCACCGTGATAAAAGTGTACGTTCTGCATATACAGTCTAGTTTTTCTCTACAAAGTGGAGTCACAGATTTGAGGACTAAAGATAAAAGTAAGCCCATGGAAGTTTTAGATGTTAGGAGCTCTGGACAAAGATCAGATGACTCTGATATGCCTGACAATTTGTTTTATATCATCTTTCATGGAATCGTGGAGTAGTTTGGGTTGGAAGGGACCTTTAAAGGTTACCTAGTCCAACCCCCCTGCAATGGGCAGGGACTCATTTCTGTAGTAAGCACTTGTTTTTGGTGGGCTGAAGTACCTCCTTTCCTATTAGTACTCAAGACCTTCTGATTTAAATCCTAGTCTACATTCAGTTTGTTCTTGTTAATCAGGAATACTTGGAACAATACAAACGCGTTTGTATTTTTAGCACACATTATGTCTTTTCTATATGCAAGACACTTATTTAAGCTTCTTCCTTTTCCTACCGGCTAAACTACTTTATTATTCTTGATTGATTAGATGGATTTATTATGATATTCATATGAGATGATATTAGGACTTCTGCCTTCATAAAACAGGTCAAAGAAATAGGATACCAGAAATAAAACTTAAATCAGTATCTTACACTTTCAGCATTTGTTATCACTGGAACAAAACATATGACTTCTGAACAATTTAACAGTTTAAGACACTCTTAAGGAAGGACCCCCCATTCCCAGTGTACGCAATAGATGCTGACTACAGTACAGTGTTAGAATAGGGCATAATTTTGAACTCGGCCGTGGCCACCTCCAAGAACAGTATGGGAGAACAAGTAGAAAGGCGAGGAAAAAGGGAAGAGCCTGGCAGCAGAGGTGCAATGTACCCTGGAGGGAAAGCTGGTCATAACAACTCAGCTAATCAACAGTCTAACCTATCTCCTGCTAAGCCGACGTTGCGTTTCAGTTGATAATGCAACTTCTCAGCACCACTGTGTTTCAGAACAAGTTGTACTTGGCAGACTGCCGGGGTGCTGAGTGATCCTTCTCCTGCGGGATTCCAGAGCTTCCACAAACACAACAGGTCACTTTCCTCTAATGTGACATAAAAGAAAGAGATTGAAAATGTCAGTGTTGACATTGGCTGCCTGCTGAAATCAGTATGCAGAACCAAGCTCTGTTTACAATGCCGAAGTTAAAGGGAAATCACACAACTGGCTCTTCCTCCACCCGACTTCACCTCTCCCACACAGACACACTGCCACAATGAACAGCTGGCTGGTGTCTGAAAAGAATGGCCACAGAGTAATGAATTTGAATAATTTTTAATGAGAACACATCTAGCTTTAGGATGACGATGGTTGAATACCAAATGCTATATTGCCCTCCTGCCTGGGATAACCTAGCTCTACCTGTGGTACTGGAAGAAGGCACAAACATCTAGCAACTCGCACAATGGGTGTTTCTCTCAGCCTGCTTATCAGTGAAAACACCTTTTGTAACATTTCATAGATTTGAAGGATTTCTTTTTTCTGTAAAGTAGTATTTTGGCTGTAAATTAGTACTGCATGGATTATCTTGTAAGTTCTTGTACGGTAGGAAATGCCTTATTCTTAACCATTTGGGTTAATAATGTGCTTGAAGATACTCAAGCAGATGTTGGAGAAACGCTTTTTTTCTTTCCGGATCAGAAAAATTTCAGTGTTGCTTTCAGATCACACAAGCAAAACCACTACTTGAAGTCTGAATGTTAAGCATGAATCAGTAGAGTGGCATACAAATAAACTGATGCCCTGCAAAAATTATCTAGTTTTCAATGTTAGAAAATGTGATCACAAAACTATAAAATGGAAGATGAACATTGTTAAAATGCTTTGGAAAGTAATCCATCACTGTTACTTTTGATATGTCACATATTATGCCAATATTGATTTAGCTATTGATTTAGCTCAAGCAGGCTTACAGCTATCTAGATTTCTCTCCCAAAGATGTGCTGTGTTCATACCAAGGAGAGTAAATTCTTAAAAAAAAATCAGGACTACTACATCAATTAACACAATTGCAGGTTTAACCCACAGTATCCAGGAAAGAATAAAAATTTAAATCAGGATGGTTTTGCTTCCCAAACAGACTTTGAAACAGCAAAAGTCTCAGCAGGCTGTTCAGTAAAGAATACCGCTATTTGGATGCCAATAATATTTGAATCATGCACCATCTTCTATACCCCATTATTTTTACATTAATGAACAGTGAAAAGATGTTGAAAACACAGGAGAGAAAACATACGTTGGTTAGCCACTTGGCTTTTTGAATTTTTAAAAATTTCATTTATGTCATGCTTCCGTAGCCTAGTTGTTTGGCACCAGCATAAGCTGGCTTGCCACTGACTGCTTATAGCGTTGTTTATTTGTACCCACTTGAGTTAGTAGTGAAGCTGGCTGCTTACCAATTTCCCTATCTCCATGGATTATATCCTCTCTTTTGATACATTTTTCTGAAGTCCTAAGGCAACTGAATATGAAAATAAAACTAGTCTTTTTTGGAATCCTTGCAGTAAACTTAGGAATTTAGTTGTGCAAAATTTCTCCTACTGTGAAAGTGGAACTACAAATAAATCAGTATGTAATCACTATCATTTTTATTTTGGAAAAGAGTAATAGAAGCCTGCATCAGCTACTTTTGCTGGTCTTAAAAATCTTACGGCTTTCTTTTGATCTCAAACATTGTTTAATAAAGGTACTATTAATTTGTATTATTTCGATATTATACTATATACTAGTCACTGAGACTCTTCCTATAGTAGTACAAATACAGAAGATACATTCTCTTCCTGTGCTTGCAATTCTTCATCCTGTTTCTGTGAAAAAGTGGTCTGGTACACCGATTCAATCCACAACTAAAAATTATATTCATGTTTATGTATGTTCTTAAATCACAGTTATAGTAAGGATAAAATTTGACTATCTGTAGCTTTTTTGTTGCTGAATTTTTTAACCTCCTGTTACATTGGTCTGACCTAATGTGTTTCATAAACATGAAACATTAAAAATTAAGAAAAAAAATGGATTAACTGAAGTTCTCTCATTTATTATACTTTGATTACTATTACTAGAATAGCTTGAGCCAGTTTTCCTCTGCGGATCCAAGAATGGAAAGTCTGAGTAGTACTTCTTTTCCATATTTCCCCCAGTCTGAGAAACTGAAATCTCAGAAAGGCCTTGTCTTTCACAAATATGTGAAATCTACCAAAAAACCTAATAATCAGGTGGCTAGACTGCACTCAGCTACATACTCTTAAAGCTACAAAACCCACAATGAAAACTGATCGTTGATTCTTCCTCTACTCTTTAACCACTTATCCACCCAAGGAAGGATCTCCCCTCTTCACCTTTGACAGTTTAACTTCTGTGAGAGCCATGGACAGGTGTGGTTTTTTTAATCGGCCTTTATAAATAAAAGTGTGCTGCATCAACTGTTTTTTTCTCATTCACCTGCTCAGTGACTTCTTTAAAGATTCCAGTAGATTTGTGACAAAAGTTGAGTTGACTTTTCCTGAACACATAGTATTGATTACTATGTGCATTTACTCCACTCTTTAAGTAGTTTCTATTAATTTGCCCAGTACAGTTTCCAACATAGTAGGATTATTATCCTAAGAGAGGGAAACATTATGCATACTTTCCCTTGCATATTACAAAGACAGATTTCCAAGGCAGATTTTCATTTAAACATAACTATTGCACATCAGTTAGCAGCTGTGATCTTGCCTAAGTCAGTACATTGCACTTGAATGTTCGGTGGCTGAGTAGAGAGCTTCCGAAGTGCCGTATTAATTTACAAAAAGCAATTCTAGCTACTGGAGACAGCATGCCGGAAGTCATTCAGGGTAAGAGAATTCAACCGAAAAATCTTAGAAAAAACTTAACATGAACACACATAAGTTAATTAGAATATTTTATATATGTTTATTATGCTATTTTGCTCAGTTACAAGGCATGTAGTTTAATAAAATTACAGTAGCATCAAGAGGATAGGGTATTTCTGACCTGCAGGCTGAAATATATCATGGAAATACTCAAACCTGTCTTATAGGGTTAGTTCAGGTGCCAAAAGCAGTCTAGCTGGGGTGTCAGGGAATTCACTTAGGCAATTTACCAAATAGAAACCTACCCTTGTTTAAGATGACTCAAATAATCCATTGTAACAATAACTCAGGAATGCTGGGCAGTTTACAATAGAACTATCATGTTTTTTAATCTAATAACAACATATTAATACTTAATTAAGATTTTCTGAAAGCAAACATTTGCCCACAGTACAATACAGGGCACTGCAGAAATACCTGCCACTACCTACGCTATACTTGAACTGGAGGTTATAGGGAATGTTTACACAGCCGAATGTTGGGCAAAGCAGCTGTACAGCTATTTTGCAAAGGCTGTTGACCTAGTCAGCCTGAGCAGAGTGCTCTGTGAATGTAGCTACACTGCTCTCAGGACCTGAGCTATCTGCACTGCATAGCACCATGTAAACTTCCTTGAGACCCTCTGTTTACTCACAGATCAGGCATGGCCAAGCACAACAACCATGTTCATTTCTCAGGTCACCTAATATACCCTAAGGTCCTTCAGAGGAAATATTCCTGTAGGCAAGAAGACAGACCAAGGCTTTAAATCCACCCAGTAATAGGCTTCTCCACCAAGAACACCTACAGCTTTTTTAACAAAAGCCAAGATGTGATGTGTACCAGCTGAGGGGCAGCCTAATGTTACAGCTAAACTGTCAGCTTGTGACAAAAAATGTTAGTGTCCCTACCCATCGGCTCCTGCCCTCACATTCCCAAACTCTTTTGTATCATGGAAAAGCCTAAACATTTTGACATCTTATCTTCAAATTCCTGCTACAGAAATTAAACTGTTTGCTTGTGTCTCCAGTACTTACAAAGTAGAAGGCCTCGCTCAATCTCTGCTGCTATACCAACAGGGAATCCTCTGGCCATCTACTCTGTGAAAACAAAGGCTAGTCTTGCTTGACAAATATGTATTTTTTTGACCAGGTATCATAGTTGCTTCTTTTGTGAAAAAATTTTTCTTCTAATTATGCACTCTCAGTCCTCTGTTCCCGATTCCTTTCCTGTAACACTTATGTCTTTCCAAGGTTAGTATCACGCATGATTATATATAGGGAATTGCATAGAGAAAAGTTGAGAGTATAAACAGGAGACAAAGTGCATATTCAGCAAAACAGTATTTTAAAATAAGCTTTTCGTCTTCATTTTTAGAGTGCTCTTGTGCTTTTTTTTATTAACGCAGTTTATTATTTGTAGAAGAAGGATTTGCTTATTGGGCAGAATCATCAGTAATAGCTCAAAGCAAAAATTACTCTCAAGTTGGGAAAGATAACTGAAAGGAGCATTACACCTTGCCAGAAACATGCACGATGAACACACACACACAAAAAAAGTACACTATGAACTGAGATTATGGACCTGGTGGTGTTCAAATCCAGATACAGAACTGAATCCAAGTTATGTTTTTCCCATAAATGGTATTTCTTGGTTAAAAGTGAAAGGAATCAGAGACCCACTGCCTCATCTAGCCCTTGGAGTGCACTGCATTTTTGTCTTGCAGCAACTACCAATGAGGCAGCGAGCAATTTGCTTGTTACTTTAGCTGTGGTAGGACATTAACAGACAAACAAAAGGTTCTTAGTGCTTCTGTTCCTTAAATCCCAGCCTGCACTTGTAAGATGGTCTTGGTTTTTTTCATTCTCTCAGAATCTGCTTCCCTTGATTCAGTAGTATGTCTTTACTGAGAAAAAGCAAATGGCATTTCTATCAGCTAGGAATCTAAATCAGACCTGCACTTAAATTTTTGTCAACTTTAATTGGTGTATTCTATTCAACAACAACAACAACTCCTACAGACCTGTCTCAAGAGAAACTGAAAAGATCTTCTGTTGGGTCTTGCAGTCTGGTTTCTGTAACAAATAAAAATACAGTGCATTCCTCTAAGGAAGTATTGATATGAATCATCCTATTTAAGAAAAGGTGTATTAGAAGAGAATGAATCATTGTTTACTCTATGCAGTACTCCAGCACATTGTAGGTGCAAGTATTATTCATCCAGATGTGTAGTAACTTCACTAAAACACTCTTAAGTGTTTTAGCCATAGACACGTTCTCCTTCTGGAATTTGTAACTACCTTACTTTGTGAACAGATATTCCATTCTGCACATACTGATACAAACAAAATCACTGGAAGCAAAATAGTCAATGTAGTACTATCAAGTGCGTGTATCTTTTTTCTCCTGCTAGTCTGCCCACACAGACTGAAAGCATTTAATCACAATTCATCTTGGAAACTAAACATTACTAACCCTGCTTAACATTTAGATGTGAGATCATAAAATACAGAATGACAGCTGATGTAGAACAAAGAATTGTCCCTGACTATTCAATAGATGTTAGGCCTCATATATCAGTAGATTGACTTTATTTAGTCCTACTGTTCCTGCTAAATTGACATGGAAGTAAAAGAACACAAGGATGATGAATTCCTATGCTCTAGAAATGTAATGATTTCACAGATAAATGTTATTTTCCGTTTCTAGAAAAGACAGGCAAGAAAATAAAAATTATCAGAATCACTTCTTTCTTCCTTTGTGATTTCAATTCATGATGAATAAATCTAGGAACTATTTTAGTTTTCAAAACTGAAAATATACAGTGTTAACAGTTTAGTTACAAGCAAAGATACACCTTCAGCAGAGAAAAAAGTATTTTAAGAAACATATAGAACGTTTTCTTAACGTAAATCAGTGCTATTCACAGTTAATTACAAAAAGTAGTCTACTAAAATACAACTAAAAACATCTGCAACTGAATTTAGCCTAAAGATTTTCATTGTAAACACTGTTTGCCTCTGTAATAGGACAAATGACACCTTTAAAGTTACTAACTTGTATGAAAAGGGTAATGATCATTACTTGCTGATGGGAAGGAAGAGGGACAATAGTATATTATTGTAATTAGGGACTTGTCCTCTTTCTGCAAAAACTAAAGTCCATTTTTTCCCTTACAGTAGATAAGGACAGCTTGTATTTTATCAATTGCAAACATCCCAATATATAAAATTTTTCATTCCAGTGATAGAATGCAAGATAAATACAGCATTTAAAATACCAATCTTTTCTATCAACTGACAATAAATTACTTATTCAGTTCACTATTAGGCAAACAGTGCTTTGATACAGTTGATGGACTGCTGGAAAAGTAATTGGTAATAAAATGCATTCAAAGATTTTGGAGGGACTGATACTCAGCTGAGCATAGCACCACAGTGAATTAGGTTCACTTCATAAGCTGCAAGTGCCATGTTCTTTATACGTCCACAGCAGATGAGATGGAACCTCCCTAACAGGACGCATGCATACCCTCTCAAAATTAGGTTTGTCCATATTTGCGTAGTATCTAAAGGAAATTAGAAATCAACATTCTTTATCTGTTTAGTTTATCTATTTATATTGATCTTAGTTTAGTTTACAGTTCAGTTTATATTGATTTTAGTTGCTCTTTTAACTATTCATATTTATTGTCTACAGAAGATTAGAAAACAATTCAGTTGCAGCTTTGCCTGAAGCAAAACTGTCCCAGAAAGCTTGTAACGGCATTCTTACATATTAACATATTTTCACAATTCAGAACTTTTTTTCAAGCTTTTATAAAATTATTTATGGCTAGGAGCATATGTATCACTAACACTAGCAAATGACTGGGCAGGCTTTGCCCCTAAAAGGATTGAGATTAACAACAAAAGAAAAATAATCCATTTGCCTTTTGCTCTAATCCATTACAGTAATGAGCATTGATGGTCTGTGTTTGTAAGATATAATTATCACCATATATATTTAGCTCTTGAGTCACATGTGACTTGTGAACAGTTTGAGTGTGGCTCCATATCAAACCTACATCACCGGATTGGCAACAAAATGTAGGTATTTCAAATAGTCTGCTAAAGGTTCTTCTAGACTGTTTTGGGAGTGAGCTACATACTCACTCAGCTCTGTTCAACTGTGAAGCAATATAACCTGTAATAGTTGTTGTGATTTCCCTTCACTGGAGCGTCTTTCTTATGGCTTTATCTCTACATTATACAGCTAGAGGAGATGGGTCACGTGCAGATACACATAATGTTACACAAGAGCTGCCTTGGTGTACATGTCCAGTTTTTAGTGATTAAAAAAATTATACACACCCTCTCTTTTTTTTTTTAAAGAAATTGTGCTTCTAGATTCAATTGCTTTTGCAAATTCTGAAATATTTTACAAAATCACAGAAAGCAGTCAACTTCTGAAATGCACTACTGTTGTTCCGTGACTACAGCTGGCTGCATTCCAGCCCAATATATTGACTCATGAACTCAGTGCCCCTCTGTCATTCTTATAAAACCTTGTTCTTGTGTGTGAGTCAAAAGCTTAGGATTCTCTCAAACAATAAATTTCTAGAATCTCCTTCTTGGTTGTCACCTAATCATCTGTGAACTCCCTGCAAATATTTAAAAAACAAGCCAGAACAGTTGTGTTGACTCAACAGTGCACTATAGCACCTTTTGGTCAAGTAATGTGCACAAGAGGAGTCTCTCTCATTAAAGACACCACCAAAGGGCCAAATTCTTGCCCTTTCTGGCAATCCAGAAGAACAGATCTTTTAGGTGCTTTAAAATTTAGAGAAACGTATTAAATCCTTGTCACTCTTACTTGCTTCTGCTTGAATAGGCAGGCTCTAGCACCCTTTATACCCTTCAAATGAAATCCTAAACACATGGGAACACAGAAAAATGAAGGCCACTTAGCAAAAACTACACTATCTTTCCTTTTTATAATTCTGAATATCTAAGTCATCTTAAAAATGTTATTTTCAGTAATTTCATCTTAATATTTTTCATGCATTGATTGTTACATATGCACAAACATTTCAATTTATACAGATATACATAACCAATTATTTTAGCATTCTATAGATTTAATAGCAAACCCCAAAATTTATCAACAGCTATGGAAATAAAGTGCGCCGATTTTTTACATGAGAATTTAGACAAGCAAATTCAGACTGCAAATAAACACCCATGGGTGTAAAAACTTTTAGAAGATGCTAGTGAAAAACATGGTTCTTATCAGAGGGTAGGCTTTCCCTACTGTATTTGGAAACAAAAAGTTAGTCTTTGTCACCTGTTCTTCAGTTTTGAGCAGATTTATATCTGAGTTTTAGAAAGCAACTTTAGACATCACCAACTTTCAACTCTTTGACATCCTAACCAGTTGTAGCTTGTCAAACAATATTCAGAAATATTTCCTGTAACACTAATCAGGAAATCATTTTGCAAATATAATCCTAGAAAAAGCATACAGTATTGCATCTGCGTGAAGGCACCAACATTCAGAGATAAGGCAGGTGAGAAACTGACAGAAACACCAAATTTGAAGACAGAAAAACTGTAACAGTATAAATGTAAATTGTAAAACCTTTCTTTATTAAGTGGTCTTTCTATGAAGCTGCTCTAGATTTATTATGCAGCTAAGAGCAGAATTAGTCTCAGAGAAAGAGAAATGAAGTACACTTATATTCTCTGACATACTGTAAGTAATTTTTTTGCAGTGAAAACACAACTTTGCCCCTCTTTTTGCTCTTAAAACTGGAAGATAGAATTCTCCTTCCATAGCTTGCAGAAGGAAAATTAACACACACAAGCACATGACTCCACCCTAGCCTCCCATTTTAGGCTGCACCCACTCCCAAAATAGCAGTGCTGTGCCATTCAGGGTCAGTTCACTCAGCAGCAGCTCTAGTGGATATATTTTCATAATGGACTGTAAACACAACAAGAAGAGTATTTTATTAACTGTGTGAATAGTAAAAATATGAATTTTAATTTACAATTGGATAAAAAAATCAAGCATGTTTACCTAAGAAATGTAATACTTGCTTACAAGAAGTTTGAGAATGAATACAACTAATCACATATTTTAGCTTTGCCCATGCAAACATGAGCAGCCTTCAGTAATCTTTGTTATCTGTACTTATTTATTACTTTAACACATAATTATTTTAAAAATATCCCGATGACATGATGTTGTTGCAGAATATTATCTGGTATTCATTTGAAAACTAAGCTCTGTCAGCTCTCCCATGAAATAGAAGTAGTAAGATTTTCTACGAATAAACCCCACCCAGTCAGGGTAACATTTCTCCTACTATATAGCAACTTCCTTCACTCCAGAAATTTGGAAACAAATCAAAACCTCTCTAAAAACAGTTTTTCTTTTTCCACATAAGTATGCACAAGCAAAGACAGTTTAAGTGATTTAAGTCTGAATGTAATCCAACAACCCATTATAAATGTTATATTACACTACCTTTCCAGAAAGCACCTAAGGAGTCAGGAAATGAAACCTGATTGCAGATGTATTTGTCATACTGTTCCCAAAAGATATTATGAAACACTGTTCTGTTTTTTAAATCTTCAGATTTATGATCAATAATAATGTTAATTAACTTCATTAATGACATTTAAATCTTATTGCCACATATAAACAAACTAGTTTGCAGACCTTGTAACTATAAATTGTAGTCTCTTTTGGCTCTTCTATTAAGAAGTGTAACACTGGGTCATAAACATGGTTAATTTCCGGAGGTAGCGGCTTTGCCAGCTCACAGGCATTCCGAGTCTTGTATAATTAAAAGATTAAATTCCTCTGAGGTGAGTGCTTTTTAGACCTAGAAACACTGGGATGGCAGAATGTCTCTTGGATCCAGTAATAAGGCATTTGCTCTGGCAATGACTGAAAAAGTGTCTTTATTATCCCACTAACAACTAGAAAGGCGTAAAAATATAACAAGTCTGGAAATGGTTAATTATATTATACACTGTTACGTGCATAGTCTTTTGAGTTACTCACATCAACCGGAAATACAGCAGAAAACACAGCAAACACTGTGTAGAGCATGTAAACAGTATTATCTTTAAAGAAGTATTAATGACCTTTTCTTTCAGGAATCTGCCTTGATTTCCTATGAAGTGAATGATAGTTCAAGATAGAGAAATGTGATGAAACAGTGGAGGATATGTTTCTCAACTGAGTACGAACAAGATGGATGCATAAGATATAGAGGTTTTGACTTAATCAAAAAGAGCAAAATAAACAGGAATAGAGGAGCAGATTTTATATTGAAAATTTCCATGCAATTTTTATTTTCCAAAGTTTCAGGAAATTACTTTCCCTTTTATCTTCAGCAATCTCAATGTTACTTGAAGATTTATGTCCCAAATTTGTCTCTGTCTTTTTTTGTTTGAAAGATTAGGTTTATAGCTACATCAGTGATGGAGGTAACCATCAATAGAAATTAAATCCTCTGGATTTCAAAGAAGCTTTGGAAAAACAAGAAAAATCAAATTCAATCTAATAAAAACAATAATAATTTATGGACTACAGTGTGGTTCTGAAATTGTGTATAAACAAAGGTGAATTTTACATCACATTCTAATTCTCAGAGTTGGAGCAGATTTTATTTCAGAAAGAACGCAATTCTAGAAGTGCAATGACTATACTCTCCATGAAAAGGTCCATCTTTCTTGCATTATTATTAACCCATGTACTATCCCCCATGTACTAACAGACTTCAAACAATTTTTGGATTGATTCTATTCAAATGCCATCAAATTGTCTTCAGCCCTGCCATTAATAGATTTTGTCCTTTTACCTTTATCTTCCCATCTCAGTTTTCTACAATTACAAATTTTTACTTCATTTGAGACGTTATTTATAGATTTTATATTTGTATTGTATATATGATACAATGAACATTTACTTAATTTTTTAAATTTTCCGTTCATCAATCGTCTTCTGAATATTTTTACAAGTAAAAAATTTGGGAGCCACAAAGAAATAAGACAGAGAAACTGAAATGATGACCATCTCCTCCTCCTGACTCATGCTGAAGACAAAAGAAGAGGTATTGAGCAATTAGTAATAATAACTAATATATATTTATATTACTTTAATACTATATCCCATTGACAAACTTTGCACATTTGCTATTGTTTTCATGAGGATTCTGATGTAAATTCAAGACAAAAAGATTGCCTCAATGTAATGCCACAGATCGTGGATCCAAATTTAAGCCTTACCACTGAATGCATCTGGGATCCAATTCTAACAGTAGAATGTTTCCTTAACACGGTAGCAGGCACAACTTCAGTACTGACTCAGCTGTAATGATGAAACCTATTAAACCACTGACATCCTTTCTCGTAATACGATGAATTTTTCTTACACATCTCCCATTCAAGTACAGACCAGGCCCAACTTTCTGAGATATTACATGATCCCACCTCAAGCACAAAAGCATTTAAACTAACGTGCTTATTAGCTTTCTTAACGTTAAAGTGATTAACGTGTTACCTCTTGCTAATTTTGTGACTCAGAGAACAGGACATTCGGCATTGCTCATTTCTGGAGTTTTGTCAGATTTATTTACTTCTTTCACTATTGCAGCAATTGCAATCTATATAAAATGAGACACTAAATGAGATAACATTTCTATAAAAATATTTTTCATTACCTAAATATATATATTTTAATTACAGAAATGTAGCACTATATGTGTAATAAACCAAATTATTACCTCAAGCCCTATAATATACTCAATGCTACCACTGATTATCTAATGACTAGATCTATTAATCTAGATACCCATAATTTATAAATTCTATATTAAGTTTCTTTTCTGTTCTGGAATACTTGTTCCCTAGTGAAGATGCCTTGCATGTGGATATTGGGTATTACTAAACAGCCACACTGGCAGACCTGAACTCACGCTGCTTCTATGTTACGCTGAGGTAAACCAACGCTGGACAAAAAATGTGCACAGGCAACCCAACCTTGTTGAATGGTTGGACTTAATCTGAGCACACTCTCATGCTAACGTACCTGTATGGCTTTTGGATGCCACGGAGGGTTTCTAAGCTCTGCGACACCACAGAATTAACGCTTCTGAGTCAGAGCTGGATCGTGGCCGGCTATCTTGGACTGCAGGCATAAAAACTTGGCCCATTCTAGTACAGATTTCAAAATGTTTATAATATATTTTATGATCTTGAAATAAATATATAGGGCCGAATACTACTCTTACTTACACAAGAGCAAATCAGGAGTAACTCATTATTTCCATATTTATTTTGCAGATCATTAAATTCAGGTCTGCTTCTCCAAATTTGCACTAGTAGCACTGAAAGAAAGATCTGCTCCCCTAACTTGGAGGTGGCAGAAACCACCACTCACCCATTTCAGAAGAGATTCCAACTCAACTTGTACTAATATTTACCCTTTAGATAGCAGCATAGAGGACCATAAATTTTTAACACAGAGAGAGAGATTTGCCGAATGAAGCAAGATTAATGTTACTACTTAGTTATTTATTTGATCTTAGAATGTGAAGGACTAATTAAGGGTGGCTAGAATATGTCAAGAACAGGCAAACTATTAAAGATCTCCCTTACCTCTGCCCTACAAATCCTAATGCCATCAATTCCAATTTTATTCTTCAGTTCCAATCTGACTGCTCCCACTCTCTTTATGTGTGGCGTTCTTAATGGTAAGAAAATATTTTTGCCTTCCTTCTTTCATTCTTTCTTTCCACGTTTCCCCTTAACTTCTCAGATTCCACTTCAATAGTCTTCTAGAGATTTTAAACTACCCTGCATATCAGCAACACTTTGATGTTAAATAGCGTTACCAAGGTCATTCTGACAGAAGGACCAGCAGTAATGTTTGTTTTGAAAGCGAGCACTCTTGTTTAAATCTGTTTATTTCTGTACTAAGTCTAGGCACTTTGAGTTGTCATGATGACTCAGAGCAAAGTTGCAAAGCCTCAGTTCTACAAAGAGATTAGTCACTTTGTTTTTTTGCACTGAGCTGCTCTGAGTCAGCTTCAAATTGTTGCACATAGAGTACCTGGGTACATCTTCAAATGGTGCAGGTAACTTTAGTGCAAATTTCTGGAAGAAAAGCAGTCTCTGTACATCTGAGCAAATAATTGACCAGGCCTACCTTCACTCTTATCCCCAAATAAGAACTGGGTTTTAGAATGGAAGAAATTGTAACAGTGTGAATGTTGATTTAAATTTTTTCCCTTAGCCAAGGAAAAACTTTAGGGTCAGCAGCCTGAGTTTACTAAACTCTGTGTATACTAAACAATCGGTTGAGCTGTGCTCTTAATTCATTAACTATTTCACAGATTAAAAATTTAGACACCAAAAGGTTTACTTTATTTTTTGTCATTGCAGTCATTGGAAATATTTCTTCTGCTTTTAATCTCAGCAAAACTGAGAACTAGGTTTACGCAATTAGGCCAGCTGCTTTACTTGACTGTACACAGTGATTCTAAGTTTACCATGATTCTGAACTGACCCACTTGTTCAGACTTGTTTTTTATTGACTGTCTGGGCTATATCTTTTCTTTTACTGAGTGCATGTATATTTGTAGTGTGCATGCATATATATTCTATATATATATATGTGAATGCACATGTGTGTGTGAATCCATATTTTTAATTTTATAATGACTGGAGTTGATGTAGTATGTTCTTTAGTCTGTACACTACATTTCATCTAAATACAATTCGCACCACTTACGCTGTAAGTCAAAACTCAGTGTATTTGCAACATAGAGTGTGAAAATTAAGTGTATTACTATTGTCCATAGATGTAAACTCTATAAACTCAATAGAAAAATACACTAACCCAAATTGTCTCTCTAGCCAACAATATCATCCTGATGCTTTTTGGAGAAAAAAAAATGACAAGAGACAACTTAGAAGAAACTGTCCGATTTCTCTGACTCACATGGCTTTATTAATGCTTTTGTGTGGGTCCACAGAGAAGCACGTAAAAATAACCTGAAGGCTAAAAGTAGTGAACTTTACAGAAAGAGAGAGAAGGAAGATGACCTGATCCACTTGTCAGTTATGACAAATTAGTGTTGCTCTAAGGTCACTTTGAGTTATTTCCACCTGTATGAGGCCTGTATTTGCTCCCCTCTCCTAACAGGATGTTAGTAACCTTTTCATAATGGCCCTCCTTACTTGTTTTCTTTTCTTCAGACATATGACACATCCTGCTGTTTTACCTAGGCATTCAGAAGGCTTTAGCATGCCTTCTAATCATAGCATATTAAACAACAAGCAAACATTCATGTCTTGATTCAAACTAAAATATTAATGTCACTAAATTATTTTCCAGAGAAATATTGCGGGTATTTATTTTTATTTCATTTATTTTCTAGAGAAAGCATTATGGCCAACACCCCTCAAATGCGTAATCACTGTATGAAGGAATCACATCAAATACGACTTTTTCTGCCTGCTTCCCTACCACCTGCTTATATTGTGACTTATTGAAAATCTATTAGCTACTTACTATCAAACTAACAATAGCCATTTAAATATGTAAGTGAGAATAAACATAGGGGTATTATCTGTTTCACTTGTTCATTCTTTAAACTTATTTATGTCATTTACACGTGTACCCTTGATTTTGTTCTGTAACTACCTATCTATATGACAAACAAAAATAGTAATGAATTCTATAAACTTATTTGGGACATAATTTATTTGTAAGACTGTATGAAATACAGTTTCGTTACATCATACAATGCTTTTACATTCAAGGGATTAGCATCCAATGCCAGGTTCACTTTGCAAGGTCAAAAAATAATTCAGATTTGGAACATGAACACTTTAGAATCTGATTTAAGAAGCAACAGCAGAATGTTAGGCAAGAATTTGAAATCTTCTTAAGACTATTCCTTTATAAACTGTCTGTAGATGAGAAATACATTGCTATGAAAAATACATATGCTGTACATTTTATGTTCAAGAGTTTTAGGATAGAAACTTTGGAGAAGTTTTTATTAAAAAAAATGAAGAAGTACTTTATTTCAAAATATATCAAATGCCTTTATGAAAACAGAGGTAAGTCTGTTCTAATTTAGTATGAAATGTAATGTAGAGACCCGCTGCCCCTGTATTATTATTTATTCTTCATATTGTGGCAGAGGTCATTATGCTGCATATTGTACAAACACCCAGAAATAACACTAACTGCCAACAGTACTAAGTAACAGAATATTCTATTACTGAAAGCACAGTAGTAAGAGAAGCTCTGAAAGGCTTCTCTTCAATTAAGTGATTGATTTTGCACTGATACAACATATTTACACACACTCTTTCCTCTCCCCTACTCTCACTCACATCAAGCCATGGGCATATGGGAAAATAACCCTATTCTCTGACATGCATCAGTACCAAGAAGTGTTGAGTTAATCTATACTGATGTATTAAAAATAAGTACAAACAAATCCTGTAAGTGATGTCACAATTACCTAAAAAGGCACTATAGATAACGGCTCTTCTCAGAACTCCATAAAACTGTGAATAATCCCATGGAAGCAGACTAAGACTTGCTCACTGGCCACATGGTATGCCAGTCATAGAGACAGCCTAGATCAGGTTTACCAGTTTCTCTTTCTACACCGTAAGGGCAAAGATATCTTTCAGAATGACTGTTAGATTCCTAAAAAAACACAAGCACATCATAATTTTTATAATTATGATCATTTATTACTCAGTCTATTCTTAATTTTTTATGAAGTGATGGAAAGTAAAGCTTGACAAGCATAAAAGATTAACAAGAATAACACAACAGCCCTGACAATTGTGTATCAGGAGACAGAGCAAATCTCCTGATGTTTCAATTTATTGCAACATAATTTTTTTTCCTGGCTTTATTATAAACTATTTTGTTTTGTAAACCTTTTTAGTTGTTGTGAAAACTCTTGTGAATCTGTGAAAGCTCTTTCTGAAGAATAAATGTAGGTGAATAAATAAATAATAAATATAAATAATATTTAATTAATATTTTAATTAATTAATAATTAATTTAATAAATAAATATAAATAATAAATATAAATAATAAATAAATAAATAAAGAATAAATAAATAATACAAATAAATGTAGATCATACAGAATGGAATTCCAAGTTACAGCCTTAAAATTAGATTGCACAATCTATATTTGTTTTGGTGAGCAGCTGCTTACTCAAGCAGTCCTAGAGGCTAAACTCAACAAATTGATATTTCCTCATGCACTTCCTCCAGTACTGATAGGTGCATTATTTGTCCCTTGACTACACAGGTCAGCTAAAATTTTCTTACCATTTCACTACAAAAGTATAGATGTGTAACACTGAAATGACCAATTTCAACATACGCTATCCAATCAATTTGAGATTTTCCTACTTTATACATCAGGAAAGAAAATAAACACTATTCACTGGCAGGCTTCACATAGAATTACTGTTGCTACCAAATTAGGAATTCTAAATGCTTGATTCCTAGTAGGTTACCAGAATCATTAACCTCTTTAACCATAAAGAACAACGGACCTTTACATTGCTAGCTGATCTAATACTAACAAATGAATACTTGAATCTCAACTATTTACAGGTAAATCACTGTTCATCTGTAAAATTTGCTGACTGAATCTGTTAAAAGTCATTGCAGAGCTTAATTAGCTGATCAGCTGATTATTTGCTTATGCTATTCTTAAATTTTTAAATTTAACACAGAGGAAATATTTATTTTTGTTGGTTTGCATGTGAGTACAACTCATTTTTTGAAAATATTTACCAAGAACTTGGATTTGTTTAATCATATTTTACCAGGTGATTATTAGCCTTGCCAAATCTGCCTGGAATCAAACTTAAACGGTACTTTGCAAGCCATGTAGGTGTTGCTGATATATTCTCTCACTGTGACAATTTTGCTTCCTATAGGATGAAACATTGAGTGCCCAAAGAACAAGTGTTAGTTTCAGACCTGACAAGCAAGTACAGTGTCCCACCTACCTACACATGAGCAGTAAAACATACTTAATACGCTGGGCAACTGGTCACCAAGTTCTGTGTGGAAGTTGTAGGGTGTTCTTGCATTCTACTGTCTCATCACGCCATCCTTCCAGAAAGCTGTACTAAGGGCACTGTATTAATGAGCAAACCTTGACAAGACTTTATTTCCTTCCATGAGCAAGTGGGGAAGCTGGGGGAAATTGGGTCGGAAGGAAACACGATCGTCATTTTGCTCCGTTTTCTGCCAGCGAAGGGAGCTGACTGGAGAGGGAACGTGCTTTGCCTGGCAGAGGGCTGGTAGCTCACTCCCCACTTGGGCAAAGCTCAGGGGAAATATGATTCAGAGAACTGTGTCTGAGTCACCGCTTCTTCTCCAGCCCCTTCCCAACTGTGAAGGCTGCATTTTGTCCCGAACTGGGAACTACAAGCGAAGATTCCACCTCACCCTGCATTTTGAAGTGCATCAAGGAGTTCGTAAGCATGGGCTTTCCGAGGGGCACCACACACGTTATGTTCTACTGAGCATTACTTCACTTTGCAGTCAGTAAACAAGACTAGTATATTTCATATTGACAAAAAAGGCAACCACCCACTGCTAACGACTTTGAACGGTAAAACAGCATACTTAGTATCGGTGTTTTCTAAAATGTCTATCCTGTCCTGCCACACATTTAAGATAACTACATATCTATATAGAAGATATATCCATCGCACGTATGGGAAGCCGAGACGTCAGTTACCTAAAGCGTACAGAAATCCCGCCCCCCAGACCCGCGGCGGGTCTGACGGGGCTCCCGAGGCGGCAGCGCCAGGGCGGCGGGACCCCCGCGACCGCTCTCGCGAGAGCGGCTGAGGCCTGGGCGTTGCCACAGCAACCGCCCCCTTCGCCCCCCCCGCGCCCAGTACCGCGGTGGGCGCTGCGCCCGGAGCCCGGCGGCGGCGCACTCGGGAAGGGCCTTGTCACCCCGCCAGCTCAGGACGTGGGTCCGTCCGGCGGCCATCGCCCTCCCAGCAGGAGCTCGGCCGTGGTGTCCGTGTCCTCTGCACTCGGCAGAATGGACGTGGCAACCCAGAGCAAGCTCCCACAACAACACGCAGCCGCCCAGGTCTCCGTGCCAGAGCCCGTCGCTGGTGAGCGATGGCGGCAGTGGGAACAGTCATTTGAGGTGTCACCAAGGGCACGATCTGCTCAGCCTCATGGCAGAGCTACGGGAGGAAGCAGACGGGTTAAGGAGCATCAGGGAATATGAGAAAGACTGGTGGAACCATGCCTTGCCCTCCCTGAGACCGAAATGGGAACAGCCACCAGAAAAACCCAAGATCAAGGGTATCACAGAATCATAGAGTGGTCTGGGTTGTAAGGGACCTTAAAGATCACTTAGTTCCAGCCCCCCTGCCCTGGGCAGGGACACCTCCCACTAGACCAGGTTGCTCCAAGCCCCATCCAGCCTGGCCTTGAACACCTCCAGGGATGGGGCAGCCACAGCTTCTCTGGGCAACCTGGGCCAGTGCCTCACCACCCTCAGGGTAAAGAATTTCTTCTAATACCTGATCTAAATTTCCCCTCTTTCAGTTTAAAACCGTTACCCCTTGTCCTATCACTACCCTCCCTGATCCAGAGTCCCTCCCCATCTTTCCTGTAGCCTCTTTAGGTACTGGAAGGGGCTCCAAGTTCTCACCAGAGTCTTCTCTTCTCCAGGCTGAACAACCCCAGCTCTCTCAGCCTGTCTCCATAGCAGAGGTGCTCCAGCCCCTGGATCATCTTCATGGCCTCCTCTAGACCCGCTCCAACAGCTCCAGGATCCTGCATCCTCCCCCGACCAGGCAGAAGGCAGTAGCTTAAAGGAGAGAAGTGCATGGAGTCAAGTCCACGCCATGGCAGGATCCTGGACCTGCTGGAGCGGGTCCAGAGGACCATGTTGACCATGACTAGATGAAAAATTCAATACATCTCGCTGTACAGATGAGATAGAGTTCTTTCTCTCTTATACCAAAAAGAAAAGACAATTTCTGTCAATTAGACAATAAAAGAAAATATAGAAGCTAAATGAAAATCACACCACATAAAACTGCCTAAGCAATAATCAGTTCATTAAGCGTGGCTGTGGTTAAGACAAGTAAATGCACACTCATTCCCTGAGACAGGTATTGCTGGAGAAATTCAGGTTAAAAACAATCTGACCTCCACTGGTATTCAAGTATTGACTCTCAGACTGAAACTGTCATCAGAAAAAGCCAGTACTTCAAACACACAAATGCGGTTTGCAAACTTCTATTTGCTGCCTTTACTGCTAAAGAAACCTCCATCAGGAAAGGAAGACACAGATTACTTGCAACTTCCCGAGTCAAAAAATGAAAGGCAAATAAATTATTTTTTTTTAACCTAAGGCATTTTTATAAGTGAGGATGGAGATAATAATTGCAGAAGCTATATCTAGCATAAAGCTGAAATTTCTCATTTATAAACTGTCTAGAGGGTTTTTACTGTAACTTCCATTTTTTAAATAGAATAATTTTTTAAAATCAAAGAATTAAAGACATGCTGGCTAATCAATATGTAACACCTTTTCAGTAGATATGATATACTAGCAAAGAAGGTAATAGGAAAGGTTAATTTCCATTCAATTTGGGGAAAGGATGCTTTTCCTTTATGAAAACAGTCCTGTCTGCTCATTACGATTAATACTTGAAAACTGACACTAATTATACCACTTTTTATTTTCAGTTATATAAATGGGTATCTTTACTAAAGTCTGGTTGCTTTAGTAGTTTCCATATCTCTTACTAACCTGGACATAAGGCCAAAACCTGTGTATTCCAAAAGGGCACATTTATGTTTCTTTCACCAAAGTGAAATATGCAACTGCATAATATTTCACATAATCCCAAAGCTATCATCGCTATATAACCCAAATAGCAACTATTCATAAACAGGAAAAGAAATAGGCAGAATAATCTTACTATTCATTCCTGATCCAGTGAGAAAATGTTTTGCAAACTTGAGCATATGCCTTTGAAAACCAGCATTCTGTGGTTCTTTTCCCTGCATGGTGACACTATCCCCAATTATACAAAGCAGTAAAGAAACCAAGCGTCTGAGTATTTTCTGTACACAATTATGTGATAGGATTAGATAGATGGTGAAAGGAGTATAATGGAACAAGTAAACAACCAGATCTTCATTATCAGAGAGGTGCTCAGCACCCACAGCTCCCTCTAAATTAAACTGGGCAGCTCTTTAATATGTCTGCCTTTAATCTTTGTGCCTAAAAATCTTCAATTCAAATCTATACATTTTCATAAATGAGCATCACAATAAATGCTGTGAAGGTTCTGGTATGTTATTTCAACAGCAAGGAAGGTCTGGATGAGATAAATAAGAGATCATGTAGCTCACGCCTGGAAAATGCACGTTTAGGGGACTCTTGACACACAGTGGACGTAGGGAAAAAGAAAGCCCTCAGGTTGGCTTTTACAATGATTTTTATGTAACTCTTGATACCATAATACCTGAGGTTCTCAGTCATTAACAGATTTTATCTCCAAAACCACTCTTTTGAGAAAGGAAAGAATTATTACTTCCATTTAATGACTAAGGAAATGAAGAACAAGATAGACGGAGAGATTTGCCCAAGGATGTAGGGCAAACCTGCCGCAAACTGAAGCAATGGCTCAGAATTCCTGATCTGTGCCTTAAAGAGAAGGCATTTTTGTCCTCTAGATCTTGACTAAGCAACATCCCAATCATTTCATTTTCTCATTGCACTGACATACTACAAATGGGGAAGTTTCCCTGTTTGCAGAATAACCTAGCTATAACTGATTCATTTAAAACCGCTACTCTATTTGATTTCATGAGCTAACTTTGCCTCCTGTAAAAGTCACAGTATGTCCATCCTGAGAACAGAACCACTAAAAAGTTAAAGAGTGCAGGCTACTTTAGAGATGTAAAGATAAAAATGAGACTTCTAGGGGAAGACTTTGGGCCACAAATATACATTATGAAGAATTACATTAATTTGTTTTGTGAACTAAGTTAAAACGGTTAATAAAATGTTAGAAAAGTATATACAAATTTATTATTAGTGAAACAGTGTAACACATAAAATTAAAAACTATGAAGCTTACCTTTCACTCAGCATCCTTTGGTTGCTAAGTACTTCTGGGATGATTTTATTCTAAATTTCTAAATTACAGGGAGGTAATCTGGAGTTCCTTTCCTTTTTATGAACATGTCATGTGCAAGACTGAACTAGAATTGTATTTTACTACTCAACAAAACTGATTTCTTTTTTGTCTTTTATCGGGTAATTACTCCTGTAGATGCAACTGAGGATGGGCATAATACTGGCTGGTGAAACTAGAAGAAATGAGCAACAGATCATGCGACATTGTGTCCAAAACCATCTACCTCTTAGCTGAATTAATAATATTGCTCTTTGTGGAATTTCACGGACACCTACAGGAACCCATTACTTGTCCCTCAACACTTCTGCAGCTGATGACATATATGGCCCTCCATTTGGCTCAACAGTACAACTACCAATCACTTAATTACTTCATATTATAGACATTATAGCCACTTGTGGAAACTATAATGAAAGAAATGGTTTCAAATTTCTGTTCTTTTACGGTGCCTGCCTCATGCAGGCACTTGGTAGGGTAGAAAGAGCAAATAAATGAAACACAAAGCAAACATACCTCCGGCTCTAAGAACTACAGGTTCTTCAAGTCTGGTGAAGATCAAGAGACATGAAGAGAGAATCTTGATTTCCCTTTACAGTTGCTGGAAGACAATGCAACCACAGTTAAGGAAGTATTTAATACTCAGGCTATGTTGGTTTCTGTAAGTAAAACTGAAGAATATAAAACTGACTCTATATAACAGCGGGGCACTGATTTTACAGAGTAAACTATTGTCTATGTGCTAGACTAGTAGCCAGAGAAACAGTGAGACAGAAACCTACAAAATTTGTAGAAGTTATAATAATTTGTGACATAAAAGATAGTAAAATTAGATCCTATCCCATGCCTAGACAATTATTTCACTAACGAAAGGATATCACATACTAAAAGGTATTCTTACATATTTTGTATGAGCTACAAAAATAAAAAATCACTACTACAGAAAATTGATAACTTTGATTAAATAATTGCATCAAAGACTCTAAACAACATTTCTTTGAAGAGAGATAAAACAAATGAGTTATTCTTCCTACTAATGAAAGCTGAGAAAGCATATGCAAATTAAAGATTAGTTTGCAGTTTGGGAAAGTATTTCCTAATAGTCACATGGAAAAACATGAACAATTTAAGTTTTCAGGAAGCCTAAGCACTCTGTTTAAGCCAGAGAAGGCCCATCAGAAAACTAAGTTTTTAGTAGCTCTGTTCTTCGCGGCTACCTGTGGGTCTGATCAGGCGCATCCACCCCAAAATTCTACATGACTGACTTATGCAGCCGTTGCTTTCTCAACTCCCTAGCAAAAACATTGTAATAGCAAAAGACTTTAGAAGAGACCAGAAAACACTGATATGTTTCTTCTTACATACAGAGACAGCTTATTCATAGTTACTGTCAAGCAAGCCTAGAGGTTGATGACTAAAAACACAAACACAAACAAAATAGAAAACCCAAGCCCTTTCTTTCAAATTGTTTCCTTTCTTCCTCCCACACGTATCCTTCAGCAACCAGCTAGAATAAGCATGCAATAAACACAGTTCACCTTGCTCTATAGTTTCAAGGCTTTTAATATATTTAAAATTTTAAAACCACTTTAAATTTTCATGTAAAAGTACAGAAAGAAATCCGAATTATGTATGGAAATGCCCAAGCAATCTCAGCTCCACCCAACCAACAGACCACATAGAAAAGAATGAAAAATAAAAGGAATACATCTTCAAAAACCAGTTTAATTCTACCAGGGACTATCAACAATATAATGCAATATAATTGTATAGCTATTGCAGGATAGCACTGCATGGCAGAATCGACGTTATTGGGGTGTCTGGTTATGTATTTTCATACTAACATGTCTGAATTTCTTTAAAAACTAAACTTAATCTCAGTTTCCTAGTGTTTATATAACTACATTTCTGTAGTTACAACTTATTCACTGTATTGCTGTAACACTTAGGAACTATAATCATGGACAAGAACATATTGTGTTGGATGCTGTGAAAACACAAAACAAGATTGCAGTTTAAACACATGAAGAGCAGGCAGCAAACACAGAAAATGGAAAAAGAAATAACAAGGCATTAACAATCAATATCGCAAGTACACGATTTGGTGTACCAGCTTCCAAACGGAGTTACTGGAGACTCCAAGATATCTTTTCCCACATCTGAGGGGCAGAATGAAAGAAAACACCAAGCTATTTATCCAGAAATTTAACAAGTGGGTGGTGCAAGTCGGTGTCAGGGATTGGCAAGAGCTGCCATCTCAATAATGAATCATCGGTGAGGCTGACAAAAAACAACCTTGAACGCGAACCGAGTCCATCCTGCCTGGCTGAGGGAGAAGGGAGAGGTGGGGACAAGACACATGGACAAAGCCACTGGGTCTTTGCAGTTGTAGTATGGAAACAAAGGTTATTTTTACACTTATATAACTGATATACGTAAAGCCCTAACTTTAATGTACCTGTGGCAGGAGCACTCGTACTAAACACGCGAAGGCAGCAGGGCCTGCTCGGAGCCGGGTGTGAGGGGAGCTGCCCCCGACCTAGGCCTGCGGATAGGTCACAGAACCTCCGCGCTCCCCTCGCAATTAAACCCCGCCATTAGGACGCCGGCAAAGGAATTAATTAACATCGTAAGACAGCGCGGCGGAGTCCTGCCGAGGGCCCGGCGCGGTTCCACCCGCCCCAGACATGGCGTCAGGGCCGCCGCTGCGCCCGCGGCCCGGCTGGACGGGGAGGGGGGGCTCGACGGCCCCTCACCCGTCGTGTTTCCACCTAACACTCGGTGATGACGTCACCCGCCCCACAGGGGTGACGCAGGCCGCTCACGTGCCCAAACCGAGGCTGGCCAGCCCCGAACCGCCACAAGCGTCACGCGGCACCCGCCTCCAACGGCCGCCCGCGCGCCGCCAGGTTGTTTACTCCCTGCGCCGCCGGGCGCGCCCGCTCACCCCTCCCGCCCTGCCGCCACCGCCCCGCGCGCTCAGCGGGCCCCGCCCAGCCTCCCCGCGGGCCAATCGGCTCTTCCCAAAGGCAGCCGGGCGAACGCAACGTCAGCCGGCAGCTCTCACCGGACGGGACTTTGCCGCCGATTGGCCAACGGGCCCGCCCGTCTCCCCAAGGCCCCGCCTTCCGTTTTACTCGCGCCGCCAAGCACGCACCGCCCCCCACCCTCGTCTCCCCGTCTCCCCCCCTTCCCCGCGGTGTGTGTGCGGCGCGGATTCGCTGGCGCCCCGGCCGCTCATCCCTCTCCGCCAGTCAGCGCCGGCCCCGCCTCCTTCCCCGCTCACCCCTCTCCAGCACAGGAAACACCCTGCCCCATCGCCGCCAGCCCGGGGCCGCCGCCGCCTTCCATTGGCTCGCCGCGCTGCCCATCCGCCATAGCCCCTCCTCCCCGGGACGGTACGCCGCGAGGCCCGCCCTCCACCACCTGATTGGCTCCTTGTGGACTGACTGCCGTTTCCTATTGGCTCCTCCCGCCGCCACTCCAGCCGGCTCCCCGCTGCCCCCCTTCGCCCCGCCGGCTCCGCCCCACCACCGGCCGGGGCCCGCCCCCGCCGCCCGCCCGCCCCTCCGCGGGGTCACGTGATGTTTTCGCCGTGGTGCCGCCGAGGCCGCCTGCGTGAGTGCGAGTAGCCGGCGGGAGGGCGCGGGCGGGGGGCGCGCAGGCAGGCACCGCCCGGCACCGCCCGCTCCCCATGCGCGGCCCGCTCCCCCGCTGAGGGCGGATTCCCGCTGTCCGCCCACCCCCTCCCTCCTTCCCCCCCCCCCCCCCCCCCCCCCCCCCATCCCCGTACCCCTTCCCCGGGCGCTCCGGACCCTGCCTGGCCCCTAAGATGGCGAGTGGGATGAATGGCCCGGGCGGCGGCGGCGCGGCGGCCGGGGCCGGCGAGGAGGAGCCGGTGGCCCGCCACACGGGAGGCGGAGCCGCGCCTCAGCAGGAGCCCGGCGTGCCGGCGGGCGAGGGGGAGCCGGCGGCGGGCGAGGGCGGCCGCTGCCCGTCCCCTCAGCCCCACCACCTGCTGCTGCTACTGCGGCGCTCGCCCAGCGCCTCCCTCTGCCCGGCGCCGGAGGCCTCCCCCGCCGCCGGCCGCCCCGCGAGCCGAGGCGGGCAGCCCCCCCCGGCGGGCCGCGGCCTCCCCCCGTTCGCCGCCGGCGAGGACGTGAGGAAGTGCGGCTACCTGCGGAAGCAGAAGCACGGGCACAAGCGGTACTTCGTCCTGCGGGCCGAGAGCCACCTGGCCCCCGCCCGGCTGGAGTACTACGACAGCGAGAAGAAGTTCAAGAGCAGCTTGCGGGCGGCGGGGGCCGGCGGCGGGGCGGCCTCCCTCTGCTGCCCCCCGCCGAAGCGGGTCATCCCCCTCTACCAGTGCTTCACCGTCAGCCGGCGGGCGGACGCCAAGCACAAGCACATCATCGCCTTGTACACCAAGGACGAGTACTTCGCCATGCTGGCGGAGAACGAGGCCGAGCAGGAGGCCTGGTACCAGGCGATCAGTGAGCTCATGAGCCAGAGCAAGAGGGGCTTCCTGGAGCAGGAGGACCACGCTGATCAGCAGGTGGACGAGGATGACGAGCACTATGGGGCCGCCCTCAGGCCCGGCACCGTCTTCAAGGAAGTATGGCAGGTCAACGTTAAACCCAAAGGGCTGGGACAAACAAAAAACCTTACTGGAGTATATAGGTTGTGCCTCTCCAGCAAGGCCATCCACCTTGTCAAGCTCAACTCGGAGGTGCCCTCCGTCCACTTGCAGCTAATGAATATTCGCCGCTGCGGGCACTCGGAGAACTTCTTCTTCATCGAAGTGGGCAGATCTGCCTCCATTGGACCTGGGGAACTCTGGATGCAAGTGGATGACTCGGTGGTTGCCCAGAATATGCATGAGACTTTTCTGGAGACCATGAAAGCTTTAAAGGCCTTTGCAGAGTTCAGGCCCCGGAGCAAGAGCCAGTCTTCTGGTGGCGGTAGCGGTACCAATCCTATCTCCTTCATCACCACTAGGAGGCACTTGGGCAACCTGCCCCCCAGCCAGACGGGCTTGCAGAGGAGATCTAGAACTGAGAGCGTTGCTGGGGGGACTCCTCCTACCACCAAGAGCAGCAACTCCTATCGTTTCAGAACATCCAGCGAAGGAGAAGGAACCATGACTAGACCTTTCAGGTCAGTGACTGGGAGTCTGATCCACCTGAATACTGCGAGGATGAATTTGGGCCGGCAAGAAGGGAGCGGAAGGTATGTGAGAGCCGCTTTCAGCTCATCTTATCACACCAGGTCTGCTTCGCTGCCTGTTTCTCATTTTCCCTCCACTACAAGTCCCATCAGTGTTTCTTCCAGTAGTGGCCATGGCTCTGCTTCGGACATGTTGACCAGGCCATCTAGCTCATCTGTTTGTGGTTCCCCAAGTGATGGGGGATTTATTTCTTCTGATGAATATGGCTCCAGCCCCGGAGACTTCAGGTACTTTCGGGTCAGGAGTAATACACCGGATTCCCTGGGAAACACACCACCTATCAGAGAGGAGAACTGTCTGAGTGAGTACATGTCCATGAGTAAGCAACAGGCAGATGATGGCTCAAGAGATGATTATATGGAGGCTGACAAGTGTCTCAGGAAAAGAACTTACTCTCTAACAAAACCAACTTCTGTAGCAGTGCAGCAGAAGATGACACAAACTACAGCTTTGTTAGATGAAGATTCTGCAGGAAATCAAGGACGATTACTTTACTCTGAAACACCAAAATTGAAAGATAACCATGAATCAGAGTACAGTGATGCTAACCTTGATTCCGTATGTAACCAAAGTAGGAGTAAAGCCAGGGATGATGGCTACATGCCAATGATGCCAGGAGTCGCATCTTCTCTGTCCAGCAACAGCGATTATTTGCCAATGACTCCTAAAAGTGTGTCTGTTCCAAAACAGATTAACAATTCATGGTCACCGTCTCAGGTTGACTCCAGAGGATATATGATGATGTTTCCAAAGGCTAGCTCTTCACCTGTACGAAGTCCTTTAACTGGATTTATTTCTAAAGGGAGTAATGAGAAGATCATAAACAATGAGTATATGGATATGTCACCTGGTAATTCAGCTCCAAAGCACCCCAGTGATTCAAATTATATTCACACTGCTTCTGTTTCCAAAGGTTTCAGTTCGTATTTTTCTTTGCCCCGAAGCTTTAAGGCGTTATCAGGACAAAATGGTGACAACAGTGAATATGTTCCAATGTCTTCACCTGGAAAACTCTTGTATGGTGGACCAGAAAATGTAAAAGGGGTCAACAGTGAGGCTCTGGCTAATGGCATCTCTAAATCGCCGGCGGTGAAAGGTTCAGAGGATGCACTTGGGCAGAACAGGGCTACCAGGCCCACAAAACTCCCCCTAGGTACAAGAGGGAGTAATACTATCCCAAGGATGTATGATCGTACAGTTCCACCTGAGCCAGCGAGTCCCGGTGAATATATAAATATTGATTTCAATGAAAAGGCAAGTAATACACCATATTCCTTATCTGCAGAAGGATCGCCGTCATCTCTAGGCTCAAGTAGCGACCACAGACAGTCCCCGCTTTCTGATTATATGAGTGTTGACTTGGATGTACAGTCACCGAAAGTAGCAAAGGAACTGTCCAACTCTCTAACAGATATTTCAATTTATGCAAGTTCCAGTATTCCTAGAAACCAACCAAATCCTGACTACGCTAGGCTTTCATTTGGTACTGCTTGTGTTAGCACTGCAAGCAACAGGACTGATGACTACACGGAGATGACGTTCAACATGGCAGCAACACCACCGCGGCCGTTTGCTGCCGAATCTGATGACGGTGTAAAGATCGATAGCCCTTCTTCCATAGTTAATAGGCTGTGCATTGTTGATCGATACGCTGGTAGCAGTAGCTTCTCTGTTCCCAGCTCTGAACCTCCTATGGGACCGAAAGTGATTCGAGCTGATCCTCAAGGCAGGAGGAGACACAGTTCTGAAACGTTCTCTTCTGCCGGGACTGTGACCACCTCCTCCTCCTCCTTCTTTACTGATAGTAGCAAAAGACACAGCTCTGCCTCATTTGACAATGTTTGGTTAAAACCAGATGAAAACATTTCTGATGGTCAGGAAAGCAAAATGTCCAGGGATACCTCAACTGGATTTCAGAACGGCTTAAACTACATCGCTCTGAATTTACGCGATGATCCTATAAGCTGTGAGGCGAGTACGACAGCGCCAACTTGCCATCTCCAAAATGGTACTTCAGGTTTGGACAGTGGAGCTTACGTAAGCATAGATTTCAGCAGATCCGATGGTCTGAAGTGTAACGCTGCGAGAAAAGGTTTGTAACTTTAAAAGCACTTTCCTTTCATGCTTGCTTAACTGTAGGATTAGGTCCTCCACCTAATACTAAAATGAAGTCTCTGGAGTAGGGTAAATGTTGTTTGTAATCTTCTGGTACAACCAGTCTTGTTGCAGCGCAGCATCCTAACTGCTGAACAGAGACGAAAGGGGACATGGTCCTTGGCCTAAAGGATTTATGTGACTCTTCTGGGCTGTTATCAAACTGTCATCTGCTTTGTTTTTTTTATAAAAGAATCTTGCTAGTATAAACATTAATCGTATTTTATATTGTGAATTCTTGTCCTGAGGTTATGGTAACTTTTTTTTTTCCCCCTTCACTTTTGTTTTCCTCTTCCCTTCTTATAACTAGATGACTCTTCACTTTTTTTTTTTTTTGGTGACCTTGATATTTTGTAATTTGTCATGGATAGGGAAGGCTGAAAATTGCTAAACTGGGTTCAGACATCCAGATTTGGGCATTAGATTGATTTCTTTCAATAAATGTGGATGAAATGGATGTTTTAGAGACTTTTATGTGCATTTATTTAGTTTAATCTTATGTGAACAGAACTCAAGTTTTTTCCCTTGAAGGTTTGGTGTGTGCTCCTTTGAACTCTGATCTACAAAGTATCCCTGTATCCTGTGGAGGAGCCGTCTCCTGGTGGCTGGGCAGGGTGGTGGGGGGCTCCTCCAGCCCTTGCCCTCCACCTTCACCACCTTCCAGGAGTGGTCCAAGGGCTTAGCAGAGCTGTAACCCTTCGCTGCTGTACAGAGGGATCTGCCTTTTGTGTGGTGGGTAGGGAATGCCTGGAATAGAGGCAGAGCAGGCTCTGAGGGGTGTCTCCCAGGTCTGAAACTTCCGACAGCAGGCTGCTAGCTTTCAAGTCATCCGTGGTGTCACCCAACTTAAGGTAACGTGTTGAGGTGTGCATAAAAAATAAGGGTGTTGGAGGTGGGGAGGAAGAATATGTGAAAGAGGAGGGATGCTCCTATTAGTATGATAAGCTCTTTGCTCTCATGGTGGGAGCAAAAAATAGTACTGAGCTGTTGGTGGTATTATTGCATGTCCAGGCGCTGCATTGCACCGTAACTTTGGAAGTATAATCCTTATTTCGGTATTAGTGACCCACTGAACTCCTTATAGTAATTCACCCACTCGGGTAGCAAACTGTACGTGTTGGAAATGATGTTTTCCTCTCTTTGCAAATGTATGTGTAGTCAATAATTGATGAGTACTAAGAGGAAATATTTAATCGCTGTTGGACATTGATATTTGTCTACTTCTCTGTCAACAGAGAAAGCAGTAAAGGGGCAGGCTACTGCTAGCTTTTATATTTTTAATTGCAATCTTAAACACTGAAATGATAGGGTTTTTTTCTAGTTTTACTTTAAAACTAAGTGTCTAAAGGCAGAAGGTGTATTGCAGGAGCTTAAAATTTTGTAGCCTTCAATAGTGGAAGGTATAAGCCTGACTCAGCTCGCATGCCATTTGAAGTCTGGCAGCACTGCTTGGGGCTGCTCAGAAATGTGTGGTTTGCCTCAGTGGTTTTTTTTCCTCTGCTTTGTTTTGTTGGTTGGAATCAAATTTAGAAGACGTTGAAAGTTGCCAGTCCAAGAAGCGCTTACTTCCAAAGTTAGTCTTTCAGCACTTCAAAGATTTGTCTGCTAAGTCAAAGGCATACTGATTGCCGGAACTGATTTGTAGTTTGGGGGGTTTTTCCTTCTTTTTTTTTTTGTTTAGGTTTTTTCTTTCTCTTTTTTTTTTTTTTAAAAAAAAAGCACCCCCAAAGACAGCAGAATTCCTATTTGATCTTATTCCCCTCATATGACTACAATCAGTGTTATAAAGTAAAATTTCTTACAAAATGGAGGGAAAAAGCCCAACAGATTATTTCCTTTCAGCTGTACTGTAAATATTACGATTAAAAATATTTTTCAAGAGCTAGTGTGTCTAGAAATAGTGCTTATGTGAAACATTTTGCTTACTGCTGCTACAGCAAAATATCTACAGCCCTGTGCTTTGGGCTTTCCCCCTCTCTATTACAAGCTGCAGAGGGGCAGGAGACTTAACAGCTGCTGATTTTGCTGTGAATTGATGTTTTCTGGAAATGAAACATGCATTAAAATGAAGTGAAAGAAACTCTGTGCTAAAACCATAGACATTGGCAGGAAATTAGGTATGAGAATAGTAAGAGCTTAGGTTGGTGTTTTTTTTTTTCTAGTCCTAAAAAACCCCGCAGAATTATAAAACACTGCTCCAAAACAAGGCCTAACAGTTTTCTATAAACACAGCATAAAATATTTCTGGTATATAGTAGGAGGGCAGGTGGGGTGTTGACATTGTTCACTTGTAGGTGGCTCGTGGAGGGGTGAACAGATTTCGGAATAGTCCAGGCTAAAAGTAGCTTGCCAGGCTTGAATACAGTGGTGTAAATTGGGGGAGTATATCCGTTTCTTAGGAATGACTTTAAATTCTTGTTTGTAAAGATACCAGTTCTCCTTCACGCACTAAATCGTGTCTCTGAGCTATAGCAAGCATAATTTTAGAAGTCTGTATTTAAACAGCTTATCAGTTTCTACTGCCATAAAGCTTTTATTTTAGTATTTAAAAAGTTTTTCTGTAGTTCAGAAAATCCCTTTCACATTCTATTGTGAATAGTGAAAATAAAGCTTCACTCTTAGACCTGAGGAGGTGTAGTGTGCCTATGTGTAATTGAGATTTTTATTACTTCTGGAGACTTTTAGCAGAACTGAGCGCTGTCTTTTCTTTCCCTCTACGTCCCACTCTTTCGGTCTCTTTGCCTGAAAAATGCTCTGTGGTTAAATCCATTCTTAAGAAAAATGTTTAGCAGATGTGTTTACCCTTTCTTTACTGCCTAGAGCGGAGCTATCCCGTATTTATTAAATACTATCAGGTAGAGAACTTTTATCTCTTCTTCCTCAATTGTAGTTTTACTGGAAGGAAAACACTTCTCAACCTCGGGTTGTTTGCTTTTCTGTTTTGTTTTTGTTTGCTTAAGTGGAATACAGTGTTCTGTGAGTCAGCTGTGCTCTCTTAACTGCTGAGGGTGGGAGAGTGACTTCCAATGCATCACTGCCCCCTCATTGTAATTCCCAAACTACTTCTGGTTCAGGTTCACTGATGTGAATCCAACTTCTTTTTTTTTTCCTCTCTCCTCCATTCATGACATAGATGGAGGAGGGGGAGGGCACTGACTTGAAATGGTAAATAAGCCTGACCTGTTATTAAACTTTTATTTTAGGTTTAAGCAAAATTGAGCTCAGGTTTTATGTTGATAATGATGATGATATGAAGAATATAAGGTTCTGACTTCCAATGCTCGAAGTTTAAAGAGGTCATTAGCAAAACAGTTTCATCACAAAATTGTTACACAATATTGAAGCAAGCGGTTTGCAGTTTTGATTACATGAATCTGAGTCATGAAATTTTGTGCTAGGAGTACAGAACACTAAAGCTACTTCAAACAGGGCTTAGCTAATGTATACCTTGTTATTGGACCTGGTAGAAACTGAGGAGGATAATGAGAATGGGGCGTTAATAAACTGCATAATGGGTCCTGTATAATGCGAGTTTCTTCAGACTTAATTAGAAATATTAAACCTGCAAAGATACCCCAAAACCAAAACAGACTGTTCAGAGTAAATGTAATGTTCAGTTTAATACCAGCCCACCTATTTTACACCCACTCTTTAATCTTACGGCTACCTGACATTCTAACACTATGGTAAGATATTATTTCAGAAGTTCTCTAAAGTGCAGGATTATAATTTAAATGTTCCTCACCTTTTTAATCTCCCCTGCGCTAGCCCAGGTGAGAGTGTTGTGGACATTTCGGGGAGCTGAGAGGAAGGAAAACAAGTACAGCTGTAAAGCAAAACCTGTGTTCCAAGTTGTCCAGATCCTTTATGGAAACTTGCATATTTCAAATGCAAAATCTTGAAGAATGTAACAAACAATATACACTCTGAGAAACTCAGAAGCTGGAAGTTTTAGCTGTTACTAATATAGTAAATTACAATGTACGGGATCCCAGGCAAATAACTGCCCCTTTTGGTTTCAGACTAGTGGTTTTTAAATGTTTGCTTGAGACTGAGGCTGTGTTGTATTGGCAGAAGACTGAAGGCATGGGCCCATGTGAAAATAGCTCGCAGAACCCTAGTGAAGCACAGCCGAACACTGCTGCTTGTCCTACATCTTTGAAGTAATGCCGGGATAATAATTCTTAAAAAAAAAATACAGCAAACAAACCCAAACCATTTTAATCGTGCTGTAACAGATGCCACTTTAACAGTCTTGAGTGACTTACAGCTATGCTTAAAAATACCCAGGGTAACTTTCTCAAGTAGTATATGAGCTGCTGAAGGCAGAACAGATTTTTGCCGTGCAGCGTGGGAGTGAGCTAATTATGACATATTTGACCAAGAATCAGTTGGGTTTTACTTGTGCTTGGGTGAGAAACTGAGACAAGAATGTTCCCCTGCCATTGAGAGAGAACGCTTACTTTAGTCAGTGTTGAAATACTTTAGGAAATCAGCTTTCCAGACCCTAAATCCATAGTTGCAGCTATGGTCGTATGTGTCTCTCTTGGAAGTCTGAAACTTTCTGCCTGTAGGTGAAAGCACCGCTGCAGGGGGCTCTGGGTGTAATCTGGTACCGGTTCAAACTGCCTTTTTCTTTTTCTTTTATTATTTTTGTAAGTCTTTTGGTGAAATCTTAAATGTGCTATTTTAACTTTCCCTCTAAAACTTCACAATTTCCCGTCCTGCCTTCATGTCCGTCCCTTGTGGCTTTGGGTGGCAGGTGGGAGTAGCAGAAGGTGTGGGTGCTCGCCCAGTCCTTCCAGTGTCTGTGTTCCAGCCCAGGAGTACTAGGGTGGTTTGTCACTTCCTATTTCTTAGGAGCTTTTTGTATGTCTGGTGGCATGTTAGCAGTAGGTAGAGTGTGTTTGGTTTTTTTTCTTTTTTCTCTGCATACACTCATTTTTTTTATGAAAGGACCTTTAAGTTTTCTTCATATTCATCACTGGGGGGAGGGTCTATACCTTGAGGTTTTGGATGGTTCTAAAAAGAGCTTACAGTACTGTGTTGTACCTTGGTGCCTGTTTGTGTGCTCTGTTTGTGGATCTGTGGCGCTCCCAAAAACATGCTGAATGGTGTCCAGTATGTTGATTGCCCTAACAAGTTTGTTTTTCTGATCCGAAGCGGGAAACAAACTCTACAATTTTATTTTAAGAACTGTTGTGATCAAATGTGGCATTCTTCAACTCAAAGGAAAATGGAGTGATAAAACTAAAAGGCAGGTGAGAGAGAGAGAGTCAAGCTTTCTGGAGCCTGGGGATGTATTATTACTGCTGTTTTGTCCTAAAAATGCAGCATTATCTTATGACTCATCCTTAAATGGTATGTAATGACTTGGCTGGAGAGCTGTCCTATGGCTCACCCTTTCTTGTGACTTTTTTTCGCGTTTAGCTTTTGCATATTAACAACAATCCAATGATCGAGTTGCAGTGTTGTCTTGCAGGTTAAAGCAATGGCTATTCGAGTTTTAATCGAGCCCTGCGTCTCCGGAAAGGTCACTCAGCTTAGGGACGGTTACGATTTAGTTGAGAACCTATAGGGATTTGTGACATACTTGAGGGCAGTGGGGAGACAAAGGTAAGTGAGCCTGACTCATCAAAAGCATTTTGGAGGTGTTGCTGAGTATCTTATCTAAAGGATCTTGAGCATGTAAGTGTTTGGATTTGTGGAGATTTTGCTTCAGGTGTAGCATTACCCCAAGAGCAGCAGTGTACTACAGTGTTAGCAAGAATTTTCTGCCCTGGTTAAGTAATGAGCTGTATCTTCAGGGGCAAAGGTTGCGTATTTCAAAACATTATTTTTCTGTTAATTTATCTGTATGGCCGGATGCTGACAATTCAGACTGCTTCTGTGTGTGCTGTGTGCCAGTGATTAGTGAGTTAAGTGTAAGGTCTAATCTTTTTTAATCTTCTGAGAAGAAAGGGTTTTTGAAAGAGACGGCTTATGCTGAAATTAATACAGTTGAGGTTTGGCTATAATTCCAAGGTGATGATATAATTTAATGTGACTCAAGAAAATTGAAAACTTTTAAATTGCTACTAGAAGATGAATAGTGCTTGTGTTTGCTGTATAGCATATGTATATTATGAACATATATAAATATCAAATTGAATTATTATTTAGGGCATAAAATAGGTAAGAATAGTGTTTCCTTTTTGCTGGGGCATGAAAGGCTCATAAATATGCTACCTGCATGGAGAAAGGTTTCCCTTTTAGTATTACAGGATTTTGTGGAATGACTGAGGATACCAAAATGTTTGTTGTTTTTTTTTCTTTTTCTGAAAATGATGGGAAATAATACCAAAAGGTGTGCAAGAAACCTGGTAAAATTTGCTTCTAAATTTGAGGCACTAATGAATGATACCCTCCTTCCACAGGGAATAGTGCGATTCTGTTCCCATACTCATGCCAAGCCAGCTTGCTTTATTGTTTATGGCTCTTGCTGAAGAGCTGCATTTGCAGTATAACTTTTTTTGGTGCTGGATAGCCTGAGCCTGAGTCAGTTTTTGGAGAGTTCTTAGTGACAGTGAAGCAGATGCATCATTAGGTAACAGAACCTGTTGCATACTAGACCAAGAAAAACTATAAATGTGAGCCATGCGATATCTTATTTGTATGAAAACTCTGTTTAAGCTATTGACAGGCATTAGTGTTTCTGTAGTTATTGTGTCATTTAGACCTTCCCTGGTCTAAGTCACCAGAGCCTGTTTGTGGCTGGGTTGGCCAAGGACATTGTTCAGCACAAGGTGGATGCACGTAAAACTTCCATCAGTACAGATGAAGGAACGCGCTCTAAGTTCTGCAAGTCTAAAAGAATAAAGTTTCTTAAGTCTAAACCAATATGGCTTAAGGGGCCAAAAAGATGCTGTTTGCTGTATGGAATTTTTTTGTATTAGTCTGCTAGAAAAAATTGTAAGCTGTTTGGGTTTTCAGTAGTAACATCCACTGTTCAAACTTACAGAATATTTGCTTTTTGTTCCATGAGACACTTTGGGAGGTATTTGCCATCTATGTTTAATTCTGTGGTGTTTTTGGGGGGTGGGTGGGTCTTCTGTTTGTTTCTAGAACAAGGTGTTTTTAAGTTGCAGGTTATGGTGAACAGGAAATCAGTTAGAAATGAGTTGGAAAAAATGAACAGATTTGATCTTGAGGTCATTTGGACAACATTGCAACAGTGAGGCTGGTAACAAGAACTTGTCGCTCCAGACGCCATCTCTACTCGTTGCAGAACCTGAACAGGTAGGCAGGACGGAGGTGCCCTCTACCCTGCTGCAAATGTAAATGTGTTGGTCCCCATCTGAAGGAGCTTACAATTTAAAAGATGAAACTAAAGAGATGGATGAAACTTAATGTGCTGGGGTGGAGAGTCTGATAAAGATCAAGGCTGCTGCCATTGGCAGAGTGAAGATAAGAGTCGGCCTCGCAGAGAGATAAAAGGCTCCTGAGCGCGGTTGCAGGAGAGGAAGCTGGTAGAGGCACTTGGAAGGGAGCGATGGAAGGTAGTGAGCTATAAATACAGTGGTTGTAATGGTTTAAATGACTTGAAAAGAATGAGGTAAATGTCAGAACACTGGCCAGGATATTAATCTTGGTAAGAGGAATGTGGGCCAACATGTATCTCCAAGTTAGGAGCATGTCCCAGTGTTTACTTCTCCCTTTTAGATGTGGAATGTGATGATTTATTTTTTTTTCCTTTTTTCTTTCTGTAGGTTTTCCTGCAGTCTTGTGGCTGATAGGTTTGGTGCAAGCAGAGGTGCAGGAATGCATACGGGAGCCTAGCATCACCCTGTGCAGCATCCCATGGCAGCTAATGTCCCATGGACCTGCATCCTCTGTTCTTTATGAGACTTGGCTCCAGAAGCAGCGAGGGTGATGGTGCTGCCTTGGCGTTACTACTGGTTCCTTCTTGTTTTTGCAGGGGCTTTTTAGGTGGCATCTCTGGGACCCAGGCGATGTTCTAGCGTTGGGGAGGAGGCAGCAGCATGGCTTGGGAGATACATTCACCTCTAGGGTTTGTAACCAGCGTGTTGAGCATTTGGAGTCCAGCTCTGAACAGAGAGGTCTAATGGCACCCACTCACAGCTGTGGCGGTGCTTTGGCTGCTTGAGAGCAGGCTGTGGAAGCTGGAGTGCAAAAGGATAGCTTTGACGGGAGAAGGTGATTTTATTTCTGTGTCGGTGGATCAGGTTGAACAGACACCAGTGGTTGTGGGTGAGTCTGGAAGTGGTGGCAGCAGCCAGGCTTGATTTGCTGTTGACAGTGTAAGTGATTGAAATATTAATGCTGATGTGTTCCACAAGGTAAACACTTAAACAAGAGTTGCACACTGTTGATTAAAACTTGTCTGTGTGTAGACACAGTTCAGCTCTGTCCTTCGTGAGCTCCTGAGCTGCTCTGGGAAGCTGAAGGCCCTATCCTTGGCTCTTGTGCATGTGCTGTGATTTGAGAAGACCTCACTTCACGCACGCAGTGCAATCTGAACCCGCGTAAGCCAGGGGCCTGGGTATCCTCATGTTAATGCAGACTCAATAATGTGATAATTCGAAAATGTTAAAAATTGATGTGTGCCGCTGCTGTGTGTGGTAGCAGATAGTGGCTGATAGCGAAGATTTTATTTATTTTTTTGTGCAGGCACGCGTAGGCATGTAGTGACTTTTTGCCTTTGACAGTTGCTTATGGCAGCAGAGGTGAAAGAAAAAGGCAGTGCTGGATGTGTTCAAATGTGGATGGCTAAAGTGGTTGGGAAGAGCAAAGGGATGAATTGGAACAGGTGAAACTTTCTGTAGAAAGGAAATATCAGGGAAGGTGACTTGAAGGGTGGGGAGCGGTTTCATTAGTCATGAGTGACACCGTCCTTTCTCTTAGTTGTTTATAATAGTTTTTCTCATTCAAACGGGAGACCTGTGCCTGCAAGCAGACACCGCCCAGCAGAGGAAGAGCAGGGCAGGCGTGTATAAAACTTCCCCACAAACATTCACCCAGACTCTGATTTTTTTTTTTTTTTTTTTTCCCCAGCTTGGGGGATTTCCTGAGCCTGATGCAGTTTGTCTGTTTTATAATCCTTTATGGATCTCTAATCCAAGTACTTTTCCAGTCTCTCTTGATGCTGTGTAAACTCCCTGTATCCCCAGCAGCCTGCGGTCAGTCAGCACCCGCTGCGTGCAGGCCTCTCTCTATTTTGGACCCTACTCCATACCAGCTTTGTCTGGCAGCCCCTCGTTTGTCTATTGGAAGAGATAACGAACCCTATCTTTTCTCTCCACGCCACTTTGAATTGTGTAGATGCTGTATCCTCTCCTGCCATACGCTTAGCCAGTGTGCTGTCAGTGGCTTCCTGTGCTGCACACAGCAGGGACCTGAGGTATAATATTTATTTTTTAATTTCCTGATACATCCTAATACTTCTCTGCAGGCTGAAGCGTCCCTGTTACCTGGCTGTTCCTCACTGTGAAGCTGTTTCATACCTTTCATGAGTTTTTCTGCACTACTTGGAAACTCTTCCAGTTATTCCAAGTCTTTTTTGGATGAGGGCACCAGAGCTGTGCGGGCTGTTTGGCCCCGCTGTTTGACACAGCTCTTTCCTTTCTTATTCACTTCCCAACAGTCCCTTAAGCTCCAGTTTGGGGCACAAGCACGGGCAGGAAATATATTCCTCCCTACCGGCACTTCAGGGCTCCTGACCTTTGTCACGAGAGCAGAGTGAACTGTGGCAGGTGGTATTGTCAGAAGCCACACAAACAAGACTATTTGATTTATTTTTTTTGGCTAAAATTTACCTAAGTTTTCTGCAGTTTAGGAGGTCAGTCGTTGTATCTTACACACTTGCCGTAAGAGTGTTTTTCAAAGCAGAACTTTTTTTCATTCTTCTGCAACATGAAAATCTGAAATTTTGAACTTGTGTGTTTTTAAGTGAATTTTTAGTATTGTCTCACTGTATTGCAATAGAAATTTAGTTTAAAAAACAAAACAACAACAAACAAAAAAAAACCCCAAAAACCCCCAAAAAACCAAACAACCAAAAAAACGGAACTGAAAAAAACCCCAACAGCTCCTTGTCAAGCTGTCCGGTGCAGTTTGAGTTGGTGCGAGGGCCCTGCCAAAACTGTGCGCAGGTTTCCTAGTTCTAGGAATAGTATCAGTAAAAGAGATGAAATTAGGGAGTGTGCACGAGGCCTTCCTAGAAACAACACTACTGTTTGTTAAAACAGAAAAAGAAGCCCTTGTTGCAAGAGATAAGGCATTTTGGCAAAGTGAATAAAAATGATCTTAAAGCATGGGAGAGGTCTTTTAGCTCATGAAATTGCTAAGCACTAAGAATAATGGAACCACACTTTGAATTAACAACTGCGGATAAAGATTATTTGTAAGAGTAACTTTGTCTCCTAAATTTTAGAAATACAGCTTGAGGAGGAATACAGTTTACTGGGGTGTGTCGTTACCAGTCGCTGTGTTTATCCAATGAAAAGTGAGTCATGTAACAGGTTTTTTTAAAACAAGTTTTGCTTTTTTTGCTTGTGGAAAGTCAGTAAAATTATAGGTACGAAATACATTCGTTAGCTCAATTTGAGCATTGTTAGTTTGTTGTAGAATGAAGAATGTGTGTGGAATATGTGTTTAATGATAAATGTGTGTTTAAGACACTTCCCAAACAAGGATGCCTGTCTGTGTCAGGGCCATGGTTGTGTTCCCCAGGTGCAGTGTCTGTGTATGCAATGACCACAGCAAACATCACCGTTTTTCTGATTTGTATTTGTAAACTTGGTGTCTGGGTGTGCAAATTAAGAAGGAATTCTACTTTTCTCAAATAACACCGCATGCCTCTAGCAAGGTCTAAAGCTGTGCCATTAAAAGAACTTGAAGAAATAGGACGATGATGTAGGATAGTAACTATGTATCTGGTGAGACTTGGGGGGAAATCTCACTAATTTGTGAAGAATGTGTTTGGGCAAGTTACCTCCCTCCCCACCCGCCCCGACCTGCGTGCCATGTGAAAGGCTTGAAATGTAATACGCGGCAGTCCTCCTGCCCCGTCCCACTGGCGCGAGCAAAATGCTTTTGGACACACACGTTGTGTCCCGAGGTTGTGCTGGGATCTGGCGCTTTCCTGAACAACAGGAATATTGTGTGGCCATGCGCGCAAGAAACACTAGGGCTGTTCTGCCGCTTCTGATCTGCCTAAGTCGGATTAATTCCGATTTCCCCCTAACCTGAAGTTCAGGAAATGGAGAACTTCAGTAGCGTTCTCCAGAAAGCATTTAACTCTCTTAGTCTTTGACGTGGATATTTTAATCATTTAATTATCTTAAATTAATATCTTCTGTAAGCAAAGCTTTTATCCTTTTAGGAATCAGTTGCAGAATTATGTCAGTAAAAGCCTTTCCTGTAAAAACAGATATTATTTAGGATGGATTTCTTTGAGAGAATTAGAATATGTCTGCAATGTTCTTAAAACCTCTTGGTTTGTTTCAAAGTGGCCTGACTTGCATGACCTTAAAAATTCAGATGCAGGAAATGAAGTGTAAATTGGATATATTCTCCTCTGATACATTTTCAAATGGAACACGCTGGGTTTGCAATCTAATGAATTAAGACTAATCTAATCCTTTGCCCCTAAGTTTTATAAAACTATAAATTACTTTCGCATACAAAACTTGCAGAACGCTTTCTCAGTGTGTTCCTTAATTTCAAAGAAAACATTTTTGAGCAATGGCATACTGCCATCCTATTTTAAATATTTGCCCTCTTAGTTTCTCTTCTGCCCTTGTGATCCTTTTTGTCTGATTATTCCTCAGAAAGATTTGAACAGCTGTGCCTAGTTTTATAATCCAATCCTATCTTAAAACAATGAATTTAAATAGAATTGTGTAATGAAGAGAACGTTGTTTCAATTTTCTAAACTTTGCTTATATATTTTGAGAGGTGATCTGTGAAAATGTTTGGATGCTTTCTGGACGCATTTTCCATATTAAATGTTCACAGGAAGTTGAATTTGTGTTCTCAGCATTCTGAAGCAGTAGAGCTCAATTTTGAGTAAAGGCTGAAGCTCTTCATGGAGCTGAAGTTGGAATAAACAGAAAAGCCCAGTGTAGGGTGCTATGAAAACTACTTAGAACAGTGTATTTCTAGGCTGCTTCGAAAGTGCAGAGGTTTTCTGAGTTCGGGTCTTAGCTGCTTGTTTTGTTGTAACCATCGGTTATCAGATATTTTTTTTTTTTTGGGAGACTGAGCAGATTTTCTTGGAAGAGCTCATCGCAGTCCAGGAACAGCAGCGTGTTTACACTGCAAGTGAAAGCTGTCTTCAAACTTGTCATGTCTGATCTGGCCACTGAGTTTCATTTGGTGGCATTTATGTTTTGAGAACTCCAAGGGACCGATGGGCTGCTTTGTGAGCATTGTTCCTCTCTTCCCAGCTCATTCACCTCTCATAATTTGTTTTCCTTTTGGAAGAGTTGTTTCATCCATTTCTCTGACAGCTTCCTTTACTGTTCCATCAGTGTTGAGTCAAATACATTTATGCGGTATCTCTAATGAAATGCTAATCTTTTTATTGTTGATCAGAAATTCTCGTATTTTTACTATTAATGTAGAAAATTGTTGGCTGATGAATCTTGAATTATGAAGACCAAAATAAGATCATCCAGCTTCACAGAAACTGTTGTTTTCATTGAGCACCTCACGTCCTCCCTTAGTTTACCTTCACCTACTGGCTAGTCAAAAGGTGGAAGAAGGTCAGATGTGGGAGAGAAGGGCCACCAAGGGGCTTAATGCATGACTGCTCTTGCAACCTCGCTAAATAAACCCAGGTCACTTCCTAAGGATTCCCATCCCTGGAGGTGTTCAAGGCCAGGCTGGATGGGGCTTTGAGCAACCTGGTCTAGTGGGAGGTGTCCCTGCCCAGGGCAGGGGGGTGGAACTGGGTCATCTATAAGGTGCCTTCCAACTCTAACCATTCATGGTTCCTATGGCAAGGAACAGCAGAGGTGGAAATCCACAAATTAGCTCCGGGTATCAGCAGCACAACAGACATTGGCCTTGTTCTCACTTACACTAAACCCATTTTACACCGCTTTGGCTAATAACTGTTCCTGTGGAGTGCGTGCATGTGCAGTGCTTTCACACAGCTGGTGCAGGTCCCTGTGTATGAACAAAACTCGTGCTCTGTTGGCACCGAGGCTCCTGCTCGCTCCCTGTGGGCAGCTGTAGCACCAGAATGTGAGAGACAGTGCGGTGGGTGGTTCAGCACAGATCTTCTGGGAAGATGTGGTGGGGGAAACCACGTCAGCTGGAGCTCCTACAGCTTCACAGTTGGGAAATCAGTATCGGGGCTGGTGAGTGCAGAAACGGTCCCTGGCTCCGCTGGAGAACCCCCTCACCCCTGGATGCAGGCTCTGCTGGTTGTTACATGGGATTTCTTTGCTGCCTGGAGGCTGGTGGTGGGAGAGCTGTGGGCCTTTCTGGCTCTGGTCCTGCTGTAGCGAGGAATGGACTCCTCAGTGTCGCCCTCATGAATGGTGGTGACTGCAGCTGCTTTGTGGGAGGGATCTTGCAAGACCTCACTCTCCTCTTAGACTTCAGAGGGAATTTTTTTTTCATGTGATCAAGTTTGATGAGTTTCTTTTTGCTTTTTCTATCTGATACTGATAATGCATTCACATATGTGTATATGTATATATCAGTTTATATCTGTATATGTAGACTGCTTGATGCTTTTATCCCCCAAAAGAGCTGATGACTCAGGGCATCAGCCAGCTGTACTGCTCCAACTGCAATATTGAATTTTTCAGCTTTTAAGAAGGGGATTAGAGAAATGGTGACAACCAATAACTCCATGTCTGAGACTCAAAGCTTCATGAGACTCTTATCAGCTTGTAGGTACGTGTACAGGTGTTTACATGAAACTCCCTTATGTTTATTTACAATTCCCACAATTCTGTTTTAGCTTAAAAATGAAAGGGAAAGATGCTGAAGCATGGTTTGTAATCGTGGGGAGAGGACAGGGACAAATTAATGAGATCCTGTTTGACGAGCAGTTTCGGGAAGAGGGGATGCTGCATGGGGGTCCCAAGCTTGCCTTTGCGCCGGTGTAAAACTCTGTATTTGAGCCAGGACATCCAGAGAACATAGAAGCTGTAGTGAAGCTTAGTTGAGGATGCTTTCTCCTGGTTTCTTGTAAATTAATCTGTTAGTCTGGGCTCTGATTGGAGTTACCTGGTGAGCTTTAGACTTAGTTATCGTGCTACCTTTGAATTATACCAGGTTTCTTCAAAGAATCAAAGTTACAAGTTAAGCAGGTTTTGGGTTTTTTTGGCTCTTAAGCTCTTCCCCTTCCCCTCAAAGTATCTTAAATGTAATTTGGCGTAAGTTTATGAAAGTTTTCAAAAAGTTCAAATACCAAGTTGTGCCATGTGGGATTGTCTGATTCAAACAACTGGGCCTTTGCTCTTCAGAATGTTTTGGGGATGTGCTTGGGGAGATTAGAATAACTTGTCAAACAGCTTTCAGGTGTGCCTTGTGTGTTAGGTGTGGAGGAAAAATGTCCTGACAAAAGCAGAGACAGTTTTTGAAGTTCCTTTTATGTAAGCTTACAGGTCCACAGCAAGGAAAGGGTGGGGGGATGCTGGTAAATGTTAATTTTTACTGAATATAAGTTTAATATAGAAGCTTTAACTGTTTTAATGTTTGACTTGCCTGCATTGTTGAGGTGTGATTCATTGCAAGCTGTGGTGCATATTTTCATCCTTTGGTACGACAATAAAATAATATTTTTCTAAAGAGGAAAACTATTTCAAAAATAATAGCTTCGCTTGGCTTTTGTGAAAACAAAGCCATCACTAACCACATCACGCTCTGTGTGTAACAAGCAATAGCTTTTTGTAGTGATCTTATGATGTCTGTGAAATAATACCAATGGAGATTCTTGAGTTGCTGGGTGTGTTTTGGCTGCCTCTTCCTTGAATTGTGAAAAACCAAGTTACTGTATTTTTGAAATCACTCCGTATTTGAAAAATGAGACTCAGCCACCCAGACCTTGGTGTGGGTTGTGTAGGGATGAAAGGGAGTTTCCCTTGAAGCCGAAGGACCCTTCTGTGCTTCTGCGCTGCTTCCAGCCCTGCTGTGGGCTTTGCTGCTCTGTCTCCGGAGCCGTGGGCAGCCTTTGCGGAGAGCTGGGCTGGCCCCGGGCGGTGGCAGGGGCAGGGCTGCTTGGTGCAGCTGGGCTCAGCTTGGGGCTTGCTTTTCTTCCTTTCTTTTTTTTTTTGAAGGGAGAGTGTTTTTATCCGGATGGAAATCCGAACTTCTCTAACTCAGGGTGGAGCTTGTGTGCACATACTGTATGATTGGGTATGTAAGTAAACATACAGGTTTGCATTATTATGCATAATGCGCAGCTTCTTCAGATTGTCACATTTTCTTCAGCATGTTCCCATGGTAGGGGCAGTGAAGCACTGTGCTTTCTTTAGCAATGAAATTTATCTGACTTCCTTGTGAACCTCTGTGGGCAAGCTCCAGACCCCCTTCTTTTGTTGAGTGGGCCACGCTGCCATCAGCGTGGTTTGTAATGAAGTATTCCCCATACTGCAGCTCTTCTCAATGGTGGTGAGACAGCTTGTACTGTGTGGCTTCAAGGGGAAAAAGTAGACTACGCTTCTGTATTTGATGCTTTCTGAAGACTAAATCTCTTACGCTGGTGGTTGTTTCTCCATGAGAGCAACCTGCTGTTCCCTTCTTCCCTGTCGTGCCAGGAAGTGGATCCTGCAGACACATACCTCAAACCTTGAAGAGAAGGTGACCAAAGGCTGTCTTTGGTGACAGCCTTTGTGACTGGCAGTGCCCTCAGTCTTGGCTGAGGGGACAAAAGTGGTGGAACAGGAGTCTGGCAGGACTGGGAGACAGTGTAACCCATGATTTGGCTGATAGTGTTCTGCCAGCCTGAAAATCAGTGTTCTGGCTGGCTCTGTTGGGAGCGGAAGGGGTTTTGTAGTGAGGTAAAAAGCGGATTTTTATACACTCCTCCATTTGTGTTCCCACCGCTGCAGGAAGTGTTTGCATCCCCTTCATCAGTTTGCTCTGTGTCAGGAACCTTTTGAGGCACTCTCACCTTGGCGTGTCCATGGTTAGTTGCAGAGCTGGTCTTCTGCTTTGAGATTGCCCTCTCTCCTATTTCCATTTCTGCCTTGTCACCCAACTGTATCTTCCTGCAATACAAGGTTTTGGGGTTTTTTTCCCCTCATTTTACCGAGCACTTTGTATTTTGTCTTTCCCAGTCAGTTTGAAGCCCCTGGTTTTTGCTGGCAGCAGTATAGATGGCTCTGCGGTAGCTTTGTGCTTTTGTACCGTGTGTGGCCTTTTAGTGAGACTTCCTTGAAAAAGGGAAAACTATACTCTGAGTTGTTTCTTATCATAACTAAATTAAGCATTTTCCTGAAAAGTTGAGGATGGGACACGCAGCTGTCCTGACTTTCCGCTCTTGTTTGAAGCTGGAGTTGTGGGGAGTATTTGTATTGCAGCTCTGCACCTGCTATGGATGGGAGAATGTTCACCTGTGTGAGCAGAGCTGCTCTCCATCCATCCATCCATCCATCCATCCATCCATCCATCCATCCATCCATCCATCCATCGCTGCACGCTTAGGAACAGGCTCTGCTCTGTGCATTGCTTGCCGCACGGAGAGGATCGAGATCTTGTTAAATGAAATATTGATAGGGAAATGGGTGCTGGGTGGTTGTTGGCTTTGATCCTCCCCAGGGCGCGTGGGCTGGCAGCATGGTGCTGGCTCCTGCCTGGCGAACGCGTGGCAGCTCTGTGGTGGCAGCGGCTCCTCGGTGCCTGCTGCAGACCTGCAGATCTTCCCCATGGCTCGGGTTTTCTTGAGGGGTATCGCCTGGTGGTGCCCCCTCCTGCTGAGAAGGACCCAAGTTCTGCATTCAGTAGCTGTCACTTCTGCACTGGATAAGCTCCATGTATTCTCCTCACTAGAAAACATTTTTTTCCAATATAACTTGCATTTAAAATGTCACTGACTTTTTTTTTTTTAATCTTTCCCCCTCCTTTCTAGACTGAGTGCATTGCCATGGAAACCATTGTTGGAAGAGAAGACTTTTCTGCTGGTAACTCCAGAAACTGTGTGGTGCTTTTGGAAGCAAAGCTCAGCTCCAGCCGGCTACTTTCATTTCCACCAGCACGGACATGGACACACATCCTTTTAATTAATTTTTTTCATAGACATCAGCTCTCTACAGTCGAATTAATTTGAATTGAGATTTTTTTCATAGCTGTGCTTTGGTGATGGAATTTGGTCTTTCATGTCCTATCTATTTGGGAGGCAGTGTGAATGCTAATAGAAGATCCCTGTGTGCCCCTTTCTTCCTCCTGTCTCTCCCATTAATTTTTTTTTTTTTTAATTTATATTCTGAGAAGTCAAAGCTGGTTTCTGATTGTCTGTTTAACATGGGGTTTGCTTTTCTGGTACATTAACAAGTGGTTAGCTTAAAACATGTATTTTTTAGAAATATTTTGGCAGTTCAGGATTGTTTCAGGTGGCAGGAAGGAGGGAGGGAGAGGAGCATGTTGGCTTGAGGGGTGGATCCCACAGAACTGAACTGCTGGGAGAAGGACAGATCTCTTCTGCCTTTTTTTTTTTTTTAAGGTTTTGCTTTTATGGTACAAGAGGTATTTCTTGATCATAGGCTAGAATATTTTAAATCAAATGTCTGTCAGAGCTTAAACTGAATTTTTTTTCCGCTCAGAATTTTGGTATGTACAAAGTAGGATTAATGGGCTGGTTGTCTTGTAGGTTGTTTTTGTTCTTACCCTCAAGATCCTTGTTTATAAATACAAATTGTGTAAAATGAGGTTTTTGTTCATGCATTCAAATGGAGAACTGCAGAGTCGTATCCAGCGTTTGTGACTTCTGCATTATATCTGTCAGCTGTAGCTTTTTAAAGGGAAACCACCCTAATTGATCTTACTTTCAACCAAAGCCCCATTTTTAATTTGGGACTATTTTTGTTCTTTCTTCCTGGCATAATGGGGAAAAAAGTAAAATGTTGGCTCATAAATTGTCTTTATCCCACTTACAGAAATGCGAACAATGACTATTTGACATTTTTTTAAATAAGCCCTGATTTTTCTACAACTTAAGTGCTTCACTCTTGTACTGAATTATTTTTTTTTGGTTGAAATGAATTTAGATTTTTAACACCGCTATGAACTTAAAGAGCATGACACTAGTCGTTGGTACATGCAATGTCTAACAGAAGGCACTGACGATTAATAAAGGGTTTAGAAGTGGTACACAAATCCTCATGCTGTACTGCACCACACAGCTGGTAATCCTCTACTTTGTATATTGTACAACTCATTTGTCAGGCTGCCTCGCCTCTAACGTACAACCTTTCAATTGCTCGTACAGTTTGTATAACAAATTAGACACTGTCAACTTGGATTGTTCGGTGATGTGTACCCAAATCTATTTTTGAGTAGTATTAAAATGTACATGTCACTAAAATACAAAGACTTATTTTTTGGGAAACATGGTACCAATCAGTTTACGCAGTGTCTGGTGACAGGAAAAACTGTTGCTACAGGGTTTAAAAGCACAGATCTGTTTTTGATTCTGGAAGAGAATTTTAAGTTGGTACAGTTACTTGTTGCTGCTAAACATACACTAATTAAAAATACGACCACTCTTACAGACCATGATACTGTCTTGCCATACAGCTTTTGTTTGGTCTCGTAAATTAATAATGCAATATGTAGACAGCTTTTTATAAAGCTTTACATTTTTTCTAAGAAATCAAAATTTGGATGACGATAGTTCTAAACATTTAATGTGAAAGGAAAAGGTTGTTTTAAAGAAATTTGTTACATACTTATTTCATATTAGATCCCTGAGGCTGCCATTGTACAATATACAGCACTGATTTAATAAATGCTGAATAAATAAGTAAATGGGTAACCTCAAGTATAGTGGTACAAATACTAATAGGTACGGCATAATAAATATGCAATCTTTTTGAATCTTTTAGTTTACAGCAACTAATTTATTCAGTATTGTGCTGGAAGAACATTTTCAGATGATGTAAAACATATCACTATATATACTACCTTCCAGCTACCCGTTTATGCTGCTGTATAGTACAAAAATACCAATGATAGAACAATGTTTGTCCTGTAAATTTAATTTGATATTGGACAGTTATTGTCTGTACAAACTAAAACATATATGGTTGAAACTGTTCATTATATTTGCTATTTCTGCTTCACAGATCTGTTTTAAAGTTGAGCTGATTGATCTGGCTTTGTCTTCCATTGTAAATATTGTTATGTTGTTTTCTTTGTAAAACACATCGCGTTTGCGGTTTTGGGAGACTGGCTTGAAGCTCTGTATAGTGTTTATATTTATCTGACTTGGCTTTCCATAGAGCTACTTGCAGTAAATACGTGTTCATGTAGCTCCGTGTCTGGGTTTTATTTTTAAACAAGCTTTTGGGTTTTTTCTGTCAGAAGTGCATTTCCTCCTGCGGCGGCTGCTTTCTTCTTAAAGTGGCTTTGTCACCCCGTGTCCCTGAAGATTTGGAGAAGCTTTTAGCATGTTTCAGGGGAGTGATTCCCGGCCTCTAGTTTTCTCTGCCACTTAGTGTAAAAGGTAACATACAGCAAAACACCCAGAAGTCTTTCTTTGTCATAGATTCATAGTGCTGGTAAACAACTGAGTTTCTGAATGAAAAAGAAAAATAAAATCAATGCCTGATACTTTCTGCTTTAAATGCAGAATACTCTGGCTATTTTTTGTTTATAACTTTGTCCGTGACTGGGTATGGAAGTTTCAGGATCAAAAAGTGCTACTCCTGGAAGGAATGCTTAGCAGTATAGTATCAAACAGGTTCCTGTCTTTAGAGCTCAGGGAAGAAGGGAACAAGTATGGCTTGTACTGTAAGTAAGTTTGCAGGAATACTTTGGTTTTGTATTAAATAGGTCTCAGTATGTAAAACCAAAAACCCATATAGATATTTCATTATTTCAGGTCATGCACCCACTTGTAAAACAACTGAACTTAAGTCGGAAAAATATCAACAAAATATAGTACCTTTGCAAACTCCTTGCTGACATGAAGGATACGTCAAAAATTCTGTTAGAAAGAGGTTTTATCCATAGATGTGAGTGCACATGATCTCCATAAACACGGGTGATTACTGTGAAATGTCTTAGACTTTCCAAAAATACCTGATTTAATTCTTACCCTGTTACTCAGTGCATTAAAACAAGTCCCTGTAAAAGTCAAGTTTGCTCTAAGAACAGGATTTTCCTCAAATAAACCAGCGCCCTTACCCAGGGCCTCATTTTACAGCACGTCGCCTGTGTTGGGAAGAAAACAGTGCTGCTCATACATGGCAGAAACAGCCCTACCAGCAGTAAACAAACAGGGAAAATTATCCAAACACTGTGAAGACTGTTGCAACAGTCTCACAATAACTGCTTTAAGAGACCTTTGACTGGATGTCTCATTGGGTTTGAAATGGCCTAATTGCTTGAGGGGGTTTTCTTGGGGGGGTGGGGTGGAGGGCATAGTTTTGCACTGATTTTTCAACCCCCTTTGGGTGAATCATTGACAGACCGCTCTTGCTTCTGAAGTATGGTGAAAGCCCTCAATTAAAACCAGAAGGCAAATTAGAGTTCCTATCTCAATTTGAAGACAGTCACTAGAATATGTATTAAAAGTCTTTGTTTTGAAATACATTGACCAATTCTCATGGACCTTGCATCTCAATGAGCAGTATGCTACTGGAAATAATCAACTAACTGGGAAGGAGAGGTTCACAGCAGGGAAGAAGCACCTTTTCAGAGTTTACCAGGTAACAATACAACTTGTATTGCATGTTTTTCACCCCCTGCATCGTCTTTTGGTGATAGCAATAGCGTTTCCTCAATATAAGTAAGTTTCTCCCCCCATTTTTCCATGAAGGGTTGTAAAGCAACACGTCTCGGGGGAGAGCAGGAGCACTGACCTTGCTGTATGTATCTGGGAGGTAAGAACTTCTTCCCCCCACCCCCTTTTTGTTAAAGAAACACACCAAGCTCTGTTTCTTTGGTTTTCTTCTGAGTTATTGGGTTAACTTACTTAAAACTTTTTAAAGAGGCGTTACGGTTATAGGAGCCTGACAGCCAGGAAATGTAGCTCAGTGGGCATTGAAGGTGCTTTTTGGCACAGGAGCCTCAGCCGCCGCTCCGTGCCCCACCCGTGAGCTCTAGTGAGTACTGTGACTTCGGACAGTGTTTACCTGCTTTACCAACCAGTTCCTCTTCAGCTGAGGCTGTTTCTGGGGAGCGGTCACCTGTCTGCTACAAATGGGCGTTAATAATCTTTCTTTCAAAAGCTAATGGTTCTAAATACTTACCCTACATTTTAACTGTACTGCTCCCCTGAGCTAAGCTGCTCCCACTTCGGGTCTCTTGCACAATTTCCAGCTTGTGTTTCTAGTGGAAGCAGCCACAGCAGCAGAAGTGTTCCGTGTCCAGCAACAGTGCTGGACTGGCTCAAGCATAACTTTTCTGGAAGGACCTGTTAAAAACATGTAATGCTTCTCACAGCAGGATAGCCCTAAATCATAGAATCATAGAATCGCTGAGGTTGGAAGGGACCTTTAAGATCATCAAGTCTGACCTTTAAATCTGGCAAAGTGGCCTTCCCTGAGTGGTGGCCCTAGGATGGTACTCCCGTGCAGTTAAGGCAGCATACTGACGACAAAAATACTTAAACTAGACATCAAAGTATATAGGAAATAATTGCATAAGATCAAATTTTAGAACTTGAGCATTTGTTGCTTGCCAAATCAACGTATCACTTCTTCAAATTCTAAAACTACTTTCAAAAATAAGCACTTCACCCTTTGATGGGAGAAATCCTCATGATAGAGGGGACTGGCCTTTACAATAGAGCATGAAACGCTGCATAGTTAAGAGCTTCTAAAACACCAAGTTTGCATGTAGCAGTCTCATTCATTGTATAGAAATGTTGCTGCGCTGCTGTGTGCCAAATTTGGTTTATAGGTTGTACTTTGATGTCAGAATCATTTCAGAAGTTTAGCCCTACCTTACAACTGAACTTAAGGTCTAAGGAAGCTTCTTCCTTTTAGTCAAGGATTATAATGGGACTTGAGTGAAGGAAACTGCAGAAAAGCCTGTCTTCAGCAGAACTTTGTTCTTTAATAGTGGAACAGTGTAAATCCAAGTTATGCATGAAGTTGCTGTTTTTAGGATTTGCAAACTGGTATTCTTTTAGAAAGTTGCATTTTTTTCTCTCCTCAGCCCAGCTGCCATTGACGGTACACCATCTGCAGCAAGCTCGCAAGAACAAGAAGTGGGCTACAAGCAAAGAAAGGTAGTGCGCTCCCCCTTCTTGTTAGCTGTTAAAGTCAGTGCTACCTGCAGGCACTTCAGGAGCTCAGGGGTGTTTCTGTCCTGCTTTCTTCCAAAGCTATATGGTGCCCTCGTGTGGCTAAAGTGTGCAACTTGTCCCCATACAACTTCAAATACAATTGTCTTCCAGGCTCCTGCTCAAGATATTAACTAAAATAGACTAACTTTACGTGATTAGGTAAGAGAATAAAAGCTTTACTTAAAAACAAATCAGGCTTCAGGAAAAAGAGCCTTAAGTGTAGGTGAAGAAGTGGTGTTCAGAGCTGGATCATGTTTAGGCTACGTTAAATACTATTTTAAGGCTCTAATGTTTAAAACAGTTTTTAAATTTTCAATAACAAATCTGCAAACACAAGCTTTTACCTGTAGTTTAATATTTATATACTGATGGATAGCACCTAGAGGCCCCAACCAACATTTGAGCCTCCTCAATGACTCTGCCCCAAAGAGCTTACAGTCTAAGCAGTCAAGAAGAAGTAGGAGAAAATAATAATCATGCTCTTTTGTAGATCAGTAACTCTGATCCAACACAAGTCAAGTGATTTACCTGCTCTAAGGCACAAAATGCGTGGTGGGAATTAAACCAACATCTCTTGAATCTCTGCTACAGGTCTCAGTTAAAAGATGCTCCTTCCTCTCTAGACCACTTTTAATAAAAATCAGCCCATTTGGAAATCTCAGCCTGAAGCTGATTAAAGTTCAGGACTGTTCTCCAGGTCAGGGTAAGAGCTGCCGGAACAGAGAACAGAGAACGTGTCTGTCAGAAGTGTAGCTACTTTACATACTTTCATTTCCTGTGGCCATCTTGCAGGTTTAGGACCTAAAGCTGCCACAAGACTAGCTGTTCTGGGTGCTATCTACCTTAGACTGGAACGGCATGTCCTGTCTTTTCAATTCAGTGGGCTTTATTTGACATGCTGTGAGAGAAGCCCAAATCTTAGAAAGATGTGCTGTTTATGCACTGCCAGAACTGTTTACGTTCTGCCCTTTCCCAGGCCCCCATACACGAACACTTCTCGTTGGGGAGCACAAGGCAGGTGCTAAGGAAGGCTGGGAGAGCTCTTTCCTCTGGACACTTCTTAACATGAGCATCCATTCTTATGCTTTTTTGGGGGCTAGGGGGAGGCTGCTATGTTAATTTTAGGCTTCTAAGGAGCCAGCAGTAAGATAACGGCTTGTCTAAGTAAGAGACTTACTATTTTATTTCAGCTTTGGTAACAAGTTCTTGACTTGGAGGTAGCAGCAGGTTCAGTTTATTTCTATATGCATCAGCAAACCAAAATAAAATGAGTTGAAGGATGCACATTGCTGAATTGCCCACTCTCTACCAACATATATAACTGCAGCTAATTGAAAAAAGACAAAGCTATTAATATTTTGCACTTTAAACTAAAGAACTTCAGTTTCATACTTAGCTGAAAGCTTTTGAAATCAGCACCAATCTCATTGTGTAAGTCACTGCCACCTGGTCAGTCACCAGTCCTATGTCTTTTGTCAAATGTGCATAAAACAAGGAGATTTCTGATGCTCCGTGTTTACAATGATAACTGAAAGGTAAGAATGAATAGACATTATCAGATAAATTACTTAACAGTAGTCAATAAACAAATACACTTCACCTGTATAAAGCAGTATGTTAATTCACAAGTTAAGTTGTATTGATAGTTGAGGTGGCAATATACAATGAAAATATTAAAGTATCATGACTTGAAAAATAGTCTTGCTTTGTCAGGGAGCTCTGTTTATACATAAGGGTAAATGAAACGGCACTGACCATAGAAGCTGAACAGTCATGCATACAAAAAGTGATCACTTTTCAGCTATTGCACAAGTAGTGACACTCTAAGACATACACAGTAGGATTCTTACAAAATGACATCAGAAAGACTGCATGCACCATCTTTCAAGGCCTTATGTGAACTATACATACACAGGAGTTGCTGTATACTGTAAATACATAGTGGATGTGTATAAATTCACATAAGATTAAAAGATTAATCTGTAAATAGGAAAAGATCAGTTCCCACAGCTTATGCTTTACTTTATTTAGAAGGTTTCTTAGTGCGTACGCTATTTTGGATAAATGTGTGACACCACTTCAGAGTAGAGGTTTCATGTAAGCATAATCTTAAATGCTTTGGTAACTGGATATTCCCAAGGAACAGGTTTTGTTAAACCAAACTGATTACTAAAATGTGAACGTGACTTGTATTCAGAAAAGAATGATAATAGAATATGGCTAATAATGTCACATATTTTCACAAGATACAAAAAAACTCAAACCTTTTCAAGTGGATTGGGATCTTTAAGCACAAATAAAACCACTGATAGCATGGTGTACAACATTTAAAACCCTGATCAAAATGACTTCAGAATAATTGTGCATTCCCCAGATACATCAGGCTGGCAACTGAGGAAGGAAATGAAATATTAAATGAATGAGTTGGCGTAAGAAGGGTAAATTCTTTCTGTACCACAAGTTTCATAATAAAATACTGTCATAAGTTTTAATTTTAGACATAAGCATTTTTATAGAGTCTGGTTTGTTTCTAAGTGACTGAAAGTTTCAACTAAAAAGGTGTTTACACAATATACACATTTCATTACTTACAAAGAGAAATAAGCTTAAAATTTCATATTAAAAACCTGGGATACAGTAGGGTTAGTAGCACCATGAAAAATGTTTTTCAAAACTGCAGTCTTGTTATTTTAAACATACTCAGTGCGTCGTGTTTTTCTTTATTCTCTTGGTTGATCAAAAAGGTGCCATTTTGGTACAGGGAGAGAAATGAAAAATTTCATCTTCTGATCCTTTGTGAACCTCAAGTATTCTCTTCTGGTTCCAAGAGGTCAATTCTTTCATCTTAGTCCTGTTGTCAAATATGTACCAAAGAACCCTTAGTTTGGCACATGAGTGAGGTACACTTGAATTTGCATGGTTAAAACAGTTTGGATTTGTTTTGTTTGCTTCTTTCTGCACAGTAGCACCATTGTTGCAGCTGGAAGACAGTGCATCTTAGGAATTTTCAACTGTTTTATAAAACATTCTCCAAGACGTTACGTCTTCTTCATGCAAACTTGACAACGACTAATACGCGTCCTCAAGTCTCCAGCTTTCAGTGTCTCTGACTGAGGTTTACTGGTTGACAGAAACAAAGGTAAGGTTAGGTTAGCTTTTTCTTCGTTTACAAAACTGTTCCTTTAAACTTCTACTTAACTCACAGTTTAAGATAACGCTTAAGTACGTAAGTGGGGAATTACTCCTGTATTTAAGAGTTTACCTTAAGAGTGGTCTTTCTGTATGTCTTTGACACCAGGTGACAGATGCTGAGTTTTGGCCAGTGCCTCACTATTTCAGTCTAGCACGTGATGTAGCACAAATACCAAACCGCGTGGAAGGTGAATTTTGTACATTTGAGATAGTATTTCTGAGGTCTTTGTAGCCTTTGGGTTTCTCAGTTGACAGGTACTTTAACAATCCGTAAAAAATACTGCTATGATGAAATACGTACTTAAGTGATGGCTTTACCAAATTATTTATATTTATGTCCACTGGCTTCCTCGCTGCCGAAACGTCATCCTAATTTTTCTGCAAAGTACTGGGAAAAATGCTTGCCACAGAGGGTATGAAACTTCCTTCACACAAGACTTTTAAAAACAGGTGATATGAACATCTGCCTTAATAGGATTAAGTAGAATTGCCCTTCATACCTGTCCCTTGTGAACTACTCTTTCAAATATTTGACTCTATTGAAAGGCCTGGCAAGAAAAAACCCAACAAAATTGAACTTTTAGGCTCCAAATACAGTAACTACGCTAGGACTACTTTCTGAGAAGGTACTACTAAATACGAATAAGAATTGACATAAAAAGAATCAGACTCCTTGCAAAACAGAATGTGCCCTAGCAAGTTTTTACATAATATTAAAGACTTACCAAGGAAACACTTGAAAAACTGGTTGTGAGGGGGTAAACAAACTAAATTATTTCCCTATACCCCTGTAAACAAATCTCTTTTGATCTTCAAAATAAATTCTGTTTCCAAAGCTTTCATTCTGGAAAAAAGAAATATACAAGGAACAGGTTTTCTTACCTGAACATTTCTGACACCTCTACAGTTGCCAGCCAGAAACTGTATGAATTGGCGTAGTAATTACAAGTGCCACGACCATGGCATTCAATAAACGGAGCTGAGCGGAATTCTTCTAAACAGGATCCAGGCGATGCCAAGGCCTGTCCAGAGCCCTCTGCTCCTGCACTAGTGTGCTGGTGTAGGGGTGGAGGAAAGAAACACACAAATAAGAATCTTACAGTAGGTGCTAAAAATTAAATAGCACAGCATTCAGCTACTAAAAGAGCCACTGTTCATTCTCAGTTGAGATAATGCGGCGTCAGATACCTCCATACACTGGGCTCTGTGTACTGGAACATCACTGTTAATCTTGGCTACCACGGTTAGTAATTGAAGGTAAAGGCTTTACGAATGACAACCATTGTAGTCTTTAACAAAGTCCTAAAGCAGCTAGTTGAAGCCACAAGTGGGTACTGGCCACCTCTGGAGCAGGAGACAGTTCTTACCATCATGAAAGAATAACCAATCCAAAGGGAGTCCCAGCCTGGAGGACACGAAGGAATCTGAATGGTCTGACTGTGGACAGCTATCACCATAGCAGGAGCTTCGCACACAACACAGCTGGACACAGGAGAAGTATGAGAGAAACACGTGGTATTAAAATATAATAGGAGTATGTTTTATTAATGATTCTTAGACAGAGAAGGGGAGGAAAACTAGCCTGTGAGAGGCTGTCCCCTTTTAATTTAGGCTTCTACTTCTCATGTGTTTTGTAACTGCAATAAAACAGCATTCTGGAGTGCAAGATCGGCCTGTATTTCCACTAACAACCATTGCGTAAAATGCTGAAGCTGTTCCTGAAACGAAAACGGGAAGCTCTAAGTCCCCAAGTGAATGCCTTAATTCTAGAGCTAAAGGCTCTCGTCTTCCCTTTCCTTTCCACGGCGATCTTCCACTGCTGACTACATAGCCTCCCTGGCCACGGAGAGTGCTTACAGCCTTTGAGCGTCTAATTATCACTGCTGCACATAGACAGACCTTTTAAGACAACGAATACTTTAAAACAAGCTATTTTCCTAGTATTTCCCAGAGCAAAACATGACAGCTTCATCTCCTAATATCCAACCTGCATGTTGGAAATACATGGATAAGATGTGCTATTTATCCAGATATTTAAAAAAAAAGACCTAATAGCCTGCTTTGTCTCACCGGCTAATGAATGGCTGGATGCTTTGCCCAGTCAGTGGCTCCATGCTCATCGGCATTGGCTCTGGAGTTGACAGCCAATAGGAATAGTCATTCCTTGATGCAAAATTACAAACATTGTTGATGTTGCAGAACATGAAGGGCATGGTGCTGAAACGTCTAAGACAGCTCCCAGCAGTACCTACAGAGTAAGACACATAAAACGTGACAGCAAAGTTTTCACTTCATTGCTTTTTATAGCAATTCTTTGAGAACAGTAATTGTGTATTTTTCCTTTCCAGCTGTAAGTGCCCAGTATGTGCTATCAAATTGTCACATGGGGGAAAAACTTAACTTCTCGGTTCTGGTTTACATTCTTTCATCCTGAATTATAATGTGCAACCTCTGGAGGTAATAGATCTTAGCACGTAATCCCCATCCTCATCTAAGAAATCTCCAAGACTGTCATACCTTCAGAGAACCAGAGCATTTGAAAAAGCAGCTACAAACTCTTTCCCCTTAAAGACAGCGCATACAAAATATCTCACCCAAATCCTGGCCATGTGCTCTCTCATTTCCTTGCACATATAGAAGAGAGAATCCATCATATATTCTTGACGTTCCTTGTGGACATAGTGGTGTATCCCTGGTCTGGCTGTGCCGAGTTATAAGGAATCCGTGAGCAACAGAAGCTGTTCCAGGAGGACCAGGTGGGCCTTGTACGCCATCAGGACCAGGAGGTCCCTGTATTCCTCGTGAACCTGTTCACATGAGAGAAACACAACACGCAGTATTTATAAACACCCTTTCTTGCTCTCTCTTAGGACTAATGTAACTCCAAAAGGTTTTGTGATTAAAGTGCTTGTGAGTTGGGGGACCTAGAATCTGCAAACGCCCTCTTCCTCAAATTATTTTCTCACAGAAGCTTGATTAAATCACTGAGGCTGTCATAGCTAGTTATAAAATAACAGTGCAACTTCCGTGTTGTAGGGGTATTCTGAAGTTAAAGTAGGTTCAGAGCTGTGAGGCACTAAGATAACAACTGCAGTGGACATGAGAGCCACTGGAATGAGTCCAAATCAGCTTCCCAGTTCCAAAATGTATTAATCTGTGTATGCAGTGTAATAAGATGATGTTGAAAGATCTTGCTCAAGATCACAAAATAAATGGTAGAGCCAGAAACAGAAGCAAGTCTCACTCTAGGGCATGCTTTGATAACACCTGAGCCAAACCCCACCAAATGAATAAAAGAGCTGCAGTCAGTTTTGGAGTAAGTTACGAAAAGTGGAAATAGGCTAGAACAACCTTGAATGACAGCAGGAACGAGTCGTATGGCTCAGAAAGGTAACAGAAAAGGCATTTGTTCTTGAACAGCAAAAATATCAGGAAATAAACCTACAAATATTTAGACTATCTTATTCCACAGTCATTATTATTTACATTTTTTGTCTAAAATAACTCTTAACAGATTTTGTAGATCTAATCAGAGAAAGAGCAAAAAAAAGGCATTAGGGATTTCTGTACTGTTTTAACTGTTTAAATTCTAATACTTTTTCTCACGAGTTGCAATATATAGATACTTAATACGTATCTTCTTCTTTAGAAAATTGTGCCAGTGCCTCGTCTGATTTCTTTTCTCAAATCATAATTCAGTAATTCTAAGCAGTAGCTGCATGGTAGCACAATCTCTGCCTTTGGTGAAATCCTTTCCTTTATGAAGTCTGTTTTTCCCCATTCATGATTTCCATGCAAAATTAAAATTATTTTACTAATCTCTCTCTTCTGTTCCTTACTATCGTCATTATCTCCTGTGCATCATCTGTGCTGCAAAGGGCATGCCACTAAGGTTGAGATAAAGCACTCCACAACATTATTCAGCAATGTCTGGCAATGTGTTGGTTCCCAGAACATTCCAAACCAAATTATGTTCAGTTGCTTGTAATATTTTTGCATTAAGAAAATCCTAAAATTATTACTTTATTATCATTCCCATGAGGCAAAGATCTCTCTTCCCAATATTAGCCTGCACTCACAAAAGGGAGCATTTCTTTTTACTCTGGGTCCTCATAGAATAAACACCATACCTGGCTGGCCTGGAAGACCTCTTTCTCCTTTACGTCCTGCTGGACCATCAAAACCAGGTAGTCCATCTCGCCCTGGGTCACCAGGATGACCAATTGGACCTAGAATAGACAAATGCATAAGTGAAATAAAAGCTCTTGAAATCTCACTACAGAAATCTTTAAATTGACTGGGACTTATCTATTGTTTCTTCATGATACATTAGACAAGAACAGACCATTAATCAGATTTCTATGGCAGAACCCTACGTTTATCTATACCTCTTGCTGAATTCAGTAACTCGTCTCTGCAGCCTACGCCAAGGGACTCCCATTGCACCCTGCGGTCAGCTATACTTCTGAGTCATTTCCTCTGCAGCCATCTAGGATCATACCTGGCAATCCCTGTGGCCCTGGCAGTCCAGGTGGCCCTTTCGACCCAGGCTGTCCTGGAGGACCCGGGGGACCAGGGTCACCTTTGACAACAATGCTTCGTCCAATGGTACCTGGTAAACCTGGTGGACCTGAGAGAAAGCAGCTTAGTATTAGACAAACCAAGGTGGAAGAGAGCTTTAGAAACAGTTTCTGTTATTCTGTATTGCGAAGTCAGAAGCCAAGAGCTCTATCAATCCAAAGAATGAGTGTATATATAAGGCATAAAAGTGCTTTTGGAGACAGCTCCTAGCCCCCAAAGGACAGCTCTTGCAGGGGTTAATCCACATAAACTGGACAGAGTATAAAATATGGTAGGATTACTTGTAGGGCTAAAAAGCATAGCCTGGAATTGTGTTTAAGCTGTTGCTCCCTTAACTGCTTTCATTGCTGGCTGAGACCGACTCACTTCTACCCTCGTGTAATGAATTCTACTGCCAGGGAGCAAAAGCGACAATAACGCTACTGAGGACTCCTACCTGGTGGGCCTGGCAGTCCTTGACTGCCTGTGAGGCCAGTGGGTCCTGCAGGTCCAGTGGGACCCTTCATACCTGAAACATCAAATTCACACAGTTACACAGTGAAAGAACATGCTGTCTTAAAAATCTGCTGCAGGAATGGCCAAAATCAGGCCTCTCTTCTCCCTGAGAGGCTGTTACTGTGTCTGGAGGTTTTCACTTGAAATGCTAGGTAAACACCTGGGAATACCCAGTTAAATACCTGGGAATCCTGGAACTCCTGGAACCCCGGGGTCGCCCTTCATTCCATTCAGGCCTGGACGACCAGGATCCCCCTGGACAGAACAGCTTCATGTTATTCACTCATCTCCTCAGCAGGTTCAGAAAAACAGATAGAAAATGTGGGTGGGGGACAAATAAGCCCACTTTGGGTCTGTGAACTAGTGCTTTGAACGGTGGAGGCCATGCCTTCTGCTCACTGCACTGGCTGCTGTCAGAGAACGCTGTAACGTGAGGTGTGCATTGACAGCTCCAGCTCCCACAGGAATGTAATGGGGACATCCTGCCCAGATACTGGGGGATAATAAAGGAAAAGATCCTCTTGCTTGCTATGAGACAGGGTGTTAGCTACCACATATTGGCTTCTATTTTACTATGATAAACAGCATACTCCACCCAAATATATTTAATTTTTATTGCATTTAAAAAGAAACTAGGGGGGAAACTCCGTTTCTTGTAGTACCTGGCGTCCAGGTGGTCCATGATCTCCCTTTTGACCAGGCAGGCCAGGTGGGCCAGGTTGACCTGGGTTCCCTTTTTCCCCTTTAAGTCCTCCACTGCCTGGTGGCCCTCGTGGACCTTCTGGGCCTGGTGGACCTTAACATTGCAGAACAAATATGCATATATCAGTACACATCAACTGTTCTCTCCAAGTTTGTGCCTTCAGTGTAGGGAAAAAAAAAAAAAAAAGATATTTTGGCTTGCCTTCCCAGCTCTATTTCAGTGCTGAATTCAGGGTAAACTAAAAGGAAAACAAATAGAGGGATTATTTGGACTACCCAAATTGGGAACCGAGGCTCCTTATCTAGCTGATGAAGAGAAGCAGGTCTTGCCAGAAGGCAGTGCAACTCACCTGCATTAGAAGCTTACCCGTGACCAGACTGGTGCCTTTATAAGAGCCAAGAAACCCAAAATTAGATGGTACAAATATCCCCTCTGATGACCTGCATTACATTCACCACCTCTTAAGCGCTATCTTAAGAGACTAAATTCCTTTTGAAAGTCAATCTCAACAATGTAAAATATTGCTGCTTTTTTTCTGTTAGAATTTACCATACCTATTGAGGAGCCCAGTATATACCATCTACTGACTGCTGGGCAGCAGGAAGTCCATCATCCTGCCTTGCCAAAATGCTAATCTGAGTTTCAGAAACTTCCTTATGTTGAATGATTCTCTCGCCAACTGATTTGTCTATCTTTAGTAGAATTACGCTGTGTAAATCCAACAGAGGAACTGAGATGACCTTTAAATATTTTCCCTTTGCTACAGCCCTATTAATCCAAAGCAAAGCAGTGGATTTAAATGAAACTTCGGTATTTGGAGAACTGAAAGATGAGATCCCCACCTTTATGACACCATCTAAATAGAAGGTTACTGATACTAATTTGTGGTAAAACAAACTGTATGCAAGTGCAGCAACAGCTAATAACATTTTACAAGTTAGATCTCATAATTGGATTAACAAAAGGATCTCTTTGCAGGACAGTGCTATGGCATTCTCCCCTCTAGGACAACAAATCCAATAACATTTATGCTGGATTTTCAATTCTTCTGCAACCTCAAATCATTTAACATCACCTTTGACATCCTCATAGTCTATATTCAGTGGATAAATTTGATGAGCTGTATTTCTGCATGCAAATCTGAGTATTGAATTCCTTCCAAATTTTTTTTTTTTAAATCAACAGCAATATTGTACCAGATTTCACACCCTGTAGCAGTTTCAGCTACAGAAAACATCCCATCATGCAAGGATTTTTTGTGTTCATTTTGGTCTTTTATAGTGGTCTAGTATTGTACATATGCAAAATAATAACAGGTTACCATCTGAGGCATGCTAATCAAATACAGGGTAACCATAGTCCTTAAAAAGATAATCACAGAATTATAGGAAAACATCCGTTTCTCTTACATCAAGTGCAACGCAGTAAAATAAATTGACCGAGTTAAGAGTCTAACCTGGAAGACCTGGAAGGATCAGAGTTCACCAAAGCCCAATGATCGATGTTAGAAGGGTCAGACATCACACAGTACAAAACAAGATTACTAGTTAGAAATAGCACAGATGACAGCATATACACTACACAACAACCCATTTCACCAGCATATTTTGTATTTACAATATAATCCACATGCGTGCATAAAACCATACATGAATACACAACGATATGTATTTTCAGATACAAGTTATTCTGGTGACTAGGCTCTACTAAGACTAATTTGACACTTCATTTAACAGCAAACTTAAAGCTTTACTAAAGAATGTGTTATTGCTTTAACATTACAGCTGAGCCTGTGACTGGTTAGTCCTACACACAATGGGGTTTGGACTATCTAACCATTTCACTGACAATATTCAACATCACGGGGCCTGGAGCTTGGCAAATCTGCAGGTAAACTGTGAATGACAACTTCCTCTTGAGCAAAATTCTGCTTTGGGCAGAGGGGAAGTGTGATTAACAGAAGGACTTATCACCACTAATCAGGTATGAGCCTCAACTCTCTGTGAATACAATTCTAGGACTGAAAAGTAGGCTTATACCCTCTTCAAAACGGTAAGCAGGATTGACATGGATCAAAAGGGCTGCAAATGCTATAAGCAAAATTACAGCAGAACGTACAAATTTAGAATTTGTTGTCTTTACTGTTGGCATTATTTTTTCTTGATAAAAATACCTCAAGATGCTAATTTGCTTGTTTAAGGTTATTCTGGAGAATGGTATGTGATAACCTCCTTAGAAAAATCATTTAAATGTCCTCTTTCAAAAGGTAAGCTGGTTGTCCCCACTATGCTCCTGAATTAATACATATTTTAGCTCCCGTGCCACTTGCATCTTTCCTGTCAGTGAAATGATTTAAGTGTATCAACATACCACCATGCCATTTGCAGCTAAAAACTACATTAAATACATGTCAGGTTTACCTCAATGCACTATTTCTTACTTATTTGGTAAATTATTTTAAATACTAACTGTAATAACAGTTGTTAAAAATAACGACGTGAACATTTCACTGTTACTGTTAAGTATTTATAAACTATATTTGACTATTAGATATAAGTTTTGCTATGATTTATAAATCTGTCCTAGACTTGTTGATTATTGAATTCTGTCTGGGCACAGTCAGAGGGCAGGACAAAACACAAAGCAATTGCTAAGTTCTTCTCAGCATAGCCATGACAGTAGCCCTCTTTGAAAGTGTGGTTACTGCTTGTGTGACCACAGGATGCCCCATCCCTGGAAGTGTTCAAGGCCAAGCTGAATGAGACTTTGAGCAGCCTGGTCGAGTGGGAGGTGTCCCTGCCCATGGCAGGGGGTTGGAACTAGATGATCTTTAAGGTCCCTTCCAACCCGAACCATTCTATGAGTCTATGAGTTTAATTGAAAGGTAAAGTCACATTCATTTTTTTTTACATTACTGCATAAAGCTAGGATTCAAACATCAGGGGTTACCACATTTGCTACCTCACTGTGCTTAGGACAGGACACTAAAACATAAAGTGTATTCCTTTATTGAATTTTGATGACAGTTCTTTGCTTCCTGAAAGTTGTCATAGCAAAACCTAAAGACGTCATTATTATTACATAGATATACCAAGTCATTTGCAATCTAGACACAGGTGTTAAAAATCTTCCCAAGACCTGGCTTGTGCTCCATGCTGATACGCTAAAATCATGATAAGCTTGTGGAAATGACCACGTTCTTACCAATTCTGTTCCGCTGCTCTAGCATTAGGGAGAGGAGGGCTCTATGCCTCTTTTTCATTAAATACGTGTTAAAGGAAGAGCTTTCCTTATTTCCTCCAAATGTGCTGGTGAAGCAAAACAATGGAAATAAGGATTTCTCTGCACTGGAAAATTACAATGCTCCAAGTTGGGAATGTAAAGCATCACTGTTACTCTGTATAAATTTTCCTGCTGACACTGTTGGTATAAAAGAAGCATCTAATTTAAGTCCCTTGAGAGCATCCAAAATCAACAGTAGCAGGTGTTACAAAAATGAATACTGTCAGTTGCCCAAGCTGAGCTGCAAACACAATTATACAGCAAAGACATGGGAGGACAGCGCCGTGTTCTTTTTTTAAAAGATGAAAACCAGTATATATTGTTTTCAGCTGCACTGGGAATAAATATCCCTGGAAGTGTTAAAGGCCAGGCTGGATGCGGCTTTGGGCAATCTGGTCTCATGGGATGTGTCCCTGCCCATGGCAGGGGCGTTGGAACTAAATGATCTATAAGGCCCCTTCCAACCTAATCCATTCTATGATTCTATGAAATATGCTAAAACAAGCTTCATGCTTGGGGACACTTTATAAAAGCCTTGCAAATCTGGACCCACATGATCTTCCACCATGGGGAGAGCAACACTATGCCTTTCCAATGTCAGTCCTACAACAACATGGAGGAAGAGTTCTGAAAGCCAACTGTGAGCTTTTCTTTTCTACCCCAAATTAAACAGTGTGTCTGAAAAATGACTCAGCATATCTACGTTTAGAAACTACAACAGTATATACATTCATTCTCATGCAAAGTTATTATTTTGGAGTTAAGGGGCTAACCTGAGGGACCTGGGAGTAGGGGGTCAGAGTTCACCAAGGTCATCATTAGAACAAGGGGAAAAACATCAAAATTGTTAGAAATATCAACAAGCTAACATATTCAACTAAACCTTTCTTTTTAGATTTAGCTCAATATTCCTTTACATACAGTATGCAAAACACCAAACTATTATTCAGAGCAATGAAAACAGACATGTGGAGTAACAGCAATGTTGTGTTGCCCTGGAAATTGGCTTAATTGTATAATCAATTAATAAATCTGTCCCAAGACCATCTATCAACGTTTGTTTTAGGGGCAACAGAACTGAAGTCAGAGAGCTGTTTGACTTCATCACTTTCACTAATCTTAGAATATGCCCAGAAGTCAACAACAAACAGTACGCACATACAGCTTCTGGTTTTATTTATGTCCCTAGAAGGGGGGTAAAATTTGACAGCCACACAGCTGCTTTTATGACTAAGTGCCTTATGTTGAAATGTTACAAAATCAGCGTTCCAACAATAGACTGTGTTATCATTTGAAACAAAAGGCTGGAGTGCTGATTGTACCAGAACTGCAATAATAGTTTGGTTTATCCACATTAGTTCACGCATAACTGAGCAAAACAAATGCTTCACTTTATACATTGCATGCAACAAAAACGGAAATAAGAGAAAGAAAGAAAGAGAGGGAGAGAGAGAACATGGCTGAGCAGAATCTCACTGGTTGTTTCCCCCCGCCAATGCTCATAAAACTGCACAAAATGAGTCCCACCATTCCTCTGCCTCCCCAGTTGACTAGAGTCAGTAAGCACCTGATTTATACAGAGAAAGGTGAAGAACGGGATGAGAAGCTTCATTAAAAACACCAGTGCTACAGCAGAGCATAGAATCTCAGTTGGTAGTTTTATTATACATCAGGCGCTGCTTAGCTGGTTTACTTTTTTTTTTTCTTTTTTTTTTTCCCCAGTTTGGAGACATCCTCTGTGTAAGAATCTTTTAAAAATGAAGCCCTATACTCTTATGGACCAATCAGCTTCCTGTGCCAAAAAATTTAATTGCTGTATTGCTCTACATACAGAAAAATTATCTTTGGGACAACCTGACATCTAGGATGTCTTAGGCCTTTATTTGGGCACACTTAAATTACAAAGCCCAAGCCCAGCATCCCACCATCTCTTATCCCTTCACTCCTCCTCCCACTTGCCCCAGCTGCGCTCTAAGCGAGTAGGGCTGGGATTTCTTGTCCTGTACTCCTACCTGCCAGTGAGCAACTAGGCAGAAGAGGACAAGGCCACAAGGAAAGCAGAAAGCAAATTAGGACTACTAGCTTGCTGCAGGGATGCCCCACTGACTGGTTAGAGCTCCTGGGGCGCAGCAGTGAGTAAGTTCCTCCAGGAGAAAAGGGGAAGGCATGCACTGCTCCTTCCACTAACCAAATAGGAAACCAGGAAGAAATTGCGACTGGCTGTGGATTATTAACCCAATGGATTGTTCCACACCAGTCACATAAAAAGCAGGTTTAGGATACAACACAATTCAAGTATTTTTACTAGGACTAAAAGAAAACCTCATTATACTGGCAAACAGCACCTCAGTTTTAAGGTGTAAATTAAAACCAAGTGTTGCTTATAATGACTCATTTTTTAAACGCACAGTTAGGATAGATGAGTTCATAGCCTACTCTGCACGAGAGAAAAGCTCATAGTGCCACTGAGAATAATCAAATATTACTCAATTCCAGTTCTTGTGAAAATAGTTTGATAAAATTCCATTCTAAGAACGTTTTTTCAGTGTGATTGCCTCCTTCTGTATCAGAAGAAGCATTAGGAAAAGCAAATCTTAAAATCTTTCCAAATGTGTACTGCAAAACTAAACTCTCCCTTGATACCCAAAAATGAACGATATACGTGTAGCAAATATTTTACAAATGTACTAACTCAAAACTAACTTTCCCCAAACAAGTTGTTGAATAACAGAAAAATCTGAGGTCAGAGTTTAAGGGCAATAAATAAAAATATTACTTCTCCATTAATACGCAAAGAAAAAAAACTGTAATCAACCAATAGCTTGGTTTGAAAGTAGTCTCCTTTAAGGAGAACATCAAGGATGTTACGTGAGATGAGTCTTACTGGTGGCAAAGTACTTCCGGACTCAAGATACAACAATAAGCTCGAGCCAGAGCTGTGAGAGGTTCATTACAGTTAGATTTTTCAAGAGCAGTATCTAAATGCAAATAAATATCCTATGACACAAAATATAAATCAAATTCTAATACACGCCAGGGAGTTGCTCAGCAATGTTAACTCAGTGTAGTGGTTTTTTCATTCCCAGAGTTAGTTGGTGCAGGAACAAAATGCAAACATGGAATGGAAAGGTGAACACGGCATGATGGTGCACTGAGTCCATGGGAGCCACATGACACAATGGAGAAATGACTTATGTTACATGACACGAAGATGAAGAGGCAGCTATCCAATTTGATCATGCTGTGATGCTAGCGTGAATTTGATTTTCATGACTCTTAAAGTGATGGGGTTTGTTACATTCGGTTTTTTGTGCGCGATGACATTTGCTGATCATGTGACAATACTGCAAAGGTATCAGACGTTCAGAAGTCGGTATCGTGCTCGCTAGATGATTACTGTGACAGCATGCGGAGAATCTCCCGTTTATTAGCGCATTAGATTTTTGCTGCTAGGTATCAGAAATTAATAGAAACTGAGACCGATTTATTTTTAGGCACCGCTACTTTTGGCAACAAAATCCTCTGGTTGCCCACAAACGTTAAGATCTATGCCATGAGGCTTGAACTTATCCATCCAAATAAATTGAGAAAGTTTAAAGGCTGATAACCTACCAGCAAAATATGAAAGTACTGGCAGATATTGATAGGTATGGATCACACTTTTACCTGGCCTTCCTGGAACACCTGGTGGGCCAGGGCTACCTTTAGGACCTTCTAGAGGTGGCCCTGGTAATCCTGGTGGACCTGGTGGACCCTGTAGACCAGGGAATCCCTGAAAACCTGGTTCTCCCTTCAGACCTGGAAGTCCAGGGGGCCCCGGTGGGCCAGGTAACCCCAGTTCTCCTTTTTGCCCTGTAAAACCAAACAGCCATGTTTATGAATAATGTTACAATTTGATATGCAAAAAAGTCCAAACGTCAATTTGCAGAGCCATTTCTCTCCCTGGCAGAAGGTGCAAGTCTGGCCACAACTCACTTCATTTGCACAGTGAGACGGTATAAAATTGTTCTAACATTCAGAAAAGAGTTGTGGCTAATAATTCTTGCAGAAGCAAGTGCTATAGCTTCTGACATGTTAAAAGGTCTTACTAAGTCTCATTCTATGAGACTCTATGCTCTAATTCATAAACATCCTCTGAGTTTGTAAGCCTACAAGCCATCCTTTCTGTGAAGAAACCTGTCAGTATTAATACTCCATCATTTTTTTAAGACAGTGCTGAAAGTTAAGAAATACTTGCAAAATTTTCAAATCAGCTTGAGAAATTTAGGACCTTTAATGCTACTGGAAAGTAATGTAACGTAGGTTCTGAAATTGCTTTGAAAATATAGCAAGCAGCTATATTTTCAAAGCAGCTTCATTTGTCATCTGTTGTATGAATGTTTTATTTACTGAGACAAATCAGCAAAGTTCCACACAATGCAGTAGATTATTATCCTGTGTGGATTTATTCTGTCTGCATAATTGCTAATTTACAAAATTCAGTAGTCAGTAATGAGTGTCTTTATTACTGTGGTTAACTGAAACAGTCTGCTGAGGAAAAAAAATATGTTATTTTAGTTGTTGCTATGGCATTCATTTGTTGCAGAACATAAAACATGACCTTCTTTTTCTGGTGTAGAGATATATTTTACATTCAACCTTTTTAGCAAAGAACAATAGAGAAACTATACCTGACAATCCTGGGAGTCCTGGGGGTCCTGGGCGCCCAAAACCTGGTAGACCTGAAAAGAAACATATTCACTTAATAATAAACTTTTAGCTTTCAGTTCTCCAGGAATAGGAATATGAGGCTGAGAATGACTAAAGTGCAGTTCATGTAAATCTCTGATCATTGAAACTACCGGGATTCTCATTCCCTCACCAGTCTACACCAAAGCTAGAGGTTTTGCTACAAAATGCGTCTGTAACTTTCATAAGTTCCATCCATTCACAAGACGCTCTTTCAGATTTTGGGAGTTAAAACATTTGCATTTTTGGTTGAGGTTCTATCCTTAAGGCAGACATTACACTGTTTATCCATTCTGTAACTGAGTTGAAGCAACGCAGCTACCATGGAATACAGGAACAGGGGCTGGTGTTGAAGTCAGGTAACAAAAAAATCTAAGAGCTGATTGAATTCTTGTCCCGTGCTTCACTGGCAGCTTGACAGCATCCTTTGTGAACCATTCAGCATCTGGGAATCACAGGAGCAGCTTTGAAGGTGTATTAGCAGTTATAGGAAAAATAGCCTAGTGATAGCAGGACATCACAGTGCAGAGTGAAGAGGAGAAAACGAAGAGGAAGGATACCTAACCTGGTTCACCCTTCTGACCAGCTGGTCCAGGGATACCATCTCGACCAGGCTGTCCCTTCTCCCCTGAAGGACCAGGAGGGCCAGGACGGCCAATATCACCTATAAGGGGTATAGAACACTTTAGCACAATAATACCTAACCTGCAATAAAAAAGCAACCTCCCCACCATCTGAATCCAAAGGTGTGACAATGTAATAACAAATTCACAAGTGTGTAATCTTAAAATTAAAACCTTTTTCTCTCTCCTCCCTGACAATTTAGAAAAGGCTTTTAGGCCTGTGACCTTTTAAGCAGTTAGTGTTTGCTAAAAATTACATGATGCTTCCCTTTAGGATAAATTAGAATTTTGCTCTTATAAAAACAGGTTAGACCACAGGAATACTTAACATAAATAAAGCTGGTAAATACTGAAACAGTTAACTTCTTGTTTCAATAGCTAAGGGTATGACTACAACAGCAGACACAAGTCATCAAGAGAAAGTTAAAACTTTTCTTTTCTGTTTAATTTCAGTGAACTAAGTGTGTGTAATGGTGTTTGAGCATCCATATAGATACATTTTCATGATGTTAAAAAGATAAGATGAAAGGAAGCGGCTTCATGTGTTATGTTTTTCACAGAAGCAGCTGACCTCTGCTGCACTGTTGATGCTCACCTACTGGCCCAGGTGGTCCAGGCAGGCCAGGATTACCTGGAGGTCCCTCGATACCTTTTGGTCCTGGAATTCCTGGCGTTCCTGTAAAGTACAAGCATTTCAATCAAATTAAGCACAAAACTGGCTCTTCAGCAGATCTCGAAATACCATAATCTGAGATGCCCTGAGTAACAAATGAGCTAATTGTATCAAGACACTGTATTTATGCTCATTTTGCAGATTTATGGCTGACCAAGGAGATGAATTATAAAGCAAAGAACATACAGAAACAAAACATACTAGCACAACTGTCCTTATTGCTACTCTCAAGACTCTGTCTTCTTAATTGTTGAGTGCCTGTGGCCAAGGACAGAGTGAGACTGGCAGTCTGCTAGGAAATCACCACCTTAGAGACAGGCGTTTCTGCTTGACAACAATTTGAAAGCATTCTGAACTGCAGTTGGATAGTCCTTCCCCAATCCTCTTTTCCTTTCCTGAAAAAGCATCTTAATAAAAATGGTCTTAGTTAGAATTTACATCGGATTCTCACCCCCTATGGCATGAACTGAGTCGTTGGTAGGAAAAACAATGGATCCATTGCAGTATGTCTGTTCTGAACAGCATCTGAGCCTGCCATAGGCAGGGTCTCAATACACTGGTTGGACTGTTCACAGTCTTTCAGGCACGTCATGAAGCAGAGGTTAAAAACTCTCAGGTTCATGGCCAGGTTTCGTTATCTTCTAAGATTCCTGCTGCCATGACCACACTGTTATAAATCCCTAACTTCCTACATTAAAGCAGCTCAAGCATGTTTGTAGAACAGCCGCTATTGCTGCAAATGCAGTATGAGCAAACACCTTGTTTCTTTAAATTGAGAATGAAAGAACTGACATATACCCATAAACAATCTCTATTAATATTTTTCAGAGAAGAGCGCAAAACCTAGTTTCATTACGTTTCAGAAAGAGATTTCTCTTTAGATCATATGTTTAGACAATAAATGTTATTAAAAAAGCCCAGTTTTCCTGATGATGCTTTTTTAATTGATTCAGGAGGGAAAAATATGGAGCCAAACATAGATATTTTGTGTGTCAGAGGAGGTGAGAGTCTGACTGCTGTGGAGAGCGGAGACCATTAGCTAACGTAACTGCTGCATCTCCCCAGAGCAGATGAATAATTTCAGAAGGCTCTCTTAAGCAATGCATCCAAACACGTACTCTTGCAGTGACAATTCCAACAGCACAAAGCTTAGAAGCAGCAGACTGCTAGAAGCTGCAGCCCTTCACCAATTACCCGCTCTGTTTAGATGCATGTACCAATATAAGCAAGAAGGAAAATTAAAAAATCCTGTTCAGAATTACCTGGGAATCCAGGAAGGCCTGGTTCTCCTTTTGCACCCGGACTGCCTGGAAATCCAGGCAAACCAGGATTTCCAGCGACACCTTTACTGCCTGGACTACCTGGGTACCCAGGCAAACCAAGATCACCCTAGAAAACATTAAGCAGAAATAAGTACCTCGTCTTTGTAAGATGGGTAAGCTCTTCTTGTACGCTCCCAGTCTTACCATCTTACCAGTCTCACCATTATGTTGCGTACACTTCTCCGTATATCCAGTTAATGTTAACCATCTCACACAAAAAATTAATTGGAAATAGTAACTGTTAAGATTTTAATGGTTTTCCCCTAAGATTTTGTATAAAGTATCATAGCTTTTCCTCAGAATTGGCCTACATTAAATAAAAAAGTGTTCTTTTTCTTTCAGAAGAGACAGATATTTTTACCCCATGATAATGATGAATAAAAAAAGAAATCTGTGGATCTTTAATCATGTGATATTTTTGCTAAATTAATTACTGCACAACATCAATTGTAAGGCATCAGTGAAGGCTGCTAGATATTCTGTAGGTCTTTTTGTCACTTCTCTGTGGGTGAAAGAAAGGATGACATAGGTAAATGTTACTGCAAATGCTTTATGTAGACTTTTAAATTTTAAGCAGCAGTAATCATGATATATCAGCTCCTTAGTAATTTATTCTTAAATGCATATTGTCCTAATTTTTTGAGAATTAACTACAGAATTAGACGTGGGAACAATGATATTAATTGTATAAATCCCTACCAACTACCAAAATGTCAGCATGTGTCACAGTGCAGGCTAGGCCACTAACTGAACCCAACTTAAAAAGTCTGGTAAACAATCTTCTCCTTTAACCAGATTAAATTATATAAAAATATTTTCACCTTTAAAATTAGAAATTTTTGCTCCCCCCTGAAAAGAACAAACCACAGTCAACCCTGCTTGTTATTAATATATTTCTACACATATTTACAGTTGTGCATAATATATATTAAATTATAGTTAAAAAAAAAAAAATCATCAACACAGAATCAAATTTCCTCATGGAATTTTCTATTGAAGAATTTGGTAAATGTACCTTTGGTCCAGGGAGACCAGGAATACCAATGCTTGAAAGACCAGGGTCACCTTTCTCCCCTTTCAATCCAGGAAATCCTGCAGGCCCAGGCTGCCCTGGGCGTCCTGCTATTCCTTGGCTGCCTTTAATCCCTGGGGGACCTGTCAAAAAGATAAAATACAAGTTTTATAGATATGAATAAAACTTCTGCAGTGGTTTAGAGAAATCACTCAAATTACAGCAACTGAACTACAAAGGACTAACAAATTGACTGGCTGGCTTTGAATACTTAAGTGGTTTTGTTTTTAAAAACAAACTAAAACAATTATCTAAAAATCTCTCATGGCTTTTTGCATGGCATTTCTAAGCTTTCTTTTTTTATTCTTAATATACACAAATCAAAATATCTCATTGTAGTATTTAGGCAGAATTTAATATTAGAATCCTCAGAAACTGGAATTTTTGTTTCAGCAATCTTTCTAAATAATGGAATTCACTTTCTTCTGCCCCTTTTGCTTGTGTGTGATGTCTGTCTTCTGACAGGTGGGTTTACAGAATCTTTTTTCTGAACTTTCACAGAGTGGAATCTGAGAAACCAGAATAATAGGAAAGTTACAAAATGTAGATCATTCTGCTTCTACATCCATAAGCACTTTAAAACAATATGTATTTACAATATATTTTCTCTTTGCATATTCCGTTTTAATGGGTATTTCCAATTTCTTATATAGTATTCAACAAATATGTATGTAGGGCTATATGTATTCCTCATCTGCACTGCCATTTAAATATATTATTAGATACTGCACACAAGCACAACCACCTTTGTACTACATAAAAGCAAAACACTTGGCCAAAATGAAGTAAAATACAAGTACAGAAACTACCTGGAAGGCCCATCTCTCCCATGGCACCTTTCACCCCTGGAGGTCCTGTTGGTCCTGGCTGTCCAGGAAGCCCTGTGTCTCCCTTGATGCCTAGGAAAGTTGTGGTTTTAGTTAATTAATGGCAATAATTCAAAGTTTCTGATATTCATGTGTTCTCATATGAATATGCTTGTCATCTAATTACAAAGGCAATGGATTTGGAGTTGCTTCAGGCCTCACGCTGCTCCTACATGTTTTTTCACACCCATTTGTAGTGAAATATTAAACATCTTCAGTTTGTTCTGAGACAAGATTTGATTGGGGCAACTTCTTTGTTTTGAAGAGTTGTGCAATGAAATGGGTCAAATCTCAGTCCAGGATTTAGTAACCATCTGAAACAATTTAGTACTGGTGTGACTTGGTCTCTCATGAGTTGTTCTGCAGAATGAACACATTATCTCTTTCTCATCTGCAATAGGTATTCAGTAGCTTCTATTATGGAATTAAATGCGACCTACAATGCTCAAAATAGTTTGAGTCCTGGATGATTAAAAAAATTCCCCAAGCCCAACGAGATATTTAGAGCGAGACCTACATTAGACATAGTTAGCAAAGATTCAAGATTTCAGATAAATTGTTATAGCTGTAGGAAGAAGCAGTGCAAAACAGAATTCGTTTTCTTGATCCTCGCAATTCTTTAAAGCAAAAATCTGAAATCCAGACAGCCTTTGCAATGCACTCATTTGGCCATTTCCAAAGTATGAGTATAATGACTAACAATCTAAGAAATAAACATGTGAATCAGACAAGTCCCATTGGCAGATCCTGCAGTCATGTTGCTTGCTCGAGCAGCAAGCACTTTTCCAGTCATCCTAGAAGTTATCCTAATCTTCAATGCGGTCAGCCTAAAACTGCTTATGGGTTCGTTAGAAGGAAAGAGCTCAAAGCATGCTGTTTGGATAATGATTTTAAATGTCCCAAAACTGTGCTGCAGTTTTAAGTGTAAATCCCTAGGTTTTGCTTAGATATACCTGGATTAACATCCCAATTCCCACATGATAAAAACGCATGCATATTTTTACACATCAACACTGTCCATCTGAGGCCTTGTTTATTTACCTGGCAATCCTGGCACACCTGGTGGGCCACTAAGTCCTGGTGGGCCTGGGTCACCTGGGAGACCTTGATAACCTTTCTGTCCTGATAAACCAGGAATACCTCAAGGGAAAAAGATACATTTTATTATTATTACTATTACTACTACTGTGTGTTTTTCTTTAACCTTAGAGATCAGATATAGCTACAGATGAATAAAAATCCAAATGGGGATTTTTCTTCAGTAAATATAATTCCCCTAGTTTAGTGAAGAAAAGTATCACAGAACACAATATATTGCTTCTGGAAAGTTTAAAATTACTACAGAACAGGAACAATATAGGTAAATAGAGGAAAAAGTAACTTTAAGACTAATACCAATATACTTAATTCAGAAGGGACTGTCTTTTCGGATAAGCAGGCTCCATGCTAACCTCTCTATATTCATCCAGATTATTTATATACGTTTAATTAAATTGCCACACCAGAAGCACTTTGGTAATGATATATTATAAAAAGTAATGCAGGTATTTTAGCAGATTTTTACAAATTCTATGTAGTTATTGTCTTATACAATAACTCTGTCCTGCCCTGCAGGCATAGTTAAATCTGCCCTCTACAGCTTGCTCTTAACAGGGGAAAAAAAAAAAAAAGGTAAGTGTCTTAGGGTCCTACCTAGGCTTCACAGAAATTAATACAATAGGTAAATTAGCACAATAACAGCTGAGCCAACATGAGAGAAAGGCATTCTAGTTCTCTCTAGGGTAGGGTATTTTTACTCTTCTCAAGATTAAATTAGAGTCCAAAGGAGACATCCGAACCCTGTGGGGGGGAGCCAGCAAGTGAGAGAGAAAACAGACTTGAGTGACCTGAGAAAACCTTCCAGGCTGCCAGCTTTCCAACTAGAAACACACACAGAGATGACATTTAGCTGAGGGGAGGGTAAGCTTACAGGGATACCCAAAGGGAGAATCTGGAGGTGATGCATGAGCAGATGACCATCCTACAAGGCAAAGGCCTTCGAGACAGCAGGAATGCAGCCAGTGCAGCAGCCATGACAACTATCTCTCATCATGCTTAGGAATAACACTTAGAAGACTGAATCGTAATCCTGCTGAAAGCACCTTAGTGCTATTACAATATCACCATATGCCAAATAGTGGTAACAGTTAATGAGCAAGGTCATCGCAAACTGACCATACAGAGTAACTTGGTCACAGAACTGCTTAAAAAAAGGCCTAAAATAGGAGAACCGTAAACCACCTCTGTAGTCTGAATTTATTTTTTTCTGCAAGAAAGAAGGAACCGTAATAGATCCAGTTACAGCTCACTGTTGTCTGTAGAGGACAAAGAACCTCCCCAGACCCACATGCAAAGCTCTGTACCTGGAACACCTGGCTCGCCTTTTTCTCCTTTTGCTCCTAGCTGTTTTGGATCAACTTTTCCAGGTGGACCTGGCAGGCCTGCTTCACCTTTGATACCTTTCTGTCCTACTGGTCCAGGAGGCCCTGGCGGACCGGGTAATCCACTGTTACCTGCAGTAGATACAGACAAAGAAAGGGAAAAAAATATAATCCTTAAGGTAGGCTGATATATTTGTAATGCTGTTTCTTACACAGGCAGTCCATGATTTATTCATGAAGTTGGAATTCACCAAATGATCAGTCAGTTTATGTAAGGTTCTCCACAGCATCTTAAACCCTGGAACAAAGCTAAGTGAGTGGACAGCACGGGGATATCTGTATGCTGCCGTCTGTCAGCTCTGGCCAGCCCAGCTCAGAGGAAGCAGTTGTCTGTATGACCCACGTCAAGAGAGCCCTTGGAGCCCCACCACACTGTGCCACTAGCACAGAGGAGTGGCAACAGCTTCAGCAGCTTCGGATTCACAGCCTCCTTGTTCTGGGGACATAGTGGGTTTTTCTTCTACCAAACTTTTTAAAAATTCATCTGCAACAAGGGGGTTGGGAACATGTAAATAGAATAGTTTCTCTGTAATACCTATAGAGCTGATTCTGGATGACTCCATAACCCAAAGCTATGATTGTCTTCTTTCTACTGGTTAAAGCAGACTTTACAACATACTTCAGAAATATTACCCTACTTCAATGCCATCAATCCAAAGATACTGTTTTAAAAATAGCTAACAATTCATGACATATATTTAAAAAAAAGAGAGACTGAATGCTGTGGCTTAAAACTGCAAAGCAATTCTGAACACCAGCACTGTCAAAAGAAGACAACCTAAGCAGATCCCAATAATGAAGATACAGGTGTTAGTATTACAAAGCCTCTTTCCATACAGGACATGGAAAACAGCATTCTGCATTCTCTTCGGGGTGGAGAAAACAAACATTACCTTTCAAGCCAGGCAGGCCGTTTCTTCCAGGAGTTCCTGGAGGCCCTGGAGGACCGGGAGCTCCCATGACGCCCATCTCACCTTTGGCACCTAAATGCATTGAATCACCATTGTCATTCTGAACAAAAACTCAAAACTGAGCAGTACCTAACTTTTACTTCCCTGCATCTCTATGGTATTTATTAACCAGCACATGCATATAAAACCTGGTTTAAGGGAATTGCAAGTGCTCAGTTCTTGTATGGATCTAAATCAGATAAAATGACACTTTAAAATTCTGGCAAATTTTCCACAGTAAAGTCCTGGGAAGAAAATTTGCAGTGCACTGCTCTTTATGGTAGAAAGAATATGTATACCTCTAGTAAGTTTAGTTCCCCGGTATGAAACATAAATACATGTTTGAAAGCAAACTTGAGTTTACTGAAAACCAAAAAGACAATTAGGAATACACTACTTTTAGAATGTTCTGCATCGCCCCTCTATCTGAAGACAGAGATTCTCAAAATTCACTTTTAAGGTTCTATTCCAGACTCTTAACTGAAGAGTCAAACACATAGAATAAGGAAATTGATATGTAAGACTATGTGTTGGATCCAATTGATAGTATTTGCAATTATTTCCTTTAAACAAATTCTATTTCTAAATTGTATCAGTGACTAGAAAAAAATAATCACAAAATAAATCAGAAAAGTGTCGTAACTATGATGATCAAAGTCACATTTGTAAGTTATGAGACAGTATAACATGGAAAATATTTGCATCGAGTTACAGGAAGAGTGGACAGGATTTTAATGCCAGAAATTTCATTATAATTTTTTTTTTAGAAAGTATGAGATGTAAAGGTTACATGTATCCAACTTTAAACAGATAGGATAAACAACGAATTTCATTAAGTTGGCATGCTCAAGCATAAAGAGCATCCACCTGTAACTACAGTTTGGTCTTTATCCACAGGCAAAAAAATGTGAACTTACCTGGAAATCCAGGCATTCCATCCCGGCCAGGTGGTCCGGGTGAACCCTGAGGCCCTGGGAGACCAGGGGGTCCTGGATATCCTGGGGTTCCTCGGTCGCCTGGAGGACCAGGAACATCGAAGCCTGGAGGACCCGGATCCCCTTTCTCCCCTGGAATGCCCTGCAACCCTAGACAACGTTAAGACACAATTGTTTAGCAAAAGGTAAGGCAGGGCTGAGATCTATGCGTGTCTGGGCATAGTACTGTAGGAACAGCTAAGTTTTATCTGCAGTCCGTTCCTAGCACTGATGAAAACCCTGCAATTTTTCTGAAGTCATGTATTTTTTAATGGCTTCCAGGTGTTAAAAGGACATATTGTCCTGAAGAGAAGTATTGCTAAAATTTTATCAAGTTGTAGCAAATGCAATTCAAAAAAATCTCAGAAGGAAAACAACAACTCTCTTCAACAACAGTTTAAGTCTGATTAATAAAAAAAAAAAGCAAAGATTGATTAGACTGGTTTGTATTTTATCATTAAGTGTTGAGATTCTTACAATATATTTCCATTAATGATTCCATTTTACTACATTCTAAGATAACATCAGCTGAATATTTTTGAAGGATAGCAAAATTCTGTATAGCATTACATTTCCTTGAATGAAAACTATGAATTGTCAAAATATGCTTAAGATTTTTTTACTGCTAATGTTACTGAGCTCAAGGCACTGCTGAAGCAAGCAGATGGCTTCTTTCCCTCCAGTGCATTGTACCAGTGAAGATGCCCACTCTGGAAGTGTAGCTGACAAAAAAATTTTTAAATCTGAAGTTAAGAAAAGGCTTTGGTAAAGAAACCACAGTACCTGCGGAACCTGAGGTTCAAAAGCCAACGAGTTAGAGCTCATCAGGAAGTTGAGACAGGTAGCAGTAAGGAGTTGTAATAGTCGTTAAGTTAGGAAACAAAATAAAGCACACACAGATTAGAACAAAGAAAAAATTCTACCCTAAAGTTACTGAAAACAGATCTAAGTACAAAGAATACAACACTAATGCTGTTAAGAGAAACCAGACCGCAAGGAAACTCGGAGGTCTTTTTCAAAGCGCAGCCACCACTGTATGCAGAAATGAAAAACTCGGTGAGGTATTTTCAAATAACAATAGTACATTCAAAAAATAAAATTATTTTTCCCTCTCTCCTTGTCTAGTATTTTCTTTGCAAGTGGGGAACAAGCTTTTTCTCAACTGTTTCTTAACACAAAACTGTCATTACTAGATACTGGCTTGGACACCTTCTGAACACCAGAGTACACACCCGACCAATCAGCTGCATCACATTTTGGTATATCCTTTCAAAGAGGGATTTTCAAAAGATGCTCCTTCCTTATAATACAAAAAAGCTCTAAACAATTTTTTCCTCATTCTTTTAGTTCTATTATGCAAATTTACATTGTTACACATACAGAGATAGTATATTGTACATCTACAGAGATAATGACAACACCATGCCAAAACCTCAGAAATAACTACACGGTACAATTACTCTAACTCTGTAATGGTGACCCCTGCTCTCAACTGCAGGAACAAGTTTAGGAGTGACGTCATGATGTGTTCTTTACCCACTAAAAAGCAGATCAAGGTTTTTTGACAGCATAGACTGTAGACTTCCATTTATTTAATGATAAGCATGCTCCCCTTTGGCAGCAGCTTATCACTGCATTAAACTATAGTGCCATGTACCTGGAACAGCTTACTTTGCAGAGAAAACACAGTACTAGAGGACGGATAGGGACTGCACATGCTCTGTGTTTAAGGGGTCTCTATCAGTAAGTGAAAAAAAAAAAAAAAGAGAGAAAATAAATATAACTCAGTAATAGGACAAACTCTATCTAGAATGGTAAAGATACTTTTTCAAATAGAAACTCATTCTAATTTAATTTCTGGTTCTCAAAAATGTAACTATATCATAATTAGAACAGTAATGTCTAATGTAATTTGTTACGTATTCAAAAAAAAGAATGTTGAGTTGTTGCAAATTCTGAAGAAATGGTGGTGCAGAGAAAGGAAATAATGAACAGGGAAATCCTTTCAAGAATTTTCCAAATTACCTGAAAAACAGAGCCCCACAAACTTTACCCTAATGTTGCATAAAGGAACAGAATGAAAACAGCCTAGTAAAAAAACAAGGGATGGCAGATGGGAATGTAAGGCATTCTGCACAAAACAGAGAAATAGCAGTGCCAAGGGAAGTAACAACAACTTATCAAGTGTGACCTTCAACCATGCACTAGATTTCAGAGCCACCATGCTGTTAGTAGCCACAATGATTAGTCAGTACAGACACGAAGAGCAAAAATATAAGCATTTCAAATCCACCAACTCTAGTAATAATGATGCATTTGTCAAAATTGGTATTTTGCAGAATAAATGAAATAAAATTCTGGCTAACACCAGCAGAGATGCTACAGGAAAACAGAAGAACATGCATTGGACGAAATAGTCAAACCCATACTACCATTCAGTGGTGCCCGCGGACAGGACAAGAGGCAATGGGCACAAACTTGAACATAGGAAGTTCCACCTAAACATGAGGAGGAACTTCTTTACCCTGAGGGTGACAGAGCACTGGAACAGGCTGCCCAGAGAGGTGGTGGAGTCTCCAACTCTGGAGACATTCAAAACCCGCCTGGACATGTTCCTGTGTAACCTGCTCTAGGTGACCCTGCTCTGGCAGGGGGGTTGGACTAGATGATCTCCAGAGGTCCCTTCCAACCCTATGATTCTATGATTCTATGATTCTAATACATCCCACCCCCACCACCAACCCACCCCCCCCCCCGCCCCGCCACCAACCCGCCACCCCGGCTCCAAACACACACCTGTGTTGCTTTCTGTTTCAGTTCAGCCTCAAGTGCAACCATAGGTTCAGGATGGTACAGTAAGAACAGTGAGCCAGGCAGAGGACCCACCTGCTGGCTCAGGGAACTTGTGCGCACATTGTCCAGACCCTTTCTGTCCCTAGCTCTTAAGTCTGGACACATTCAAGGCTTGCTGCTGCAGGGACCGTGCATTCCTTTCCCCACTGGGAAACTTGTGGAAAAGTATACTTAAATATGACCCACACTTTATGGTATGTAAGTAGAACTCAAATTCCATGGGCCTACTTACTCAAGTGCTTGCGTACCTTCAAGTTAAGCACTTTGCTGAATCTCAGCTCACGGTTCATAAAGACCTGAGTATGATCAACCAATCTGTGACCCATGGTCGTACAGTTGGCCATGCATTTTTCAGCATGCATTGCGAACAATGCCAATCCCAGTGCTGGCACACAAATACAAAAAATGTAGCTCACAAACATGCAAGGTAAACAGTCATACAGGCATGGCAAGAACCAGATGAGTTCTGAAATGTTTCAGCAGCAGGCATGCTCAAGTCCACAGAGAATATTCTTGCTGTGGTGACTGCCACACATTTGCAACTTTGGGAGTTGGTGTGCAGCAAGCCCATTCACTGAATGAAGGGGAAAAGGAATTTTCCTGAACACACTTGGTGAATAAAATGACGTGCATGCATGCCCATGTACCCTTTATGCACAAAGATGGAACAAGTTCAGGTCTTCATCAGTCACCAGTCATTTTAGACAAAAGACAATCAAACTCTCTTCACACACATATTCCTAATTATCACTATCCTTAGCTTCTGCTCTGTCAATCTACTTTAAACCTATCAGGACTTGTTGGTTTTGCAGAAAAAAAAGTGTATGAGGGAATCAGGAACCCCAGAACTCAGAGGTTTCTGTAAGAGGAATTCTAAAGCTCTTTTCCAGGTGTGCTTACAACAAGACAAATGTGTATGACCTCTTTTACTGACAGGCTTTTGTTAAAGCAACATCACATCACTTCTCGGAGAACATTTTCTCCTCTACAAAATAATTAAAAAGCTAGTTTGGAATACTCATGCTTTCTTCCTTTCCACGTTAACTGAGTTAAATTGTCCTTCAGCTTCCATTAAAAAAAAAAAAGTGCCTAGCCATGTCAGGGAGAATCTGAATCACTACCTTGATTTTGCACTCATCATGTAAGTAGGAGGAGGACAAATAGCATTGTATAGGGGATTGAGCTGTCCGGTTTTTTTCCAAACAAGAAATTAATTTGCTAGATAATAATGTAAAAAAGTTACTTTAAAATACCTCTCACCCAGTGAACTTGGAATACAGCTTGGTAAGACAGAAAACGGCTTTGGAATTTAAGAACCACCTTGCTATTTGAAAGCAATATAATGACAGCACAGTACAGGCAGCTAAAGGCAGCTTTCCTCCTCTTCTTTATCCCCAAAACCTCTGCACTGACATTGTGCTCCCTTCTGCCTTGTCCTGAAGAGTACTGCAATAAACCCCTTCACAGAGATTTTGTCACAGATAGTGCACGACACTTTCCAGAATTTCTGCTGAGGCCCCAAGTCTTCTCCAAAGTGGGCTGTTGCACCCTTGAGACCCCTCTAAGTTGTGCAAATGGCATCGGGTTTCAGTAAAAAACATGATGTACCAAAGTTTACCAGCTTTACTGGCAAGACAGCCAAGCTCATAAACATCTATCTTTCCTTGCCTATCTGTTCAGTGAGAGTCTCAGTGTCCTGTGTACCTGCTTGCTGTACGCCAGAAATCACCTAAGGGTGATTTCATGTGAGTTTTACCTGGGGGGCCAACAGGACCTGGAGGTCCTGGAGATCCAGGTGGACCTTGACCACCAATGCCAGGGATGCCTGGTGGGCCTGGGAGTCCTGGTGGTCCGCTTGGTCCAGGGTCACCTAAAAGAACATGCTTGTTTAGTTAAATAGTGAACTCAGTTCAGATATAGTTGCTTTCCTAAGCAGAGTGTGTGCACATTGTACTTGAAATCTCATCCTTGCATGCAAACAAATATGGATCTGACAGAGGAAAAAACACACTTCAGAGGCTGTTTCTGAAAGCCAGAGATTTGTCCTCACTCTGTGTGGAATGCATGCAGTTTACATTTCTAGGCTACACAGAGACATGTTATTGCATCATTATCCACATCAAACTCAACAGATGCTCTCCAGTAAACCAGGCATGCTCCGCAGTTCAATACAGACAATGATTAACAGTAGGAATTTGTGAATTGCTAACCCTCTGCATGTTGAAGCACAGTACATCTATATGACAATTATTCTATCGAAAAAATTTTACCCCCATGTTAACATGATTTGTCTTTAGAATACAGGCTTTCAGATACTGACCCACAGATTGGTATTTACTCCCTTGCTTGCTTGTCTTTTGAGAACACAAACTTCCCTTTACACAGTTGTCTCTGGTTTGGAAAAACAGACCCTGAAGTAATTGCTCTAAAGTCAGCACTGCTTGTATTTAACTGCCATATGACTCCTCACGTGTCTATATTTTCTAAAGTTCAAAAGGGAACAGAAAAGGGGAGAGTTCTTCATACCTTTAGGCCCTGGCGTTCCATCAAAACCTGCCCGTCCTGGGAGACCAGGGTTTCCTGGGAAGCCAGGATCACCTTTGGGTCCTTGAACTCCTTTTGTGCCTGGTGGTCCTGGGGGTCCAGGTGGTCCTGGAACTCCAAATCCACGATCTCCCTATAACAAATTAACAATTTTTTAAAAAGGGGTTTTTCTAAGTTTAGCCTCTCCTAAAAATGCTAAAGTAGTAAAGAAAAAACACCCACCATCTTACAGTTTCTTTTTTCCTACCCTCACTCAAATCTCAAGTAGAGAATGTGACTTGCCCGCCACCAAAAGCTGACAAGAGGTGAAATCCTCCCCACCAACTTCCCACTGACACAGAAGAACCTCTAAGAAAGTGAGCTTTACATTAAACAAGCAAACACTGACCTTCTGTCCTGGGAAACCAGGTGGTCCAGGAGGCCCATCTAGACCAGGGCGACCTGGAGTTCCCGGAGCTCCGGGAGGGCCTGGTGTCCCTGGGAAACCTACACATGGCACGGAGGTTAGGGCAGCAGAGGAAAGGACACCAGAAAGCATTAGAACAACTCTTCCAGAAATGCTTAGGGCCCATGAAAAGTAATCTCTGAAGAAAGGTTCTGTGCTAGCTCAAGAATACTTGAGGGGGACTCGTTTGTCTGAGGTAACTTTTGAGTATGCAGTCTTTGCCACAGAGGATCTCTGGGACTCCTCTTGGAGGAGGGCACTCCCCATGCTGTGTGCTCTAACAAAGATCACAAACAGTTCACATCAGAAACATTAACATCTTGAGGCAGCATTTGGAGATCATTTATTGATTTAAGCTCAAACATTCATAATTTCCCAAAGTTTTACCCGTTGGCTTTTGTGTCCTTGGTTTACTGAAAAATGTAAGCTACTGTGAAAGAACAGTAGAGTGAACAGAGGAATAAGAGCTCAGCAGATTTTTTCCTGATACTTCTGAAACTATTAAAAAAGATGTACAAATTCAAGACAAACATTTTTTAAAGGATTCTAGAGACATAAATCAACTCACAAGGAAAAAGTGAAGAGACACAATCCTCTATGTCCCCTCTTCCAGCCAGTACAATACAGTAATATGGCTGTAAACATACCTTTTGGGCCTGGTGGACCTGGAAGTCCAATGCCAGGAATACCTGGCTCTCCCTTTGCTCCTGGGATGCCTGGTAAGCCACGCTGACCTGGCTGACCAGGATCTCCTGTAAACGGCAGAAAATCAACATAGTTATCAAGAATCAGTTGGAATAAAAAGCTCTTGGCATTCCCTGGATATCTAGTTGCTGCTCTACCTGGAAGACCTGGGTCACCATTTCTTCCCGGAGGACCAGGGGGGCCAGGAACTCCTGGTTCTGTAATAGTCTGGCCAGGGTCACCTTTTGGACCTAAAACCAAAAAGATGAAATATGTAGCACTCAGTAGGAGTTTCTTTTCTGCTTTTCTTTGAGCAGAAAAAGATACTAGCTGCATCCCAAGGTTACAAAGAACTTAAACACCAGCAGCATTTTACCCAGTAAGGTTATCTGCCCTTGAGCCCCATATAGCACGTATAGGCTTAGAAGCATTTTTTAACGTTAAGGCCGTTTTCTTGAAATGTTATTTTTTCAGCTTGCACCTAGGTACCATCACGTGAATAGTATTTTCCATAGCTGACACCAGCACAACCTGATCAGGATCCGTGTAGTTGACAAGAAAGTAACAAAAGCAAACTTGTTCCAAGTAAACCCTTGTTTTCAAAACCTGCTGTAGTTGCAGTATTATTAAACATAAGCCAGATGGTAGTTACAATGCACTTCCGCTATAGTCAGTCTAGAAGGAGAAGCTTCCTTAGAGGTGAGAGCAGAAGGGTGAGTCACATGCCTACAGGAACGTGGCACAAATTATGCTTGCTTTGCAATTCTGTGATGACCTTCAGTAAGGGAGCTTAGAAATACTACATTTTACAATGCCTTTGGGAAAAGCTTAAAAGTAGCATTATGTTCTGAAAACTATCCGGAGCAAAACAACAAAACTTGATTTTTACAGCTTTTGTTCAATAGCACATGGAGACCAACTCACCAGGAACTCCAGGAGGCCCTGGGCGGCCTGATACACCTTGGATACCCTTTTCACCAGGGGAACCTTGTGGACCAAACCCAGGAGGTCCAGGAAGTCCTTTGTCTCCAGGAGGACCTGGTATTCCTGGATCACCTGGAATACCTATTTCTCCTTTGAATGCAACACTGCCCTAAAAAAAAGGAAGAGCAGGATGGGAAAGGGAAACGTATTTTCTAGCAAAGGAGTAAAGTCTTTCATTACTTCTGTTTTGAAACTCTTTGGCAGTTTCCATCCTTTTAGCTCTCAAGGCCATTAGCTGCCTACATCTTACTAACATGGTAGAGATAAGGTCTAAACCTGGCTACGTAATTCTTCACGCTATATAGGTGAAATGTAGACAATGGCAGAAGGGATCATCTGACACTACCCAAGAGAAATCTCAGCTTATTTTTAGAGGCATTGACAGATTCAGGAAGTATCTCTGTACATCATCACTAGGTTGGCATCTACTGAAGACAATTACTGCGTTAGTCACATTCAGAATAAAGTGCATTTGCCCATCCTCTTATCTGCACTGTGTCAAATGCACCTAGGACTTCTCAAAACATCTGTCCAATCAAAGACAGCATAAAATGGAACTCACAGGTTCCCCCTTAGGACCAGGTAGACCTGGCAGTCCATCTCGTCCAGGAGTGCCATCTAGGCCAGGAAGACCTGGAGGTCCTGGGAAGCCAGGGTCTCCTTTGTCACCTTTCATTCTTGGAGAAGTCAGGACATCCCCTGGGTCTCCTTTAGGACCAGGTCTCCCAGGAGGACCTGGGGACCCTGGGAATCCCTGAGAGGAAAGGAAAGAAAAAAAAGGGGAAAAAAAAAAAAGCATTTTAGTTTTTTTTTTCACTGCGTCTCCGATTTTGGTACAATATAAGAATTATATATTCAAGCTAGTTATGAACAAAAAAAGAAATATTAGACAAGAATTCATGTCTACTGTGCACAGATCTACCAAATACACAAAGCAAATGAGACACTATTTTCCCACCAGAACATAACACCACCACTTACTGGTGGCCCTACAAGGCCAGTTAATCCAGGAAGCCCCTTTTCACCTTTTGGTCCAGGAAAACCAGGAGAACCTAAGTAGTGCAGAAAAACATAAAAGAAAATCATAAAAGTGTAGAAGCTGTAAATATCAAGCACGCTGTCTGCATAAGAGAATAGCTATTTTTTTTTAAATTAGGCAAGGGTTAGTCTGGTGTTTTTGGAGTTTTATTTTATTTGAACATAATGAAATTTGCAACTCTAAGTTAAATCAGTAGTGTCAAAAAATATCACACTTGTCACACTTTTTAAAAGTTCCAGCTTCTCTATCATTTCAGGAATAGCAAGTAGTAGAAGTTAATGTCTCTCTTTCAGTTAAATCTACAGCAGATCATAAAGCTTCAATGTACAGAATGCTTGCAAGTCTGTCTTTGATCAGAGAATTTTTTTTGAAAGACCAGATTTTAAAAAAAAAATGAGTGATTGTTTTGCACGTATCCAGCCTGTTTCTTCCTAACACTCCCCAACTCTGCAAAACAGGACATGCACTAACCATACACCGGAGCTGGCAACTGTGCATCTGAATTCATACAGATATATCATTAGCATTATACGCAGATACTCAGATACAAAAGTGACTTTATTTAATATATTAAGCAAAACAGTGAAGACTACAGCCTTACCTGGACTACCTGGAGGTCCTGGTGGTCCTCTCTCCCCAGGAGGCCCAGTTATTCCAGTTCCTATGCAATTGAAGCATGTGTCTCCTTGATCACCTAAAATGATTTGCATTGAAAAAGCACACTTGAGCATCAGACCTTAGAAAACATTAAAAGAATTCAGTAAAACAACAATTGTTTTCTTGTTACTGATCTATAACACCAAGTCCAAAATGACTATTTTATGTAATTATATGATTCCTTGAATATTAGAAGGCTTCCCCCCCATGAAGGCCAGACTGAAGCTTTTTGGTTGCTAGGAATCAGACAACCAATATCAGATATGATTAGAATTTATTTGGGGTAGTGTCAAATAGATTAAAAAAAAAATGCTTTCAATAATAAATAAAACTGTGGACTTTTTTTCTCAGCAAAAGAGTTCTCTTCTAAAGTAGGTACTTGATGCTTCAAACTACAACTCTAACACACATATATCAAAATCCCAAACTTGAATTAAACTCCAAGAGTGCAAATTAAATACTGGGAATGTTTCATTGATTTGACAATGGGCTAAACTTATTTCATTTAAAAGAAAAAAATTATTTCCAGAAGTTTAGGAATTTCCTTCCCATACTGACTTTTCTGACATTCTTCAATGTAGCATTTAAGCACTTCGTGTAGGATAATTAATTAATCCTTACAATCTTCATGAGAAAAAAGACTTCTGTTTGAAAGGAGTACGAAATTAAGTGACATGACCAAAGTCATCTAGGATGTCCACGGTTGAGCTAGGAAAAGATTCTCACTTACCCATATCAGCATCCTCATTGCAAGGTTGTCTTTTTGGAAACAAGGATACACATTAAAGATGTCTTTCTTTTGCTTACCAAACAAACAAACTCATTGTAGATTGACCAACTCAAATTAGGAATCTTGCATATATAATCTCAATGTTGCTTTCCATAAAAAAATGTAAAATTTATTCATGAAGTAAGTATAAAACTTTTTCACAACAGAGTTGGCACCTGCTGTTACAAAGCGCTTAGTTTCTATCTACCTGGGAGGTAACTCATAAACCTGAAGTTCTGTTTTACTTTAATTGTGATTCATGCTAGGCTCTAGAATTGGTTGTACCCTCAGTCACTTTGAGACTCCTGTGCCCTAACATGAGATGAGGGACTATCCTACGCCCAAACAAAACAGCTTTCTTACTCAGAAACAGAAAATATCTGCACTCAACCCTACTGGTAAGAGACACTGTTTATCCTTATGTAATTCTGGCTTTACATTTTTTAACAACCATTCACAAAAAGAGAAAAAAAAGATAGTCATGACACTGTACCTTTTTGGCCTCGCTCCCCTGTAAAGCCTTGTTGTCCTGGAATTCCTGGAGGACCTGGTGGCCCACGCTCACATAACCCTTCACCTAGGGAGAAATTTGTATTAGATTGACATGATTAATTAATTAATACATGTGTTCAGTAAAAAAACGTACTTCCTAGTATTTGTGTGGGTATTCTAATATACCCACACAATCGCAGACCAAACATTTTGATATTTCAGATGGAGGACTGCTAATGAAAACCCACCAAGGTAATCCAAACTCAAAAGGAAACAATCAGTGATATTGCACAACAATCCTCATTTCTCCTTCACAACCTCAACTATCTCCCTGTACTTCTCACAGCCTGCACGCTTCCATCTCTACACTACATTCCGCCATTCAACCTCATATCATAAAAGCATGTGTATGAAATATCAGAGTGAGGGGACTTAAGATGCCAATGCCATCTAGACACTAGATTCCTCTCTGAACTGTGTTATCCCCTCTCCACTACAGCTTTCCAGTTCTTATATTCCACCTCCCATTCCCTACCCTTATACCAAAAAGGACCCAAGAACTTTTACCCACAGTGTCCATTCCCAAGCTAATTTTGTGTGGTCTACACACTAGAATTTTTATCAAATGAAACTGGAATTCTGTGAAAAATTACTCCTTTGACTCTCTTGGTACCACAACTCTTAGTAGGCAATAGTCCCTCCAAGCATTTGTTATATCATATAATGAAAGCTAAATTTACTCAAGACAGTGACAAAGTGGTTACCTCCTGCTTTATGCATAAATTTTAATATAAACTTTCATTAGTTGGATTAAATAGGATGTAACATAAACTGGAAAAAGACTTAATTTTGTACATCTGGGCCAAATCTGCTTGGCCCTGTCATTACTGTGTGTTAACACAAAGGTCCCTCAAGTCTGACAATCTCTTCTCATCCAGTCTAGCTGAATCACACAGGTAAGCCATAGCAGGGCTCACTTGAGGTAGAAGGAGGCATAATAAAGTCAGACTGCAACTCGTACCACTGAATACCCAAATTCTGTAATTGTCTTTAAGGCTACAAGTTCTCCTACAAATGTCCTGATAGGCAATGGGAGAGCCTTGGAGAATGTATCTGTATTGCTTGGAATCTCATGGGCTTCAGCTGCTGATAAAGTACACCTCTGAAGGTACAATTTAAAAAAAAAAAAAAAAAAAAGCAGCTGTTCAGTCTCTTCAAGTTGCTGTCTATGTGGTCATCACTTACCAGGAGGAACAGATGGTGCAGTTGGCCCTGGGGGACCTGGTGGTCCAGGAGGTCCTCGTGGTCCATCAAGTCCTGGTTGCCCAGGAATAGAAACACCAGGTAAACCTGGATCTCCCTTCTGTCCTCTTTCACCAGGTAAGCCAGGTGGGCCAGGAGGTCCAACAGTAGTGATCCCTAAGATGGTAAGAACTTAGTCCCTTGATAGCTCAAAGGTTTAAATCACTTTTTTGCAAGGATGACAATGATATGCAATGAATAACATGATACAGATAAGACTGTGTCTTTCTGTGTAAGTACTCCATAACATTTCTTTTATGGAATCAAACTACACGTTGTTTGCAGTGTTTGACATATGCATATTTTGCATTTTCAGAGATTCTTGTTTAAAAAACTGCCCTGAGACTCTGCAACTAAGTTTATGAAGTAAAAAAAGTAAAAAAGGCCTAATGAAAGGAAGCACTGAATGAAAAAAAGACATTTACAAGGTGTAACATTAGAATCATAAAGCTTTTCTCTGTGCATGTATAAGGCAAATACAGGTGTCACCGCTCATTCCCATTGTAGACTCAGATCATCCCCTCCTTTAGTACTGGCAGTACAGCAGAGACTAGGTTTGATGGCCAGGTACCAGACATCTGGTACACAATACTTTCTCTGTGCAATGCAATGGATAGTGTATGTTATAGGTAAGTGATACGAGATAAATGACCCCTAAGACTGTGAAGCTAGTATCTGTTCGACAGCTGACGATTAGCATCCTCTGTTCACCACAGCAGGGGCAATCAATGTTTAGAATACCTCGTATTATCTCCATAAGCTAAGGACCATCCTTCAAGCTCAAAGATAGCTCTAAAAAGCTCTGCCTTTACTTTCTGCTCAGTCCATCTGTCAAAAGGAGTGTCAAAAGACTGGGAAGCTAAACATCAATTCAGACATTTGAGCATACAACTTATTTTAATGCCTGCACTCCTACCTGGAGAACCTGGTAAGCCAGGTGGGCCTGGCCTACCAGAGAATCCACGCTCCCCCTTGGCTCCTGGAAGTCCTGGCAATCCTTTGCTACCTTTTGGTCCCACTGTTGCATCAATGCCTGGTCTTGAAATGACCTGTAAATGTTTCATGCTCATGTGAAACACGCCAAGAAAAGAGTCACTGGAATGGTAAGGAGATATGAGGGAGAAAAAGTTCAACATACTTTGAAACTTATACCAATGACAGGATGCTTTTCCTGCTCCACTGAATTACCAGGTAAAATCCCAGGAAAGAGCAATCCCCAACAGGAAGCACTTTTACTGCCAAGCCAACATGGTTAAAACAGAGCTTCAATGAAGCTCACTCAATTTCTGCTGGTCTGAGCTTATAGTCTAGCCTTGTGTTTATAACCAAACAAATCCTAGAGCACAGAATCTATCTTGATAGAAGGAAACAATAGTTTCTATTGGTGAATATATGAAATCTTTACTGGTTCTGTTATTGTTATACCCAGAGAAGGGACTCATGGTCATCCAAGAACTATAATGAGACAACACTGTCAACGAAATGCAGAAAGAAAAGAAAGGATCAGTAACTTACAATTCCAGGAGGACCAGGGGGACCAGTGTCACCTTTTTCACCCTACCAATGAAATTAAGAGCATTTTTTTATACTGTGCATTAGTAGACAAGAAAGTTATTGCAAATATTCCTCAACACTGTAACAGCATAGGCTGTTACAATTACTACTTAGCCAGAACCGAACCCAGTGATGGCAGATTTTTAAGCTACTATAGCAATAATGACAAAAAAACCTGGCATACCTTTTCGCCCTCTCTTCCTGGAGCACCATTGATTCCAGGCCCACCGGGTAAACCCTTCAAGGAAAGAGAAAGATAATCACATCCAGATCTTCTCCATATCGGAAGAAAAGCTTATAAGGAGTCTGCTTAGATTAGAAGTGTATGAGTTACTCACATCCCTACCAGGCTGACCAGGTTCTCCATCTTTGCCAGGTTTTCCCTTCAAAGACATAAACATGAATTGAAATAAAATGCTTCCGTGGTGAAGAATTATTATTTCCCATTTTTCAATAAACGAAACCTTATCTAGAATGCAGTCCTTATGATAAATACATCAAAGACTTCAACCAAGTATAATCAATGGAGTTACCTAAGCTGAGGTTTTCATTTTAAAAACCAGAGTACAAAAACATGACAAGTCTCAAAGAAATGTTGGGCAAATACAGCACAAAATGATCTCCAGTTACCTATTGCTGATTTTAACTACTTCTGTGTTTAATAAGTCCCATTATTTTTAACGTTAGATAAACCCTTTTTTTGGAAAACAGATCCTAACTCCTTAACACTGGAACATTATATTTAATTAGGAGATTAGTATAATGTGACCGGTGAAATTAAATACAAACATTTTTGTGTTTGAATTTTAACTCTTCTTTAAAGCAAATGCAATTTTCTGAAGAATAGTATCAACAAAAATATGAAGTACAATTCTGCTCAAAGAAGTGATTTCTAAAACACATGTATTCCTGCTGAACAGATTTGTCATTGCTGCAACAAAAGTAATGCAACCTCCACTTTATTCCAGCATTCACTGGGCAAGACAAATAGAACGCTATTGTTAGCATTACAGAAGCAGTGTGCATGGGAGACACCTGCTGGAACATAACTAGCATAGATGATTAAGTTTCTCAAGCACTGAGAAGTAGATAATAAGACCTGACAGATAAAGCGTATTAGAGGATAACATGATTTGTGAATTCTTTATTATTAGTGATGAGTTCCAATTCTCAAAAATGAGGTTTTAAGATTTCCTGTGAATTTGCAGAACTACATGTTTGATTACATATAATGACATTTTTATGAGTATATCTGAAATGGGTTTGAGCCACACAGAATCATATGGACTTTAAGTATGCGATATGCCCAAATTCAGAGTAATAAAAACCAAACAAAAATGTTGGTAAAGCTTTTGGCAAAAGGCATCTGCCATATCCCCTCAGGACTTTCATCCTTTCAGAAAATTGCAGATTTATGTGGTTCCCCATTTACTTTTGCAGAGAGAAGTAACTTGGAAAATACCAAAAACCACTCAAAGTATAAAGAGATTTTGGGCTTTGTAAATCTGCTTCATATCTTATGTTTCTTAAAGAAGGCAAATCAAAGTCCTCCTACAAAATTCAGCAACTAAGAAGGATTTTATCTAGAACACCAAACATTTGTTTCCATTGTATTTAATTCCCATGGTAATTGGAAAACCTATTACCAACATGTTTCTAAACAGTGTTCATATATTGCCCAATTATCCTGAGCAAGACTTGCATCTTGGTTTTCAAAGGGTTCCATTATGTTGATGAAACCATGGGTTCAAGTAGCTGTGAAAGTGAAATTACAGAATGCTTTGAGCTGGTAGCAGCTTATCTTTTCTTTGCTGGTCCAGCCCATGTTATTTTCATCCTATTTCTTAGCATTTCTATGATCTTCCTCAGCTATTTTGCGCTGTGCTATCCAGGATGGATTTGAGTCTAGACAGAAACAAAGTGATTCATGCTATCCTCAGATTCAGCTATTCTGCCTCATCCCCTCCCCAGATAACACATAAACTGAAGTAGTCTCTTGGGAAGCGACAAATGGCTTTTTGCCATACTTGCCAGTACCTAGCAAACTGAATGAAGACCCTCTCTAAAAGGAAACAGAAAATTGCTGCTTCAGTTCAAGCAGTCCAAGGTTTGAAGAAGCCTTGAAGAAGGTTTCCACATGTAACCAGATAACCTCATTCAAATTAGTCTCTCCTGCCCCCCAAACTAAGATCTACATGTAGATAATTCTATTAGAAAGCACTGAGAAATCCATAGCTAGAAGCACTTAATGAAACAGACGCATCATCTACTAGTTTGCCAAGTTATGGAAAACAAAAAGAAGTCTCTTACCCAGAGGCTGATGGCCCCACCTGAATTCAACATATGCTTAATTCTCAAAGATAACATTGATTGGAAAGATAAATGTTTGGTTAAACAGACTACTTACTCTTTTGCCTGGTTCTCCTTGCTCACCTTTTTCACCTTTTACGCCACCGGGAAGACCCTGGACACACAAACGTCATCTTAAACTGAGCCCACAAGCCAGAGTAGAATGAATTTACAGTTCTGATACAGACATAACAAAAAAGAACTAAAAGAGGACTACTCACAGGAGGGCCTTGTGGCCCAGGAAGTCCTGGTGGGCCTGGATCACCTGGAATACCCTGTCAAGCATGGGCAAAGAAAAAGAGGATTAAAGCCTCCATCACTCCCTAGTAGCTCAGTTGATTTTTTTTTTAAATAAAATCTTTTTTCTGCTGTCGTTTAGATTTCCAAGTACTATGAACAGTAAAGGATCATATTTATTCTTTTTTTGTGTGGAACTTCAAGTGCATCTATAAATTTTATTAACCACTCATCCTGTTTATTTAGGTTATTCACTCCACTAAGACACAACTGCCTCCTGCGTGCACTGCAGCACCTGGTTTGGTGGCCTGCAGTTACTATATGAAAATAAAAAGATGGAAGAAAAAAAAGGAGGGGAGAGGGAAGGGGAGAGGAGGAGGAGGGGAGGAGAGGAAGGAAGGACAAATGCCAGATCCTGATGAAATTATAGGAGCAACAGTCATTAGATTACTGGTAATTGTTGAAGTTGTGAGGACATCAAGATCAGTAACGTGTTCAACAGAAAAGTGTCACAGGATCACTGTTTTAAAAAGTTAGGGTTTCTATTCTGTCTTGTTACACCTCTGTACAAGTTCTTAAATCTCTTCACCATTAACCTAATGAAAAGTTACAGGTTACTGAATCCACAAAGGGTTTCCATGCAGACTTTCTCTTATTTTCTTAGAGGCCTCCCAGACTTTTACGAGCCCATCTATACACTTGACTTTTCAGTAAGAGATCACAGGTGAAGGTACACACCAGCACTTTGTGTGTACTTCACAAAAAAATAAGTGTAATGTTGAAATTTTTTACTGAGTGTGTACTACCAAGCATGACCTTTACTGCAATAAAACCAAATTTTTAAACTTTGAAATAATTGTTAATACTGGTCAAAGACAATGCACTCAAACTGTGTTTGAAAGTCTTCGTGCTTTAAAAGGAATGTAGTTAGAATACTTTTATTTTGTACATTTATGTAACTTAATGGCAGTATAATTAGTCCTTCAGAGATCCCTGATGACAGAGGCAAATTACTCTGACCCTAATAAAGTCAGATGAATTTTTACTTCTACTACAGTGTGGTCAAAACATCACCTTGTGTTTTCTTAGAACTATAAAAACGCACAATGCTGCTTTTTACCTTCTGCCTACTGCTTTGGTACGCAGCAGTATTTTATTTTGTCAGGGTGTAGGATAATTTTGTCCTTCATCTTGATCAAAACCATTTGCTACCCTTCCTCTCACAAGATCATTAAGCACCACTAAGGCATTCCCTAGAGCTATCCACCGATGTACATTTGCAATGTACAGTCATCCTAGAAAGGCCTCAGTCTCTGGTTTTGTCGCTGTCTTTTTAGGGGTGGGGAAGGATCCATACAAATCAAACCAACAGTTTGAGCTTACTGTCATAATATGGCTTGATATTTACTTTTGAGAGGCCAGAAACAGGGAAAGCACTTCATTCAGACCACAAGGAAGAAAGATCTTGGGGCATCACTAATGACAAAAAAAAAAAAAAGGAGAAAGAAAAAAAAAAAAGAAAAAAGGAAAAAAAAGAGAAAGAAAAAAAAAATTGAGTTAAAATTTTTGGAAGACTTCTTCACAATGGATGACACAGCTGGTTACTTAACAGGAATCTGAAGCCCAGACAGCTTTGAAAATCCCAGTCTGGGTGTTCCAAGGAATGAGAATATTTTAACTGCTTTTACTGTTCCTATGAACTTCCTTTAAGAGAGTTTCTTAAGGATAGTTATTTTACTAAGGGAAGTAACTGAGCTAATATGACTAGCATGCCTTCTATTAAGGGAAAAGTGCTCAGGCCTGAAATAGTCAGTGCTTTGAGAAAAATAACAGAAGTAAGCAAGCAGGGTGTGAGTATATATGAGCCAAACCAATGGAGGCTGCATCATTGCAGATGGATATAATTTCCCACTCACCTGATCTCCTTTCTGAAACTCAATGTCATTTGGTCTCTTCTGTTCTCCAATTTGTCCTGGTGGCCCTGGAGGTCCCTGAAGACCTTGTTCACCCTAATGTGCAAGAAGATTGCAGGCTGTTACAGGCAATACAAGCCGAAATGGCCTGCATAAGTATTTTGAAAGCAATAAGCAAAAATATCATCATGATCACCTACTCACTTTTTCACCTTTGGGTCCTTGGAAATTCAAACCCATATTACCCTGCAAAAAGTATAACTCATCAGCCCTTAGAAGTCACAAATGAACAGAAAGAAAAACAAAACACTCCACCACCATAATCAATGAGGGAAAGAAAATACCTTAGGTCCTGGCAGCCCTGGTGGACCAGGAGGTCCCTATGAAAAAAGGAAACAAACAAAAAAGTAATTTCCAAGCACTTTACATGCCCCCTTGTGGGAAAAATCAAAAAAACAGTGTAGCTACTTTGACTCCTGTGCATTATACCCATGTTGACAGAGCACCTTGCCATCCACTGAAAGCTCTTCCTCATGCTATTCAGCTTCACAAATATGTAAGAAACTAGTTCTTCCTTTAAGTGAGAAAGTCAAATAAAATTAATCAGTCAGGTATTATACATCAAGGGAAAAGTCATCCTGGTCTAAATAAGCTAAATCTTGTCCCTCAGGTTTCACATAAATAAGGAGCCTGCACAAAGAGTCAGCCTTATTTAAAGCAAAAAGAGGTCTGGGAAGAGGCTGTTTCAAATGTATCACATTTAAACATGCACAGTGGCCGCTCCAGGGTGAACTGACTGCATGGTTGCTGTTGTCTTCATACCAAGTCTTGACTTCTGAGATCTGTGCGCTTTATCGATCTGCCTCTGAGGACATGACAAAGTAACTGCCCCATTTAACACTTATGGGTAACAGGTTAAAGAAACTTACTGTCAAACCTGGTGGCCCTGGAGGGCCAATTGGACCTGGTACTCCCATGGAGCCGGGTGGGCCCTGTTGAGAAAGTGGAGGAGGTTATGAGAGGCACCTTTTATGGAAAAAACAGTGAGACATTCAAGGTCAAAAAAACCCAATAGCTGGCACCCCATACACGTCAAATCAAAGTAGCTGACCACTAACCTACCAATTTGTCATTGTGCATAGGCCTAAAGCAGTGTACATCATGTGGGGATTGTTCTGCTCTCAACACCAATACATCTTTTTGGCTTGGATACGGGAATGCTTTTTTTTTGGTTCTTTTTTTTTTGTTTGTTTTGAACGACTTTTGCTCTTTTTTTCTCTTCATGCACTGAGAGAGAACAACAAAACACTTTGTACTGTGATTCCTCCCAGCCAGAAACAGACAATAGGGAAGCACAGATCAGAGGAACAGAAATGCTAACAGGCTCAGTCTGGTCAGCATAGCCTGGGGCTTGCCTCTCTGTACCAGGAAATGGGAGTCTCTGGCTTCTGTCCAGTCCAGGCTGATAGATTCATTTTCTGCTCCCCTTGTTCTTCCACTAAAGCAATGAATGGCTCAGTGGGGAAGCATAGGGCCTGGAGTCACTAGCTGTTTTCACAGAAGACTGCTGGGAGAACAGAAACACTGTTCAGGAGGTGCAACATGAGGAGAACAGCTGAGACGTTGCCCTCTCTTCCCACCATCCAAAATAGTGGCTTACAGCCCAGAAAGGCAGATGTTACTTCCTTTACCTCAGGGTGAAGAAGGGAAAGGAACTCCAAAACTGATACAAAGAACGCCTAGGAAGGGGGAACAGGCAGGGGAAACAGAGAAGCAAGTCTGGAACTGTCAGTACTTCCATCTGCTGGATACCATTTTCATGACCAGTGGACCTTTCTGGCCTCTGTGGGTGACCCTATTGCAATGTGGAAGCACTTTCCCTCGAGCCATAAACTAGAGGTACGTTAAATGTGAACCCTGCTTCTCCATGTAAACATATGGATCCCCTAGCACCAAATGTTCCAATTGTCCTGTAACGCAAATACTTTACATGTTATCTTTTTGGCAGAACACAGCCTAATAGAACTTTACACAACTTACAGGTATGCCTGGAAGACCTGGAAATCCTGGGTCGCCCTTCTGTCCTGGCAGCAAGGATGTAATTATTTCACCTGGTTCACCCTAGAAGAATAACAGCTGACGTTAATTAATAGCACATTTTACACTTCTTTAACACCATTCTGACTCCCAAGGACACATAGTGGCTTCTTAAGACTCAAAGACATGCTACACTCTAGCAGTACTCTTTAATATAAGTACTAGATTCTCCAAGAAGAGCTCTTTTTAGGAGAGACCTTTGCATATTTGGAGGATTCTTTACACAGCTAAACTACCAGCTATTAACAGTTCTCTTTTCATATGTACAAATATACCAGCATTGATTTAAATTCCAAAAGATTAGGGGACTAAAATACAAATGCTTCACAAAAGAAAGACATTCTAGCTCCATGTGAAAGCAATGAATAGGACACAACAGAAAAAAGGCTCATGCAGCTTTATCCAATGTCCCACCTCATGAGATTAACGCTGAGTATGCTGTTACACTACCCATGCTTCATGTTCTATATTGAAGCACAGTTTCTTATTGATTTCAGGGAAGATCTTTGTTTTAAAAGTATATGTTCTGATCAGCTTGCCTTTTAACATATTTCAAACAATTGGGAAGAAAAGGAGCTGAGAAAAACAATTCAGTTTAATAGTCACCGTTTCCCAGCACCAGTGTTATGCTGTCCTCTCAGGATTTTATTGGAATAATTCTGTGGGTCACATTTCCCTTCAAATAGATTTGAACCAAAATTCATATTCTGGCCCATGCTCAAATAGGTTAAGGATACAACAAAAAAACCCTTAAAAAATAAAAGGGGTCCTTAAGGTCCAAAATCAGATTATGAGACTATTTACATTAGAAGAAAAAGCCATCTATGTAGTAATCTACACAGCAGAAAGCACGTGTCTAAAAGGAACATAAGATGTTGCACTGGTCTCGTCACTGGATACTTAGAGTTATTATTGGTTAGTCTCTAGTAGTGTTCTTGAGCGTGCACAGGTACACTACCGGTGCATTTGGGTGTTTGTAGGCATTTTGCTAAATTGATGGCTCTCAACACAGACACTGTCCCTCACACTCCCAAGGAAACCAGATTCAGAAAACAGTCCACTGCTTCTGGAACTACTGACCTAAATTGAGTAAAGCTACTGCAGAATTTCCAGTTAGTTGCACTGCAGTGGCCTATGAACACTAAGCTTTCTGCAGAATGTCACCACAGTTTCCAATGGATGCACATGGTCTTGGATAAAAGCAAGCAGGTTACTTACGCCAGATCACACTGCACTCCCATACCTCGCTGTGTGAGTACACAACACTTACCTTCATACCTGGCAGACCAGGGGGTCCCTTTGTTTAAAAGAAACAAAAAACAAAAGAAAGATCAATAGAAATAGATCATTTGTATGTTATTTGCAAATCGCTGATCAGCTCTACACCATTAAAGATGGAAATCTAGAGAGATACAAAATAGGAGAAAAAAATTTTTATGACCTTCAGAATCAAATGGAAAAATTAGACAAGTGCTTTCACAGTGGATGCTGAGCATTAAAGGGACTACATTTCCATTTCCTAGCAATTTGTTTCTTTATTGCCTCCTGTTATCCATCCTGCCTACTACATTTCTTTCTGTTCGTACTTGGGTTCTGACAGTCACTTTGCTGTACGTCCTTATGTTTTATAATGAAAACACCCTACACTATCTCTTTTTTCTGCCCCATTAGTCACCAGTAACTCTTTAGATGTACTGGATAACTATATCAAGATCTTACCTCTCAGATGCATATGCATGTATTTGTATTTTTCTGCAGGTGGCAAAGCATCTCAGCACATGAGAATTCGAAGGGCTTTTTATTAGCTTTACCACAGCATGCAGCAGAAAAGCTCACTCTTATTGGACATCTAAAATATTCTGACGAACCACAAAAAAATTTAATATATCCTTATTTATTAAAAGACAACTGCAAAAAGAGGCTGATATTTATCTGATCTTTCACACATCTAAGTAGAAGTCTTCCAGTGAATTACAGGTAGCTGTAATCTGAAGCGGAAATCTTTTACTTACAGGAGGCCCTTGTAAACCAGGAAAACCTGGACTGCCTGGGAATCCACGCTCTCCCTTAGGAATGAAGAAAATGGTTAGCTAAAACCAAACCAAAACGTAACAAAACCAGATAAACATTTTGGACTGAAAAGTCCAGTTTCATTGTTAGCTTATGAGTCCAGAGTAGCAAATTGTATTGCAACAAGCTATAGGATGAACAGTTTGTTAAATCACACAACTGATTGAAACAGAACTTTCCACATTCAGATATTTCCACATATTTCCAGGCAAAGTGCTATACTAGAGATGGAAAACATGTATAGTGCTATAGAAGATTGACTTTTCTTATGCAACAGTCATAACCTGAAACTAAGTAACATCTTAGAATGAAAATGACTCCTTCCAAAAAGGATACTGCATCGGTATTTGCAATGCAATTTAATTATTAAAAATTAATAACTAAAGAGTCCCACTGTTAGGTAATGAGTTTTCCTTGGTAGGAAGAGTCTACCACAAAGATGAGATGCAGTATATGGTCTAGTTATCACACACTCCTGCCAGTTGTTTTCTATAAAATTAAGGATTAGAACAAAGAATTTAACTACATTGGCTGCAGAGTATAAATGTCTGTTGATGTTGGCAATTTCTGGCAGAACTTGTGCTCTAAGTACCAGACCGTGCCACCTTCTCTCAGAGGTATGTCTGAATTACCTCGGAATTACCTGCATAACTCAGTAACAGCAAGTCGCTGTTAACAACAAAAGCTCTTATATTATTATTGCATTGTTAAGAATTTTAAAGGGATTATACCTTTGTTCCATTGCATCCTGGGATACCCTGAGGTCCTGGTGGCCCATCTTGTCCTGGTAATCCCTTTAAAGTGGAAAAGAAGAAAGAAGAGTTAGATTGTAAGTTGCTCTTCTGGACGTGAAAGACAAAAGGGAACAGATTCATATCTATATAAGCCATTCCTACTCACAGGAAGTCCTGGTGTTCCTGGAAATCCTGGAAGCCCTGGAGGTCCCTAGAAGGAAAGTAATCACATAGGTTTTACACAGTGTGGTATGAATGGATGTACAAAAGGATTTACCAAGATTTTACTAAATGTAACATATTTGTGCATATGTAAGTAAAGAAAAAGAGAAACATCTGAATCACCTGTAAAAAAAGAATGCCATGCTATGCAGCCATAAAGGCTCTTACCCTTCCTTCATGGAAATATTCACAAAAACATATGAGAAGACAATGCAGAACAACTACAGTAACTGTATTTATATATATATAGAAAATAAATGAACACTCATGGTGTGGAAAATGAATGTATCCCAATGAAGTCAGAGATGTCAATTGTCACCAGCTGAGGGGTCTGACAAAAAGAAAAAGCAAAGGCACAAAACCAAAAAGATTTCCAGACAAACCAACCTCTCCTGTATTGACCCTCCGTATACTGTGTCTACTTCAGAATAAACTGAAGCAAAGTTACTGGAGAGTGTTTGGGTCCTGTATAGCAAAACAGATCAAATAAGTATTGGGGCTACTCTCCCTAATGAGTTTATGAAAGTAATACAAGCAATATGTAAGATTGCATTACTTATGCAGTCTTACACTACTTATAAAATCTATTCTAGCTGGTAGATAAATTACTCTTCAAATTTAAGTTAATTTTTCCCCCGTAAATCAACACTGTGTGAAGACCCACTCAGTGCCTGGCAGTCTTTATCCATAATTCCAATATAGCATCCTAAAACTGCATCATTACTTACTCTGATTCCTTTGGGTCCAATAGGTCCTGGAAGTCCATCATCACCCTAAAAAGCCAACAAATAAACACACTGAAGTTTGCAGTCTGCCTTTCTATCAAATTAAATTGTAAGCATGATAAAATTTCTTCTACGTGTTTATAGTTAAGTGGACTAAAAGTGCTATTAGTTGTCATTTCCTGAGTAAAAGCGTTGAAAATTATTTTATTTTGGGTGTTGGACTTTGAATTGAAAAGTATTTGTTAGAGCCAATAAACCACGACTTTCAGAAAATGTTTTTTAAAAAAATCAAAGCTATTTAAGAGTGCTTATAAGCAGAAACCTGTTGTGCTTTCATCAAATATCCTACAGTGACCTCTTGTGGGCAAAACAAGATATACAAGATTAAATGTGAATGATACTGTAACCATTATTATTTTGTATTATGATAATGCCGAACTTCATATCCAAATCTTGAGAAGAAAAGGCATTTACGGACTAACAATACAATCAAAGTTTCTAGTCCAAGACCCTCTGTTGTTTCACTCTTGTTATATCCAATTAATCTTCTCTTCTAGTGCAGACTTTCATTTTTTTCTCATCACCTACCTATTCTTTCTTTGCTTCTTTTTGATGTGCTTCTGTTAGTTATACTGTGAGCATTTGCAAAAGAAATGGCAGATGCCAGATAATCTTGTGTATATTAAATATAAATGCATTCAGAGGAAGGCTTTTCAACATTTTAATACTATATTACACCATCTGAGCATAATGATGTAATTTGGTAGCAAATACAAATAAACTGAAATCCTTCAGGGAAAGCAAGGAGGATTCCTCGATTGTCTCTGCACAGGTTCAATGAGGGCTTCATTTGCATTGCCCCACCCCATACCAGCCCAGGAATGCCACCAGGTGTAACCATCAGCTTACATACATGGTGGGAGCCCTCCGGGCAGCTGACAGCCAAACACCACTCTTATCAGTAAACTAAGCGATGGAGTGCGCTATTGCAAGGACTAATAAAACTACATGACGGTACCTTGCCAGACCTGTTCTTTGACCTTAATCTGCAGTACTTAGTGAAAGCATAGAAGCACGCATGTAGCATTTGCAAGCACGTGTATAGGTGAAGAATAGGAAACTTAGAGCAATCTTGTCCTCTGGTTGACCATTCAAACCAACCAAACAGAAAACCTATGTCACATACCAACATCTGAAAATTTTGACTATTAAACCAACAATAATCAAGAGTTCTGGAGTGAATTAGGATCAGCACTACAAGCAAGGTAACACTACCTGGCATTTTTATACTATTCAAGTGAATGGGGGCTTACCTTTGAGCCTCTTGGACCAGGTGGTCCTTCAGGTCCTGGAAATCCAGGCAAACCTGGCTGTCCTTCCAAGCCTGGGAATCCCCTTTCACCCTACAAAAAGAATAGGTGGTGGTGGAAGCGTAACATGACATAAGCACAAGTTATGATAGAAAAATTCAGAAAACACATTATCTTTCCGGTTTTCTACAGGAAGTCATCATACAGACAAACTAACACTGTGATTAAACATCTCACTTGCTTCACTACAGAAATTCCTAAACATACACATGCATTACCTTTAATTGCACCACTTAGGTTTCATAGGAGGTTTATCCAGTATGCAAGCCACTAATTTACCAAAATAATTCAACCATCTGCTTCCCCTATGCTGTTTAAATACACAGAACTCTCCCCTCTTCCTATAAAAAATTGCTTTATTAATTACTAATTCTCTCCTGAAAGCTCACCTCTGCTGCAATACCTATAAACACTCTCAGAAGGGTGTAGATTGCTGCTATATCATGACTGCCTTTTATTATTTCACATTTGCAAGATTGTTATTTGTAATAAAAAAGCAACTAAGATCCTGGCCATGCACTGTAGGCTAAATACTGGACAAATACAGAACTTAAACAGGGTTCCAGCCCAAAGTGCTTACAATCTAAATCAAGTGAGACAGATGTAAGACAGCAAAGAAATAAGGTTTCTTATTCCTTTTACCTGTCACCTCCTGCTAAAATCATAAGCTCTCAAGTAGAAACCATGTTTTGCTAAATATTTATGCAATGATTAGCCATGATAGCCCAGCAGTAGTGTAACAAATACCATATACCACCATATGCCACCCTCTGACTTGTTAGTGTAAGTTAACAATAACACTTACCTGCAGTTTCAGAATATGCATAGCTGCAAATTCATAAAATATTTATTTTATTCCTTATATGTCATAGATTCACAAAAATCAGTAAATATTAAGGTTTCAATCGGTACAGAAAAGCTAGGAAATAGCAGATACCTTTTTGTGCATATATATATTGTGAATTCATACAGCATAAAAAGATATTTCCTACCGCTCTGTTACATCAACTGGTATATATAATCAGTTATGAAACAGGCAGTTGTTCAGCATTATTTATTATTGCTCTACAGATAGGTGTGGTTTGGTTGGTAGGTTTGGTTCCTACCTCCAAAAAACCCTCTGTTTACCCCAATTATTTTTCATGACAACTACAGGAGCTGCCAAATAAATGTTCCATCCTAACAAGCACCTTAATCACTAGGTTAGAGTTGTGCAGGCTTTTACACGTTCTCTTTAAAGCAATTATTCATGAATTTTTATTTTCTTGCACCACTTCAGCAAGAGCGAGAGTAGTAGCTCCCGCATCTATTATCTGGCAGTCTACCAGCTATGGCACTCTCCAGGAACTCAGGAGATCCTCCGTTTCTCTCCTCAGTCAGGTAAAAGAACCAAACCTGCACCTCCATCTTCAAGAAGACAGCAGCAGAGACCTAAAGACTGGGATTATCGCAAGCAAACAGAAGCATCTTAACTGCAGCCTTGGGCACAATATGCAAAAGGCAATATTAAGGCTTTGTTTGTCTCCCCTGTATTTGCTATAGGCAGCTGTATGCTGAGCATGACAGCAGGGTTAAGTCTCATTCTTCAATTCTAATTTTCTCACTGTGCTTCTTAAGTAGGTGCTCTGTATTTCCCTGGTCGTGGGGGGGGGGGGTTGGGGGGGGGGCAGGAGCTTAGAAGTTGCATTCAAAAGATTTACAAGCTGCTGAAATGACAGAAAAATTTTCAGAGAAAGTAACAGGGCTTCTCTTCCTGCTTTCTTTTCCAATACTTGCCATACTGCTCCCTTGGAAACACAAGAGGAAAACCTTCTGGATGAGAGATTAAAGGCTGTGTGCAAGCAAGAGCTGCAACCTTACCGAGGAAACAACTAAGCTGCCTTAGTCCTACCTATACAGTGAGAATCAGAAGGACTCCTTGGACAGGAATAGACAGCTCATTAACTGGTCTGCTAAAGTTGGTTTCCTATTAATGAAAATGTAAACATACTCCTCTTTTACTGTAGGTCACATATTGCACTCTCATACAGGATAGACGTCTTTCTTTTTCTCCCCTGTGGAAATGCTGAAATTGCACCATAAATTGAGGCTAGCTTGACAGTCAGGGTCCAGACCATCTTTTTACACACACTGTACTTTTGCATAGAGGTATGCGTCTGGTGTTCTACCTCATCAGCAAAGCAAAACTGGAGGAGTGTTATTATCTCAGACCAGAATATGGAAGGGTTAGTGTGTCCCTGAAGGAGAAAGAATGAGGAATTTGGGAGTGCCCGATATGGAAAACATTAGACAGACCCAGACTTTGGAGCAAGCTCTGGCAAGAACTGCGTTTGCACACTAAGGAAACACACCTGCATATAAGAGGCATGTCAGACGTCTCAGGCACTAGCTAGGCTACACAATACCTACTAACCTCAGCTTGGTCACACTTCTTCACAGTTTTGTTAGAGAAAGTATCATCTGCAAACGGTTACTAGAACAGACTTTTAGAAGAGGTTGGCCTTGCATGTCATCTAAGGCTGAAGAACCATCCTCTAAAATGCAACTATTCTGAGGTCTCCACCCCAAGCAGTCACAGAACTGTGAAGCCAAGGCCTTTAAAGTGAGAGAGAAACATATGAAGCCAAACAGTTAAGCAAGGGAAATACAGGAGGCAACAGATGCTGCTAGTAAACTGCACTATTGAAACTATGAAATGAGTCTTTTCCGAGCCCACTTTGAAAGTGAGCAGCAACAATGAGGGCCTTGCATGAGGAAACTGTTGCCAGAGCAACTCCTGTGGATTTTACCAGCAAATTACCCCCAAGAATGAACAGAGGATTTGAAGGACTGTACTTGGGGAGAGCTGAGGGATTACAGCAGACACTTCCCAAGGGAACTGTATCAAACTAATTACAGAGGAAACAACTGCACTGTGATCACTATTTTTTATCAAAAAATTAGTTGGACAAAGAAAGAAATCACTACCCTAAAGAGAAACATGAATAGGAAAGGTTTATATCAACTTAGATCTCAGCTTCCAGCCATGAAAGTACAGGATTGTTTCCACAGCAGAATAAAGATGCATCAGCTATAAACCATTATTTCCTTTGGGGATGGGCGAGGAGTTAGATTCTGATCTCATTTAGTGATAAATCCCAAGTAGCTGGCAATGCATTTGCCCTCAATCAGCTACACAGATGTGGCAAAACTGTCAGCTTATAAACTTGAACATGACTGTTGCTTGGAGGATAGGAATTAAAAAAAATAGTTGGGGAACACACTAAAATTATGCTTTAAGCTGCAGCAAGATATAGTCAATTAAACAGGTATACAGAAAAATCTGGCATAGTTCCACATACTCTAATAAATAGTTCACAAATATTTAAGTAATCACGTATGGGTGCAGTTTTAAAGCATGCACAATAAATTTACATTTCTAGACCTTTTTTCCTGCAACCTGAATATGTATAAATAGAAATTTTGAGAAGAGAAACCACGATATTTATTTACATAGATGTGCTATACTTGGGAAAAAAGAAGCAAAAATATATTCAGGAAAGCAGTAGTTGGACAGCCCATTTTGCTGCCTAAATACATGTAAGAGCCTGTCTGTAACATTTGGCAATAGAGGCACGTACTTGCTTCCTACCCTTGCTATGAAAACAGTGAACATCAGAAAGCGTTTAAAGACAGTTAACTATGGGCAGCTACTTAAAACTACATTTACATGCAAATGTCCATAGCAAAATTAAAAGATGTATGGCATGGAAGAAGTGATGCAACAGCCAGCCATATTATTCTCTCCCTTTCTAAACAATAGGGTGAAAATAACAGCTGCCTCAGATTCTAATACTAGTCAACATAAATTCTTCCTCAACTGGAAAAAGACTAACTGAACAGAATTAGAACTATAGTATCTAATCAAGATGTCATTCAAAACAAACAGACCAAACAGCCACAAACAGTAGTGTTGAAGGTATAGTTTAATGCAATAAAGAAATCCTTTCTGACGTGACCTGTGTTCTTCAAAAAGCAACTTTATTCAGAATATCATCTGTGACTTCTTTTGTAAGATCAAACAGTCAAGGTTTAATGGTCAGCGGTCATTTGCTGGGGTTGTAAACCTTTCAGAATACAAAGCCATATTAGTGCAGTTCATGCCAACATTTATGCAGCGTGGACACCATTCATAATTATTTTGACAAAGTGATTAAAATCTGTGAATTCTTAACTATTTCTTAGCAATTTGTACTCAACAGTGAAGAGAAAGGCTGAGCTTGAGTCACATCTGTACTAAATTTTACCATGATAAAGACAGAAAGAAATAGGGATCTTGAGGACATATACTGATAAATTTTCTTCTGAGACTCAGACCTCAAAGAATATACATCAAAAGAGTCCAAGAATACGATATTCTTCCTTTGTAAAGGGTATGGATTTACTGTATCTGCTTACAAAGGCAAAGTATCTGAAATGCCTTCAGAGCTCAGGTATTACAACCTGTTCTTGCCAGAATCCCAGGCAACAAGCTCGTATGAGATCATATATTAGGAACTTGAAACCCAGTTGAGTCACTGGAGTTGCACCCTCTACACTGTGACCAACAAATCCAGTAAACTCAGCACCTTCTGAAGTTTTCCTTTAAAAGGCCATGGACTAACTATATTTAATAACTAAAGAACAGCTTCTTAATCAATTTGTTTAACATAATTTGAAGGGGTAGAACCCAATAGCCCTGCTCATTGAAAACAGCATAATGTATTGGCAGTTAATTTTAGTGGGAACAGCCTCCCAGGTGCTGCGCAAAACACAGTCCCTGCCACCTTAAGCCACATGTTTCCATCACAGCTACACAAATAGTCGTGGTGCAGCATAACTTGCATGAAGGAACTGATCAGCCTGAAAATTAATCTAGTTTACAAAGAAACTTGTTTTCAGTGAGATCAGTTCACTGACAGCTCTGAACATGGCCACACAAGCCCCAGAGGAGAAACAGGAATACCTAGCTAAGGGAAGGCATGAAAACCTATTTCTGCAGCAGCACGTACTACCATTTTAAAGCAAAACCACAGCAGTCTTGGGGTATGTGCCCTCTTAGTGACTGAGATGCATGTGGCTTGCTTGCCCTAGCCCTTGGCCCTCAGTCTTCATCAGCTGGAGCAGCTGAGATTCAATAACACCCCCCTCCTTCTCCCCAGTCTCTATAGAGCTGATCTTATCAGCATCTTTGGATCTTGTTTTCAGCTGAGGTAAAACCAGACCAACAATCTACAAGTCTTACTGGTTTGTCTTCAAAACTGCTACATGTGCAGTGTCTATTGTGTTTATTTCTTTAGCTAGCTTTTAAGCATTAAAGCAGGTGAATCTCAAAAGTATTTATTTAAAACCCAATCACCATCCAGTTCCTTAAGTGCAAAGCAATTATACACTACTCTTTCAGTTGAACGGTAAGAGCAATTCCTATAAATATCTGTATAGAAGACCTTAAAGATCATCTAGTTCCAACCCCCCTGCCCTGGGCAGGGACACCTCCCACTAGACCAGGCTGCTCAAAGCCCCATCCAGCCTGGCCTTGAACACTCCAGGGATGGCGCATCCACAGCTTCTCTGGGCAACCTGGGCCAGTGTCTCACCATCCTCACAGTAAAGAATTTCCTCCTAACATCTAATCTAAATCTACCCTCTTTCAGTTTGAAACCATTACTCCTTGTCCTGTCATTACACTGCCTGATAAAGCCCCTCCCCATCTTTCCTGTAGGCCCCCCTTTAGGTACTCGAAGGCTGCTGTAAGGTCTCCCCAGAGCCTTCTCTTCTCCAGGCTGAATAACCCCAACTCTCAACAACCCCCTGTCCTCACAGCATGGGTGCTCCAGACCTCTGATCATATTCGTGGCCCTCCGCTGGACCTGTTCCAACAAGTCCATGTCCTTCTTGTGCTGAAGACTCCAGAGCTGCATGCAGTACTCCAGGTAGGGTCTCATGAGAGCGGAGTAGAGAGGTAGAATCACCTCCCGGACCCTGCTGGCCATACTTCTTTTGATGCAGCCCAGGATACAGTTGACTTTCTGGGCTGCAAGCGCGCATTGCCAGTTCATGTTGACCTTTTTGTCCACCAGCACCCCCACGTCCTTCTCCTCAGGGCTGCTCTCAAGCCATTCTCCACCCAACCTGAATTTGTGCCTGGGATTGTCATGACCCAAATGCCGGACCTTGCACTTGGCCTGGTCGAACTTCATGAGGTTTGCATGGGCCCACCTCTCAAGCCTATCTCAATCCTGTCCAGGTCCCTCTGGATGGCACCCCTTCCCTCCAGCACGTCGACCGCACCACACAGCTTGGTGTCATCAACAAACTTTCTGAGGGTGCACTTAATCTCACTGTCCATGTTGATGACAAAGATGTTAAACTGCACCGGTCCCAGTACTTATCCCTGAGGAAGATGTAGCAGCTTCACCATTTACTTCCAAGTTTTGATACTCTTACCATATCCAGTTCTACTGAGCAGTTTACTGTGAACAACAGCACACTGGCTTCCAGCTGTAATAAATTTTTTACTGACTTCTCCAGTAAATTCCTCTTATTTCTTCATGATACCATTTTAGACATGTTTGAATTTTACACTATCCATTTTATATTTAAATTTAGTAAGGTGGGCCTGAGCAGAGGAAGAAAACTTTAGTGCACTGACTTTTATTAGCTATTGCACTATGGGCTTGAAAAAAAAAAGCTTACTGCACTTTGATTCTCCAACAGATAACATGCTACTGATGCTATAAGGGCTCACGGCAGAGGCAGAGTTAAACAAGAATCACTGGCAGCACAGCAGCAGTTAAATAAGAGCTGTGGGTCCTCCACGGCAAGACAAGAAAATTCTCCCATTTGTTACAGTTCAGTTTGTATTACTTTACCTGACCTGTTAAAATTTGGATATCCCAAAGAGAATGCTAGGACGCTTAGGAAGAAGGCTACTTTTGAGTCTCAAAAGGAACATATTAGGCTCTGCTAAGCTGAACAAAGCAGCACTTCTTAGTTGACTTAATGCAAGTGGACAGTGACTTGGATGCAGAAGCTGGTTGTGGGCCAGAAGTGAAACACAAGCATGGGGCTCAGCTGAGTGCATTTGACAAAGCTTTTCCTGTCTTCCCAGTACAGAACCAGGTTCCATACACCTGACTTCCAGTAGTCCTACAAGTACATCGTCACACTCTCAATAGGAGAATCAAAGATGGGAGAGTATTTAAACAGCTCCTTCTGTAATGTTCCCCATACACCAATTAGGCAAGGAACTATAGAATTTGATTCCTGGTTCAGAGGTCATTGGAGAAAGAAGAAGAAACACCAAATGTCAAATGCAAAACAAAAGCCTGAAAACTTGTGGTTGTAGCAGCAGTTTACGCTCAACTGGAATAAAGATAATATTTACAAGAAAGCTGGGTTGAAAATAGTATCAGGTTTGGAAACCTACATCAAATGTATAAGTAAGTGATAAATGGTGATGGATCAACCTAATCATCTTAAGATAGCCCTTGATGTCTTGTAGTTGTATAAGATTCTAGAAAAAAGTTTAAGGCTCTAGGAAAACAAACCAAATAATTTATAGGAGAAAGCATTATGGATGTCAGTGACAGAACTCTTGTGGTTCCCTAGAGCTGAACTGCTGAATATATCAATGCATCAAATACTGAGGGTTTTGTAATTACAGGGCAACTAACATAATGGGGTGTGTGCACACATGATCAAACCAGTTCCACTAGCAACACATCACACTTAAGAAATATGGGGTTTGCTTTTCATTGTTCTTTTGCATAAAGTGTACATGATGGTCTGCAAGCTTAAAAAAAACAACACACAAACAAAACCCCCCTCTGGCATGCCTCAGGATTACACTGTGTTTACCATGATTTAGGTGGAAAATGAATCACAGTTCCCAGATTTCAAAGTGAATCTTCCATTCTAACGATGGAAACTTACCTTGTATCTATCAGTTTAGTAAGTGGGAGTCTCTGACACAGACATCCTTCCCTAAGAGGACTCAGACATACAAAAAAGTGTGTGTTTTTTTATTATTTTATTAAAATATTACACTTTGATTATTTGCAGCCCCCTAAGAATTTTCCAGGAAGATGCAGAACAATATATAAATATTTGGTCTGATTTTATGCTTGTTTTACTGGAGGCTTTTTTCCTTCCCCACTTCCTTTTCACAAAATACTATTGAGCTTCTCACTCTTCCACTCAGGATTTGCTATAATTCACTCCAGAAAAGGCCAACAGAGGTTGGAAACTAAATGTGGAAGAATTTCTCCTGTGCAGTTCTCCTTAACAACTGTCTAAGACAGTCTGGAGGCATAGAAATAAAACCCATCACACATAATGACACTTGCAAGCTTGATTGAGGCTCACATGCTCTGGTTGACTGTATTTGGACAAAAAGCGACCCCTGACTCCAAACAAACAGTCCCAAGATAGTCACCTTTCTCTGGTAAAGAATATCTCAATTTCATTAAGTGACACTGAAGGGCTCTAATATATCAAGTGAGTCATGGTCCCTGCATGTGTAACAGTAGTACAAAGAGAAAGCTGAATCAGGGGGAGAAAATAATTACTTGATTTTACTTAGAAAGGCAGAACATTTACTTCTGGCTAGCATGGATAAATAAACCTAGACAATACCCATTTGTTCACTGAATTCACAAAATAGCTGTGCCTAGTGCAGAAAAAGGCCAACTGAGAATTATAGAAGGGTTCTCCAAAGTTGTACCTGCTACAATTGTATTGCGAATGTAAGCCTAATGCTTATGTGCCTTCAAACTAACCTGAAATAGTCCTGTGACTAGTGTTAGGGTACATCTGGTTTGGCCATCTGCATTTGAAGGATCCTGTAGGAACACATCAACCAGGTTCATGCTTTGGCTAACTAAATCTAACTCAGAAAGTTTGCTATCAAGGGGATAGTGTTCTTAACTAGGTAGGTAAATTGGGAATATACTTGAACTAAAAGCAAGTAAATGCCAAGGAATGACCTTATCTATCTGGATGGCAGGTGTGGCACCAAGAATTACTCTAAATTTTGGAGATCTGCCTTGTTTAACCTCAGCCAATAGTAAAATTCTGCATCAGCACATTATAGTGCCAATGCAGTGACTGATTATTTTGCATTACTTTTGTTCATTTGAGGTTACGCTTGTTTATGCAATGTCAAAAGTCACCTTTGAAATGCATCAGAAAATTGGAGCACTGAAACCCATCTAGAACCTCACTAAGATAGGGTAAGTGGTTTGATAAGACAGGTTTATCAAACTCTTTGTTATCAGTTCACATCTTTAAGAAGACTCCATTGTATCTCAAGCAAACTGTTTAGAAGACTAGGAGTGGAAGCATTTCAGGCATTCTCTCCCCCTTGCAGTGATCATATCACATTCATTCCCTGTGACAACAACAGTTACATGGGAACTATTTAACCACCATTTACTTACAACTAGGCTCCCACACTTGAGAAAAGGCTCCAGTCAGGGAAGCACTGAGCTGTGCTGCACTGTGTGTACATTGCATTGTAACTAAAAGAAATGCTGGGCACCTGCTGTTTCCTCAAAGGAAAGAATTGTAGAACAGTATGAAATAATGGTGATAAAAACATGAAGTACTACACAGATATATTGAGCTCTGGCAGTGAGACTGGAAGTGAAAGCTGCACTGAAGTAGGAAAGCTCCAAGATGTCAACATGCATCTCTTGGCCTTAGGACACTGGTAGGGCAGCCCAAAACAGCCTGTTGCACTGAATAAACCACACAGGATTGGTTTTTAGGTTGGGGATGTTTTTTATTCTACTTGATCCGAGAATACATGTTTGGCTGTTAACCAGCTGCTTACTTGGGTAGCAGCTATGTATGTTGGGAAAGCTGTATCTGAATTGTGTCACTTCCACAGTCCAGCTGAGTATCTTGATGGCAACAGTCATCATCTCAGTATACAACTACACAAGTTATGAGGTAAGAAACAGTGCAAGTTCAAAGCACATTAGTGAGTGTCAACTACTTATGAGCAGGCAATGCAATGGAAGTGGGAAAGCAACCCACAGTCACTCTGGTTTTAAATTCCCACTAAAGCATCGCTAGCATAGCCATTCTTGTACAATCCATACCTTAGCTTGTCCACACTAAGTAGTTAGCGTAGGCAGGCCTTGGCAGTAAATAGGATTTATTTCTATTTTACTAGACTTTGTGTCTTTTCTGGTTTTTTTCGTCTCACATAGCTGGAGACATTTGTGCCATCATGCACCATTCCTGAGAAAATAATTATATGAAATTCTGTATACCAGATGGACCAGTTGGTCTGACTCAATACCTGAAGTTGTTATGACCTACACTCTTTGGTGCATGCCCACACTACAGTCAAAGAAAATAAGACATGAGCAAGAAATAAAAGCTATCATCCATAAGCTTCAGTTATCTGAAGCTGGCATACAGCTCAATGGTTTTTGTGTTGGCCTGCCAGTAGAAAAAGAAAAAAAAAAGAGAAAAGAGAGATTTACCTTTTCACCTTTTACTCCACTGCAGTCACATTTGGATGAAGATGTACATCCATGGCAAGCCTTTAAAGACATAAGAAAAAATTAGATGTTTTTAATCAGCATAAGACTATATGAAGTCTTCAATACTATTACAAAAGTTAGCCTAAAATGTAAGCTTACAAAGTTTGTCATCTAGCCATTATACATGTTTTCAAAGCAGATACAGTTAACTGAAAGTTCAATCACCTTTATTAATACCTATGCTTGTAAGTAAGTATATTACAGATTCCCTGGAAGTTTTAGACTTTTAGATTTGTGTTTAAACACAAATTACTCTAAGTCAAGATACAATCCAACACCTATAGCCAAAGGGGCCAGAACTTCAATAAAACAGGCTCTTCAGCACATGCCTCCACGCTGAGAAGAGTCCAGTTATGGTTCCCACCAGCAGATGTCAGGTTTTGCACAAGAGTTTAACCAAGCCTGAACCTTATGAGCATATTTGTCAGTTGTTGGAAAAATACTTACTACACAATTAATTCCTCCCTCCACAGCTCAGTTATTGAGAAAAGGGTTTGTTGTTTTTTTGGTTTTTTGTTTGGTTTTTTTTTTTTTAAAATGGATTTCATATAGCTGCATTCATACTTCATTACAAAGCATGACAAGTCAGCTACAACAGACCCTAGCATAAGGGGAACAACCAACAGATATTAAGGGGTCAGAGGAGGGAGATACGGAAGCTTGATTCGCAAAGATCCAAGTTAGGTAACCTTTTCATACCACATTTTCTTAGTTTATACTCTTTCTCCCCCACCCCAACACGGATTGCTCATTAGAGCTCCATGTTGATTTCAGAGATGAGCAGATGTGATTAAAGAAGTGAGATTTCTACAATAAATGAAATTTTTTTTTGAGAACATCTTTACATAATACATTTGGTCATCAATTTTCAAACCTCTTCAGAGTTAAAAACCATGACCCACATTAGAAGATTACTACCTGAAATACTTTAGGGTTTAACTTGTTCTGAGAATAGGTGTGGCATTGTATTAAAAAGATACAGCACATACTTCAGTTTTGGAAAGCTGGGCATTTAGGGTCCTCTCCCTACCCAGTAATCTACAGAGAACATTACGTACAAAGTTTCAATCAAGCAGGAGACCAGTTGGTGTGTCAGATCTAAAGTACGCTCAACACTTTAATTCTAGTCTTCATTATCACAGAAGCATTTAGAGACATGACCCATCACCTACCTGGCATTAGGAATACCCTGGCTCTTAGCCTAAACCAAGCATCAGTCTGAAAACACGGAAGGAGGTTAATTCACCTGGAGCTACACAAACCCAGGATCAACTGAAGCATCTTGTAGCAAAAGGCAGAGCTTTTGAGTTTTAAATACAGCAGCAGGGCTATACAACATGACTAGTGCACCTCTCCAAATCTTCCATTTGGCTTTTTTAACTAGTTTCTTGATTAGATGTACATGAAAACTCAAAATTCTTAGTTAACAGGGGTTTATTGAGCTATTTCCTAAAGTGAAATTAAACCTTACTAGCCAGTCTAGGTTTTCAAAGATCAGACTGGACAAAGTCCTGAGTAACCTGGCCTGGCCTCATGGCTGACCTTGTTTGGAGCCAGGTGTTTGGCTAGATGCCCTTCTGATGTTCCTCTTGAATTCAAGTTATCCTGTCATTTGGTATCAGATCCCTTTCACTTTTAAGAGTGGATTTTAAAAACGCAAGTTCTTTGTGAACCAGTTTTAGGCTTAATCTCATTAACAAAGCTTCATTTAAAAGGGATTAACCTTAGTTACATGCAATATTCCTTTGCCTCACAGCACAGGCCTAACACAAAGAAATAGCAAGTCACCTAGCTCCTAGCTCACTGTGCAGCAGCACTGATTTCTTATTGCAAGGATACCACAGAGCACACTACATGAAAGTCTCTGCTGCCTCCAAGAGGCAGGGGGAGGAAAAATGAAGTAAATCAATGATCATTAAAAACTATGAAAAGCTGCACAGTGATAAAACACACATAGGCTAAAATAATACACATGGAAAGCATGATCAAGATCCTATTAGGTTAGGAAACAGAAGAGACTCATTCAGTATTCCTCACAGCTTCCACAGAATCTAACAGAAATTTCCTGAGTTTTCAGGTACAGGAAAGCTTTTCTCCCTGTTCACTCCAATAGGAAGCTGAAGAGGAAAAAGATGGTTTGAGATTACATTGCCCCTTCAACAAAACAAGTTAGATATACACAATTTTGTGAAGGTGAGTTTTTAGACAGTGGCACTCAGTATCTACACTTTGCTACCATATCTCTACAATAAAACTGCAGAAAACTACATTGTTAGTGCTAGCACATCTTCAACTGTGATCCTGTCAGCACGAACAGTACGCAAAATAGATCCAAATAATAAAGAAAATTGAATCATGGAATAGTTTGGTATGGAAGGAATTACTCAAAGCAGGGCAACTTAGGGCAGGTTGCACAGGCCCTTGTCTAGTTGCATGTTGACAAACTACAGTGGTGGAGATGCCACAGCCTCACTAGGCCCTTGATCTGGTGTCTGACTGCCTTTATGAGGAAGCTTCCTCCTCGCCCCTAAAATCTCACCAGAATTCCCTATATTGCAACTTGTATCCATTGCCTCTTACCCTATGCAGGATGAGGAGCCTGGCTCCATCTTTGCTACACCCTCCTAAGCAGGAAGGAGGCAGCCATAAGATTTACCTCCTCCCCTGAGCACTTCCCCATACACCCTGCCTCTCATCCATGGGGGTCCCAAAACAAAGCACAGAGAGGAGTGCTCTTTAAGTCCCTAATTCTAAACAAGCTGGCTGACTTTTGCTCATTTTGAAAAAGCTGACAAAGGAGCACTTTTCCTACATATGCTGGCAATAAGTAATGGCAAATATGACACTGAAAGTGTGTACTTCCCAATAGTCTGGCATTTAAAAAAAAAAAAACAGCTTTTAAGATAAGTCTGTATAAAGTTTTTGAAGAAAGTGCTTCTGTCCCTTATTCCATTAGTTTAAAGAAAAAAAAAGTGCTTTGATTTAATTAATACAGTCAGGTTTAAAAAAACACCACTGTCTTCCACAGTCAATTATATATTCAGACTGGATTCCTTACAGTTTGAGCAGCTTCTTAACGTATACAATTCGCCTGTCTTGAGTCAGGCATACTCACCAAATGCTTTTTGACTGATAGGCTTGGCTATCCAGTTCAGATGCATTACTTGCAGGAAGGGAACATGGTCTTTCCCGAAGAGCAGTGAAGGGAAGCTAGAAGTAGTCTGTAATCAGAAAACTCTTCAAATACCCACTGTAATCAAATGGTAGTAATTTTTGGCTTAAATCCTGGGAAGGGCTATTCACCTATAAGCTTATCAAGAAATATTCCCTAAACATTCCCTCAGCAGAGTCACTTATCTTCCTGTACAAAAGCTGTATTTGGCAGATTGTGTTTCTTATTTGCATTAACTTGTATCCCCCAATTGAGGTTTTTGGTTGCTGTTTTTTTTTTTAATGAAATAGTTTGAAGAGAAAAAGCCCTGAGAATTCGTACTATATCAAGATCAATTCATGCCACTTATGAGTTGTACTGCAGTAGAGCATAAAAAGCAACAAAGTAAAACATGTTGGCACAGCAAAAAAAAAAAACTTAATGACCTGTTCTAAGGGAAAACTTTCTTCTTGTTTAGACTTTTCAATAATCTCAAGGCCTTTTTTACTTGGGAAAGCAGGCACAAAAACTGTGCTACAGGAGAACGCATACCGCATAACAAGCTAGTACAAGTTGGAAAGCCACTCAGCAGCCACAGGCTAGAGATTTCTGATGTCACAGATTTAGTCCTGTACCTCATATTAATGCAAAGAAAATCCAGGCTCCATACTACACATAGCAACAGTTGGAATTTCTCCTGCACTTGAACAATAAGTTACCTACTCTTCAATGAAATAAAGAAAGCAGATACAATGACTACAATATTTCAAGCATAGAAAAAAAAAAATCTACGTTAAGAGCAAGATTTAGATGGCTACGATCAGTAGTTTGCCCTTCATAACAGCTTAGCCATCACTAGTTCTGAGAATTAGGTGACTTACTGTGTTTTCGGACATGGAAAATTAAATTACTCCAAACCTCAGTGGAGCTCCAAGTTGAACTTGGTACGTTTGTTGCAGGTTGGGGAACTGAACAAGCCACCTGCCTTGTATTAGGTAGCCAAAAGCCTTCGCTAGTAGTTAACTTCCTAGCTCTGCCAGGAAGGACACATTGTCTTATGTGACAGGGAAAGTGATAAGAAGGTACTGGATGTAATAGTGAGTTGTGGCTTGATAAGAAGCTGGTCACAATGTCCATGCCTATTAAAATCTCCATTTTCAACTACACAAAGATGGATAAGGAATCAAGGCAGCTTTTAAGAACAAGACTGAAACTGCTCAATTTGCTTCTTACCTACTGTATTCCTGTTGCCTCCCTCCACTCCCCACCATGTACCTGTAAAGATGAATCACTATTATCGCCATTGCCTTTGCTGTGATGTTTACATAGCAAGACACAATCAAGGGCTCCAATTAATCTATTCGAGTTTAGCTAATCCTTTCATTGGATTTTCCTGACAGCTTCTACCCCATTGAATCCATGTGTGGAGAGCAAGTTCCTTTCATTAGTATATAAAAGGAGGGATGGTATTGGTTTACTGGTCAAAGGATAATTCTTCCAGAACAAGCTCAGTCTTTTGTGTCTTACATGCACTGAGGAAAACTGCTTTATGCCACTAACAGAATGGGGTTTTTTGTTTGTTTTTCAGTTTAAAGAAAAAAAGTATACATTTGAAATCAAAGTCACTACTTACTCTTGGCCACAGGTTTATTACAGTCAGCTCAGTGAAATGAATAAGCCTAAGTTACCCTCAAAATCTGTTTTGGCTAGAAGCCTACTTTATGTACTGGGCACACTCCCCTCCTTTCTCATCAGGCCTCGAGATGTCAGTTACAAGGCAATTTCACTGTATTCCACTCCCTCCCCACCTCCCAGCTGCCATTCACAACAGGACTGGACAAAACATTTCTAAAAAACACCAGGAAGATGAATGCTATTCCTGAAGAGAACAGCAACTTGTGACTTCCTAGAACTGTGAAAAGAGAATCTTTTTCATTGACTACCAAAAGCAAGTTAATAAAAGTTATAGAGGACTAGTTAATGGCTTCAGGTAGGTTAGCCAGACTTTATATCTTAGTCTGTCAGAATCAAAGTAACACAGCACAATTTAAGCAATACATTAACCACCTAACTAAAAAATTTAGATGGGAAATGTAGTTGTGCTTCAGAAGTGATTTACCATTACAAACACACAGCTGCAGGGAAACTAAAAGGTTAATTGTGTGCATGCAGGAAGGTGCGTAGGGAATATCTAAACCCCCAAACTAAAGTTTGCATTAGTGCTTAAATAATGTTTAAGTACCCAAACATATAGGAGTTTAACAATATTTTAATACTCTTTCCATGGGAAAGATTACAGGGATAGGGAGGGAAGCCAGTCATTTGCAAAGCTTGAAATTTACAAGTTAGAAATTAACAAACAAGAGAAAGGTGTGACTTCTTACAGAAGCACAGTAGATGAATTAATAAGGTGCTTTTGCAAATGATCAGAAGAGTTTTGACATGATCCAAGTTGCTCACAAATAAGTTCTCAATCCAGATATCAAACAGTTGGATAAGAGAAACAAGAAATAGTCTGAACATTTACAGAGTAAGCAGTTTCTTTACTCCAACATCCTCCTTACATATTATTTTATCACGAATGTAGGATTTACTGCTTGATAACCCCTCTCATTTCTAGAATAGCATAGCAACATTACTGAACCTACCTAGCAGTGCAGTTTATACTGACAGATTATGTTATTTTCTCAACATCTCAGTTCTGCTGGCAGCAAGAGGTCAAGTAAGAAGCAAAACCTGATTGTGTACAGCCACTGATTTTAAATGATGGTGTGGCCTGAAATGTATTAAGACTCTCTTAGAGATTTAAATGACCACAAAGCTTCAGCATGCAACATCTCTTGGGATTAACATGCACACACTAGCTTCATAAAGACATTGTCCTGAAGGGAATCAGACAGTTATTTGACAGCACAAAATTGTAAGCTATCTCATCAGGTGAGAAAAGTTACCTCCAGCAGGGAAAAGATGCACAGAAATCACTGAAATAAATTCCACCTAGGAGAAGTTGGCCAATTTAAAACTCTGCAACACACTCTGCTGACACGAGCATAACTGAACTGTGAACAATAGTCCACAGTGTGCAAGTGAGGTGCAGAGAGCAAGCAGCAAAGGCTAGAAAAAATGTTAGTGTGCACTCAAGCCACACTATGCAGCAATTGCTGTTTGAGTCCTGTATTTGTATGCTCCCATACTTTTTTCTAATGGCTTCACTACAATTTATTTGAATACATGTAATCAAGCCTTTTGATAGTTTCCTTTTACTAAGGCTCCCATTCACTAGAATGGTCAAAGGAAGAACCAGTCATAAAATCCATTCAAAAGCAATTAATCCTTGAGGGCTTCCATACAGCACACAGTCCATCTCCCCTAACAGTTCATGAACACGAAACTTGCAATTCAATCCCAGATACTTTTTCACAGATATGAGTAACAGAAATGCCTCTGCAAGGCTGATGTGCTTATGAGTCATTCTCCTACCTGCAACAGGCTTAACTGTACAGCTACTTAGGCTATGAATTACTGCTATTCAGAGGTATAATCTCACCTTCAGGATGGACACATAGTAGACTAAGTACTTCAGGGTTTATTTTTTCCTTTCCTTTCAAGTGTTATGAAAACCTAACACAAAGAGCACTTGCTCCTAACACGAAGTTTTAGATTCATTATCAAGCACCTCAGGTCTCTCCCTTCAGTATTTACCATTATCACATGACCAGGTATTCTTGTTAGCAATCTAATCAGGTAATAAAATTAACACAGTACTACTTTCTTTCAAGAGCAAAGCAAAGAAAAAAAAAAGATGAATGAAACACTGAGTCTTGCATTCTGATATAGGGAGTAATATCAAACCACAAAGACCAGTGTTAAAAGAACTACAGGCACATCAAACCCTTAAGTTCTTGCACTGCATGCATCACCCCCACAAGGTTTTTATTTGCCAAAGAGGAACGGGGAGAGGCGTTAGAAACAACGGGAGTGTTGACTAGGCTAAAATCCATGTTTTTGAAGTCTTCTGGTCCAGAATACAATGAAATAGGACTTCACAATTCACCAAATCTGCCTCTAGACCACATATGTGGTAAAATAAACTTATTTCCCGGAACTCCTACAATATTCTAGATTAGCTCAAATACATACAATTTTACTGCTGAGAAGCAGTTTAACAGTGTTTTGTAGTTCCCGAAACTGCAGAAACTGCGGATTCCCAAGCTGAATCACATCGTCTCATCATTTGCTCTTGTTCATGATTTAAGGTTGGTAGAAGAGAATTTTCACAGTAGATACTGCAACTAGTTGTTGGATAACTGTAGAAGACCTATTCCTAGAATAAAGCTTATACACAGTGGACAAATCCTGCACCTTGCATAGTTATTCTTACTGCTGCAGGAGTTGTCTAAATGCTATTAACATCACCCTCTGCATTTGAATACGACAGCTTACCAGACAGGAACATAAGAATGTTTTAACATTAGAGAAAAAGGGAGCATAAATATTGGATAATTCTCTCAATATAAAGACTGACTCTGCTGTTAGAAATTCACTCCTTAAAATCAGCAAATTCAACATACAGAAAAGCATCAGTTACAAATGCCTTTGCCCTAGGAGGAAGACTACAGTACTCTCTGCTGTAATGACGCAAAAGTCTCAAATTCAATTATTCATACCTCTATTTATAACAGAAAAGAAATTCAGCCTTTAAGTTCCAAGCAGACAAAGATTAAGCTTTATTTTGGTGGTGGTCCTGAAGAATATATGTACATTTATTAGCTTGCCAAGATCTGTATAACAAAACACCTGCACAGTTATCTAGCTAAGGATTTACTACTTACCCAGGTCAAAGATTTCACCATTTATCTTCAACAAGTTAAGTTTCCTTTCACTTGCCTGGACATGAATATAAGTAAGAAACAAAAGGTTTTGTGAGGATTTGACAAGCAGAGTTAAGACTGCTATTGTGAGTTCTAATTACGATTTCACATACATTCTCTTTAGGCTTAACAAGAGTACAAGTCTGCAGATAACAATTTATTACTCAAATATCTGTGTGAAGTCAGCAACAGAACCTAAGCCATCACAGCTCCATAATCCAAATGGCCATTCTTTTCTCACTGAAGTATTGTATTTTTGAGCACTAACATTTCTAAAGCAGAATCTGAATTAAAATATTATTACACACCCTTTTAAGTAATCATTTCCCTCAATTTACCTAGCTAAAGATAGTAACAGAAAGATACAAAGAGAGTAAGTTTCACGGTCTAAAATGTAAGAGTCAAAACTCATCTGCAGAAGTTCTTGGCCACCTTTTTTAAAGTAAGGAAACTTCTGACATGTAATTTAACCTGTTATACTTTGAGGCACTATCTTTCTTTGAAGTCTATACAATAGAAGATCTGTTCAGACTTGCAGAGGAAGCTCTTAGCTGTAGTAGCCACAGTTCTGGCCACTGTGAACGAGAACACAAGAGGCAGGTTAAAAAGATATTCTGAAACATCTGATGTATAAACAGCCCTTCTTTTTCCTCTTAAGGGGCAGCACTCAGTTGTTTGTTATTTAGACATCTGAATAGCTTATATTATAGTAATAACATGAAACATAACTGTAAGAGACCCACTAAATCTAGTTACCACACCCCAAACAAGAGTTCTGATTATACAGAAAGTTTATGGATCAATACATTTTCTCTTAGAATACATTTTCTGTATGTATTCTAAGAGAAAATGAATAAAAATAAGTTTTCTCTTTCCTTTCCTGGAAGTTCCTAAGAAAGATTCAGAGACAAGATCTATAGAAACACTCACCTACAGATTTTGGCAGGTCGAGTGACCTGCCACGCAGCAGCTGCTACTGCTGCACAAGAAACTCAATTGGCAAAGGGGAGTAGAAGTGTAGGCTATTCAAATGTCTGAACTGCTGATCAGAGTTTCTACAAACAGGAAAAAAAAGGAACGGATTCATCCCTAGCAAGCCCTGGAGGGGCTGCAAGACAGCAGGAAGAAGCTTATGCATAAAACAGTTTTTAACCTCCCTGAAGTTAGGAGTTCCCACTTCCCTTTTTTTAACAACTAAGGTGAAAGCAACAAGCAAATATGCACAGAAGTTATCCCCTGGGGAACAAAAGGTATGCAGCCTGACAAAATCTTTCTGTATGAGATTCCTGAACCAGAGAAGAGTACAGAAAGTACAAGAGCCCAGCTGGGCATCTAGTCAACTTCCCTATCACAGGCATTGCTCCCTTTCTCCATACTTGCCTTTAAGAGCAGGAAGACTGAGAACTCTTCAGGACATGAAGAAACTTTAAGCAGGCAGCACAAGGACAGAGTTAGCCCTTGCAACTCACAGCAGATCATTCTAATTTTCTACAAAGCATTCCATCTTTGAAAATTATTGTTGCCACTCTGCTTTAATAAGTGCTGCCAGCCTTGCACTCAAACTGTAGGCAAGGAAAAGGACACGGACAGTTCTCACCACTTCTGAAAACTCTTACATTTCTGTGGTCTGTTAGTCTTACAAGACAAAGAACGGGCTTCCATGCAGTATGTTTTACTGGGTGGGACACAAAGAAAGCAAAATAATATTGAGCTCCACTGCTCTTCTCACAAGCATTTCAAATCTAAAATTAAAGAGACATGAGAAGCTAAGTACTTCTACCCCTACTCTAATGAACACATATTTCCAAACAGCTCCACATCATGCTATATGAATTTGCAAAAATTTCCTTTAACAGCAACTCACGTTACGTACTACCTTTATGCTGCCATCCAGAGGCAGCATCTTAAAAAGCATCTATGTTTAGATTTGGCAAGTATACCTCCTGGTAAATACTGTCAGAAAAGAGCACTAAAGACAGAATGTAAACTACCAGGTGGGCTTCCAGCCCACTTCATCTCCAAGTTCATGAACTGACAGATGCCAAACACCACGCTTCCCTCTTCAGCAGGCAGTGCAGCACCTGCATGAACCTCTAAATAGACAGTATTAATAGAGAAACACCTTAAAGTAACTCCGGTTGGCTTCTCAGTTTTGGAATGGGAGGCTTTGGGAATGGACAAGTTTTATACGACCTCTGTAGGCAGTCTATACTTCACTACTGCTCATTTCAGTTCTGAATGCTGAACTCAGAATGCACCTCTAGCTTTAATACAGACCATAACCAAAGTCCTTAAACAAGTACACAGCAATTGAGAGGAATGGTTTATTTTAAGCATGCCTCCATCTTAACCTGTGCAGTGACATATTTCTGCAACTAACACTAGCATTGACACACAAGCATTAAGTACCTGACATTCAGTCAGTGGCAGTATACAGTAAGCCACTTTGCTTTTCAGGAAGTCTCAGTTTTACTTGAATTTTTTTTTTTTTTTTTTTTTTTTTTTTTTTTTTTACACACAAGTCTCTAATCACTAGCCTCTTGAGGCTTCCTGATTTTTCCCAGCTGCAAATAAGAAGTGCCATATGGTACTCATTACAGGTTAAGATTTACTAGTCATTTAGGACCTTTCCCAAGTGACAGGTGTTAGATGTTGCCACTTTCTATAACGATGTCCAAATGTAACACAAACCTAGACCTGACTGTCAGCTAGGCTTGTAAGCCTCAGATATGCTTGCAAGCCAAGTATTATACAGTCGTAACACCACTCATTCTGGCAGTCTGTTTTTTAAACTTTCCTGGTTAAGGAAACGGAATAAAGATACAGGCTCCAGACTAATTCCCCAGAAAAGTGTCCTGTTCCCCACCTTCATCCATATAACATGCAACAGAGGAAGCTTCAGTTGCTGAATCCTGTCAACCAATGTCAGTCATTTGCCACTGACAACTGCACCTTCATGTGTCAAGTGCATGAAAGAGACCACACAAGAGCAGAAATCCATTTCTGCCTCTGAGAAAGGAGATAAAAAATAGAACAGCATTTCAGATCAATCCAACCCCACTGTGGTCTATTTTGAAACTACTAAAAGCACTCAGTTAATACCAAAGATTAAGCAAGTACACATGCTAAAAAGAATAGAGGCTGTGCACAGCGATATTGCATTGAGATGTTATCCGAAGAAGTACACACCCTCTTAACTGTCAGAACAAGACCTAACTCACTTAAGGCTTGGTGGGTGTCTGGGGGATTTTTTTTTGTGGTGGAGGTGATTATCAACTCCATTCTCCTTTAGTTCTTGGACCAAGTATCATAGCTCCAAGGTTCTTCTAGTTAAAGTTGTTTTATCATTTGTTTATGCCTGTAGCATCAGCATACTCTGTGTGCACATTTTAATACCTGAAGATAGCGCTACAGGCAGTCCTTTCTCTATATTGCTCAATACTAATAAAAAAAGCTACTCTCCAGCCTCAGGTAATCAAAGTTGAAAGAGTAAGTGGCACTGAAGAGGGCCAAGTTAAACAAGGAAGTAACAAAGACAAAGCATTTGTCCTAACCTCGTAAGTCAGAGGCACTTCCACAAGAACAGAGCATCAGGACATGATGAGCTGGGTGGCCCTTTTCTTCTTTCATCCACATGGGTTCAGAAATCCCTCAAGCTGATAGAAGCTGGATATTTAGCAGGAGCTCTCAGATGCCTGTTCAGGAGCTCACATACTTAACTTCAGCAGATAAAGAGTAGCCCTCAGTGTCAGCCCCTCAAGCTCATTTACTAATGCACTGGCTATGTGCTAGCAACAGTTCAGGGTCTCCTTAGAACACCTGTCACTTCAAGGGAGGTGCTTCATAGCAAGGTGCTCCTTGCTAAGGTCATTTCCCACAGACTATTTCACAGGGACAAAGAAAAAGGAAGCTTGAATGCATTTTATTGCCTTTAAAACACTGGAAGAGGCAGCTGCAGGCTACTGCTAATCAATCATTCTATCTAGCACACACAAATTTTGGAATTATATACTCAAACTTGATTAGAAGAAATAGATTTTATTCACTTATGCTAGAGAAATTATGTCTAGAGGCTATACATTACATTATCCTGAGAATCAGTACGTTTGGTCTGCACTGTGATCACCAATAAACAGAAAGCATGCTCTGGTAATTAAGTTGCACTTGTTAGAGACTTACTACATTAAAAAAATTTTTTTGAACCCATGCCAAAGAACTAGCTAAAAGGACCATAGATAAGATCTTCACAAAAAACATTAAAACCAAAAGTTTTTGAAGTATTAACATTGTATCAGTAGGAAAGGCAAAATAAATCTGATCAGTGCTAGAGAAAGGAGGTGCAGAGGGAAAGGAAATGCACTTTTCAAACAGAAGCTGATGTCTAAACTTTTATAATTTCTCCTGTATTTTGTCTCTATTGTTCCGCCAAGACCATGAAAAGATATTTTTTTAAGAAACAGTCACAATGGAGTATTCCTCTCAAGAGGTTCAGTAATAAAAACATTTCTGTACAATATGATGAACACATAAAAAAGTGTACCAGATAGTGCTTTAGTAGAGACACAAATTAAAATGTGTAATACAAATATTCCTTTTTCAAAATAGTTAGAGGGATACCACATACTTAAAACCTGCAAGCTAAGTGTCACTTTCAATGGATGCTATGTAAATACTTCAGAACTATTTGTTTTAGGAAGGGAGGAAGTCTTTAGCAGTAGCATTAAGCTTCTTCTTGCCATGACACATGTAAATTTAGTTATTGCTTTCTCCAGCAATTGGTTTTATTCACAGTCACCCTCTGGAGGTTACTCAGTAGCAAGGTAACCATATCTAACCTAAAGTGTCTCATTAAGGTGATTCTCTGAGCATGCCTGAGGATGTCAGTAAGCTGTCTTCCTTGAAACATTACATTAAAATACTGTCAGTTTAAAAAAAGTTGGAGTAGGCAAGGAAAGAGCACACATGGTTCCAACACCCTATCACAATAATTAAAGTGATGAGAACCATTCATAGGAAATAGCCTTCAAGTATCATTAAAACTCAAGATGCAGTTCAGTCTGAAATTTGGCAGAAGAAAGAAACAGCCCCTGGCATTTGTACACATTCCAAAACAGAAAGTCACTTTCTCTAAGGGAAAGTTTTCCCTGAGGCACCCTGTTTTAGGGAGTTTACCCACTCCCACAAGTGCTATTTGGAGCTGAACAAATGCCAAGAAAATAACCTGCTGCAAGTTTGTAATATATGCTCCGCACCCTGCAGTAACCAGTAGGTTAATTACAAGCACTCAACATGGAGCATTTCTACAAAGTTTTAACTGTATTCCTACAGGAAGCAACGTCTGGAATAGTTGCAGACTAAAAGGACAACAGAATCTTCAATCAGAAGAAGAAATACAGAACTTCAAAGACAGCTCCGCTTCGAGCAAGAGGTCACCTAAAGTAGCCTCCAGAGCAGGAGGATTATACTAGCAGTCTAAGTTTTTCTATGACTCTACAACAAATGACAAGCTTGGAATTTTTGCAGTTTTTAATTTTGTTCTCTACATTTAAGTATTCAAAGAGTTAAATCCAACAACGGTTTTGTGGTGGGTTATCTTTGGCTGGATGCCAGATGCCCACCAAAAAAACCCCGTAATACTATTTCCATCACTGCCCTGACTGGGTGTGCTGTTCCTCCACAATTACTTCTGTAGTGTATTAGCAATTTAAGGTTATTTAAAGAGACCTGTTTGATTATTCTCACTCTTAAGTACAGTATGCTGATGTTCTAAAAATACACATTTTCTGAGCATGACTAGACCTGTCAACAAGCATTTTCTCATTCAAGCCTAAAGTTAAGGCATTTTCTAGGTTCATTTAGGATACAAAAATTCATACTTTAGATGTAGATGTTGTAACACTTTGTTTCTGCTATTGCTTTAAGAGTTTGAAAGTTTTTAGAACAGAAAAGATACTTTCAAGGTTTTTGTGCATGTTTTTGTGCATGTCCACACATGTGTGGAGAAGCATCAGCAATTCTAATGCCAAGTTTCCATAAGCATTCTGGATCAGAAACTAAATGATACTTACATGTACACTTTCCCTTCAGACAAAAATACAAAAAACCACACCCACACAAATATCAACTTTTGTATCAATGTTTTCACCATTTGCCTGGGCAGACTCCGGTCACAGGCTTCTAGAGATTTTCAGGGCACTACTTTCCCCATCAAGAAAGGGGCAAATGAATACTGGAAGTTAATCTGACTCAAAACAAAAAACACTCAAGCCTTGCAACTTTTCTCAGCCTCTCTAGATTTTCTCATTGTCATTTTAAATATTTAATGATTTAAGAGTTAAAAAAAAAAGTAAGGGTTTTGTAGAAACCTCAAGGTTTTACCCTCATATCTGACTACACAGTGACTGGATGAAGAAAGATATGGAAAGTGAGAGAGATACAGAATAGAAATTCTAGTTTTTCAGTCCAGTGAAGAAGCCTCCTTTTCCTTCTCAGTACCTTTGCCCTTTAAGGTTTAATATACAAAAGAAGTGTTCTTAAACTGATTTCAGAATAAGTATTTTCTCTGATTAAGTCAATTCATGTTGTCTGAATGACAGCTAGAAGTTACTTTGCCTTTCAGGAACAATTGCTTCTGCCGTCATTCTGTATAACAGGTTGGTTCAAAGTAAGTTTACTCAAGAAAAAAATCACTGCCCCATAAAAAGGATTACTTTTAAAAGGTTTTTAAACTGAGTTCATAGGGTCCTTCACTCAAATACTGTTTTGCAGTGGCATTTCTTGTCAGGAAATCAAATCTTCTGGGAGTTGAAGGCTTGTCTAGCCTTGTCTGCAGGTTACATTAATTTTCATTGCATTAAGTGAAGCCATTTAATTGTGGTTTTTAATAATTGCTACTTTAATTCAAGGTGTAGCAAGAGTGAAGTTCATTGCCCAGGGTGGTCATTTTCTTCCTCTCTATCAGCCATCTGCACAATTTAAGTGCATAAAGAGAAAGGTTGGCTTCTGAAGAATCAATGCCGTATTTAGTAGATACAGCTAGATAATTTCTTGCTTAATGAAGGAACATTAGCCTTCATTGCTAACAAGGTGAAGTCGAAAAATAATCAAATGCAAGTGTTGAATTAATGGTTATTTAAGCTTGACAACTTTAGGTAATAACTAATGCTGGCTATATTTTCACCTAGAACACAGGAGTTGCAGAAGCCAAGAACCAGAATGGGCAGTAATAAAATTAACTATTCTGAATATACTGTAAACTTTGGACATTTTTCAGAGTACCGGAGAAATACCAAGAAGTCCAGTGTACATCAAAATCATCACTCTGTTTCCCTAGCTTGATTAAAAAAGTAGGGAAAGGACAAGAATACGACTACCAGGAAAACAGCAAAGAAACCAGTGTTCAGTACAGAGGCAAAGTATATGGACTCAGAACTTTTTTCAACACATGAAAATGAAAAATACTGCCAGAAAGTACATAATATAAAGTTAATTTGTTTAGCAACAGGCAGTTAGTAAAATAGTAAGACCCATAAATCCACAGTTGAATGAAAAAAAAAATGCATCTTGCACCAGTTTAAGTAGTCCTGAATTCCAAGTCAGCATTATTACATCACACTGTTTATACTAGTATACAAATTAAGAAGCATAAGCGACATCTTTACAGATTAAGACAGAAAAGTACAAAACTCCTAGTATAAGAACAGCATGAAGGAATTGATAAGAGGGAAAAAAAAGATTGCCAGCCTATAGCCTCATAGGCAAGCAAAGAAATCCGCACCCTTCTCACAAGAGTTTGAGGCTCTTAAGCAGAAAAAGTAAGAGGGTAGAAAGAGATGGCCTTCCCATCAGAAGCTGGGAATGAAACCCAGGCAACCAATTAGTCCAAACACCTTACTAATGACTTGAAACATCATTAAAAATCCATCACTTATCAAGTGCTCAGGGATCCTTCTTAAGCTTGGAGTTGCAAGGGAAACTCAGTTATGTTATTTCCTCCTGTTCACAGAAGGATACAAATTCTGCTTTACTATATTAAATACAACACACCAATACATATTACCATTGCACATGTTTATGTGTAAGAAAGCTAATTTCTATTTGAGGTGCTACAAGATGAAAGAAGGCTTTGACTTCCTAGCCACATAACTACCAGTTATAGAGAGCACCCAGGTAACTCAGGTTATAAAATATAAAATGAACATCTCTGAAACCATCTACAAGCTTCTGCCCTTCCACTCAACACTGCCAATCTTCTAAGGTTCTCTAAGTTCCTGAAAGACTAAGCAGAAACAGGAATCTGTCAAAAACAAACAAAAAACCAACAAACAACAAAACACGCAGTGTTGATATTCAAAGCTCATGGCCTTTCTCTCAGTACAAGTGTTGGCAAGTTGCTTCATTTTATCACTATGGTTGCCAAATAAAGACAAATTTTATGTTTAGACCATTAAGATTCTTATACTTTTGTCTAGCCAAGTAACCACACAAAAAGGCGGTTAGTCAAACTGAAAATTAAGCTAGAAAGGAACGTCTGTGCAGTTCTGCTTAATTACTATATAAAAGTACTAAAAAGGTATTATAACTTATGTAACTTACAGCAGTAGTTCCTAAAACACTGAGCTGAAGAACCTCTATCAAGCTTTACTTTTCTCATGAACTGGTCTACAGTCTCAAGTTCTTAAACGAAGCTATTCTAATACAGCTCTGCTGATTACTTGCCATAGCTCTCAATTGAGTCTGTGAAGCAATCAGCAGCATCTTACCTTAACCTCATGCAAGAGGCCCAAATGGACCAGTGAGTCTTCAAATTCTTCTACCAAAGACAATAAGGTGATCTTATCTACTACATCTCCAAATACTTCACAAAGAGGGGAGAGATGTAGCAATCTCTATTATAGTAGAGAAAGAGACAGAAATGAAACTCTGTTTCATAACAGTGAAGCACTTTAAGACAAACCAAGTATTTCCTTCATGTTCACCGTTCCTTCTAGAGAATGGTTTTCTACCACATACATACACCTCAGCTGAAACTAAGGGTTATATAAGTGCAGTTTCTAAAAGCATCCAAATTCTCTAGGAAACAATAGAGCATAAATATCTTTCTCTAAACTAATAGTGTGGTTTAAAACTAAGATTCACCTTGATTACAGCTAAAGTCAGTCCTAGAATAAACATGATTTCCAACATGTTTAATATATTTCAGCAGAAAGTCCTGACAGATACAGACACCAGCAAAAAGGACTGTTTTCAGCCAGAGAAGGCAATAGAGCTTTGCTTATCTCAGGGAAAGTTAAGAGGGGGGAAAGGAGGGGTTTCAGCAGAGCTGCAGTAGCAAAGCTTATCTAGCATAGAGTGGGGTCATATTAGTCTACAGTGGGACAGTCTTGCAGATCTAGCTATATGCCTCAATGAAAAGAACCACTTTGTAGACAACAGCTATTTTACCTTTGGTTCTAGTTTAAGAGCATTGCACACAGATGCCTTTTACACTGCTAGGAGAGAGAAGAGACTGAAATTCAACCCTGGCATTTTAATTCTCTGTAGAGATTATGTAAAAGAAACAAAATACAGATGAGACTAAACTATTTGCCTTCCCCTCCAAATTGGGGAAGGAGACAGAAATCCAACAACAGAGCTGCAATAACTAAGAGCCTTGAAGGCTATTGCCTTCAAGTCAGCCAAAATCTTTTTTTTTTTTTTTTTTTAGAGTTCCTCTCTCTTTGACTCCTAAAACATACAGTTCAGGTGGAAAAAAACCCCACTGCCCATACTGCCCCTAGAATTTATTTTTGTTTTATTACAACAGTATAATACATGAACAAACCACACACTGCGTAATACACCCTCCACAAAAGGAGAATACAAAATTAAAATTCTGAATGCTGCTGTGCTGACAGCTTGAGATAGCTTCTTGACTAGTTGCAACTTAAAAAAACCCCCAACATTTAAGTAAATGTGAACCTTCCAACTCACAGTTTAACTACACAATTACAATTAAATTTTGACTACAGGATATGTCAGCTGTCTTAAAAGAAGGTACATTTAGGAGCATGACTGTACTCTTGCATAATTTTAGACTTCTAGGATAGTTCATGAGCCTCAGGAGGTTATTTAGTCCAGCCTCCCACTCAAATCATGGCAGAGATGCAGAGTGTCATAAGTGAGAGTCACACAATATCAAAGTGTCTTCCAAGCAGACTAAAGTTATGCCTATTAATGCATTACAGTTTAAGTATCATGCCTTTTAGAGGAAGAGACACTAAAGCATTAACAAGTTTAAGCTAAAATGTTTCATTTGCAATACAGCTTTGCAATTACCTAATTACCCAATATCCATCTCTCCTAAACTTAAGATCAAATCCCCCAGTTTTTAATTCTTGCATCTCTTCCCAAGTTCTCAAAGACGACTTGAGCTCTACAAGAAAGACTTGAGACACCTGCAAAGCAATTATTTTAAAATAAGCATTAGAATTCTTTTTTTATAAGAGGACTCTTTCCTCTTCAGCTCAATTATGTTTATTCTGTTGATAATTTCACATTACATTGAAGCTTTCTCTCCACATACCACACACTTAGTAATTGCATAACCAGGATGCTCAGCACATTTCTTTTTTCAGAAGCTGCACTGTACCAGTGATACTTAATAAGGTTTAATTGCATTGCTAACCTTTCACAGGAGGGTAAGGGATGCTGCTTAAGGATGCTTAAAACTATACCAGCACTACATCTTTTGAACAAGTTTTATTTTAGGTGCTGTTGAGAAGAGATGGTTTATAGCACAGAAAAGTCTGCAGTCAGTATCAGATAGTTAAACACTGCATATCTCAAGAACTTAAAAGCACCCCACTGGTTTCAAACATTACTGAATCCATACAGCCTTATGACACAGATAAGCAGAAAGTGTCTTCATTCAGAGCAATTTGTCTGGTATTATCACTACTGGCAAAGGCCGCTTTCCATTCAGTATGCTTGCATAATACTATTCCTAGAATGTATAAGGAAGTGTTATCTAGATATCTTGTTGTGTGGTGATAGCAGTGGAGAGTTTACACAATCAATGCAATTAGAGAAGGAAGCATTTTAATCTAAGTGAATGAAAGGTAAAAATGCACAATACATCTTCGCTGTATGTGTGGAACAGATGCCTTACTGCACTTTGTCCCAGATAGAAGATATGCATATTAGATTTGTTGGGATGTTCTTACTGATTTCAGTTGTTTTGTAATATAGCAAAGTTTCCACACGTTCTAGTAAAACCAATAGCAACAAATTGCGTTACAGTAAGCATTATTGCTTATTCATAGTAGAAGAAGTTCACTGTGTAAATTTACATTTGCTGTTAAATAAACTAAGTAACACTTCGTCCTAGGAAAATTTCCCTTTCTACTTTATAAAAAGGTTAAGTGACTTAGATAATTGCTTTCGGTGAGTAGATTAATTCATTCATGACCAGAAAAATTAAAACCTAGGAGTTTTCACTGAACTATCAGTCTACTTCCATCATGTGGAAAAAATACATACTACATAATTTTGTATGCGTAGCCACAAAAGGTCTTATTATGGTCCAAACAGCTATTATATTAGGTTTCATTCAGGATTCCTTTGATTTGTTTGTATTTTAGTATGTGCCAGAACACACCTTGAAATGCAACTTTTACTATATATCTTTAACTAAGAGCCATGAAAGGTCAAAGCCAAAACACATGACAAATGGCAAGTTGCAAGTGGAAGGGCTTGAGCCTTAATGTTATGAAACAGAGAGTCTTGTGCATGACTAATCAAGACACATCCCCGGAATTTCAGGACTAAATACTTTTTGAATCCTAAAAGCCAGCACCCATTTATTTCTGCTTTTACAGACTTAGCTTTCATAACTAGAAAGAGCCACAGGCAATTACGAAATGGGAAATAATAACAACCACCATGATAAAATAGTTAGGGCAAACAAAAGAAACACAGATGATCATCATTTACAGATTAACCATATCAATCAAGTACAATGTATTTATATACATGATAAACTCTGAAAGGAAAAAAGAAATCCCAATTAAATTTAAGATAACTTTTATTAATAATCCATCACTTTCTTAAATGCAAGTGATACTCATCTTGTCTGCTTGCCTTAGCATATTTGAACAATTGTTTACATCCTTACACTTTCAGTCAAAGTAGAGTCATAACGGAAGGCAAAAAAGAGACATTGCAGAAGTTACTTTATTTTTAATAACTTTTGGGCTGACAAAGTTCGTTTACACTCTAAAAACCTAAGCCTTAACTATGAGGGAAACTTCAGTATAAACTTTCAATATAAATCAATAGAGAGTCACTAACTTCAAGCGAGTTTCACCAATTAGCACAATTTAAGAATCTAGTCCATCTATGTTCTTTAAAGATATTTCCCAGTCACAAGTTGCAGTCGCTTTTCTATAACGTGGTGCAAGTGTAAACCTGCTAGGAGAGGGGAAAAAAATCTACTTATAGGAAGAGCTAATTGGCTTATATACATGTACGTAGATTTATACTAAAAACACCAGGGCACTTAAGCAATAATATTGCCACTTAACATACATTACAAGCACTCATATCCTCTGATGAAAGCACATAACAAATACGCATTTTTTTTTATACTGTAACTTGAAATCACTCTATGCACTGTTGACACCATCTTCTACCTCATTCATTCTCCCACTCTGAAGTATAACCGTTCTCAGACTCCCAGCTACTTTTACACTGTCCATCAGTAATTACATGCTTCATTCTACATCAACAATGAGTCTGCACAAGAGTATACAGCATTGTCGACATACTACTCCTCAAGTTTATAGATGATGGGCTATGGAAATTCATCAATAAAATCTGAACAGTGAAATTCATGCTTACTCAAGTATGAGGTTTCAGCAATTTTTAATAAGTCACTGGGATTTCCCCATGATGTCCACACTGGCAGATGATTCTCAACTATATTGTGTCACCTTGTAACTTGATCACACAGCAATACACACTATTTGAACAATCTGGAGCAAAAAAAGTATGACATTTGAAATGTGCGTTATGAGGTTGAGTAACAATTTCAATATTATTAAAATAAAGACACCAGAACGACTTAAACTCATCACAGCAAATTTATCCTGTTGGGGGAAAGGGGAGGATTTTCATGCAAGGCTCCAAAACAACATTCACAGAAGAGACAGTTTTTATCAACCATACCGCTACAGCGTTAATTCAACCCTTTCTGACAATGAGAAAAATAAAATGCTGATCCTCATTAATAAGGATCAGCATCATTTAGTGTTATCATGGACAGGAGATTCATGTACATCAGAACACTAAAGCATCGAGAAACCATTGGACCTTTTTGACAAAATGTCAGTGGGACTTACATAGGTTGGAACAGAGGTGTCTGTCTCTTCCTCAACCCCACTAGGCCTTGGGCCTTCAGTTAATCTCATCTCACTGTGGGGCAGTAAATCCCCAGGGGGACTCATCCTAAATGACAGGCTGTAGCACAAGGCGGTGTTGAGAACCAGGAACTCCACCATTGTCTCTTCTCCTTTCTTCATTTCTCCCAAGGCAGGGGGCTGCCTGCAGGGTCAGCCCAACACAGTCCCCTTCCCAGGCCCCATAGATTCCCACCAGTCACACACAAAACTCTGCTTGGGAGCTTTCCTGAAGAAAGAAAGGGGACATATTTATACACGCAAGCCTCCCCATCTTCAACCCCCACTTGCTAAAGCAGTGAAGTCCTGTAGGTGGGACTGATCGGATCCTTCTTTGGGGATGAAAGTTATGGGAGGTAGCACTGAACAACAGCAGAACTAGTATTACAGACAATATGGGGACAAGCAGTTCCCCAAATCAGTAAGCACTGGTGGCAGGCTAGTATCACTTACACTTGGGTACACACCTGGGCATGGTAAAAAGGAGGGGTAGAAGAGGAAGGGAGTATATTACGGCTGGTCTTTGCTTTTTGGAAGGGCAGATTAAAGGTCTACAAAGTTTCACTGTAAAGGAATGCACTTCAAAGGACAGTTGGAGACAAGTAAGATTTTATTAGCACTAACTACAAAATTGAAGGGGAGGGGGAGTAGCAGAAAGGTATTCTACACCTATTGCAGTAACATACTATGATTTTTTTCTAACTAGAGAGTAATCCTAAGAAACAGAAATCTGGATTCATTTTCCCTTCCAAGAACACTCAAAAAAAGTTAACAGCCTGAGGAAGATATTGTAAAAATCTGAAATTACCCAAGTTAAAGTATGAGCCTTACAGTTATTTTCACCACTTATTAACAGATGAAGGTCTAAATCAGGTACCTCGAAATGGGAAGCCAGTGATCACCCTCAGTTTTCAAGGCCCAGCCACTCCAGGGAAGCTGGGATAGCATCCCTCTCCCAAAGAGAGAAAACAAAGTTCTTCTCCAGGCCACCTACTGTGCACCCTCTGCAACACTGCAGGCACCTACCACCTCCACTAGCATCTCAACTCGGGTTTTAGGAAAGCAGAAACACAACCGTCAGGAAAACCAAGCCACAGCCTGAGGCACAATCCTCCGGCAGACCATGCCCGCAAGCCTCCAACTCCCTGCCACGTCCAGATGTGACCTACAGATGCAGGTGAAAGCTCGCCGGCAAGAGTTCAGACACCTCCTTACGAAGGTCCTTTGGAGGGGGGAGGTGGGGAGCGGATTTTTCCTTCTTTGTCCCGAAGGAACAGCGGGTTCAGAGCACACACAAAGCTCGCCCGGGCTTCCCCCGCCTCGCACCCGGGCTCCCTCCTGCCTCCCCGCAGCCGCCGGTGAACCCAGAAGTGCCAAGGGCAGGTGGCTACTGCGGAGAGCCGGTCCGACGCCGGCAGCTCCCAGGAGCCTTTGTCCGTGGAGGGCAGTGCCCAGGAAGGGGCGGCCCGGAGCCCCCGGCACCTGAGGGCAGCGAGGAGAGAGACAGAGAGACCCGCGCCAGGCCCGGCCCGGCCGACCCCCACCCGTCGGGCTCCTGTCAGAAGCCGCGGCCCGCTGCGGTCCCCTCAGCCCCATCGCGGCCACCAGGTAGCCCACCCTCAGCCACCCCGTGTTTGAAGCGGCTCAAAAGCTCCCGCCGCGCCTGAAGAGAACAAGGAGGGCGCCCCACACTCACCGCCGCCACCGCCTCCTCCGGCCCCCAGCACCCCAGCAGCAACAGGCAGCCGGCAGCCAGGCTGCAGCTCCACAACCGCGGCTCCATCCCGCCCGCTCAGGGGCTCCGGAGCCGGCCCTGCGGCGCGGGCACAGCCCGGCGGAGCAGCGCGGCTCCCTCCTGGCGGCTCCCGCCGGCCGCCCCGACGCCAGCGCCACCCCTCTGCCGCACTCGCCCGCTTCTCCCGGCTCAAGTGCTCCCGGGACTACTTGGCCCGTATTCATCCGCACCGTGGGCGGGCGGACTAGGCGGCGGGTGGCGTGCGTGCGGTGTGCGGGGCAGGGCGCACTGCTGCCCCACTCTGGGGGGGCTGCGATTCCCCGCCACCACCCTTCCTCCTGTGCGCCGAGGTTTTGTCGGCTCGAAGGGCGGGCGCCCGTCTCTGCCCGCCCCGCACCTCCACTGGGCTGGCAGCCTCCGGACCCCGGACTATTTTTTCCCAGCGGAGGCACCTCGGTGTGTGAGGGAAGGGGGGGAGCTGTTGGCAGTACTGGGTCGCACCTCAGGAGGGGCGGGCAGCGGGGTGTGGGGGCGCCTGGCCCAGTACGGCTTAGCCCGGCTTAGTCCCGCCCCGCCCGGCTCCGCTCAGGTGCGACGCCTTGGCGAAGACCGCGTAAGCTTTCTGCCCAGGCAGGCGGCGGGCGCCCTGAGGGGGCCCGGGGCGCCAACAGGGAAGCGAGCGGTGATCGACCGCGAGCGGGCAGCGCCGGCGAGGCCAGCTCCACCGCTCCCCTCAGTGCTCCGTCGCGGGGGGGGAGGAAGGAGCCGGCGGAGGTGAGCGCAGGGGGCCTGCCCGCCCTGAGTGACGGTGGCGGGCCCTCCTCTTCCTCCGGTGGTGCGGAGCCGGTGCCCGCGTGGGAGCAGTGGCGCGTAACCGGGCTGCCTCCTCTCCGCCGACCCCGCCGGTTGCCTGAAGCATGGGCCGCGGCAGCGACCCTGCCCCGCCGGCCGCCGGGCGCGCAGGGTGAGTGCCGAAGGCGTGGTGTCCCCCCTTCCCCGCGGTATCCCGCGGCCCCCTCCCCGGGGCGTCCCCCGGCCCCTCGGTGACTCTGTCCCTTTGCCTCCCCGCAGGCTGCTGGTGCTGCTGCTCCTCTGCTTGGGCGCAGAGCTGGCGAGTGGGGTAAGTGTGCAGGTGGAGGTGGACGCGCCTCGTCAAACCTGGCGGGGTTTGGGCATCCTTCGGACGGAAAACCCTCCCGCCCCTCTCAGAAAGACGTGGGGATTTTTTTCAATTTTTTTTTTTCTTTCAATTGCCGTACGCCTCTGCTCCAAAGTTCCTTTGTGCCTTTCGTCTGCTCGACTGTTGATTAGTTTTTGCAAAGTACGCTGTGGTGAAAGACCGTCTGTATTCAGTGTAACAGCTCTCTGTGTCTGAAAGGATGATCAATATCTCTCCTGGCAACTGACTGCCTTTCATTCTTTTTTAGCCTCTTCTCAAGCCTTTCTGTTAAAAGCTGACCCTTTAGAACCTTGCTCGCAAGGGATCCAACCCAGAACACCTCATAACTAAGTAAAAGTGATGTGAGAAATTAAAGGATTAAGCTGTTAAGTGTTGTATCGAGGTTCATGACTATGAATTAGTAAATGTGTTTTAAATTCCAAGTTGGCATACAGAAGCAATAAGTTTATGATCTGTCAATCCGACAATTTTATGACATAAACACAGATTTTCTCTTACTGTTCCTAATTAATGTTTAAACAGATTAGTAAGGGATCTCTAGGCTTTTTAAATGTTCATAATTTTTCCTTTTTTTTGGTGTTGTAGTAAATTTTCTGCAACTGGGATGCGGAAATTGTTAGCCCACTCAACTGTGGGCTTTAATGAATAAAAAAGTCCTTTGGAAAATCTGTAGCCTAAATTAAGTGTCCAACTGATGTACAGTTAGCAATTAATAAAAGTATCTTATAGTGTGATGTAAATTAAGATTGTACAATACACTGATCTTTGTGGTCTGTATTTTATAGCACATACACTATAATGAATTAATGGTAGTAGTCAGCATATGTTTTAAACATGTTTGTTTTAATTCAACTTCTATCAGACTTGTAACAAAAACAGTTAAAACATGGGTTCTTGATTTGTCAGCCAGTGTTTTTCTACTGCTTTTGCTACTCTTTTGAGCACCTTCCTGTGCAACTGAAAAGAAATCTTTTGAAAAGGCTATAATAGCAGAGGGGTTTACCCTTTTCGTAAATATAAAATGCTTGGTTCTGTTTTGCACTTTTTATAATCAATTGCACTAGTAAAATTTCATCATCCTGATCAGGTGGTAGTTACAAGCTCTAATCTTCTCAGAGATTAAAAGATTAGACAATGTGGGAAGCTGTGAGAGTTTCTTTTCTTTTTATGTTTTTTTTCTTCAACAAAACCAAGAACTGTTCTTATGAGTGTTCTTGCTACAGTGGAATCTGTGTGGAAATTACTTTTATAAAGCAAGTATTTTCATGGCTTTTTGAAGCAAATGTGCTACATTTTGCAGTCATTTTTATAAATTCATGCAGTGTGTCAGTGAAATTACTCCTGATAGTTACATCTGTATCAGACAGCAGGTTTTTAGTTGTTTGGTCCAATTTTGCTTCATACCTGTTGGAAAGCATGTCTCTTAAGCAGTCATATTTTTGTTAGTTCCTTGACATGTTTCATTACCCATAAAGGGACTTTGTCAATTTAAGTCTATTGCAATGAGTAAGATTAATGTCTACATGCCATTCGTAAAGTCTTCCTGCCAGTTTTCTTCAGGGTTAGAAAACAAGCAAAATCTTTGTTGTATAATTAGTCTAAAAGTATGAAAAAGAATCAGAAATACGTCCTTAAAATATTTTGGTTTAGTGCTTTATGTGTCTAAGCAGTTAATGCATTTAATTATTGTTATTAAAAATGCTGTCAATCATGCACAACAGGAACGATATACAACTATGTTCATTAACTTTTCAGATACAGTAGTAAGTATCACTGAGTGAAAAACACAGCCTAATGCCTTCCAGCATGAAGTAAGTTGTTAAGAGAAAATACTAGGGATTGAAATTGTTTTTAAAGTAAGCAGAGCTTTTTTAGAAAAATCAGAATCTCTGAAACATTTCTTAGTAGTTCTCTGCTATATAATTTGAAGTGACGAAGCATAGTGAAGTACAATGTTAATAAAATGAGGTTAAAACTTTAGATTAATGAGGAATAATAAAACTTCTAGAAGACTTCTCAGAGACAGTCAACTGTTAAAGCACTTGTTGCTGAAGACTATGTGATTTGTAACTTTGTTCATCTTCTCTTTCTTTCAATTAAACTCATTTCAATAACTTACCTGTTGTAAAAGAAACATCCTAAAATATTGTACCAAGTTGCTGAGCATTCTTCAGGAATGTTACTGTGCACAAGGCTAGTAGGCAGTGGCTGGCATGTCAGGCCAGCATCTTGAATGAAGTTGAATCAAAGATGGTTTTGCCTCAAAGGTGTCAATTACTAGGTGTAGTCATCCCTCCCTTTGTAAGAATAAGATTTTAAAGTGTACCAGAATTAACTTCTTATCTTGTACTCATTTTTTGGGGTATAAATGATGATATATTTTGAATGGTAGTACAAAATTAGTCTCGTAATGCAATCTTCGTTTTCTTGAGCCAAATGTTGAAAGCACGGATGACTTCCTGTTACACATGGGGTTACTTTGCAGAGAGATCATTACCTCATTTGTAGACCAATTGCTGATAGTGGCCTAAGAGTTTCCCCTAACAGCTTTCAGCTGAAGTCACTCCAGAAGCTCTACTTCATTCATGTTTTCAATCTTTTATTATCAGTAGTTTGCATTAATTGTGAACCAGAAGTGTCAAAACAAGATGCTGTGCAAGCATAAAAACAGAAATATAGTGCTATGTTCCAGACATTTGTTACACTGTAAGACAAATGAGAAAAGTTGTGCCAGAGCAGAGGCGGTAAGACAAAATGTTGGAACAGTGCTAGAGTGGCAGGTGTTTGCTTTGGCTAATCACTGTCTGCCCCTGAGGCTTTTCCAGGCTACAGGGCAAAATACAGTTTTTTAGAAGAGAGACTTTTAAAAGGATAATCAGAGTTTTGGTGATGCTTCTGGCATCACCTCTCATAAATGTGAGGTGGAGCATGAGATGAAAATGGTCACAAAGCCTAGAGCCTCTTGCAATGAAATTTGAGATTCTCATCTCTTCACAAAGCTTTCAACAGAGCTCCATCATAGTCCTAGCAGTCATTGGGAGCATACCTGACATACAGGTGAAATGATAACTCCTTATTTATTTCTCTTCTGCTGTTGTTCAGCTAGTTGAGCACACCTGGAATATGTGCTAGTCTTGATGTAATATCCTAAGGAACTACTGTTAGGACTTATTGTCAGGCGTGTTCTCTTGAAACAACTGAGCTTTCAGATAGAGTCCAGTTAGCTTTTATTTTATGAGTCTGGACTTCATGTACTATTCCAACTCTTCCAAATCTTCTGGTTTTTGGTTGTTTTGGGTTTTTTTGCTAATAAATGTGCAGATTAACTAGAGATGCTCTCATTTTCTAGTGCTTAGTGTCTTGTTCAGCAGAACATCTACAGTATCCAAGTAAGGCAAATAAAAAAAACACACAGAAAACCTGGGATAGATTAAGAGATAAATAAGATCACTTAGGCTAGCTTGTCATAAACTAGCAGAGCTTCTCTTACTCAAAATAGAGCAGACTGCCCAGAGCTGGTTTTGACACATAGTTTTTATCTATGATACAAATGTTTTGTGATGTCTTTTCATTTAATATGTACTGGACCCGCTTAACTGAACCAAGCTCATTGTTTTCAGTGGCCTTATGCCAAAAATAAATTTTGTTCCAGGGCTCTAACAGAGGGGAAAAAATAGCTGTTTAATCATGGATATTTAAAAACAGAGTTGTAGCTCTCATCATTTCACTTTCCACAATTCAGTTTCTGCAAATATGATCTTATCCATTAAGACCTATTTTAAAAGTTTTTTTGTTTCTTTGACATTTTAATCAATATTATAAGTATACAATCTTTCTGTAGTTTGACTTTTACAGCTATAATATCTTCAGTGAGCTTTATTGGGAAAGAAGTAATATCTTTAGTAAAGTTACTTGTGTAAGGAAGGAGGCTACAGAATTCAACAAATAACTAAATGTAGACCTAATCTTGGAAATCTCAGGATTTATTTACTGGATAAGGCAGCTTCTGATCTGTAAGAATGCATGTGTGTAGAGGCATTTGTTTGGTGAAGATTCACATACTTCATTGAGAATGGTCATTCTGCAAAGGTCAAGTTTGAATAGTAATAAGTCTATAGCAAAATAATGAGAACTACTCCCTGGTTCTGTAGCAAAATAATGAGAATTACTTTTTAAAAAAATAGAAGCAGCAGACAGTTCACAACACTGCTAATTATCTAGCCCTTGCCAAGACATGTTGAATTTTATGGAAAATTTTCATTTAAAGCTGAATATCCCTTTCTGTCCCATCTGAACAAAGAATTGTTTATTGGCTGAATATTTTCTGAGTGCTAAAGATAATTGAGTGGCATTTTATTTGTCACTCAGATATTGTGTTAGGTCACAGCAGCTATAAAATGAAGTAATGTTTGTGCTTGTGTTCTGAAGAGCTTTTTTCATATCATTATCCATTTAAGGTTGTGGCCGCCTTTTGCATAGTTGTGAGAGGCATTGTGTGACCCGAAGAAGCATTTTATTTCCCCTTCTGGACAGGCCAGCTTTACTGTTCCCCTGACTTAAGAACTGCTATTAGTAAGTCATGCTGGTGTTCCTGAAGTATGCAGGGCATTTCATGGTGGGGCTTCTCTGTTCTTTGTCCAGCCTCACAGTAGAGACACTGTCGATGCGAGTAGGGGTCTGGTACCTTACTCCGTACTAACTCTTCCTTCTGAGGTAACTGCAGTAACATGCTGATGCTTACAGATATTGTGAGAGTGCTACAGATTGCAAAAAGGTGTGATAGTAAAATGGCTCTGACTTGCAAATCTGTAACTCTACAAGATCTTAACCGTGCCTCTTTCTTGTTTATTTTTTTTGTATAATAGTCCTACTCCATTTGTAGACATAGAAGAGCTCCAGGAAGAGGGCTAATAACTCCATGACTTGTACAGGGAGAAAAGAATTTACTCTCCCGTATTCCCAGAGACATAGCATCTGTTCAGGCAAGGTTGTCAAAGTATTGCCAGCTCTTGGTGTTTGATCAGACAAATGTTCTGATCTGTAGGAAGCTGCAGTGTTTTTTGAAAAGAGCATAATTGATCCAAAAGCTATTTCCTGTTCATACAGATACTCTCCATTATATCTGCAAGTACTTTTGCTGATGAGTGCTGACTTGAGCATTAAGATTAACCATCCAACTAGTCTCTTGTCAGACAGTTTTGGTTATGTATCAGACAATATGACCCACCTGGTTTTTGAGCTCTCCCCTTCGAAGGGAGAGCTACAAAACACTGCAAAGCTAATGATTCTGCATTAAACAGCACTGAAGAAACAGAAGTGTATTACAGAGATGCTAGCCAGTTTTAACCTTTTGTCAGTACCTTTTATGGGATCATCAATTCTTTTAGGGCAATTATTTAGGTACCTCAAAATAATAAAATTAAGGTATTATTTCTGGAGAAAAAAGAAGGTGTTCTCATACTGTAGAGTGGTGTAACGGTATTATGAGGTGCTCATGAAGTCATGGTACATACAGATGAAAAATTCTTTGCTGCCAGAATTCTTTATGTACTTGACCTCCTCTCTTCCTTCCTAAGTGTGTTTATGTGCCTCTCCATGGATAATGATTTAAATTTATATTATTGCCTAGATACAGGTATAAAGTTGTATTACCAGGTCAAAAAAGAAGGGACTTTACTAACGCTTGTATCTCAGCTTAGATGTTATAATGATGACAAAGAAAAAAAAAAAAGAATTTTTTTAAGCTTTGATTGATAGATAATTTTCAAGCTCTCTGAGAATCCAGTCTCAAAATAAAGAACTGCTTTCTTTGTTACTCTGGACAAAAGTAAAATGAAAGCACTTCTGCTGTTACCTGTGGAAGGGATCATTCTAGCAAGGTCAGCCTGTGTTTTGAAAGGGATTGGAAGGAGGCTGGGTTGCTTGTTGGAGGGTACCTGCAAAATGCAGTCTTGATAGTGACTGCAATGTTAAGTATTATTGGAGGAAGAAGATCAGTGGGAAGGGAGATCAGTCATTGACATTATGAACTTTATTTTCTTAGTTTTTTTTTTCTTTCAAAATATCCCTATAACCCAAGAAGGCTCTTATTCTCCTGAAAAGGCTATAAAACCTGACTGAGCTCGATATACATCTTTCAGTTCACATGTTTGAGAAGAAAGAGCAGTTAGAGTGGAATCATGCAGTTCTCATTACCTGTTCCTTGCAAAAAGGGAGTTTGGAGGTGTAGGCAATAAATCTGAAAATACTTGGAGAAAGCAAATAATTTGTTCCTGTGCTTTTTGCAGAGATTTCCTGCCGTTTAGCATGCCTCGGGTTTTTCCATACAACTTCACCCTCTGTGAGGGTGTGATTTATATGGAAGTTGTGTGGCTGCAGTCTCCAGTAGCTGCATTTAACTTTCTACTTTTCAAAAAGCGTTGACATTAATCTTACTTCTTGTGTTCAAAGTCACCTTTTCTTTTCAGAATGGCTTCCTCTTCTCTCAGGTCTGAGGAAATGCGAAGAGGCAGAATTAATAGAAAGTCAAAGGAACAGTTCCATAGATCTGCTTCTTCTCTGGCTTTTTTGCCGCTTTTTTCCACAGTTCTTGCTGGTCAGAAGTGAGTTTGCTGGCCCTCTGATTCTGCTCTTACTCAAATGGATACAAAGCACAGATCCCTATGGTCTGCGCTAGCTTCCCTTCTTGTTGTTTCTGCAGGATTTTGATGAGCTTTCGTTGTGTCAGCCTCATTGGGCCACTAAACCAGCACCACCCAGTTTGCACAGTCGCTGCTCGCTTGGTTGCCTTCATATTGAGAGAATCAACACTGTGAACCAAATTGGGCTGATTTGCTTCAGTCCACTGAGATGTCAATAGTTACCGTGTTCTGAGTTTGCTTTATGCACTCCCTGGTCTGTTTTCTCCTATTTACCTGGAACCTACTGTACTTTGTACAGCCTCCAGCCCTTGCCTCAACGTGCTCTTAAGCTCATCTGCCTTTCTAGCTTTCCTTTGTACCTTAGTAGTGTAGGGAGGCTGCCAGTATGACTCCTGGCAGTTAAACCTATAGTGCTTTTTCTGATGCCTTGCTCTTAGCAGCAGTGAGGACGTGTCAATGCCTGTTACCTAGGAATTACTGTTGCACAAATCTGTTTGAGAGTTGCACCTAATGTTTGTTGCTTTTACCATTACTAGTAGGAACAAACAATTCCATCCGTGACACAAGCATTTGGCAAGATCTCAGTGTGATGTATAACACAGGTAAAACCTAAACATCATCTAGGTATTGTATCTGGACTAATTGGGAATTAGCTAGAAAAGGCAATACATCAAGGTTTCTGTAAGAAATGAGAGTAATAGTTCCTTTTCCTTTGGTTTTGCGTATCTGTCATTTTTCCATTTCCATCAAAAGGAAAAGCAACAGCAACATTAAATGTTTCTTTAGCATTTTTTTTTTGCTGGCAGAGAGATCAAGACCTGCTGCTTTCTAGACATCGGAATAAAATGTTTGTACAGAGTAAGCTGAAAGCCAACTGCATAAATGAGTTCATAGCCCTGTTAGGAGGGGTTGATTTTGATCTAGAAAGCAGAAGAGAGGAAAAAGAAAGTGCAGTTAAACAAGGAATGGACTTATAAATGCTCCTGTGCTTCTTAATTTCTCCACAAATTAAATATCAAAGAAACTGAAAATAATCTTCTTACTTTTTTTTTTCGCTAGCAGCATCATTGTAAAGCTCTAAATAGTGACAAGTCAGTTTTTGTCTTTTCCCAACTATTTTTAATTACTGCATGTACTTTACCTGTTTACATTGCATCAGAAACCTTTCAAATCAGCTCCTTATGTTCCTTATCCTTTTGACTTTCACAAAGAGGAGCAGGACCATTTTAAAGTTATAATAGTTCCCCTTATATCAGTCAAACTTTTGCTCTGAAAGAGTGTGCAGAAATCACTTGCTTTGTAGAATATATATAAAGTAGTTTGGAATTATTACTATTGCTATAGTGGAAACACATCAAAACAATAGGAAGGTGAATCATTGTATTGTGCTTTGATGATTAAACCTGTCCACAGAGCAGGGTGTAACTGAACTGGAAGAACATAGCCTGCAGGAGCAAAAACATTTGGCAAAAGCAAGCTTGGAAAATTAAGAATTTATAGTAGTCTTCAGACTTCTCCATAAAAGGAGCCTGTAGGCTTTCAGCCTCAGCCCTCCTTGTGAGATTTTATTCTATCATCAAAGTGCATGTGAAGGGGTCGAAAAGTTGGAGCATTATCTATGGAATTAATGTGTCTTTGTAAATGCCTTCTACATGAACTGAAACACATGTGAAGTGTAGATTTGGCTGGCAGGTGAGATTGGCAGGTCCTGTATTGGCTCAGTGTATAGCATTTTGCACAGAACATGCTGGCTCTTTATAACTGGAAGGTATTGAAGTGTGGCAAGTCCCGGTCTTGTGGGCATGACTGAGGTGGTCTGCAATAAGCCCTGGGCACCAAAAATAAGGTGCTTTATTTCCAGCGTACTTTTGAAATGCTCATGCTTTTTACTTTATGATTTGCTAGGGGACTAGGTGTAACAAACACATTGCTTGCTATTTGGCAGAAGTTATTTATCTGTTTTTATTTGAAACAGTTTTTACCAGCTCTATCTTCTCGTAAGCTTTACATGATCATCTTTACAAAGGAGGAGTAGTACGTTTTTAATCTAATAAAGTAGTTTTAGCTTAAACTGGAAACTGCCTGTGAAATACCAAATGGTATTTGTCTTTTTGCTGTGAGTTGAAAAAATGTAAAGTGTAAGCTTAAGAAAAATATAGAGAAAAGATGTTAATAGGGTGGTGAAGGGAAAAAGCTTTCAAAGCACTCCTTCAACAAAGGTGAAGTATTCTAGTAGCTAAAGTAAGTGTTAGGTCCTTACCCTACTTTTACCACAAATAGATACAGGAAATACTCTTTAAACTCCACAGAGGTTTTAAAGTTAAATGAGTTGGTGACCATAAACAGAATGCTTTAGATGGTCTCTTCAAGGCAGTGTTTATATGGTTCGTTCTGTGGTACTTTTAACAACCTTAATCTCTGTGAATCTATAATCTTGTTAGGATTAAACCGAAATCTGACTAGATAATTAGAGTGAGCTCCAAGCTGTGGTTTGACCTGATATCGCTTAGTGGCACAATTTCCATGTGAATGGTATGGCCCTGACTCATGCGGAGTGTTGAGACCTCTCAGCAGACTCTTTGGGAGCTGAGGGCCTCCTCTACCTCAAGTAACGTGCAGAAAATCACCTCAGAGGTTTTGCAAGTTACTGCTGTTCCAAGACTGCATGACCTGGTGTCTGGGTCAGAACACCTCATAATGTTGCAGAGCACATTTTTCTATTGGAGGTAAAATGTTTGCAGACCCTCCAGAGTGCTGAGAGTTGCAGGATAGGTAGAATCCTGAAATGAACGTGCGTGTTAAAGTTACAGCAACAATAGTTGGTCTGTTTTGTCCCTTTCCTAGGATTCATTTATCATGGACATGCATTTCATGCTGTTTCCCTTACATAAAGACAAAGTAACCTGTTGCACTGGTTGCGTTACTGTATTGTCTTTCACCCCTGGGTCTGAGTGATTTGCAGATGTCCTTTAACTGTGCCTGGCCACGTTATTTTGTGGCAGGCTATATAATAGTATTACTATCTTGCATGTGTGAAGAAAGCTTTGCCCCAAGTCATATGGCAAGCCAATGGTAGGATTGGAGTGCGACTCCTCATCCTCTGCTCTAGCCACTGGATGAAAACAGACATTACAGCCAGGAAATGCATAATGATCATAGGTCTATTATGTAGCTTTGCTTCTTTGAACTGTTGCACCGTAATTGGTAATGCTTTGTATACCCTAAGGCTCTTCTATAAATGAGAAGATTTGTACAGTCTGCTTTTGGAGATCTGGAAGGATTGAACCTCTAACGAGTAACGCACAAAACTGTAAAAAGTTGATTATAGCTATTTAAAGAATCTGCATTCAGTTGAATTTTCTTCTGTGTGCTAGCGTGATAGTGTGAAGTTTCCAAAGAGTCGGATTGGTTTTTATCTTTCAACTTCACACTATCCAGCCAAGTTCTGCACATGTCTCAGAGAGGAGGGGCAGAGATTAAAAAGTAGGTAGTTAGTTTCAACTACAGTCTGACAGTGGTAGAGTAGAATTAATTGATGTTTATATCAGATCTCCAGTGCTACTATGACTTTTCAACTGTATTCAAGGATACTTTATGAACCACAAACCAAAGTATTTACCAAGTATTTTGGATAGAAGTAAACTAATGTGACATTTAAAAAATTGCTGTGATTTTGAATGATTTGTGATTTCTTTGGTTTTTTTCTAAACATAAATCTGATTCATATAACAGTAGATATTGAGCAGATTTCAGCAAGCGGTAATAGGAATTCAGTAATTTTCATTCTAAGCTGCTATTAACAACAGTGTTCTGCAGCTGGCTGTAGCTCTCCAGATCCATTTCCCCTTTCTTACCTCTCAGCTTGTGAAACAAAGGAAAAGGAAACTTTATGGGTTTTTTGTTTGGTTGGTTTTTAAAAATTTTTTATTAATCAACTGTCCAGATCTGGAATGATTGTTTTACAATTTTCCCTGCATGGAAGACTTTCAGCCCAGTCATCTTTGTGCACTGATGCTGGTTACAGTTTTTCTTTGGATTATATGATACTGTTGAATTTACCAGAAATTAATTTTGCTGAGGTAGTTACATGTTTTCTATATATAATAATGTGTTCTCTGTGTGTAAGAATAACCAGGCAAAATACTTCCAGCATCCATTTAATCAAGAAGTGTGATTATAACTTCCATTAAAGAAATTCCAGGGAGAAAGTTATTTCCCTCCTCTTCATTCCGGTATTATGAGCTCACTCAGAGGAGGGCAGAGGGGTACCAGGTTTCGGGCCTAAATTCCTTTGCCAGAGGAATGTGCAATGAGACACAGGTACAGGCTAGCTCCACGACATACTTGTTTAGAGGGGCCCTTCTACAACCCGGCAGCTTGCAGATCTCAGATTTACAACACTTCTTTATCTGCATGTTTTTGTTTAAGAAAAAAATAAAAGAAGCGAGAGAAGGATTAATCTTTATCGAGAATGTTGTGAGTCTTCTTTAATTTTCAAATAATGAATATTGTTTCTTTTTTCATACCCCTTTTATAGATAGGCACTAAAAGTGTCTTATTAGACTCTTAAAAGTTGTGGATGTAATAGTAAGAAAGGTAGAGACAATTAAAAACCACTCACTCTGCTGTCAGATGTAGCCTATGCAATTGTGTTTAACTGAGGTCAGTGAGAATTTAGCCTGCACTTCATGTAGTGTGTCATTTGGGGCCTCTTTGAACTAATTATACTCAGTTTCTTTTGGAATTTTATTTAGTGTCTGGCATGAGTAATCCCTATTTTCCTTGTGTATTGAATGTCAGTGGCATCCTATGCTTGATTATTTAGATGTTACCTCACACTGTATCAAAATAACACTCATATCAACTTGTATCTTGAAAAAGTTGCAGAAGAGAACTAAAATGCTTCTATTAAATAAGTTAATCTTAAAACTACTATGGGAAAGTAATTCAAATTCTTTTTGAAACCAGATTCTCTCTGTAATATGGAACCACTACAATTCATTCAATTACTTGGCAGCATTGTGAAGTTTTCTGTACTTGCTCAGTTTATATCCACCGCAGCCTCTGCTTGTGATAACCCTGAAATCACTAATTCCCCTCTGATGATATCAAGAAACTATAGCAGGATATTGACTTCTATCAGGTATTTCATAGTTAGGGCAGGAAGCTAGTATTTTGCAGGTAACGTGAGGAGTTGGTTGTGGCATAAGGAAACCTAGATTCTATTCTTGACATAGCTTGATGAATGACTTCATGTAACTTTCTTAAATGCTCCATATCATGTGTGTAGCTATCTGTAAAATAATCATGCATATGCGGATCCTAGTGCTCTGCATGTCTATTTATCAAGGAAAGGCAAAATAGATCTAATTTTTCGTTCAAGTCATTGTAGTCAAGAGAGCTGTTCTCAGAGGGGAAGGTATACTTTAAGACTGGTCACTGTTGGTAATATTGAATGAAATTTAGGGGAGAGGGTTGTATGTGGGCTTATTTGTGTTTTCCTTGGGTTTCCTAAGGCGATACAAGTATTTTGCTTTCTTGATTTTTCATGAGTGACCTACCAGTTCTTCTAATATTTATAGAGAATAATAATTATAATGATAACATACAAACCATGTATTTTGTAAAAACTGATCTGAATGCAGCTTTGTATTTGAGTTTTAATTTCACAAAACTAAAGAGTCTACCTAAATCTTGTATTCTTATTTACATATATTCCACGGAGGTCTCATGGGACTTGTTAGAAATGAGGATTGCACAAAAGCCTAGACTGTACCAAACAAATAGCATCTGTGTAAAGCAACAGAACAAAGCTGGTGTTACTTTGCTTTACTCAAGTTATAAAGGCATAATGTAAATAAAAACATAAGTAGTGTAGTATATTATCTAGGGATACAAGTGGCGCCAGATTTTTTTCTTAAAGAATTACAACAGGGTTGGTCTTAAGAGCACTAAGGACTTCACAAGTCCTAATTGTACTAGCCTTGGAATGTTCTTGTTTTAATAGTAGTAAATCCTAATTTTTTATTTAAAAAAAAAAACTTCCAATCTTTAGCAATCCTGCATAATTTCCAACTTTGATTTTTATTGCAAAAAATTAAAAAAAAATAAATGTTACAGTTATCAGAATCATGTGAAGATCAGAACATCCACTCTTATTTAAAATAAAATCTCAGTTTCTATTCCTAAATCTTAGATAAAAATTGAGGAAACCAGGAGAAAACAAAATGATCCTAAAAGTATCAGTTTTTCTTCCATAGCTTTTAAGTCAGGTGCTTGATTGTAGCAGCCTGGGTGTTTGACTTCAGCAGTGTTGAGGAAATTAGGAGACGGTTTCCCTGAGACTGGGTTGTCTCAGACCTGTCAGCTGTGGGGTTTCTTGCATCTTTGTATGAAACAATTGGCACCCGGTGCTGCAGGAATCAGGATCTCTGACAAGCTGGATGGAGGTCTGTTTAGATAGAGCTGGACCGAAGAGCAGAAAAAAAAAAATACTTTTCTGGCCTGCAGGGTCTGCTGTGTTTATTATATCATGTTTGATGCACACTGGACACAGTTAAGTGTTCAGAACAAAGTTCAGCTTTTAAAAGACATTGATTGATTGTGCGCTCTCTAAATATTTTTTGAAATTTCTGTGTCTTTGGATCAGCTGGAGTTAGTGGGAGGAGAAGAACTGTTAAAGGGAGCAAGAAGCCCCAGCAGAGAAGCCTGCAGTGTGGGTGCCAGGAATCCTGTTTGCTGTTGCCATTATCTGGCAGGAGGCTGTGCCTATGTCCTGTGTATGGGCATGTGTGTATGTAGGGGAAGAAAGAGGGCAGCTTTTTTTGAGGTTTCCTCAGCTGTTATTTCCCTTTTTGCAATTTAATATATAATTTGGTGCAAACTTTTATACCTCCAGCACAGCAAAATCAAGGTGTTTTGTTCAATGTGAGGCAGGGAATATTTCTGTAGCTGGGTTAAATCCAAATAAGTTAGACAATTTATACTTTAAGATTAGCTAACTTGTCAAAATAAATACATTAGTTAACTTCCTAGTCCATCCTTTATTTCTCATAAAGTCTATGTTCTTGAAAAGTAATCAACTTAAATAACATGTTCTTCCTTTCAGTTACTCTTCCTATACTATTTGTTAGCAAAGGTCTTAAAACCCGAATTCATTTGATGAAAAAAAAATAACTTGAAACCTTTCTCAGGTCAGGACATTTCACTGAAATTTGATATTAATTAATTTAGCCTTGTTTGCTGAGTACCTGTGGTGTATAAGCTGCTATTGTTACGGCACCTTTGCAAAATCTGAAATGAAATATTTTCTTTTGAGTTCACTGCTCATAGATAAGTGAACACTCATGTAACCTTTTGTTTGGTTTTCTATAGAATTTAATTTACAAACTTTGCTGGAAAATAACCTTTTGCCCTTATTAATGTATTCTGTACCACAAAAGCATCTGCAGGGTGTCAGGGTGTACAATATACAACCCCTGCTCTTCAATTTGAAGTTGCTGTTTGTCTCTAGTGGGGGGTTAGAAAGTTAATGTTTGTATCAGTTCATAGGTTGAACTTTTAGCTCTGGTTTTATTTCTTTCACTGCAATTGTAGGTCTTGTATCCATCACAGCAGTTTGTGTGATGAGTGTGGGAGTATAGATAGCTGTGATTTTTTTCTTGTGGTTAAAGGAAGCAAATGTAGCACTTATCAAAGTCCAGAGTCCAGTGCATGCAACTGTATTCAGATTTTATATTTCAAAAATACTCTTCAGATAGTACTTATATCAACTTTCTTAAAAATCTGTGAGGTTTCAGTATCTCCATGCACACATAAAGGAATATATTTTTTTTCTGAAATCTCACTTTGTGAAGTTGTGAGTTTTCTCACATTTTTATTACAACTTCTGTAATGCTCACACCTGTGAACTTAGGTCACCAGGTCTGACCCTACTGTACTCTTGTGCATGAAAAGTCAGAATTGAAATACAATCCCTACTCTGAAAGATTTGCAGCCTGCCACGTACATGCGAAACCTAAGGAAATCATGGGAAGATATTGCTCAGCAAGGGGCAGTCTCATCACACCAGCCGTAGAATTGCACTGCTACTGTATAAGAAACTGTGTACATGCAGCTTTCTCTGATTTTCTTTCTATTTAATGATGGCAGCTCCTCTGCCTCTTAAAACATAGAGAATGCCTGAGCTAAATGTGTTTCCTGGCTATAGATGTGGAGGTTCAAGTCTGATTTTAATTTAAAATCACTTATTGCAGTAAGAAGGTGTTAGTGATTAGCTAGCTGAGGAAAATCTTGGAAACAATTGTAATTTGTCCAAAAACTGTTCTTTCTTCTCAGTCTTCCAACGAAGTAGCAGCAGGATCGTGAGCTCAGAGCACAGCTGTGCTTTATGCTGCTGGCATGTAAATAACAACCATAAAAAAGGAACCTTTCTGTGGCAATATTTTATTGTTAAGCTGATTGTTGATGTGATAGCTCAGATCATAAATTTTTTAAGTCAATGATCAGCAATCCAGAGGGATCATTCTCTACTCTTCCTTGCAACAGCAGAAGCATTGGTTTTCCAGAAAACGTCAAATTATTTCATATACTCAGGAAAAATCTGCCCCTGTACAGCCAAAAAAATACAGGAAACCTGCTCAAGCCAGAAAATACATCTCGACGTTCACTCTGGGGACAATACACACGCCTCTTACCAATAGAGAAATTAATCAGGGTTGTAATCCTTGGGTAAGATTAACATTAAAGTATCCAAAGCTATTATAATTGATTCAAGTAAAAATGCGTGTGGGTGTATGTTTATATACAGCTATTGCTTAGTTTTGACCTCTTGGAAATCTCAAAGGGCAGTAACAGCAGGTGCAAAGAGTTTTCAGGGTAAATTTGGCATCATTTCCAGATGAGTTATTCAGTATCTCTCACTGACTTTTTTTGATCTCTGAAAGAAGGTTAAAGGAGGAGAGGATATTTAGCCAATCTAGTTCTGAGCTAATTTACCCATTTAACCGAGGTGTGACTCAGAGAATGACCATTAACAACCTGAGTCCTTTTATGGCCAAAGAAGGATGGTAAGAGGGCTAATCTGGAGCACTAAGGTCAGATGACCAACTGACATAGGGAATGTAAATGCTTACCTCTGACACAAAGATCCTACATGCTATGAAAAACACTCTTGTAAACTGGCATGTGGATGGGCAGCACATGAGAGATCAACAGAAAAGAGAACAAGCACGGTACACAGTACAGCTGTTCGCTTATTCTTCCCTTGCAATGATACTTAGGCAACTCTACAGGATTTCATCCATGTAAACTATTTCTATAGGTCCCATTGCAGGGTGTGCAGCCTGTCCACATTCTGTCACTCTGGGGAATGAGAGTTCTGGATAGTTATGCAGGTAGCAAAATCTAATATAGCCATTTTCAGATAATAAATAAGGGATGAAGCAAGTGTCATGTCATTGTGGAGTACAGTGTATTAGATTCCTACAGTGTTAGTGTTTTGTAGCATACCAATAAACATTGCACAGCACCTTTGAATGAGTAGAAGAATATATGATTTTCTCTGAAACAGTAAGGAATTTTAAGAAGGCCAAATATAATTGTTTGTCTTGGAATAAGCCCAGGATGCAGTGTCTAATAACTCCAATATCTCTGGTTTCCTAATGGCCACCAGATGCCAGGACCTCTGTTTTTTATCTCATCTGAAAGAAAGGCTAAGTTGTCAGAACCCCTGATATCTCAGGATACACTGAGATACAAATGCTTCCTGCTAATTCCCAGCCCTGCCTGTTCTATCATTCATGTTTCTGGTGAAGCTTCTTATGGCAACACGATTGTGCTGAGATTGGGATTTTTTAATGGAGTTAGGTGCAAAAGGTTGCAGCTTTCCTATGAGATATACACATTCCTTCATGTCAAGGCAAGGGTTATGGCGATTATTGTCATAACAAAGACAAAATACATCTAAATGCATTTCTCTAAAAGTTCTTTAAAATATTTGACCTCTCCCTCAAGAATAACTTAATGGTCAGTCTTTAAAATGAGGACTTGTGCTCAGTGATGAATTTGGAAATAGCTTGTGAGCTAGAATTAATTAGAAACCAGCTTGCTGCTTGTAATTTCAAGGGGGGATTTAGTGGGTGACCTTTTACTACTAGTTCTCTTCTTTCTGCAAGCCTTCTTTTTTTGCCCTTTTTTTGATGTTTTTTCTTTTTTTTTCCCTTTAAGAAAGCAATCAAATACTTGACCATGTGCAAGAAAACAAGGGTTCGTGAAATTTTCTTCAGAAGGCTTACTTCTGGGATATTTTGAAAATGTATGTGTATTTGTTGGTCTTTTAAGGAAAATATATGAACAATAACGTTCCTTCTTCAGTTTGAGTGATTCTTTTGCACTGTTGTGTGACACCTTCACTCAGGAACTTGAGGAACAATAGGCTGTAAAATACTTTTCCAGACTTCTAGTCAGTAAGGATATTTTGATGCTTTAATGTTACTAAATATGTTAATTTCCCTCGCCTCTTAGTTTTGATAGTGATTATATTACATTACATGCTAGCAAGAGGATAAAAACAATCTCGTTTGTGAATTGGAAAACATGTAATATTTCTTTAATACAGTCATTTGTCAGAAAGAGAACCATAGTGCATTGGTTTTGCTTTCTGGATTTCTTTAACTATCTAGCTACATGTAAAGTACAAAACCAGACATGTTTCAGACACATTTAAATAACTTCATTGTGTTATATTTATTAAGAAATGTTGTGCTGGATATGACCAGCTACCCTTGATTATAAAGAAAACAAATCTTTTCTTCTGAACTTTCCTTCTTACATGTCGTGTGGCCAGAATGTAAGTCGTGCAGCCCCTGAAATTTTGGATGCTAGCTAGTGTTCAAAAGGAGGATGAACAGTAACTGTAGTTCCCTTACTGTGTCCACAAGCAGCTGGTTCATGTTTTCAGCCATCACAATTACCTATAAATACAGGAACTGACCATGTATCTTCCAGGTGAATAAGTAGGAACTTTCTCTTTGCCCACTGTTTTGAAGCAACCACCTCAAATTCCATATGCTGTGCCACGCATCTTTGTTAATTGGGCTTGGAGAGTCTTGCCAAAAGCAAAGTCTGTTATCTCCCTCCTCTTTAGTGGTGAGTGGGACTAGATATGGAGAAAAGCTACCGGTATTGTGGGACAGTAATGAGCCCGTGAAGAGTCATCCTACCACCTGCTGCACTACAGGATATTTCACTCCAGCTCCTGCACGATGCAGGTGCAGTGAATGGTTCACATAAACTCAGTCAAACTAGAAACAGAAAGAGGAACCTTTCAGTTGTGGTTCTCCTCTTTCAGACAAACCCTAGGAAAAGTTTTCTGATTCTGCATTTATGACTACTGTACATCTCTGTGAGAGAGTCAAATTGCTTAGGGAAATGCATCTACTTATACTGGAGGGAGAATGATAAAAGACGAACTTGACTGTTCAGGTCTGAAGTACACAAGAAGAGTCTGTGTCCTGAGGAATGCAGTGAAAACCGTGCAGCACTTGTGCGGAGGTTACGAGTAAGGTTGAATTTACTGTGGATGAACGTGAGAGTGAGGCTGACTTTATGGTAGGTGTATGGAGAGGTGCAATATCTGTTGATGAGAATGGAAAAGCCACTTGTCTATTTTGCAGGGAGGGATAGTTTACAGTGTGTAAGCTGTGAGGTGGCTACCTCTTTGTCTATTTTTGGGTTTTGCTGGCCTACACTAATGCCAGGGTCACACATGTGCTATGTTATTTAGATCTGTTAAGAGATAAATTTGTCTCTACTTGTAGTTACTAAATTTAAAGGGCCTAGGTATAGCTCTGGGAAGTTGCTCAGATGAAAAAAGAAGTCAGTCTTTGAGGTACTGAGAGATTGTGTGGCCTTGAATAGATTTAAATGACCCATTCCATCATGGTAACATGTTCTGTAATGAGCAGAACTGGTCGTGTATAAACAACATGGAGACCATTCCTTCCTGCTATGTGCTGGACAGTATCAGTACTATGCTTTGATCCACAGTGCCAAGATATGCAAGGATACTCTGATTAATTTTATGTAGTGTATCCTGAGTGTGTCTGGGTCAAACAAGTCAAAACAAACATGAGGCTGAAGTATCAAAAATGAGCCAAATGTATTCTTGATTGTGTTGACTTCAAGGTCTCTGCTTGCATCAGTTGTGAATTTGGATCCAAGACTTCATGCAAATATATATCTTTCTCAGAGACAAAATAAGGAGGCCAGGTGAAGTGTGTGTGTATTTTCTCTCTCCCTGTCCATCCCTGACTCTCTTGAGGTTTTTGAAAACATAATGTCTGAGAATGACCTGAATATTGGGGAGAACATATAATATTCATACAAGATGTGGAAATTATTGGCCAGTAAGACTCTTCATCTGTCCTAGTGGAATCAGAGTTAAATGTGTATGTGGTGAGTAGCTCTAAATGCATTGATTCTTAGCATTGTTATTGGCAGGTTTTGCTCCCTATGGTTTACTTCATATGCTGAGCAAAGAAAGAAAGAATGTGGAAGGGAAGAGCACAAGTTCTTCCAGGATTGTCAGGGAAGTGGGAACCTGTGTATATTACCTGATAGCAGAAACGCTTAAGAGTTTGATTATTCTTAGAAGAGATGCTATTTTAATTTCAAAGGAACTGTATTTAAAAGATCCCAAGGGGTTTTTTTTTGTGTGTTAAAAAGATCTAAAATCATGACATTTCATCTGCTGGTATGTGATCATTCAGTCTGTGGTCAAGGATACCTTAAAGATCAAAAAGCCTGAGCATTTGCCTGTATTCTTATGCTTCTAGCTTCAACTACTTGATTTCTGCATTCAAGCTGGATAGAAGTCACAGAACATCCAGTTCTTCCCATAGTCCAGACGTTGAGCTGAACAGGGAGATTTTACGGTTTAAGAGGCCCTGGAGTGTCTTCACTGTTTAAAATGCCAGTGTTTGTAAAGCTATCCTTGAGCTGTCTTCTTTAAACATGCTGTTCAAATTCCTCACTGGAGAAACAGAAAGCAATTCTAACAGATATCCCTGACAGAATTCTGTTTACTTTGCTTTAATAGCAACACCATATATTTGTTTAAAGACAGAAATATGTACAAATGAAGGCAGAATTGGCCTAACTAAAATGTGGGTGGGTGGAAAGTGAATAACCTTATTCTGTGAATGAATGTAAATTGCCGTGTCTTTGGATGATAGCCTTCCAGATGCGTTCTCATCATTGTTTGCATCTGATCAGTTCCTTTTCTGAAAACACTTGTTTTCTTCTCATTGCTGACATAACCAGAGTCTTTGAAGATGGTGTGCTGTAAGAGAAACAGCCTTGAGTTGTAATCAAAGTGCCAAGCTGGAATCAAAAAAGTCAGAGTTTTGGTTGTGGAAGCGCTGTGTGACCATGAGTCATTTTCCTAACTCCCCTCTGCATTTCACTCTGCAGCTGTCAATGGGAATAGTGACACAGATGATGAAAAGCTGTTGGCTAATATTGATGAAGTATATAGTATTTCCAACATACTTTAAGCTCTAAATATCAGCAGATGCTATGTATGGAGAAACATTTTGCCAGGAAAACAAATTTAGAACATCTAACTGTGTTGACACTGACTTATAAGTTGTCTTCAAGTCTTATGTTGCACCTGCACATTGATTTTACAGTGGCAATCTCTGTTTTGTGTGATGCTATTTCTGCTGGCATCCAGAAATCAACCATTAGAAAAGGCATTTGCAGAGGAGGTGAAGGAATCCAACTAGGTAAATTACTTACCTAAAATATTTTTTGTGCAGTAGAGTGTGGTAGGTAGAGTTTTTAATGCAGCCCAAGAACGTGTACAGTGCTAAAGCTTGTCTTCTACAACATAAAGCAGTACAGCTTAATTGCAAAACCATGGAGAGATGTATTTCTCGTGAGGCTCCAGCAATGTCTTAGGAGGGTGTACTCGCTTTTGGTCAGGAGGTTTTACAGAAGTGTGGTTAAGGTGATGTTTATGTCAGCTGCATTTAAGTATCATGTCTTTGGGATTACTTTAAGCTGTTAAATTATGTTCAGGATAAATTATGCTTTCTCTTAAACTAGTGGAAGCTCCCAAGAAATCTGTGATGGTGGATTCTCTGCTGAACTACTTTTACCTTCTCTCATTAGTGGTAGTTGGTCACTTCTGAAGTGATATTAAATCAGAATTAGGACCTGTATTTCTTTCACCCTGCTGTGTGCTTTTAAGCCAGCCACCTTTGCTGGCTTTTGCTAGTCCATTGCTTCTCTGTTTAGTGAAACAAGTTATTTACTAGCCTTCAAATGACAAGGAACTAAAATTTCTAGGCTCGCTCATAAGGAAAGACATCTGAGACCTGGCTGTCACGTGTACTGGGTACCTTCATCCCAGCTAGAGCTGGATTGGATCAGGTCCTCTCAAAATTATAATCACTGGAAAAAAGGGCCCTGTCCTCTGTGTGATACTTCGCTTCTTTAATCATGATAACTTCATTCACATGTTCTCATGTACATAGATAGTAAAATTTCACTCAATTTATTTTTAAAGTGCCATTTGAACCTGGCAGTTGAGCCAGTTTTCAATGCATCTTACTGTCTGCTTGTCTAGCCTATGCTTCCTGAGTTTCTCTATGAGAATGTTATGGCAGGCATTGTTGAATGCCTCACTAAGTCAAGATAAACAACATTCACTCCTCTACCCTCATCCATCGAGCCTGTCATCTCGTCGTAGGAGGCTATCAGGATTATTAAGCATGATTTTCCCTTCATAAATCTGTGCTGAGTGCTTCTGATTATGTTTTTGTCCTTCGTGTGTTTGGAATTGGTTTTCAGAAGGATTTTCTCCACTAACTTCCTTGGGACTGAGATGAGGGTGACTGGCTTGTGGTTCCCTAGATCCTCCTCCTTGCCTTTTTGAAGATAGGAGTGACATTTGCTTTCTTCCAGGAAACCTCAGGATCCTCTCCTGATCACCGTGACTTTTCAGAGATAATCAAGAGTAGCCATGCAACATCAGCCAGCTGCATCAGCACTCATGGGTGCATTTGTCAGGCCCTGTGAATATCCACTTTGCTTAAATGTTCCCTATCCTGATCCTCCTCCACCAAGGATAAGTCTTACAGAGTGCAACCAGTATCTGAAAGATACTGAATCCACAAGTAGGTTAAGATTCAGTAGGGGTCTAAAATGTTGGCTTTTTAAATGTGGTTGCGAAATGAATTAACATTGCTATTGTGATTTAGTTTGTAAAAGGACCTAATGTGACCTTTAAAACATCTGCTTATAAAGACAGGGTGTTAAGCAGGACTATAGGCCAGAGCACTTTGTTCTGAAAATGACATTTTTGGAACTTTTGTTACAAGGACTGGCTGTTCCTTGCTTTGAGAGAGGCCCGTACAAAACTGTACTGACATGTTAAATTCCTCTCCCATACTGCTGCTTCTCTGGGCTGCTGTACTCCTGCCATATGCTCAGTCAGAAGGATTATTTGCTTATAGGTTTGACAATAACAGGAAAGCTATTCAAATGGTGAAAGTTTACTAGTGCTGTACAAAAGTGTTTAGTCTTGGCTTAACTTCCAAGAGCGGAGGCAAGGAAGTTTATCAATCTCAATGTGATTATTTACGGTCTTATGATGGTGATTTTGACGGTCTAGTAGCTAATGCATTGCTGGGAAAAATGCTCCTCCACCATATGTAGTCTTTATATTAAAATTCTGTGTAGGAAAGAGCAGCCTAGGTAGTCTAGTGGTTCCAGTCTTGCAACAGCATCTGTAGTTCCTCCCCACCACGGTTCAGTCTTGACACCACTAGATTGGAGTACATGTATGCAGTGACTGCTGCCCTGCTTAACATGTTGGTGAGCCCTTGCCAGCATGCTGCAAGGTTAGCACAGCAGCTCTTTCCTTGGCACGTTTGTCCAGTCATCTTGTATGTCAGATCCACTCGCTGCTCCCTTCTCTACGTAGCTTTTGGTATGGTTTGAAATGGAATGTAAAATCTTTCATAGTATGGGGAGAAAGTAATCCTGAATATAGGTTTAAAAATGCCTGATATTGAGAGCTGAGTAACAGGGGACCTTTCCAGTGCTTGGTCAGGAGATGACTGGGAGGAAATTCCAAGTGCCAGGGAGCAGCAGTGTAATAAGTACAAGAGATGGAAAATTATTTTTGTTTCATGGTCACTAATGAGGGATAAAAAGGAAACAAGGAGACGAGTATGTAAACTTCTTTCCTATAATGGAGTATGTTTGGGGAGGTCTGTCTTTGAAATCCATAGGTCCTTTCTTGCTGCTGGTACACATGAAGATACCCGCAAAAAGACATTTAAATATTGTTCATGGCTGTTCCCTATATATAACTTTAAAATGTGGGCTGTACGGAAATTTGTTTTGTATTTTTATATATATATATATATATAGGTTTGTATATATAGAAAATGACAATTTCTGGTGCATGCACAAGGTGTTTTGTCTAAATATCAGTTTAGAATTGCCCACACAGTATAAAATATTCAGACACAGCCTATACTCAGTCACTGGATAAAATGGCATTTGGAGTTGCCTGAGAAGGACATTTTGATAAGAAGCCCAATCCTGCCTCAGTTGGAGTCAGTCAGAAGTTTCCATTGACTTCACTGAATGCAGGGTTCACAATTACTTGTAAATCTTTAGTGAGGTCAGATTCTTTGCCCCTCATGCCAGTGGACCCAGCAAAGAAAAAGACTAACCCTGCGAAGAGCTGAGCCCATGAAAGTGAGGGAACTAAGTACAATCGAATACTGAAATTCAAACCTTGTATCCCCTGTCTTCTATGAAGTGCAGTCTTCTATGAAGTGCAGTCTTATATTGTGCTTAATCTGATCTAAGTGTGGTCTACCCTATGTCCTGATGATCGCTTCCTGCCTCCCTTGTGTTCGATCAATTGATTACAGAGTGAATCGGATCAGCTTATTGCTCTGACAGAAAACTAGTCCCTGTTGATAATCTGACCTGCTGTTACCAGCAGACTCGGGTGATTGCTAGCTCTGAAGAGGTGGGAATGGGGAGCAACAAAAGAGGGAGAGAGGAATCTATGAGTGGAAATGAGACTTTGGGCAGCAGCCTGCGGTCCTGTGGAATTAATGTGAAACTAAGGATAATTGTATGAGTAAAAGTTACCAAATCAAACCCTCGGGTCTGGCATATTCAGGTATTAAAAGCTTACTCAAACTTTTATTGACTGATCATAGTGAAGGGACCAAATCTGCTGAAATTGTGGCAATTAATGTTGTTGCAGCAGATGTGGTTTGTCCCTTGTATTCAAGGGCTAACATAGCACCAGTTTCTAGTTGTGTCAGGCTAAGACAGGCCAAAGTGTGCATGCTGCTTTCTTCAAGGGAAGTTTTGTGGCTCTTTAAACACTGTTCGAAGTCATCTACTAAAAATTATTCCATCTTTCAAAGTCTTTTCATTGACCTTGTTACTTAAATTTCAGATAACGGGAGGAAGAATTACAGCAATGCATATTGTTGTAGATTGGGTGAGAAAGGTGGAAAGAATAGTTCAAGGTACATTCATGCTTTTCTTTTTTTTTTCTTTTTTTTTTTTTCTTTTTAATGATACTAACTTTCCAGTCACTTTGTGTCAGGACAAATAAATGATGATTTCAACGGAGACTGTATTAGTAATTTTCCTGAAGCAAATGAGTACGATGCAGAAATTTTAACCTCAGAGTACTAGATAAATAAAGTGGGCCTCTCAAACAAACATGCTTTTTCTGTCTATTGCCACTGAAACCAGGTAGTGCTGTGTGTCTTTGTCTCGTAGGTGATACTGTGGCAGAAATACCCAAGAGGTGTGTGGTGGAAGTTGCTGCTAGCAGGGTGCTTTTGGGGACTGAAGAGCCATACAGCTCTTTCTCACTTTTGCTTGATACGCCACCTCTGGAGCATAATAGAGTGCCCACATTGCATTGTAGGCGTCCTCAGAGCTAGGGCCTGGAGCCAGCCTGACAGTTTGTTGAGATGCATATTGGCAAGAGGGCAGAGGAGCACAGGATGCCTTAAGAAGCATGGCTGCTGTGAAGGTTCTTGCTCATGTCACTTCTCAATGGCAGTAAAAGATGTGACTACTCACTGAAGCGAGGATGCTTGATTGTGTATCCTAGAAAAAAACATAGTTTTCCAAGTTACATTTTACTGCTATTGAAAATTATATGCTTCAGCTGGAGGTGTTTCCAATATTTTTTCTCCATAGTAACTGCTCAAAGAAATTCTTCATCATTACTGTGTTCTGCTCCACAGTTAGGTTTATTTTATTTGCGGTGGATGTCTCTGAACATTATAAACTTTTTTTGGATCTGTTAAAAGGGAAAGATCTCTCTAAATAGTTGTTGTGCTCACAGCCCACTTTCATGCTGTTGACTCTAGGGAATAACTAGAAGGTTACTGGGCTAGACAGTTGCTCTTCTCTGCCACTGTGGGTAACTGGTAGTCATGCTGAGAAAGAAATATATTTGTGTGATCAGGTAATTAAGGTTATGTGGTAGCACATATAATTTGCCGTGAAGGTCTTTTGAATTTTTTCTTGTGTGAGGCTTTTAAGCAAAGTGAAATTGTGGAGACATATTTTTAATAATTCCCTTATTCAATTAGTTTTTCTGAATATTTTTTTCCGCTTCACTCTGATGTGAGGTGAGATGATTAGTCCTTTCAAAGAAAATGATCTGCTCTTCCTTTTGAATATTCCAGGTCGTTAACATTAACTTGAATAGAGTTGAATATTCCTGATTTTTACCTAGAATTGTCCTGTGCATATTTTAGTAGTCTGTCCTGCTGAAATAGTCTGGCTGATGTACTGAATGTCTGTGGTCTGTGCTCTCAGTTTCTGCATGCATTAATAATGCTATACAAAGTGCAGTAATGATGCATGCAGTAGGAAGCGTTCTCACTCTTATGTACTGACTTTCTCTACTAGAATGGCTTTTATTTGGTTTGCAAGTCTGTAATTCTAAAGCTATTTTAGCATTAGATTTTCAGCTTTTCTGATGTTTCTCCTCTATGCAGAGAACAATCACAGTAGGAGTAAAAACCAGGGTTTTCAAAACACAGCTTGTGTTCTGAAATAGATTTTAAAATGGCTTTGACACCTTCAAGAACCTGAACCAGAATTTGTGGCTGGTTGTTTTGGGGATTTTAATTATTAACATTATAGTAGAGAACATTTCCTAGAGCTTTTGTAGGTTTCGTGGATGTTTGTGTACTGCAAGCCCAGGGAGGTGATGTCTCTGCCTTGTGTATGTTTACTGTCTCCCCATACACCCATAGCTGAAATAAAAGAGGAGCTAGGGAAGAAAGTGGGCTGGGGAGTCTAACTAAAATGGGTTCATTGGCAGAACACACCTGGTCTGTTCAAAATGTGGGTGCGGTAGCTGTGGTCTGTAATTATAAACTACAAGGTAATGGCCAGGTCCATCTGTAGGTACGTGACTGCTGTAATCTTGCAGCTGTGGGAGTCGCACCTGTTGAGAGCTGATGAGTAAAATCATTGTTGCAACCAATGATGAGGAGAAGGCTGAGATACTTAATGCCGCCTTTGCCTCCATCTTCAATAGTCAGAGCAGCTATCCCTAGGGTGCTCAGCCTCCTGAGCTGGAAGATATGGATGGAGAGCAGAACAGCCCACCCATAATCCAGGAGGAAGTAGTCAATGATCTGCTTCTGCACCTAGACGTACATAAGTCTATGGGGCCGGATGGGATTCACCCAAGAGTACTCAGGGAGCTGGCGGGAGAGCTCACCAAGCCTCTCTCCATCATTTATCAACAATCCTGGTCAACAGGGGAGGTGCCAGATGACTGGAGGGTGGCTAATGTGACGCCCATCTACAAGAAGGGTCGGAAGGAGGATCGGGGGAACTACAGGCCTGTCAGCCTGACCTCGGTACCAGGAAAGATCATGGAGAGGATCATCTTGAGTGAGCTCTCACAGCCAGTGCAGGGCAGCCAGGGGATCAGGGCCAGCCAGCATGGGTTTAGGAAAGGGAGGTCCTGCTTAACCAACCTGATCTCTTTCTATGACCATGTGACCCGCCTTCTGGATGCGGGGAAGGCTGTGGACGTTGTCTATCTGGACTTTGGTAAGGCCTTTGGCACCGTCCCCCACAGCATTCTCCTGGAGAAGCTGGCGAATCATGGTATAGACAAGTGTACTCTTCACTGGGTTAAAAACTGGCTGGATGGCCGTGCCCAGAGAGTTGTGATTAATGGGGTGAAATCCTCTTGGCGGCTGGTCACCAGTGGTGTCCCTCAGGGCTCAGTTTTGGTGCCAGTTTTGTTTAATATCTTTATCGATGATCTGGATGAGGGGATTGAGTGCACCCTCAGTAAGTTTGCAGATGACACCAAGCTAGGTGGGAGTGTTGATCTGCTTGAGGGTAGGAAGGCTCTACAGAGGGACCTGGACAGGCTGGATCGATGGGCCAAGGCCAACTGTATGAGGTTTAATAAGGCCAAGTGCCGGGTCCTGCATTTCGGTCACAACAACCCCAAGCAATGCTACAGGCTTGGGGAAGAGTGGCTGGAAAGCTGCCCAGCAGAAAAGGACCTGGGGGTGCTGGTGGACGGGCAGCTTAACATGAGCCAGCCGTGTGCCCAGGTGGCCAAGAAGGCCAACAGCATTCTGGCTTGTATCAGGAATAGTGTGGCCAGCAGGAGCAGGGAAGTGATCGTGCCTCTGTACTCAGCACTGGTGAGGCCTCACCTCGAGTACTGTGGTCAGTTCTGGGCCCCTCTGTACAAGAGGGACACTGAAGCGCTGGAGCGTGTCCAGAGGAGAGCTACCAGGCTGGTGAGGGCTCTGGAGACCAGGTCATATGAGCAGAGGCTGAGGGAGCTGGGCATGTTTAGCTTGGAGAAGAGGAGGCTGAGGGGAGACCTCATTGCCCTCTGCAACTGCCTGAGAGGAGGTTGGAGGGAGGTGGGTGTTGGCCTCTTCTCCCAGGTGAATAATGTCAGGACCAGAGGAAATGGTCTGAAGTTGGGGCAGGGGAGGTTTAGATTAGATATTAGGAAGAATTACTTTACTGAAAGAGTGGTCAGGCACTGGAACAGCCTGCCCAGGGAGGTGGTTGTGTCACCATCCCTAGAGGTGTTTAAGAAACATCTAGATGTGGCACTTCAGGGCATGCTCTGAAGGGCAGAGACTGTAGGTTGTTTGGTTGGACTCGATGATCTTAAGGGTCCTTTCCAACCATGAAGATTCTGTGATCTTCTAAAAATCAAATGTATTTGATCTGAAGTTATCTAAATAACTGTGGCAAAGAGAATAATTCTTACCGGACAGTACAAAATATAAATTCTTTCAGCTCCTGCATTTTCAGAAGTTCCAGGGAATAAAAAACTTGACTTAAATTTCAGTGTATCCCTTGTCCAGATAAGAACTCTCTGAGTGTTGTTGCCTAGTTTAACCCTTTTAAAAGGCTGTGCAGTGGGCGGAGTGAGGCAGCCCTTCACCTGGATGGGAGGAGGAATCAAATCCATGGCCTGTGGGCTCCTAGTGGCTGGTGCTGGACAAATGCAACACTAACAGAACAAACAAAAAAAGCCTTATCTATGCTAAGGACTGTGCAACACAAATAAAATTAGCCATCTTTTTGTAACGTGGTGCTCTGGCTGTCACCCAGCAGCTCAGCTCCACTGTCACCAGGGCAACTGAGAAGCCAAAGAACAGCCAGAGAGGAAGGAGGTGCTGGAGCAGGCCTACAAGGAGGTGAACGAGCAATGCTACCACATTGTGGAAGATCTGGCCCAATGCACCTTAGTGCCTCCTGGGGCCCGCAATCAGTGAACTGCCTAAATGAAGCTACAGTGGGGGCTGGCAAGGCAGTCATGGAGTATTCTTCCAGAAATGTTTGTTCCTCTGCCTCTACCACATTCCAGCAGCAAGACTTCCCATTCCAAGCAATGGGACTGAGATCCCTTCCTCTCTGACTGGCTGAGTGCAGCATCCCCCTCCACTAAGTGTCCCCTGTATAAGTAGGAGAACAGGAATTAAAAGGCAACCATGAATGATTCAGCGTGGAGCACAGTATTGTACTTATCTGTGATTTTGAACCCATTATTACATGACTGTAAGCTAGTTAAACAGCATGCTGATTCCCTGAGGAAAATAAAGAGAATGTAGAAAATCTCTCTGGAAAGCAGTGATAGAAACCTAAAATCAAAAACAAAAGACAGACTGCCATGACCAGCCATAGTCTTGAAATACTCTCCTAAATTGCAATGTATGTAAATATTACTAAACCTGTTCTGATGGCTAGGGTGGAGCTGGCTTTGGGAAATGCAGTCCAGGTCTGTAAGTTTTCCGTCAGTTCAGATGGATAGGATTTCTTTTTTCACGCTAAATTTCCACAAAAGTTGTCCAGATTTTCTTCTTTAGGATAGCATGTTGTCCTGGAGGCCATACCTTCTTCCTGGTGGTTGTAGGGTCAGAATTCTCAAGTGTGTAATGTTGCAAGCAAGAATATCCTGAATTGAGTGACAGGGCTGCAAGAAGGGTGGCTTTCATTGTGCTGTATGCTGCTGCTTTTTGGGACAGGATTGGGTGGGGGGGGAATTCAACAGTGTCTTGGTAATAAGCTCCAAAATCAAATGAACTTGTGCAATGCAAATTTAAAGTGTGCCTTTTCTCCTTTTTAAAAAAAAAAAAAAAGAAAAGGCAGCTAACTGGCAAATAATCTGAGAGAATCCAACATCTCAATAAGACATGGCCCCTCCCCTCTGCTCTGTGTTCTGAAAGGGACCATTGTTTCCAGGTTTCAAGGTGGGCTCATTGACTTTCATGTTGCCATGCAACCAACATGTCTTTCTTCCTGAATGATACTTGCTTGTAATCTCAGAAACTTTTTCATCAAATTAACGCAGGTGATTTGTGAGTGGCCTTGGTTGGACTAAAGGCCAGTGAAGGGCCTGTTTGAATAACCAGATGAAGAAATATAAGGAGTATAAATAAAGTATGAGGATAAGCCTTGGTTGAAAGAGGGAGGGCAGATAATCAGAAATGCTGGTAACTCCCAGTTTCTGTTCTCTGTAACGCAGAAAGGCTAAATTTGGATTTACATGCTGGTAGGCTTAAATATAAGTAAAGCAAGTAAAGCTCTGTTAAAACTTAGAATTTAAAATCCACAGTAGTACTATGGAGTTACCTAGATGAAAAAGCAAGAGGTACTTTCGGTGGTAATTCATGGCCTACACAATTAAAAGCAAGATGATGATAACTTGTTTAATAAAACCTACATTTACAAACTTTTTTCAATACGTATCGATGTGCTGTCTAATACAACTGTTTTTAAAAATTTAGATGGAATAGTTTTTCTGCCAAAATTGCTGATTCAGTGAAGTCAAGGGATTTGAGGCAATTGACCAATTTTTGTTGACCTTTTGTACAGGAAATTATAAATGTTTTGATAAAATCAAAACACTTTGCATCTAGTCCTGTCCTAGAACTTTAATGTTTAGATATTCAAATGAAGATTGGATGATTTCCTAAAAGATACATTGTAGTTCAAACAGGAATTAAATTGGGAGACGGTACAAGATGATTGCAGAAGTCCTTTTGATTTTGTAGCACTTGAAAATGTGTATCTGACTCCTGAGCTGGGAGGTTTATTCTGGCTGAGGCCAGGTTGGTCTGGTACAGAGGGCTTTGAGCCAGGGCTCAAGAGAGCTTTGCTCCGTCTCAGACTGACTCTTGTGATTCCACTCACGAGCCTTTGTGCCACATTCCCCGTCATCCAGAAGAGATAGAGTTGAGAGATGGGGTGGTGTGTTTTGAAGACAGGGTGCCAGCACCAAGCCAGTAAACCATTCTGCTGGGGAAAGAAGTGTAGCGTCACTGTGAATGAATCTGGTCAAGTCTGGCAGTGCTGCCCGCTTCCAGTTCAGTGATGGGAATGACAGGCTTGGGCTGTCAGGGTGAATGATACAGGTGTGTATCAATTTGGCACTTAGTAAAACATGGAGATTTTTCAACAGTATCGTGTTAGACACGTTTTCTGTTGGTTCCAAGATAGTCCTTGAATTGCTGAGTGTGCTCTCATCTCACTGAATCTCTACAGGTTGCTCAGCGCTTTGTAGGACTAGTCACTGGTGGGCCCAGTGTCAATAAGAATAGTTCCTTTCTCTGCCTGGCGTTTCTCTGTGAGTGATATCAGTTGGAAATATCTGAGTCTGTTATTTTAAGAACATCTGTTGTTTCATGTCAAACCATGGTATTTTTCAATTGGAGCCAGTGTAAAAGTTAGAATCCAGTTTACCAATTAAGGAAAAAATGGAGTAGTCTTTTCTTAAAACAGTACAGCTTGAAATAGTGTGCAAATGAAAGTTTGTCCTTTCATGTCCATGACCACCTGTTTTTTTTTTATTGTCTTGCTCTCCATTTTAAATTCTGTAGTCTACTCCATGTTTATGTCCCGAAGTTTTGCAGTAAAAAAACAGGGGACAGTGAGGCAGGCTGTACAAAAGCATATAGGAGAAGTTAGTAACCAATATAGAGAAAATTATTTGTTCTTCCATCAGACTTTCTACTTATATTTATCGTGTTATTATTGATGCTTGTAGGGGAAAAAAAAAGAAAAGCTGCTTAAGCTGGTGAAGTCCTTGAAAAAAGTTGTTTGGAATAGTGTGGGCGTTAATTTCTCAGGAGAGACATCTGTGCTTAGCTAGCATGTTGCACAACTAGACAGTAAATTTTTTTGCTCATAGCACTAGTCTTCATTCCTCTACACTATTTCATGAATTGTTGGGTTAGCTGTTCTGAGCGAGAATGTTCAAGGTTTGATATTAAATTACCAAGAATATTCTAGTAGTGTGCTTTCTATGTTGCATACGCAGCACTTCTCAGTCCCATTGGTAGGTGCTGTATGTGTAGTGTAGATCATCCATTATCCCACTGTGCCTGACACCTAAAGCAAATAAATGCACTCAAATTAAGAGCAACTTAGGACATTTTGAAAGCTTAAGGTGAGTTTTTTGGTGATACTGATTCTGTAAGATAGTACACTATGGCAGGGTCCATGCTGAGCATTAACATTCTTTTTTTTTTTTTTTTTTTTTTTAGCAGAACTTATTTTGAATATGGTGGCAACTGCTTCTTAAATGATAAGCCTTATCCTCCAAGTCCTCCATGTTTGAGCAATTCTAACTCTCCACAATAATGCTGTCAGTCCTGAGGGACTGCTTGAGGGAGAGGATTTATAGAAGCAGGTCATAAGATGTTCATTTCAGTGACATTTTGTGATTTATTTTTTTTTTTATCATGACTGTATTGGATTTCCATTCCAACTGGATTTGTATTGGATTTCTGTGACATCTGTCCATTTTCAGCTCTAGTGGGTTTCAGGCAAGATGGGGCAAGGTAATGCCTTACACAGAATGAATGTGTCCTTACAGAATAACTTCGTTATTTTACAAACTAACTTCTGTAAATGTACTTACTTGCTTGGACTTCCAGAATCAAATAATTGTTTATCCTTGCCTCTTTCTTTATGTTAAGATATGGTCTTACGGTTAAGACTTCATTTTAGCTGCTTTTACTTCCTGAGCCACTTTTTGTCATCCACCCATATGAGAAGTCCAGGCAGTATGCCTTTAGTCAGACAGTACTGTATCCAGTAGGTACATGGGGATTAGAGGGTTAAGCATTTTAACAAGCCACCATTTCAAACAGTTGCTTGCAAGGGCACACACCTATTGATAAAGATCTATGCCTTTGGCAAAAAAAAGAGTTCTGGAGATTATATTAAGTAGGCATTTCAGTTCTAAATTGCATCAGACTCCACAATCTAATTTTGTAGATAGTCTTAGTGTTTCTGATGAGAGATTTTCCTGTGCATGGTTTAATAAAGACTGAAAAAAATATTTCTTCAAGTTTCGTATCAGGTTCTGTATAGATAATACAGAAAAAAAAAAATATGTTACATATGTAGCAAAAAAAGAAAATTAAAAGGTGAAATTAATCCTTTGCAATGTTTTTAATTTCTGAAGTTTTGATAATGATGTCTCAAAAGAGTACCCTTTCATATTTTTCTTAGCTGTTGCTAAAAATAGTCTCCTTTTGTCTCAGTTTTTCCTTCCCTTATCCAGTACTAGCTAACCGCGACATTTGGTTTTGTGTTTTGTAATATATCATTCTAAAGCTAATAGTTTGCTTAGTAACCTAGATACACACTAAAAAATAGGATATTTGTAAATAAAATGATATGTTTATTCTGCCAGTTCTGTGTTTTGTCCTTTTTTGGTTTCCTTAGGAGAAATGTTTGTGGCACACATTGTCTCAGATTTAATCAGTACCTATTCCTCAGCAAACATACTCTCATCCTGTCAAAATACTGCATCAAGCTATACCTCCTCTGATCTGTTTAATCTAGATAAATGTTATAAAGGCATTTTGTCTTTTCCTGTTCCAGACAGGTAAGATTATCCGTAACGGAGATTGTACATTTTGCCTTGGCAGAAGTTTGCAACATCCACAGTTGATGAATAGACATCTGCTCTGCTTAGAAGTGTTACTTAAAATTAAATAGGCCAAACGATAAATTAAATAGATGGGTACACAGTGGAACCACTTAAATTTCCTTTGACATTTTATAGTTGTTTATCTTAGTTTGTATTTTCTGTCTTCCTTACTTCTCCTTTATCAGTGTCACTAGGAAGAGGAGTTAGCATGATAGCCATGGTCTTCTCCAACATGTGGAACACATCCTTTTTTGGTTTCTCAAGTTGCTGTCTAATTAACATCTGGCTTAATTGTGTAGTAATGTACTTGCTGGCTAGACAGGAGAGGAGTCCTGAAGCAGATCAGCTCTGCCCTGCAGGGAAGGGCTTGACTGGCTGAATTATTACAAAGGGTTGTTTTACCATGAAAGGACAGTTTGCTTGCCTTCTCTTGCAAAGCCAAAGCCTCTGTGAAATGAGAAGGGCAGCCCAGAAAATCAGTCTGAACTAACAGCTGTAATACTGAGTACAACATCCTGTTGTGTACCTTATGTGCTATATATAAGTATGATGAAAGTGGAGTTATTCTGTAGTAAGAAAATTGCTGGTTGTTTTAACATCTTGGATTCATTAGATACATCACAATCCTCTTGATTTGAGTCTTGAGTGATCGTCTTAAATTGTGGATTGTGGTGCTACGTTCATTCTGCACACGTGTCCATCCAGGCTCAAAGGTAAGGTCCAGGAACCTTTTTGGGGGCTATGCCATTGCTGCTCTGCAGAGCAGAAAGACATTTAGAGGTTCCTCTGCAAATTTGGCTCTCCCCCTTCTTTGAATTTCTCTGGCCCAAGATTAGGTCCCCAGAGAGCTGTTGTGTGAAAGCAAAGCTAGAATAGGGTAACTGAGGAGAAGGCGGGAGCTGATTCTCTCAAAGCAAGCCAGAAGTACCCTGCTGGGGGATAGCGAGGAAGTAGACTTGGCCATAGCTCTGTTTCCACTGGACAGGTAGAAACTGTAAAGGATTTTGTTTCTATTATTTAAAAGTCTTGAATTTCCTGCCTTGTGTCCTCTAGCCCTCTTCGCTACCTGTTACAGAGCTGTTCTGTCTCTTTCTTGCATCCCTTCAGCCTTGCCATTTGTATCTGCATTTTGGGATGTTGCTTGCTTTTGCTCGCTTCCAATTGATGGACGGTTGTTTTATTTGCCCCCATGGGTTTGAAAAAGCTCCTTTTCAGTGGGAACGCTGGTCAGGTAAAACTTGAAAGTCCCCAAGGAATCTGTTGATGTAGTTGGAAGCTGGGAAGGAAGTTTTCTCTATAGAAAATCTGCCTGATCTCTGGTTGCTTTTCTGTCTTCTCAGCAGCCTAGGTCTCCAGGCTCTTGGTTTCACATGCTGCTGAAGCCCAAGCTCCTGGGGCTTGCTGCAGAGTACAAAAGGTGCACCCAGAATTCTTTTTCCAATGTTAAATACATCAATTTTATTTTATCACGAAAACACTAATTTTTCATGATTTTTTCCCTAACCTTTGTTCCATATGGAATGAAAAAAATGTCTGAAATGTAGTATTTCCAGTAGATAAAATGTTTGCCATCTCTGTCTCCTCCCAGAGATGGCTTATTTGAAAAATGTTTTACAGGACCACCACTGTGTTTGTAGAGGACTTTGAGATAAATGTGCTTGTAGATAAGCTGTGCTTAGAGACATATGGTTATTTTCATCAGTATGATAGAAGGACTCATCAAAGTCACTTTACTGTCTACAACTGTGGCTAGAAAAGGCATTTACTTTAATAAATACGTGTTTAGTTAGGCAAGCCTGCTTGCATGGTGATATATCTCAAATACATACTCTTGTTTTTTTTAACAGAATTTACTTTTCCTTATTTTCCATCTGTTGCGTACCATTTGTATTTCTGCAGTTTTTATAGTATTGGAAAATTCTTAATTGCCAACTGATTTATCCTCTGTTAGAGACTAAATGGGAAGCCTTTGGACTTCAAAGGGCATTTAGACTGCATTTGCTGCTTGGATGGGCCTTTTATGAAACTTTTCTTTTGCAGAGTTGTAGGGCTACAGAAGAACAGCATTGTCTGATTTTACTCTTTTGTTATTTTTAATTTGTTTGCTCGGTTTAAGGTGCATGCAGGAGTATATACAACTTTCAGGATGTACTAAATGCATCGTTGATTGTTCTTCAGTTTAACGTGAAGGAACTGATCTTTCACTGACATCTAGGCTAGCACAATATGTTTGTAGATTAGATGGTGCAGCTGACCTGGTGGCATCTTATGTTTCTGATAAAGAGCAAATGACCAATCAAGATTGCAAATTAGCTAGCAGCCAAGAGTCAACAGTTTTATGTTCTTGGGACAAAAACATGTTCTGACTTGGTAAGTACACTCCCTGAAAATAGAAACAGTATACTTTTAAAAATAGCATAGATGATAGAGGAACAGCTCCAAAGATGTTTACTTAAAAAAACCAAACCATTTTTTTCTTAATTATGCTTACTACGATGGTGCCCAAACGTTACTTAACAGCAAGGACCCATTGTGCAGCATCCAAAACAAACATAGGAGTAGGAGAGCAGTTTCTCGATGATGCTACTCTGAAGTATTTTGTGGGTGGAGCACAAAAGTGATTCCCTAGTTTCTTTTGCAACTTTATTAACCAAGAGCACACAATGTGCTTGGTGCTTTCCAGAGTTGATATAGTAAGTCTTTACTAGAAGACTTGATGAACACGACACAGTGGGATTCCTCACTGAGGATAAACTGCTGAGCTGTTTATCTGTCCCATCCCAAAAAGGAGAAAATGACCGTGATTTAGATACTGTAAGTGAACTGGAAAAGCCAGGTAAACTTTATGCCTGTGGGCCATAATACTTTGCTAACTAAACCATTTCTGCATATGGGAGGGGTTCTTAGTTGGTTCCACCCTGTCTGCAGCTGACATGTGCCATCCTATTTTAGAAATTTAATCTGGGGTAGGTATATTAGTAATCTGAACAGACAAATGCCACAGCTGTAACCATTAATTTGGGATACAGGCAGAGCTAATGTTTATATACAAAATGGAAGTCCCCAATCCATCGCTTATAATTTCCATTATTTAGTGTAAACTCCCAGCAGCAATGATTTTTTGCTGCAGGAACGTATTTTTTTAAGTAAACCCAGTTCTTAATCACTCGTTTTCATTTTCAAAACTGTAGTCCTCTGGTAATTAAGGCTGGGACACTGGAGTTTCTTAATCGATCTCTGCTGGAATTTGAGGGCAAGGCATTGTCATTGTGTGAGACTATTTAGTACAGATTTGGAATCTCTACTGCAGTTATTAATAGTTCTTGCATTCTCTCACAAAAATATGGATTTATTTTTTTTTATAATAAGAATTATTTGTCCAAAATAATGTGGTTGTTGAAGTAGTCCTAAGCATTTTTATCATGTACCATGTCACGGGGAGAGATGCAGCAGGTTTTCTGTGTACGTATTCTGGAAATACCAGTGGCATAAAAATGGCTATGGCTAAATCAGGATTATTTTGGTCACTTCACTGTGGAGAAAAGTTGCCGTCTAGGTACTTTCAATGCCTATGGAAATGTGCATACTTGGGTATTCAGTGCTGAGGGCAACGTTTTCCTAATCCTGACAAGGAAGGAATCTGGAATATTCCAAACAGTTTATTCTGTCCTTTGGGCTAATCACACAAAACGTGTGCGACATTCCAGCTAAAAGCTACATGGCGTATTTATTTAAAATAAAAGTGTCAGATAAAAGAGTGAGTTTCACACACTTTCCTCCCTGTGTTTCGCAGTATCGCTCCTTCTGTTATGCTAGTAAAGGCATTTTCATCTTTTTCAAGTTAATTATTCCTGAAGAGGGAATAGTGCAATTTGTTTTTTCGTTCCATGTCATGCTCAGAGTCACCCTAACAGGGAAGGGCAGGCAGTTGTCCTGCTTTGGCCAGAGGGCAACCTTTGTGGGGACTGAGGCAAATCAAGGAGGTTCTCATCTTTTGCACCAGAAGAGCGGTAATGCATATGCTTATTTTTTTGCAGGATTGTTCTATGCTGAAGTCTGTTGCTCTGTCCTAAGGGCTGTTTCTGAGGCCTTCGCTGAGGAAAACCAGCATGTGCCTAAGTTGATTTCTCTTCAGCAGGGCATTCAACTGTGTTCTTTGGTCTCATTTTGGTCATCAGAATTAAGCATGGGTCTTAGTGCATTGTGGAATTGAGTCTTTCAAGGTTTTTTCACTAAAGATATGTTTAACAGTGTATATCAATGTGGAGCCTTGTTTTTGGGGAAGATCATGTTTTCATTAGGGAAATAAAGTAGTAGTTAATAAAGAGATTCAGAATACTGCTGGTATGTGTACAAAGTTGAAACTAAGCAGAGCTAGGGGAATTTTGGCTATTTCTTTTGCCACTAGTTGATTTGTTTAGGAGGGAAAATGAGAATTTAATGGGAGAAACTGGCATGAAAATAATTGAAACCAATAGCATTCTTTTGCACAGGATTGGTGATGTGTTTAGGAAGGGATGGTTGCACAAGTTGTACTTCTTTGACAATACCTTCAAAGATACAAACAGAACAGCAAGGGAAAAGGAACCTGACTAGAATCAGTGCAAGTGTTGTTTATTCAAGTGCAGCAATGGTTAACTGGCTGTAGCTCCTATTTTACAACTTCCATCTCTGTTTTAGACAGTGTTCTGATGCTGGCTGAGCCCAAATTGTCTGAGTGCAGAAATTGCTCAAAAGCCACTTCTGTTAAGAGGCTCCGTTCACATTCATAGCTGTGCGTTTCCTTGTGCTCATCCCACTCTTCACTGTCTCCCCAGGAGATACATCAAGCGTCCTTATACCAGCTGTCTTCCACACATAAGACTATATTGACCCTAGTGTAACTCCATCAGAGTAATCTCTACATCAGAGATTTTTTTTCTCTGACTCAAATCCAAAAGATACAGAGAGAGATTAGTAGTGAGTTTAGGAGTGGAAGGTCAGATGCAGTTCCTTCCCTCACTTCTTAATCCACCAGCGTTTTGACAAGAGCATTAGTAAAAGAGCAGCCAGTTTCTACCAATGTTTTCCTTGGGTTTTACCATTTGAGTGTCAGCTCTGGAACTTTCATTTCAAAAGAAGTTTTTTAACGGATGGCTTTGGGGAATGATGCATTTGAAAATAAGATGCAAATAATTAAGTGCTGCTGTATTTTCAAACTTGGTGGTCTGTATTGTCTATAAAATTGGAGCATGAATCACAATGGACACATTCCAACTTACCTTCTGGGACATGTTTTGCTGATAAGTACTGTGAGCGTTCCCTTGACTTCTGGTAAAGATTTTCCTTCTCTAGTATTTTTAAGTGTTAGGACTGTTTACGAGCTGAAGGAGCTGAGTCACTTTCAGGGCTGATGTTTGTCCACTGACCCAGCTGTATCTGGAATGAATGCAAAACTGTAGAAAAGTAATAAAATTATATATAAGGGCTTGTATTCACCTCAGTTATACAAGCCTCCAGACGAGCATTTTAGTTGAAATGGATGAAGTTACTCAAGTTATTATTTTCCTGATTTCTGTTGCAATCGAATTAAAAGTTTTTGTCTTCAAACCCAAAACTTAACTTTATGCCATTAAAAAAAAAAAGTTTTAATGAGTGATTTCTCATGCAACAAAACTCTGTAGATATTGAGTATAGAATAGCAGGCTTGACAATTTCAACTGTTGTTGGAAAGCATTCCCCTTACAAAATATAATGAATGCAAGATCTTTTTCCTCCCTTCAAAGAAAGAAAATGTCCAGATTAAGTTTGACAGGGGAATGGTTAGTTTCATAGTGAATTTGCTGAAGAGTATTCTACAGGATTAAATTTTCTGGGATTTCTTTTTGAAAGTGAAGCTTTATATTGCTTGCAAATTCTTTACAGTTGTTGAAGTTGAGCTCCCATTTTGGCAACCAATTAGAAAAGATGAGACAGTTTTAAAGATGACTCTAAAAGATCCATGTTAATATGAGAGGGATATATATCTATAATGGGACTTGAAAACTGGCTACAACACTGGAAACTTCAGCTGTTTGGAGGAAAAAAATAATCATGTTTCATCTATTACACAGCTTTTTGCAAGGTACTGTCAGAAGTAGAAGGGTAGCTTGAATCATGTTCAAATCCTTTCAGTCCATGAATGAATGAATGCAACTGTTGATGAAAATTTGTTTCCTATACCTTTAATGTTGTGTGAAATCTTCTATGTGGCACAGGGACATTTAAGGATAAAGTAAGAAGCTGTCTAAAAGCATATTGTTTTATGAAACAGTGTACATTGTCTGTTGTGAGTTATTTTGGGTTTTTTTAAGACTGAATTTTGATTTGCTTGTGGTGTTTATAAAGGCTAGGGTTGATTCACAGTGTTTATAGACATACACAGAACAACAGGTATTGATCATAAGGCCCACCTCCTACAGCTACATCATTGATACCTTTTACAATATCCAACTAGCTGGTAGCATGGGGTTTAGTATCCTAAATATTAATCTGTTCAGCAACTTTAGTACAATAAGTATCTGCACTAGTTGGCAATATGCGTTGGATTTAGGTAGAAGGTTGTATGAGGCTTATAAAGCTCTTGGGCAGGTACAAACCTGGTAAATAGTTGTGCTAAATGGTAGAAATAATACAGTTATCTTTGCTTTTGGAATCACTGCTTTAGGTTCTATAGTTTATAGCTCTGTGTGGCTGCAGAACTAAGGCAGTGTTTCTTTTTCCTGCAGCATATACCCAGCTTTGATAGATACTAATATAAAGAAAGAAGATTCTTTGCCAATTTTGTTAGTGGTTTTTCAGTGTTATGTGCTGCAACAATATGTAAATGTGCTCTTAAAAGTCACTTTTATATAAGTTTCATGTTGTCTTTTTCGATACAAATGGATGTATTTTGGGATGCATAAACGCCACCAATGGGCAGTTTCTTTTTAAATTAAAACAACAAACTGACCGTGCGTTTCTTTTTCCCCTGAGGTGACACTGTGCCTTCTCTGCAGGCACTTTTGCCTACAACGAGGTGCAGTAATTCTACCGTTCCCTGTTGTTAGCACTGCCACATTTGCATCATAACGGATCCCATTGATATCCCTCTGCTGCCTATGTCTGGCGTATTGCGAAGTTAATGCAGAAAACTCCCTCCCTCTCGACAGGGTGCAGGCAATGAAAACCTCTTTCCCTGGGCACTCCAGCACTCCCGTCCAGAGCATGGGCTCTAACAGAGGAGCATATGGCTACCATGAGTTCCGTTTCATGGCTGCATGGGGGTAGTGCCTACAGCCACACACACATTCTTTATGCCTGGCTAAATTTAAAATGCTAAGAAATACATTGTGAATTTCAACAAGTAGAAGAAACAAAACTAACAAAAGTTCTTACATAAATTTGTATTGTTATGTATTAAAGGTTATAAATGGTCTAATATGGTTACAGAGTTGTGGCTTTAGAAGAACAAGGATCCTGAAGATTAGGAAACTTTCTCAGAGTGGATAAAGTCTTTAAAGAAATTAGGGTAGTGTACAGTGTTTTATAATACTTGTCGTAATACTGAGTATTCTAAAATTGATTGATGCTTATCACTCAAATACAAAGTGGCCAGTCCAGTGCACTGGCCACTCAGGTGGTTGCTGGAATAACTGTAGGATACTTAAAGTCTGAGCGCTGCCAGGCCTTGCAGGGTGGGGAGACCAGCTTGAAGCATAGGTGAGGCTGATGCCGATGACTTTCCAGCCAGTAACAGAGACCTTGTCAGACATCATGAAAGAAACATTCCTTCAGTATAGCTGCAAAGATAAAGCTTTTGATTTTCTAAACCACGTGGAGCTATTTGGAATTTTATTACTCATGTTTTCAGACCAGGTAATCACGTGCTCTCTGCTTATGAATTTTCTAACCTACTAACATGTAATGAGGTCTGTGGGCATTTGTATGCCCCAACTATGATAAATAGTATACTTGGTAGCTGTCATAGGCAAATTTGTAGTCTGAAAATCCTTTACTGGGAGAATGTTTCCCTTCACAGAAACTGATGACATTAGTATAAGGGAAAATTACTTCAGTGAATAATGGATAAGAAATACATGTTTCCTCAAAAAATGGGAGTCAGACAACCTTCTATAGTTTGAAAGACATCAGTTCATTTTTGCTGTGTGTATAAAGTGAAAGAATTGACCTTTAACATCTATTTTGTTTTAGTTTAAATCTATTTTTCAATGCAACAGCGCTCCTGTCTCACTGGCAGGAATGAAGGCAGGGTAGTGGGCATGGGGTGGAATTTGCTTCAGTTGGAATTTGCCACTAGTTTCTCTAGGCTAGGATTTCTTCCAAGTTTTGTAAGCTCATGTGTCATTTGAATTGGAGGATGGTTGATTTGTGTTAGTAGCTATCATTTAGTCTCAGCTGCCAGTTAAGAGGTTTGCCAGCTCTATGAAATGAAGGAAAATATTTGAGGACGTTGGTTAACTGAAGAAGTCAGTGAACCCTAAAATGAATTAGTATCTTAGCTACAAATTCACATTTAATAGCTCCATTTGAAAGACGTTTTGTAGTGTAAAAGATAAGCTTGTGGCTTTATGTTGTGTCCTTGCTCATGTAAACTGTAAATAAACTGTCTGGTTTTAACTACGTGTTCATTGACTGATAGACTATTCAGAAAAAAGTATCTACAGCTTTATGTAATCCTATCAACAAAACTGTAAAATATCAGAAGATGGAGCTGTTCAGAGCCAGATTCAAATCTGTTAACATCGAGTAACGAGGCATTCCTGCCGCTGCAGCGTTTGGAGGCAGATCATTTCCATGGGACTGTAAGAAGAATAAGGTGGTGCTCAGCACAAGAGAAGGGCTTCAAGTCTGACTTTATGTGTGGTTTGTGAGTTAGTATTTAAACGCTACAGATTCTTACTTTAGAATATGTGTTTTTTACACTAATCCTGTTAGAGTCAATGAAAAATGCTTTTCCAGGCTTGTCACGATTTTGCAGCAGATTTTAATGTAGCAAATCATAGGAGAAGTTTCTAGGTGTAGAAAGTGGAGACCTTGAGGACAGTTTCCACCAATTTTTATTTCATGAGGTCAGCTTTTTTTTCACTGCTTTGCTTTCTAGATGTTTTTGGTGCTAATGGCTGGAACTGGACTGGAAGGGAAGGTGATGCTTTGGCATGAAATGCTTTAGCAACAAAGGAAAAGTGGCAGTCACTGAGTCCTGTCTCATACTGTGACTAGCCACTGTGTCATATCAATTTTCATTGAAAGGGATTATCAGTTCATCAAAATTAAGTCTTTTGCCTTTATAACTGGAAGGATCTTACTCTCTGCTTAAAAACTTAATTTCTTCTGCATACATTTATGGAAGCAATGCGTTCTTGCTCTTGTGCCAGCTTTGTCCTTTCCTCTAACTAGTTACTATAAGACAACACAATCTTCTGTCCCTGACAGTCACCCCTAGTGCTGGTTTATATACTCTTACCGCAAAGAGATCTTGCTGTTGACATACCTTCTCAGTTACTGACAGTCAGAAGTGTAAAGTGCTCCTAGGCAGGAGGGTGGTATTCAGAACATTGTTTTAAATAAAATTTGTTCACTTCTCTGGCATTTACCTTTCTAATGGATGTATAGATGGCCATTGTATCACCTCCAAGTCTTCATTTTGCTGGCCCAAATAAATCATGCTCTGTAGCAGGAAGACTCTTAAATCACATGTTTATAATCAGAGGGATTTTCTAGCTCTGTGTCTGTGCAGAGTTCATCTTTCTTGAAAGTAAGTGACAAAAACTGTGCACTGTATTCCAGATAAAATTCTACTCAGGTGTGTACCATGTCATGAATATCTCTGTAGTCACTTTTTCTCTTGAGTGCATGTACAACTGTGAAGCACTATGATCAGGTGGCCTGCAAAAGGTGAGTTCTTGGGATATGTCAGGTGAGGCAGTTTGCTCAAAAGCTTGTATCATCCTTGTGTTTGGTAGTTACTCAGGACTTTCTCTTCATCTGCTGCTTCCCATTGATTATCCACCCTCCAGTTTGAAAAAAAATATTCCTATTGTTAGTGCCTAGATTTGACCTAGCTCTCAATAGTAGTAAAAAAAACCTCAGCAGACAGGGCAAGTCAAGGTTTGGGGAACCTCACTAAAAAAAAAAAGTTGAAATGAGTTCAGGCACTTGATATTCTTCATGGGGAAAAATGTGTTTGTATTTTAATTGTATCTGATGATTTGCTGACATGATTAATTTTATTCCTATCTGTTCAATATTTCACTGCCCAACAAATCCTAGCAACTGTTTTCATACAATCATAACTGTCAAGACTGTCAGTTTATTTCTGCTCTGTGACACCTCGTGTTAGGAAGAATTACTGAATCCATTTGCTGCATCATGTTATGCTATCTTTGATGGGTCACACTGCCATTTCTGAGTGCAGAGATTGCTGTGGTTCCTGGTTTATCATTTTTTTTCAAGGCTTTTTAGCCTTGAAGAAGTTCTTTCGTGTCAGTAATGTAACTACATATTAACACACACATAACAAAGTAGAATCTGCTGATTTCAGAGGGAGGAGTTGAACATGTAGATAAGCGTTTTCAGAATTGGGCTTTAAATTCTGTAATACAACAACTAAAAGAGTAATAGACAAAGAAAACTTTATAATGAATTTAGTTCCTAAAAGCCATGAAGGCTAAAAAGAGTAAGGTTAATGCAGCAGCATTATGTAGCTCATGAAGTAAAGAAAAATATTGTGTTTCAGTAGTTTTTTCACTGTGAAATTTTACAAGGGTGTCTGAATGGTACTGTAAAGATAATTTTCTTATTAGTCATCAGCAGATAATAGGATCCTGAACTATATGAAAGATGCTTATTTGAAGATTCCAGAAGTTTTCAGTATGTTCCATTTCCAGCTTTTGATAACTGGGTTTCTTGTTAGGATTTTTCTCTGGACTGGAGCAGGCCTTAAGTTGTGAAGTTACTGGAAATAAGCCTTGATGAAAATATTTTCATCCCTGACACATCTCTTTATGCAAGTCTGAGATTCTTTTACTTTCTGTTTTATCGTCATCATCTTTTTTTTTTTCCTCTTCTATCACGGGTATGCTCTGTTTTTGGTGTACTTCACATCCTCCAATTTTACGTGCTGACATTCCACAGAATCCATTCCTTTCTAAAAGTTTCCAATTTATTTTCCCATTACTGCCACTGCTACTTTAAATTCCTCATGTTGGAGATGATGTTTTTAACCTTTCTGCTGTCCTTTCCCAAAATGGGCCCTCATCACGTTCCTCTGCTGGCTTGTGGGCTCACCGTCCTAGCTGTTGGATATCATTGTCTTCAGCCAATAGATTTCAAGTCTTCTGCAGGTGACCCCTTTGATACAGAGCAGAAGTTTTGAGGCAAAATTGAGCCTGAGCTCATGCATCTGTGCTCTGCTTCCTGGAAATCTCCCACTGAAGCCCTGTATTAGTTGGTGGTTTAGTCCTGCTTGTGCTGCGGGCACAATTTTCTTTGGATTTGGAGGTAAGGCCTTCAAGATCATTTGCAGCTAGTCTGTGGTCATGTGTGTTGCTCTAGAGAAGCTGGAATGAACGCGAGTCTGGGACACCTCTTATGGCATCACAGCTGTTAGGTTTCTTTACTCTCTTTGGCTCCACTCCAGAACAAGCTGAAGTCAATGGAAAGATTCAAATGGCACTCCATCTGAATGAATCAACTGCACATAAATGCTCGATGGAGGTGCACTAGAAGCAGAAGAGGAAAATTGCTCTTATGCTGACTCTCATTTTTGAATGTCTTTTAAAAATAGTTTCTTAATCATCAATACTTCTTAAATAAAGTGTTTTTTCCTACATTGAAATGCTGGTGATTCTTATGTAAGCCTGAAATAACTCAATTGAAATCAATATGTATGTTACTCAATTTATATTATGGCTATTTAAATCTCAGAGAAAGTATTTTTTTAACAGTGTTACTATTTTATGTTTATGTTTTCTGTTTTGACAACCTTGGTTGTCTTCTAGCCAGTGAAATTAAAATAGTTTAATTAATATCTGTTATAATGGTGGCACTTACCACTGTAACTAGTACCCTTATTTCTTTAATTCTTCTTGTTTCTGAGGAGCTGTATTCATCAATCTGAAATGTATCTCAGAGCACTGGAAAGATCTCTTCTCTGAAATAAATACACAGAACAAGTATGAAGGACTCATGCTTATGCATTCAGATTACAATCTATAAATGTTCGAATGACCTATGCATTCATACATTTGAACGGAAAAATGTATTAAACCTTTTCAGAAGAGAACACTGTGCTCTAGAATCTTATATGCAGCCTTTAGGCTTGTGTTCATAAATATTGTGCCCATGGCTGTTTGCTATTTAAGTAGCCTTGGAGTGTCTGATGTCAGCTACTTCCCCTAAATAAAATACTTAGGACATATAACACCTGGTTTGGAGCCAACTGGCTTTGGTTTGCTTCCTCTCCAAATGCTTTCATTCACAAGTGAGCAAAATGACTCCTCATGCTGTGCGAAGGAACCTAGAAGTACATTGCAAACACAATTTTACACAAAATGGGGACATATTTTCAGTTTTTAATAAACTTCAGTGAGAATTTGATCCAGCTCCTATAAATTCAATGGAAAGATTTCTTTTCACTTCAGTGGTATTTTGACTAGAACCATATTTGCTAACCACAGCACTGTGGGGAGCAGCAGGAGCAGTGGGGACGGAAAGACTCGTTGCTTTTTGTGCTGTCCTCTGCCACTGGGAAGGACCCGATTGCCACCAGAGGTGGGAGATTTCTAACAAGGTGAGCTTCAGTTCTCAGAGACAGCAGCTCTTGCAAAGCAGTGACCTTAGAGGAACCCAGACCTGCTGTGAAGTAAAGTTGTAAAGTTTCTTTGCCATTACTCACTCTTAGGAGGCAAGCAGAATTAGCAGAACCATAGAACCCAAAGGGTCTTACAAATAAATGACTGTTGGAAAAAAGAACAATCTGGAGAAAAAAATAATTGCAAGTTGAATTTTTTTAAAAATTTAACGTTGAATAAATGTTTGGGAAGGCATAATCTGATTCCCTGGTGGCATAAAGCTGTCTGCCAAGAGTGTAAATGTAAGGTTAAGTGTCCAGAGTAGAGGTACATATTGGCTAGCGGTGAGTCCAAATTTCCACTGTAAAATATGCATATAATCATAGCAAAAGGTGTGCTGGTGCACTTCGCTCCTAAGTCTTCTTAGAACCACATCCTGAAGCCTTAATAATACTTGTGGTCAGAAATGACTTCTCAGCAGTGTGCCTCTTAAGATAGGGACCCGTTTTTATGTACTGAGCCCTTGACAGTGTACGCTGCAGAATCAAATTCATGCTGATCGTTCCTTTATGAGCAGTTTGGAGGTGCTCTTACAGGCTATTGTATAACCTCTAGATACAATTTTTCTGTTCTTCTTTGGTTTTTTGGGGGGTTTTGGTTTGGGGTTTTTTTTGTGTGTGTTTGTTTTTACCTTTACTGCATGAAGCTTACTTTTATTTCCTTATGCCTAGGGTCAGAATTGCCTGCATTGTGTTTCCTGTTCTGGTGCCTCTCTTGCAATGTATCGTTCTTTCTCTGTCCTGCTCAAGTATTGTGTTAGATCCTGCCGTAGGATGTTAATGTGTAATCCAAAAGCCTCGTATCTAATGGAGTCTCATCTGAACAAAACTGCCAAAAAGTCTGCAAAAGTACTGTTTGCTTGGGGTTTTTTTTATACTTGATGCCTCTTAGAATTGCTTGAAGGTTGTTATGACTATTTTGCAGCAAGAGATAATGCTCCCTTCAGGCTAGGAAAGTATAGGAGGCTGGATTTAAGGCTTCTTGTTAATATTTGTTCATTCTATGCTGCCTTAATAAGAGGTATTTAATGCATTTAGCAAAACAGTGTGAACGTCAGGGTGTATATAGCTTTTTTTTATTTACCTTTAGTGGAAAACTTATCAAGTGATGTCAGACTAGTTACTTTCTTTGAGAAAACTGATGCAAAGAAGTTCAAAAGTATGCAAGAAACTTTCATGAATTGCTTTTCGTTTTTCACGTTCCTCACCGACAGGTGTCAGGAAATTTTAAAGGCTTTAAAAATGTTTTCTGTGAATGCTTTTAGTAAGGAAATGTTCAGTTCCAGTCTGAACTTGTTTCAGCACTGAGTTTGGTCACCTTGATGTGAGGATTTCAAATGTTCCACTCAGAGGCCCAAAACCGAGGGACTATGCCGAAATACACTTGACAGTGAAAGACAGTTTCTTTAGAGAGGGGTGTTCTTAGTGAGAAGCTACATTGAACTTTTTCCCGGGACTGTTAACAGTGTTGTCAGTAGTGTTGCGGGGCTTTTGGCAGACCAGTATTTTGAGCCTGCTGATTGTGGCAGGGAGTGGGTCAAACTCTTTAAGCTAAGCTCATGTAGTTGACTTTCATGTATTGTCACAGTCTGTATTAGCTGGGAATTAAGTTTGTGATATAGGGACTTAAGATTTACATGAATATTGTAGTTATCCTTGAAATAACTGCTAGTGCAGCAAATTCAGAGTGTGCTCAGAATGTAACTATATTTTGCCACTTATTTCCCAGCAAATTCACACAACAAATATAACATAGATGAAAAGTGCTGAAGCAAAGCATTTTAATTAAAGATGATCTTCAGCTGACGAACAGTTATGACATTTAATTTTCTTTCTTTTTTTTTTCAATAGGGTGGAAAGAAGTCTTACAGTGGGCCATGTGGGGGGCGCGATTGCAGCGCTGGATGCAAATGTTTTCCAGAGAAGGGTGCACGGGTAAGTTTGTTTTCACTAGTACAACTAGTCCTGTGTCTCTTATCAAACTTTTTCTAAATAAATAAATAAACCCCAAGTTAATATGTATAATTCTCAATCTAACGACCTCACAAAACAAGAGAAATGATGAAGACCAGCTGCAATTCAAATGCCCCTGGCCAAATTTTCAGAAGCTGTTCTAAAGCTTTACAAATTGCTAGCTTTGCAATGAGTCTTCAATGGAATCTCATTTCTTTATGTGATCGGAGCGCTACTTCCAAAAAGTCAGATGGTTTTTAAGTAGATTACAACGATTAAAAAGGAAAATCATAGTAGTGTGGCCTTCCAGTACAGATTTTGCCCAGTCCTTACTGTAATAGGTTCTATTTGTTTGTGGGGAGTGTTTTTGACTTCGGTATTTGTTTGAGAAGGAATAAAACTCCGAATGAATCTAAGCATTTCCCTTTGAGAGAGTCTTTTGTTTAGCTAAAGCCCTTCTCTCTGAAGTCTGCATTTGAAGCAACCAAATGTTTAATCAAGTTTTCTGTAAAAATGTTTAGTTTCTTTTGATTGTATGAAAGGGTTATAACTTTTATCTTAATGCAGCTGGTTATTTCCTATCTTAGGTCAATGCAGAGCTCCTGAATTCACTCTGCCTTCAATTAAAATGTTAATTTTTGTCCAGACACTATCTACTTAGTATTTTCTCTTCAGGTCTCTAAAGTACTTTAGCACTTATCAAAATGAATCTTACAGATTTTGCTTATGGAGATGAAAGGAGGAAAGAGCTGCATTGTAGGTACTTGAAGAATTGACTTGGAAGGGCTTAAGGAGAAGGGAAATAATACTAGTTGCCTTGCTTAATAACGCAGTTATTCTTACTGAAATCATGTTGAAAAGTCATCCTCTGAGGGAAAACAAAATTAAGCCTTATTTAAACACTAGGAATTCTGATTTATTTTTTCCCCTGTGTATTTCAGTGACATAGTATGGGTAAATTCAAGGCATCACTTTCTAGGACTGAACTTGGGAAAATGTTGCTATTTAGAAATGACAGTCAGCATGGGCTTAAATGTTTCCGTAATTGCAGACAGACTTGAGCATGAATTCTTAATTGATAACTGATGATATTTTTGCTCTGGAAGTATAAAAATTCTTTCAAATTATCATGTGACAGGGTGAAAACGTGTCTAAGTGGATAAGGGTAAGAACTTTGCAAGGAAGTTCTCAACATAACCTAGAATATGAGCTAAGACCGATTGCTCAACACCTTTTGTGATTAGATACAGTAAGGGACAGACCTATTTTGGTTTGGAACACAATATCCTGTAAATTCTTTGACCTTTAGATAGCAATGAGCATCATTCTTCTGTCTCTTTACATTCCCGGGGTTCAACTTGATTGTTTGAACTGGCCACAACACTGTTGACCTTGCAGTATGAGCTCTTGGCATCTCTTTTGTTAAGATGTCACAAAGATTTTAGGCTGTTTTCATTGCTGACCTGAGAACTCATTTGGCTTTTAGCTTGTTTCTTATGTGACCTGTATTGGTAGGCATTTTCAGTCCTTTAAATGCATGTTCCATCCTACTGAGACCTGTCCATGGAGTAAACTGTCTGCTAGAAGTGGTAATCTTTCCCTGTTACAACACTACTTCCATCAAGCCGTGCTGAGCCCTGCTGACACCTTCTTGGACATCTGCAGGCAGCTACTGGAGTCCTGCCATGCCAGAGGATAAGGAGGGGACTGGCTGAACTGGGAAAGGGGATGGTGTGATTATGTATCCTACAGTGTGGCTTGTTTCTTGGAGGAGACTGTACAGCCTGAGGCTAATTCCTTGGCTTCCTGCCTAGCTTCTCCTCTGTTTCTGCAAAACCTTTAAGTTCAGAACAGGCAAATGGGAAATGGGACTTTGACAATGCCTTGAATCCATATTTTGTTTAAAAAAGTTTCAACTGTCAATTTTGCACAATTAACCGGATCACAATAAAGCTAAGCTTTCTTTTTAAAAGAAAGAAATAGCTAAAAAGCACAAGAAAAATGACAATAAGCTGACAGCTCAATGAAAATAATATAGGCAGTGTCCTTAAATGTTCTCCTCCGTGGGTGCACTTCTGATCAGATCAAGCTGTGACGAACTTGTTTCTGACCAGATGCTTTAAAAAAAAATTATTTAGGCAATAAAAATGTCAAAAGTGTCTAAGACCCTCTGCCTGATTACTGAAAGATATTTCTAGAAATGGGATGTAGGCATGTAGAACCCTCATGTCCCCATGTTCTTGTTTTTGCTATCAACTGTCAGTGCATGTGCAAGATATTAACAAACAAACAAAAAACAGAAAGAAAACAAGTATAACCACCTTATCTTTAAGACGGAGCTTAGTAGAAGACTAATCTGTATAAAGTGACTCAGATGTTGGTGGAATAGATGGGATTCTTTTTAAAAGGAAGGGTGATACAGTGTTTGTCTACCAGCTGCTTGGGGAGTTCTTCTAGCGGAGTGGCACAGCATGTCTCCTACAAGACCAAAATTTGATTTCCGTTTTTTGTCCTAATGGATTGCATTAACTTTGAAAAGCCATAATGCTAGCCGGTACCCATTTTAGGCTGTTCAGTGAAGTTTATTGTGATCCAATTTACTGTGAAGCCTGCACAAGAAGAAATCTGTTTTGGAAGCATCCTTCATCTTAGCTAGTGATTCAGAATTGGTTCTTGTACCTAATGATAAGTTAATGAAAAGCCTGGCTTTATGTAATTCAACGGTAAAACTCCTGGGCCACATTGCAACCATTTTCCCCTCTTTATCTCTTCTTATTTTGCGAAGATTCATGCGTAACAGCCCAGTGATCTGTGCAGAAGCCCAGTTCTTAGTGGAGTGGTGTTACCTTCACTGAAAGGTCTCAGCTAGGGGGAACTTTTTTCTCAGAGGTCAAATGAAAAGATTAAACTGAGTTTGTGGCTCTTACTACTTAAGTGCACAGGAAGATACCTAGTTAAGCTTACATGTCATATGACAGTTTAAGAGTAAATGTAATAGCAGGAGAACCCACCAAACTGATTTTGGTCAGTTGTAAATCTAGGAATTTGGGATATTGTTGTTTAGCTCCCCTAACCTGCATTGTTATAACTTATACTCACTTTAATTTGAAATCTAACATAATGCTGTGCAGAAAAGGTGCTAGGCAGCATCATAGAGAATATGAGAGCCCCTACCTGCAGCTGGAGTCTCTGGGTAAATGTGTAGAACTTCTAAATCTGTGTCCATACTCCCTTTCTTCTGGCCAGCTGAGGTACCAGCTTTCAAACTGGTAACAAGGCAATTTTAAAAGGAAGCTGTGATGTGGAGGTACCCAAATGTACCCTGACGCGTGCAATCTTCCTGGGAAAGGAGACAGTCTGAACACAAACTTATTGAACCTACTTCTGCATGTAAATCTTACATACCGTCCTCTTTCAGAGCAACCACCGATGGGTAGAAAAAGTGCTTTATATTAAACTATAAAGCACCAGAGGGAAGGTGGAAAAAGCAACCATGTTAAATTATAATGTAAATGAGGAAGTGAATGCAAATTCTGATGTTACAAGGGTGGGTTTCTAATATGTATCATTCCAGTGAAGATGAGTGATGTATAGCTAGAACATTTTTGGGACTGTCAGAAGAAATTATTGTGTGTACTTTCTCACTGTTTGATCCATAGTTTATGGGCAGGGATAATGCCCTTTGAAAATTTGATGCTATATTGATAGTTATCTTGCTAAGAAGTCCACTGCAGATAAGTCAGCAGTAACCAGGAGGGCATTTTCCCTATTTGCAGAGTTTCAAGAAGCACTAAATAGTAGACAGCCTGCACCATTTCATCTCTGCAGCTCATTTTGCATTTGTTTACGATAGCATTGGCTTTTTTGTTTCTATATACTGTCATCTACTTTCAAACACTGACAAAGATAAACTAGCAGACACAGTCCTTGTTGCATGTATACCTTCTCCTGATGCCTGTTCACTTATCTTGGAATTTTTAACAATATTAGGGTTTGTTTTAAACTTTGCTTAACATGTGCTGGAGCTCTTGAGCTCATACGAATCTTTCATTTTTTCATTCTGCCCACATCTCCCCCACCAAAAAAAGAATTTCAAGGGGAAAAAAAAATTAAAAATTGTTTCCAAGGCTCCACAAATTACTCAGCAGAGGCTGCTTTTACAGCTTAGAATTGCGGTAAATTGGGAGAACTTGATGTTACCAATTATATTTTTTTTTTTTTCCTGTGATATGTGATCACGTCAAATAATGTATATATTTTTCTATGCAGCATGTGTCCTTTGTGGCCCATTAAAATACAATGATATGATCAATTAGAAAACTATTAATGGCATTATAGAACCTCTTTCCCATCTCAGAAAAAATCCACACAGAGGTTATTTCTAGCAACTGGTGTGCTTGGAAAGGAATGTGTCTGGAGAATGAGGCAATGGGTTCTGAGGACATGGTGGACACTTTACACTAAATCGAGTCTGGTCCCATGAAGTGAAGGACCACTGAAATGCGTCAGGTATGCCGTGGAGCTCATCTCCTGGCCTAGCCTCACTCAAAAGAAATCCTATTCTTGTACTCCAAGACTACACTGCAATGTGAAGCAAAGCACAACACGTAGAAGAGATTGAGCAAGACTGAGAGGTTTTGCTCAAAAATGCAGTTGCTATCAGAATTGAAGTCAGCGTACCCAGAGATATATGGGATTCCACAGGTTTTCTCTGAAGTTAAAATGATGATAGTAAATGTAGTGTAAATTATCTGTGAGCAATCAAAGAGTTTTTGGTAGAATTACTGCAGATCAAACAAGATAGAAAAGATAGACAGATCCTCAACATCCATGCACTGAACAGCGTAACCTGAGGTCAGAACTTTGGATGGTTTAATCTAATTGTTATCTAGCATAAACTAATGTCGCATTGGCAAGAGATCTTAGATTAACTTTTGTCTGAAACTAATCCCCTCAACTTAATACTGGGTGTACAAAGTGCCTCTCTTGTGATAATTAGTTGAAGATTGGTTGACGTTTCTTTGCTATGAAATTGTAATAATTGCAACTTGTATTTTTTAATAATGTTTGCTGAATTCTGCTTTGGCTGGTTAAACCCTCTAATTGGAACAGTGTAGGGATTTCCTGATGAAACAATTTATTTGGAAGTGTCTACTCAACAAAATGAATTTTTTTTGCAGAAGTGTTTTACACAAACATATTTGCAGGAGACAAAATTCTGTTAAGCTGTTGATTCAAGCTTCTCTCTGTTTCTGTGTGGCTTCCTACTACCTGGCTTGACAAGCACTGTAGGATATAGTGATGCCATTTCGTTATCCATGGCCTGCAGGTTGACCTGCCATAGCAATTAAAATCGAACCAGACTGTGAGATGTTGACGTTTCCTTCAAACTGACATTGCCAAGATATGAGCAGTTCTAAATGTTGTCTTAGTGTACTAACAGTGGATAATCAGCCTGGTAGAGGTAACACTGGTATCATTATACAGGTGTTTTTTTAAAGACCTTTGCACATCTAAGAGAAGAAGGGATTATTGCATTATAGTAGCTCTTGAGAATTGTTGGCCATTTAACAGTGGGCCTAATCGCTGCTTCCTGTAATATGCTTAAGCTTTGTCAAGCAAGACAGTACACCATAGCAAATACCAGAAAATTCATTTACAGGAAACATGGAATCACTTCCCTAGTTAGTGTGAGCTCAGAAAAGGTTAGATAATTCAGGTGGGAATGAAACATTGCTTAATTCTAGAGTGAGTTCTTCATCATCCAATTTAAAGCAATCTGTGAAGCCATGCTTCCTGGCTTTCTCTTCTTGTTACCTACACCCAAGGATTTCACTCCAGGATCCTTCCTCTTAGAATAAGTACAAACGATTATTTTTTCCTGTTGTAAAAGAACACAGAAGTTCGAATTAGACTACATGTAGGTCTTGCCGTAATTTCTGATTTCACCTCTAGGCTTCTTCTAGGTCCTTCCTTTCCACTTGCATTGTAGGCAACCTCCAGTCCAACTACTGTGCTGTGGTCCCTGAAAACATGTTGTTAAAATCTCGTTTCCAAACCTCAGAGGCTTGGATCTAGTAGGCATGCCAGGCCTCAGTACTTCTCACTCCTTTGGCTTTTGCAATTCCTCTCTTCTATTTTTCTATTTATTTATTCACTGTCTCAGTATAGTGAATTGATTTCCTTTTCTCTCCTTTTGCCATCAGCTGTACGTCCCACCAGACCTGTACAAATGTCTCACTGTCACCTTAGATGCAACAGTGCCAGAAGCCGATGTCCTGTTTTTAACTAAGTCCTCCTTTTCCTCCGGTTCTCTTTACTGTTGTCAACACCAGCGTCTTTTCAGTCAACCAGCTGTCTCAGATGCCATCCTTGACTTGTCTCTTCCTGCCAGGTTGTAACCAATTTCTGACGTTCTCTACAGTGTCTCAAACTCCATTTTTTTTCCTGTCTACACATCAACAATTTGCTTCACTTTCTTCAAGCTACAGCAGAAGCAGCTATAGTCTCTTTTTTGACTGGTGTCTGGAAATACTAGTTATAAGCTATTGTCCTGGCCTGCTTTTCTATGTTTCATCTCTTTATGTCTTTTTATTGTCATTCAGTCACATCTGAAGATGAAAGATTTTGGACTTTTGCATACATCTGCCTCATGTTAGAGACTTTGTCGGCCTGTCCCGTTTCTCTCCTTTCCTCATCCTTATTTCCATACCAGCTGATTGTGTGTTGTCTTAGGTTGAACTCTAAGGTGGACAGACTACAGTGTAACTGAATGTGCACAGCAGGGTAGGAAGGCAGGCAGGCAGGCTGCTGCCTACCAAGGCTTCTGACCACTAGCAGTCAGCTAGCAACCAGACCCTTCTCCTCCAAATGTGAACGTAAGAGCTATACTTTGTTTTAAATTATTTTGGTGTGTTGCAGTTTTGACAATATTGCAGTACTTTAATCCTTAGTAAATACTGGTCGTGGAATATAAGTAAATGATGTCTAATTCTTGTTCAAATCCCCTTCTGGTTAAACAAATAAAATGCCATCATTTGATTTGGGAAGAGGATTATCTATAACATTGAAAAATGTTGACCATCTGTTCGCTGTCATTAAGAAGTTTTGGCAATATTTTGAGAGAAAATGAGGTAATAGTTAAGTCAAACAACTTACGTGCCAGCTGCTTTTTCAACAAGTGCCAAATATTTTTTTTCACTAATAAAACTAACTTTGCCAAGTGCAGCATTAAGCAGTTATTGTACATGTCCTCCTGACCCAACCTAAATACATTGAGCCTGGCCCTCTAATGAGAACCACACCATACACTAACTAAAACAACATAGATAAAACAGATCTCATTGCATTTGAAAGTATCCCTTATGCAATGGGTATCAAGACCAAATCTGTTCCTATGTATGGTCTTACATCATCTCTCATAATCTCGAGTACGTTTGTGAAGACTTCTCAAGGGGACAGGCACTCGTCTTATCTTACTTACAGATGTCGTAGAATTCAGTAGTGGTGAACAACTGTATTTAAGCAAGCTAACTGACGAGACTCTGGTAGCAAATCATGTTTCTGTGGTTTGTTTTGTAGTTTGGCCAAAATGATGTGTGCAGTAAATGAGGCTAAATATATTCTAGGAAAAATATCCCATTTGGATGATTTCCGTGGCTTTGGAAACTAATGGGAAACTGTACCATTGCTGTATCACCAGGGTGGCTGAAGTGACCCTCTGACCTGAAACTGTTTCTAAATCTGCCTGCAAGGGCAGCATATTTTGTAATTGCAGTGGGGGCCTGTGTTTACTTTTGAAATCAATCAGAACATGGGCCCTCAAACTGCGCTCCACAGAGCGCTTCCAGATGGCTTGGAAAAGCCCAGCAAAGAAATATCTGTCACTGTTCAAGTAATTGTGCTTCATGTGAGTTGTAACCCAGGATTTTAGAGTCTTTCCAGCGCTTTTGGAGCAAATGGAGCATTTTAAAAGCTGCTTGCTGCATCCTACAGTGCTGTGAGTTGTCTTAGCTTGAGCAGAAGTTATGTAGTCTCATCAAACCAAGTGAATGTCTTTTCTATTTCTCCTTTGTAACCTGAAAAGAGTCCCTGGTTTTCTCAAATTGAGCTTCTCTAAAGTGAGGTGGTATGGGTTTAAGCTGAGACGACTACTGAAAGTCAGGCGGTCAGCTGGTGGCAGAGTCAGGTTGCTCAGCTGCGTGCTGTGGTAAGTCCTCCTCATCTGAAGACGTAGAAAACCAGGATTCTGTCTGTTCTGATGCTGTCAGTGTGAGCTGAGGGTGCAGGAATGTTGCTCTGGGAATAGATACTTTATAATTTCTTATACAAGCTGCCACAGCTACCATTGGTAATCTGGGTGAGTCAAGCACTGTTCCCCTCGCAGCCAATGCCATCACTCCCACTAATTATATTTTTATATATGTAGACAGATGGGAAGAGAGAAGCAGACTAGCCTTCTCCCTCCCTCTTTGTAGCCTTGCCATGACTGGCCTACTGTTCTAGCTTTATATCCACTTTCTCCAAGACCAAAAATGACAAGTTGTGCTACAGATTTGATCCATATGGACAAACCAGAGAGTTCAACAGCAGTTTCCTAGTAACACCCCCTGCTTCCTAAATACTGGAGAGTAAAAACAACCCCATATCCAAATTTTTTTTCTTTATAGAAATTGTAAAGTCTTTCTTGGCTATAGAGTGAAGTGTTTGTTGAAATCTGTGGTAATTTACTTGCCATGTAATTCCTTAGAACAGGACTGGCATCAACTCTTCAGTTTCTTTTGTTCAGTTGTTTATTCACAGTAGGTGAAAAGTTGTAAATGTTCTTAAAATTGTTTTCTATCAGCCACTTCACCTTGCAGTCAGAAAGATAACTAAGAATTCCTGTAGGACGAGAAACTCTCTGGTGTCCTGCCCAGGACAGGAAAAGCAAATGTTAACATGAGTCTTTGGAACATATGAATGTCTACTTGGGCTTTTGCTTAACAAAAGCAGTAGGATTTTGGCTGATGATTCCTGCAATGTCTCAGTTGAAAAGAGATGCCCTCTTACATCTGAGAAATGGCATAAGACTTCGCCTTTCCTCTCCAAGCAGTTAACAGACAAGAAGGGATAATTTATATCCTACCTTGAAATTACCCAACTGGCATTTTCTTCCATCATGTTCTATATCATTCATGTATGGGATTTGCCACCTAGACTGTGTCTTAGTAGCCTTTTTCTCCAGGTTAAGTTCTCTTTAATACCTCGTTTTCTTTGTACCTCTTTCCTTTCACCTCATCCCAAAACTTGCCCATCTTCTAATTAAGTGTGATTGTTTCAGAATATTTCTGGTACTAATTATTTTTTTAAGCTTCTTAAAATGAGAAGAGGTGCCCTTTGCAGAAACAAGAGTCTTTTTAAAGAGTTTCCGTTGGCAGTAAGTGAAAGGTGTGACAGAGATTTTCAGTGTGATCTCTTGAGTAAGTCAGCCTCTTGGAAACAGAAGGATCACAGAACCAATCTATGAGTAAGGCCCAGTTCTAAGAGATTTGGCCGACAGTCAGGTTAGGAGCCAATTCATGAGCCAGGAAAACAGCCGACAGCAGGGATTACTACAAAGCAAACTTAATTAGGCAACAGATAGGCAGGAAGTGCGCCAGTCATGGAGCCTGCAGCCAGATAGCACACAATGAAGATGGTGAACCAGGCAAAACTGTGTTTGTAGTGGTAAAGAAGGCTGTAGTGCCAATTAGTTGGAAGTAAAGCCAAATGCATGGGTCCCCCAGGGTAGCTGTTGATCCCTGTTTTCTGGGAAAAATGTGCAGCATTTTTGGTGTGAGTTACAGCTTTTCCTGATAGGAAATCATAGATTTCAGAAGATAGGAGAACATTCTGACATTTCTTAGCTTTCCGTGGTGAGTGAGGTTGAAAAGCTGTTTTAGGGATAGTTTCCCTGCTTCAGAAAAGAAAAGGACATGTATATTTACAGCAAAAAAAGAGTAGGACCTGTGAAGTAACTGTAGGTTAATTGTTCTTTTTGACTCTGTGCCTCTTGTGCCTTTAATGGAAACAACCAGGCATTCTCTGAGTTTGGAAAAGGTAACACAAGAAAAAAACAAGAAAAGGAATCTGAATCACAATGCCATGTTTGCATTACTGTTGCAAAAAAAAGTTTATTTCAAAATTAGTTTTTATTGCTTAGAATCATTTAGGATTCTGGAGTTTCCTGCCTTGTCCCTCCGTATGACAGAGTCTGGTAAGTTTAAAACATTTTGTCTGTGAGTAGGTGGGAATTACTCTAGGGTCATGGAAAAATGAGAGGGAACTGTTTGCTGATGATCCAAGAAGTGAAAAAAAGTCAGTGATTCTGGGAAACAAATAAAAAAAAAGAACTGAAGATCTTAGTCGTCTATGACTAAGCTTCATCAGCATTACAGAGGGTTATTGGAATAAATGCAAGATTGGTACAAATAGGGTATAGCTTGTTCATGAATGATAGGCAAGGAGAATGGGGAGAAGCTGTCTCCTTGTGAATGAGGAACATGAATGCTTGTTAGTGTCCAGGAAAATGTCAGAGCTGACTTTTTAAACACCTGTTGGTGAAGAAAATGAAAGATAGCAAAACTGGGGATTGTTATCACAATGGGCTTCTCACTTGGGAGATCTGACCAAAAAGGAAAGGGAATGATGGCTTTTTTTTTTTTTTTTTTGACAGATAAAGGAGAATCCACATAACAGAACATAGTGGGAATAAGAGAGGAAGGAATAGCATGCAGGATACAGAATGGTCTGGCTGAGCATGCGAGTATAAATGTAAATTGCATAAAAATAGCTATCAAATGATGGAGCACATAGCATTTAAGAAAGATGAGAGAGCAGTAGGCAGGGATGGTGCATTATGAGCTTGTATGTAAGAATGAGAGTGCAGCATGGCTGAGGGGAAAATGGCAGTTACTGGAAGATCCTGTATGAAAGATTCCCAGGTTTCTTAAATGGGCAAAAAGAGAGATGCCAATAAGGCAAGATAAAGAAAGAAGGGTATGAGCTTTTCCCTAATTCTGCAAACATTGGAGGAAAAACTCAGGTGTTTGCCAGTCTCCTCCTTTTAAGCTGTTGCTTAGGGACATTTTAGCTGTTGCTCTCCAATAAGTCATAAATTTATTAGATAGAACGAGCATATTTTCACATCTGTCTAATGTTAAGGTGATTTTATGGATGACATATTTCATATTCTATGGCCTTCTGTGGAATTGCCAACATAGAGAACTTGGAGGGAAGGTGTGAACTGCAACAAGAAAAGGATACCTGAATGTTTTCAGATATCTCATCCAGTTACTTGTTTTGGAAACAGGAACATTTTAGTAATCTGAAAAGTAGTTTAGATACAAATGTCCTTATTAATAATGGGTAATTTTTGAAAGATTTTTTTCTATTTTTTTAAAAACAGCAGAGTGTTGACAAAACTAATAAACAAAAAGCCAAAGTAATTAAAAAATGTCTGGGTTTAACCTATAATAAATACAGTACGAGCGTTGCACAACTTTGAAGAACTATTAACAAGAAATCTCTGGTTGTCTCTTAAAGCTTCTCACACTTTTTTTTAAATGATTGAACAAAGCTCTTTCATGAAATGACTTGGCATGTGCTGAATTCTCAGTGTACAGAAAATGGAGAATTTTATAGTACCTGGTGTTAGCGCTAAGGGTGATGCAATTCTGCACTTAATTTTGTCTTTGAAAGTTCACTAAAGCTGTTATCTTTTAAGATAGATCTTTAGTATTTGTGTTTACATCCATAATATTCTACTGGAACAGCATAGCAGAACTTGTTCTGCTGTTTAGTTTAGTTCTTGTCCCCGTGCTCCTGAAGCTGGGGTGTGTATTAGCACAGTGGCAAATCTGCTTCAACACCAAGTTTGTTCTGCTCTCATCTCTATTGCCAGACCAGCAACACCTGCCTGCTTGGCTGTCTGGGTATTTCTATTTCCTGTCAGGTTCCAAAAACACAATCAAACTTTCTAAATGTGGAAAAAAAAATGACAAATGCATCAGCCAGGATATTCTTGCCATAACTGTTTGCTGCAAACTGCTACACTTAAGGAATAGATTTTGCTGTAAAGAACTGTGAGCTCTTGGAACGCACACTCAGAGCCCATGCTCTGCAAGGAAAAGTCAATTTAAAAAGCAAATTTTCAGACTGTAACTGTGTGTTAGACGTAACGAATGTAGGTCCTAGTACCAAAGAAGCATCTTGGATCTGGGCATCCTGTCCCTCTATAGTTGCAAGATTCATAAATAATCCTGTTCAGTAAAGGGGTTTGCTTTGTTTTTTTGTTTATAACAAATTTATTATTTGTAACTTGAGCCTTTAACTGCAGTGATGGCTGGTTTGGATTGAGGAACAATGACATCACTCTCAATGTGTACTTTGACAGCTACTTCCTGGGAGATGTCCAGCACACTAGCTCCCGGTTATTTGGAGTGGTGCAGTAATGCTTACCCTCAGCCCTTCCTGTGAATCACAGTGCATGCTTATCAGTAATCTTTTCATTGGAAACACTGTTTAATGTAGTTCCACAAAGATATTGAGGACGGCTTTACCCTGTCATCATGAATCACACTTTGTGAACAGCTGGAATGTAAATCAGGATATTGTTGTATGAGAAATATAGGTAATGGGTATTTTCTAGCAAATTTTTAAACAGGTTTTGTTTCTTCTTTGTGAAGCTTGATTTGCCTTGATACTTACTGACTGTTGGCCATTCTGAATACCTACATAATATTGTTGTAGCATTTCTTTTATTGTGATGACTAATGACTGAGGATCCCAGCTGAGACAGGGAAGTCCTGCAGTGCAGGGCAGTTACAAACTTACAGTAGGAGACAGTTGGTGCTTCAACGTGCCTTCAGTCTGTGAGAATTACTTTAGTTACATGTTTTATCAAGTTTTAGTTAAGCAATCCGTTACTTGCTCAACTATATTTTGAGGAAAGTAGGTGACATAATAGAAAATAACTAAAAAACACTAAAACACTAAAAAATTAGGACTCTGTACTCCTTAATAAGAGACCTCTGAAAATAGTTAATTAGTTATTCTGGAATATATTTTCTCTCCAAATTTAGAGACATGTGAAAGAGAAGATAGCAGAAAGGGTTGTTCTTGTCTCATTAGGGCATGTCTTCCTAACAGTACAAAATGGTTTTGGAGGATATTAACCTTTGGAATATCCTTAGCAGTGAAAATATAGCCCAGCCTGTCTCACAGCAAATTCAAAATAAATAAATAAAGTCTGCATGCAAAATCAAGGCAGCAGGTGGTCATTCCCTGTATAACTCCAGCTGCACTTGAGCTGTAAATCCAAAAGCATTACAAAACTAGCAACGGGACACCCAGTGGTTCCTCATAGGCTTGGATCAGTGTTCCTGGGACATTAAAGGAAATTTTCCTAAGATTTAATGTTTTCTCTTGAAACAATAAATGACATAAGTGTTATCTCCAGACTTTTTCCAGAGCAGTGAAGTAATTAAACTTCACTTGTTTTTCTAACATCAGGACTAAAACCTGAACTAATCTATTCTAACCGTTCCCTTCTTTTTTTTATCAGCCGGAATGTGCGTTAACTCCTGAGAGCATTTGGGGGAATAATAGTTCTGCTTACAGTGGCTTTATTTTTTGCACTGGGTGACAGAAAGCAGGGTGACAGTGTTAATGTAGGTGCCATATTCTGCATTATTTTTTCTTGCATGAGCATGTGTTAGGTGGACCACATCTAGATGTCTTTAGATTTATTTCATTTGGTAAGACAGTATCTGCTGTAAGCAGTGCCGTTGCTCTGTCGCATGCTGTTATTGTTACTGGTATTAGGAACTTTTCAGTCTATACTGCAGAGGAAAGCTGAGTTCCATTGGTGTTATTGAGGGATTTGCCATCAGCTGTAAGGAGCCCAGGATTTCAAATTTCAAACCTTTAGAGCAAATTGCTTTCAGACTTCTAAGAATGACTGCTCAAACAACCATTTATGTGGGCCATTTTATGTGAATTTTGCATAAGGGAATCAGTTTCAAGAGAAATACCTCCCAATGTATTTTTTTCTTCACACTTGTTTAAAAGAACCTGTGTGAATGCTACCTGCAGCATTGGGAGGATGTTCTAGCTGAAGGAAGTCCATTCCTGTAAACCTGATCTCCTTTACAAAATGAAAACTTAATTTATTTTGCTGGGTAGATGTGACATTTCAGAACAGTGTCCATCATACTTCACGGAGTTCCAGTGCAGGGCATTACCCTTGGAGGAGGCTTCAGGAACAGTTCTGTGGGCTGGCTTCTAGAAACATACACAAGCTCCTGATGTTGGACTTTTGATCAGTTCAGTTACTTCAAAGAGGTGAAGATTTTTTCTTCAGCAGATGGACAAACGGGAATGGACAGGAAGGAACATTGGTGTTTGTTTTTTTTTTTTTTCCTGTCTTACTGTATCGCAGTGTAGTTTGCCCTGGAGAAAAAAGCAAGCTATGTGTCCCTCAAGTAGTGAAGCTTGAACGGTTCTTCCATCTTGTGCAATAGGCTTCTCTGAAACCTCCAGATATTCAATCTTTTCCAGACCTTCTCTTTGAGCAGCACAATTCTGCCATGTTTCCAGTCTGTGACTTGCAGTGCCACATCAGGAAAAGCATTTAAAAGTGTTTTCCTTGCCTTTGCAAAATGGGTTTGGGATTTTTATTGTTTGTGAAATGTCTTAATGACTTCTGAGCAATTGTGGTACTTGGATCCATTTCAATGATGTTTTGGTGTTTAAAGACCTGCAGAGGAAAATACAGTTTACACAGTGTCTTTAATTTTTTTCTTTTGTCCATCTTACACTTTTTCAGTAAATGCATCTCTTGGCACAAGGGAAATTGATGGGGGAGTGTGTTTCATTTAAAAAAATAACATCCTTGTTAAATAATCCTGCACTTAATTAAATTTCCTCTGTTTTAACTGGACATAGAAACAAATAACTGTGACAAACAAAAATAAAGATTCCTGAGGAATACTGACTTACCTCTGATAAGAACCGTCTGGCATATATGTAATTAATTTTTTTTCACTTATGCTTTACTAACAATCTTGGCATTTGGTTTGCATTTCCCCTTATGAGGGGGTTATTTCCCCTTATGGGGTTACTTATGAGTAAAGCCTAATAGATTAAAAATATTTGACTTGAAGCCTAAAGCCCTGTTTGTAGGATTTTTTTAATCACTTTTTTGATATATATTGGAAAGCATATGGTATAACTGGCTTCTGTCTAGTAAGTACGTGAGCATAAGCAAGTATCATGGTTCCCTGTTTGATAATTGTGAAGGTTCTGAAAAGAAAACAATGACCGGTTTCCACATTGTTAATAATACAGCTGCAGTTATTATCTTGGTAGCCAACTATGTTAATGGAGATTGCTTTCAGTGCTTCAGACTGTGGCCATAAAAGTCTTAGAGGACCGGGCAGAAGTTACCTTGGAAAAGTCATTGTGTGTTTCTGTGACTGTTTCCATTTCCGTTTATTGCTGGTCTCAGCTGTTTATCCCAGGGCTGTCTGGATTGTCTTCAGGAGCATAGGTCAGAGACTGGCCAAGGCAACAGTGTGTGACTTGGCACACCTCTGATAAGGTCATTGTGAATACAGGTAGCTCACAAGTCCCATCAGTGGTCATTTCATGCAAGTCATGTCTTCTAGAGAGGGCCTGCAACTGCTTCTACTTCCTGCACTGGTTATGCTATGGAACTGCAAGAAATGTTGAGTTTTATGGTTCAGGCTAGGAACTTGGACCTGTCCCTGCCAAGCTGCATGGGAGCGAGCATGGTATTTTCCATTGATGTCTACCCAAACTCGCCTAAAGCACCCAGCTAGTCAGACATGTGCATCTGCCTGCTTGGATGCCAGCTAAGTGCGGGCTTCAACTTGGAGTCAGGTCTCCACTCATAATACAGTGTTGATCTATCTTTTATGTTTGCCACTGGATGGAGTTTGCACATGGATGGAGTTTAGCTCAGAGAAGAGCCTGATCCTGTTTGAGGATGGAAATTCTGTTAATAAAACGGGCGCTGCAGTTCCTGATAAGTCTATTATATGTGTTTCTGGCCTGACTTTAGAAACTAAGTTGAATCATGGGCACACGCAGGGCTTTTGGAATGGCAAATGACCATCCCCAGGAGGCTGACTATCCCTGTTCAAGATAAGAGGCAGTGTAAATAATTTACTTTCTGCCTGTCCTACTTGTTATTTCTTAAAATAATCCTCTGGGATATTATATGTAAGTTGACTCACTTCAACAAAGAATTTAAATAATTTCTTAGTTACTTGCATTATGTGTGGAAATGTTGGTCTGAGAATAGAAGTAAACTAAACTGTGAACAGGAGAGTTATGAGACATTTATGCTTCCATGGGATTAGTAGTTGCTTTTCCATCCCCTCAAGAGATCAGCAATAGAAAGATCCCCTGTAAAGAAACTGCCTCTCTTCAGTGTTTGATTAGTTAAGGAGCGCTGTGGCCAGTGCAGTTTTACTATGTTACTGTTTCTGGCATATGAAAATTTGCATGTGAAAAAGCTCTGACGGAATTACTGTCTTTTCATCCTGTCTCGCATCTCAAGGCCACATGAAAATGGTCTGATTTTATGGAAGATTAATTCAATTAATACAAGAGATGGGAGAGGAAATGTATTGCCAAAGCATCTTTCAGTAGTCCCTGAAGGAGAGTAACACAGGAATGAGAAGTTCCTTCTGGGAGGAAATAGTAAATTTTTAATACCTCAAAATTTTTGGCTGCTCTTGGTCCCATCTGAGTTGTCCTTGGCAAATGCATGTGAGTTTGGGCTGAGATTTTTCAGAACCCTCTAACAAATGTTCTAAAATGGAATAGAATTGGATTTCTTGTTCCCAATAGTAATGGGATTTGGATGGATGGCTTGATATCCTTGGTCTTCTGCTGACCTGTTGTGAGAGGCATAGCTATTTCATTTCCTGTGATGGAACAGTGACCAAGGAGTGCCCGTTGTGCCAGTCCTCTTCAGGGAGTGAGAAGGACTCACCACTTCTTGCATTCTGATGGCATGTCCCAGTTGAATGTCCCTGCCAATTCAGTGTGGGCTTCTGCTGTCACTCTCCTTGTTACCATGGAGCCTTTTCTTTTTACTTCCTTCCCTACAGCATTGGGCACAATATACTTTATGGTGACCCCTTGCGCAAAGAGACAAAGTGGTTCAGCTAGATAGCGTTGAGTCCACACTGATAGCTGAATCCAGCCAGGTTGCTCAGGGGAAGCTTTCCAGCACTGCTGGTACTAAGTTATCTTGCACCCTAACTCAGATACTAAAATGAGAGTCTCCGGGTATGTGAGTTCTCAGCACTGTAACAGTAAGAAGAGCTGTAGGGAGACATTCAAGCTTGCAACATGAATACAAAAAGAGGGAGACTGGGAGAAGGAAGCTAAAATGGCCTGCTTTTCCTGCCACTGCGTGTGTCATCTTCAGCATTAGTTGTCGTTGTACAGCCTCACTGAAGACACAGAAACGTGAACAAAAGCTGAGGGCAATTAGGACATTGCAGGATTAGGTCTTTAGAACAAACTTCTCTTCAGGCAGTTAGTGAACATGTTTGAAGTTGTTTAGCTTAAAGAAATCTGGCTTGCAGGTCCTTGTTCGAAGTGGCTAGTGAGCCAGTCCTTCAGCAAGCAGAGTATCATGAGTGTGGTGGCATCTGTTCTGTGCGGGGATACGTGAGGCACAACGGCATCTTCTCTTGGTGTCTGCCATTGATTTTTAACTGGGATCATTTTGCTCTTTGCCAGTGGAAAGGAGCGTGTTGCACAGAAAACTTGTCTCAAGAGCCTTCAGGAAAAGGCACTGCCAGGTGAGAGGAGATTGCAAAACTGGACCTTGTCCACATGTGCTCTTCAGAGTAAATATTTCCTCTGTTCCTATACATTACATTATTGGTGAAATACATCAGCAAATGTTTATAGTCAAGGAAAGTTTGTACTAACACTATGTCATGCAACTAATCTGTTTATGTTTTAAATAAGGAACATTAAGTTATCTCCATTTTGCTCCAGATGCAAGCGCCTTATTAAATATTTATACATGGACTAGACTGTTTACTTTGCACCTCATAGTATAGTTGTATTGGGAAGATCCTGAACACCTGGGTTTTAGTGAAATCTTAAGGAAAGTTTGCTTCAACTTTCCAAATTAAAGATTAAGAGCTCGCTGAATTACTGAGTATATGACAGGAGAGTTTTAAATGGAGAAGTATTAGTTCTAGAAGTACATTTCTAAAATTGTGATTAACAAAATATTGGCGAATACCAGATCTTGATTTCACTCTGGTTCTGCTGCATTTCTACATTTCTCAGAGAAGAATCAGAAATATCAGAGAAATTCTAGAGTTTACCCTGGTTTAGCCTTGTTGGAGGTCTTTTTTTTTACGCTAGGGAAAACCAGTTGCTATCATGAAGAAGTTGCTTGGCTGACTTCGGTGATGCTACTCTAGATTTATGTAAAAAAGGTAAATGAACGGGGTCCTGGACCACAGTGTTACAGGTGAGCTGGCTATGTAATACATCCTTTTCTTTTTTTAAGAGAGGCAGTAGATCTAGCCTTCCTTTACATCTTTAGGTGTAACTATACATATGTAATCTGATATCCAGAAGTAGAAACTAGTGTGAGAACAGTTTTGCTGACTAGATAGAAAGCAGAAAAGAGCCTGAATTTATTTTGCAGAGAATAATCCAGTTTCTTGGTGTTGAAACACTAATTGCCTGCGTGCTTAAAAGTTGTATCCCTTGAAGAAATGTGTAAAAACCTTAATGTTCTTTTAAACTACGGAAGTGTGAGTGAAGAGCTTCACTGATCTGTAGAACAAAAGCTATAGGTAATCTAAGTGAAAGCTAGTTATTAAAGCGTAATCTTGCTAGGTTGTGCATTATATTAGAGAGAGTGGGGAGCGCTGGTTTTAAGCCATTGCCGTTGTTTTTTAGTGTGTCTCTCTGGTCTTGCTCAGTCTGTACAACTCTGGAAGTGTTGCTGCTGTCCCACTCATTTTGCAAACCTAGCAAGAGCTGGTCTGATCACCACTCACTTCCAGCAGATATCTGCTCGCTTCACCGTGAGATGTGAACATAAAGGAACATTAATTGTTTCTCTCAAGTGTAGTGGCCTGGGGTCTTAGGCAGCTTGAATATAAATGGCCTCTGAACAAATTTACACGCATTTCTAAGATCTAGTGCCCTTTGCTTGCTCCCAGATGCCACTGCATATCAGAAACTCCCTACCCTAATTCTTTCTAAGCACAACTAGCTATTCAAGTTTACGAACTTTGGAGGATTTCCAAAACCATAACAAGCACCACTTGCTTGTCAGAACTAGTAGGATTTATTCTTTTTTGCTTAACATATAGCATTTGATCTGATTTTAGCTTTACGGAGTTAATGTTTTAACCACTGTATTCCGAGAGCGAAGCAGCCTTATTCTTGCAAGATGAAGAACTAGTGAATTGTAGTTATGACTAATAATGTGCCTTGCTTTTTTTCTGGTGAGTCTTTCTAAGCTAATGCTTCCTATGTTTAAATTAACTTCCAAATATTTTGCACAAGTTTTGGAAGTAAACAAAACCTACAGTTCTAGGTATGTACTCTTAAAGTCTGCTTTGTCACTGAATTTGTTTGGATAGGATTTAAGAGTTGTATGTGCTGCATAAAATTTGCATTCCAGTCTAAACAAAAAGTATATTTACAAATTGTCTGCTTAGTTTAATTTCTATGGTTCTTGCCACGCAAGGCACTGTTTTGAAATCAGTGTAAAAATATCAGAATTTCCCAAGACTTCTGTGTTGAAATCTAACCAGAAAATTTAATTGTGGAACAGATTTTGTCTAAAATGCGTTACTTTTGACTTACTTATCACTTTATTACTTTTTCCTTGCATTGAACTTGCATACTACTACAAGTACTACAGAGATTTCTTTCTTCTCTGTAGAAGAATCAAATTATTCCAGTAAATTAGAAATATATCTGTCCTGTAACAGGTAATTAATGTGGGAGGTAAAACTATTTCAAGCAGAATTGGAAGACACCATCCATACAGTTCATATTTTAAAAGGAGCATTTGTGCAAAGACTCTAGTTTCTTTGGTCTGATGACTGTTTTCAATATTTACAGTACAGCAGGGCCTGGGACCTCAGTTACGCATCAGGAACAGTTGTAACTTGTATAAACAACAAAAAAAGACCCGCACCAAAGAACTTTTCTTCTAAGCATTAAATTTACTGAATTTTGGGGGAAAGTACACCACTGGGACAAAACCATGGAACTGTCCCAAAGTGTAGCTGGACACAAGGGCAGATGAGGATTTTCATCCATCTGCTTTCAGCTGTGGAACATTTGGAGTTAGTGCTCACTGCAGATGTAATAGTAATGTTTAAAGATCCATTTAATGGATCCACAATATAAATAAAATGAACCCCAGTATAGATACAAGCAATGTTGAAGGATAAGAGGATTCAAGGAACATAAACCAGAGGAGGAGTCTGAGAATATGTTGGTACAGTCTGATTCAGGCAAAGCACACAAGTTTAAGTGGCACCTACCCTGGATCTGACTCCGGGCCTGGAGTGGAGTGAGGCCGCATACAGCTGTCTGTACATGACCAGGTGAATGGCCTCTCAGAGCATGCAGGCTCTCAACAGAGTTAAGGAGCCATAAAACCACCACAAGAAGCTGTGGAATGTCCTATTTCTAATCATTAGAGCATGGATCAAGTTTTAGCAGTCTTTTGTTTGATTTAAAGAGAGATAGATCACTAATTTGACCCTTACTGGATGGCTGAATGTATGTAGATCACATAATTTAGATACACTTAGAGTCAATGGTGGAAGATACCTTCAAGATAGTATTGTCTCTCTGAGCACTGGCCTGTTTAGTGCTAAATACAGGTGGGGATCCCATCTCTTGCTTTCGTGGAAGGCTGCTGGACTTGGAGATATTTACCAAAAAAAAAAAGCCTTTGAAGCTGCTAATACTTTGGAAAGGATGTGAACTTCACATATTGCTTCAGTGGAGAGGAGAAGAAAATATTCAGTATTAATGGTTAGTTAACAAATACAGCACAAGCTGTTAACATTAGAGTGGTATAGAGATAGAAAAAAAGCAGCCTGCTATCAAACTCAGTAATGCTCATTTGTTACTGGTTAATCATGATCTGAAAAACAGAAGTCGTCCCAGATTTCTTTCCCACTTGCTGTTGTATCCAGTAACACAAAGACAAAGAAAATGTATTTTTCTTTTCTTTTATTTGTTAAGCAAAAACAAAGTTTCTGGATAGTTAAATTTGACTTCCCATGGATAAAATAGCTGTTATTCCAGTTGGCAGATAAGAGCTTTGACACTGCAGTGTTACTTGTGGCAATAGAAAAATTTTATTTCTCTAATGGAAAGAGAAAGATGATGTAGCTTTTGAGACTCAAGGAAAATATCAATGTTTATGATTTAAGGCCTGTGCTTGGGCACATCCTCTGTGAGAGCTGGGAAAATGAAACCCAGGCTCTGCAGCGTGCTTTTCCTGTGACCAGCTGTGAGACTGCTGTTCATTGTTTGTGTGCCTGATACTTGGCTTTATCACTTGGAGCAATAGTAAAAGCAGGGAGGTTGTAGCCAGATTCATATAAAAACCAGTTAGCAGGAGTCTCCTGTGTGCATCATCAGTGCGTAGTTTCACAGTGGCAGCAAGGACACAGTCCCTTCCCGTACCACAAGCTGAGACACTTCACCTTGACCTATGTGTAGGACTGTTGACTTTCATGGGCTTCTCTCAAGTGGTTCTCTTCAGCCTGTGCTGCAAACTGAAGGCGGACGGTATAGCTGTGCCTTCGCTGTATTTCTTACCATTATCTCCTTTATTTCTCAGATTCCTTCTCCTTTATTCTGCTTTTAAGCCTTGACCCTTTAGCCTTCCTCAGTGGCATGATGCCCCTCAGGCTTTGGTCGGCAGACACTTGCAGAGCTGGTATTTCTAGTCCGGGGTAGATGTAAGACAACATTTCTGCTGATGATGATTCAGCCAAGCAAAGATCAGCTGTGTTGGCAGTGAAGGAGTGGTGCATACTGGACCTGGTTCTTCTGTCTCTGACATAGGGGTTGTGCTTCACTGAAGTCATTATTTGTCTGTATTGATTTCGGTATTGACACTGGAGTCTTCATATGATACAAAACTCCATAGAAGTGAATGTTTATTCAGAGTTACAGATACAGGGAATGCATTAACTCATATTCACTGTTCTGCTGTTCTTGCTGGCTAAAGGATAGGCTGTTACAAATACCTATGGGGATTATGAACAACTTAATCTAGTGTCTGAAGGGGGCTGGTATGTATGTGTGTGGCTGGGGACACAGTTTATTGCACACTATGCAAATACAGCATGGTGTGAGGCTTTTTAAAAAAAAAAAAAAACAAACAAAAAAACAAGGGAAAAACATAGCTGCAGATAGCTGTTGTTTAACTGAAATTGGAGTCACTTCATGAACAAGGGAAATACAAAGCCAGTTTGTAGCAGTGATCAATAGAGGAATTATTTTTTTCTCTATTTGTTTAAAGTATGCTTTGCTTATTTTTCTCAAACAGTGGTCTAATGATTGTTTCCTAGCTGATGGCTCTAGGGAAAGGGCTTAAAGTAGTTTGTGTAGCTCAACAGTGGCTGTTCTGGCTGCAAAAGGAGCACTGGCAGCAACTTCCAAAGAGTCCTGCTGAGTCTGTGCAGACTAGATCCTCTTCCAGTGCTTGTCCTCCCAGGGTTTCTGGGGGTTGGCAATTTTTTATGAGCTGCTATGAGGCTATTTGCAGATCTGAGGCAGTTTTGGTTCCTCTAAAATGACGTGTCATCGTGTTGGCATGTATCATAGAATCGTTAGGGTGTAGTAACGCTACTCTTTGATGTAATAGGATGGTGCTCGCCCAAAGCACGACTGCACTGTGATGTGCTTGTCCCCATTCAGGTTATTTTGGTAGCGGAATTTGCTGTTTGAAACAAACCCATAAAAGTAACTATACTGTGAACTTTGTATCTCTCAGGCCTTGGATAACTCCTGTCATTCACTGAGCTCCAGGTAAGCGTGAAATACAATGAGAAACGCAGTATCATCTTTCAGACCATTATGGCTAGGTCAACATAACTAACAAAAACTAGAAGATGTCAGTATTTGCTGTTTGAAATAAAGAATATGCATGCAAAGAGAAGGAAACCAAGCAAGACAGTAACACCTACTATCCTTAAAATAAATAATAAAAAAAAGGCAAACAACTTGTTTTTGTAAAACATGCAGTCTCTCTCCAGACTTCTCCCAATTTCCATTATTATACTGTCCTGACTACAGTAATTCTTTAACTAATGAACTTCTAAACAGACTTAGCCAAAGCTTGGAGTTGCCAGCCATCTGTAAGTTACAACTGGGTAAAGACTACTCTCCTCTGTCCTATCCAAACACCAAGATTAAGGCCTACTAAAGACTTTGATTTTTCTAGTAAGAAGCAATGTGACTTTTGTATCTACATATGGATAAAAGGTATTCGATATCCTTGAGGTGTTTAAATTTATACTGTTATTTCAAGCTTTTTTTTCTTGGTTTTATTTTTTCTTTTGGATATGTAACTCTTAAGCATTCTGAAAGCATCCAGAAGCAACTCCAGCTTTGATTAGCAGCTAACTTAAAACATCTGATGAGCTACCATATCCCTCCCTTTGGCTTGTTGGTATGTTTGCTTAACTGCAGGATACGTTCCCTAACCCTTAGACATTTCAGTTCTGCTTGGGTACAGTGAAGGCCATTATCTGGCTTGCGGTCTGTCAGAACAGGGAACATTTTTCTCCTTTTATTTTAAGAGGGAAGAAGCTGCTGGGCTGCTTTGGAAATAGTGGGCTGGTTATTGTCTGTCTAAAGCTCCCCAGGCCTGTGTGCAGGACAGCACCAGTCAGGTTATCCTGTCATCATATACAGATCGCTGATTATCACACTCCAGTGTTTGTGATCTTCTGCAGCGCTGCTTCCTTCTGTCTCTCATCAAGGCCCAGTGAGCACAGACCGTGACAGGTAAAATCTTCTTCCAGACCTCAGATGCTCCCATACAAAGAGCTGAGCTTAATCCCTGGCCTAGCGTGTAATTTAGTAATCTGCATGGTCATGAATTCCAGGGATATATGGGCAGGAAGCGCAGAGCAGTGTGGGTAGTGGGGCAGGCCTACAGAGTCATTTAAGTCTTTGTTGTATTGTGTAGCAAGGGATTTTGGGGACAATGAGACCTGTCTGTCAAAGATTAAACAGACTGGAAGTGTGGTTTATACCAACAAATGAATGAAGCTTTTTCGAGTGTTAATACAGCCACGTAGTAAATGTCCAAAGACTTAAACATACAATTTATGTGATGACAAGCAACATTGGAATTAATCATTTATTCTATATACCTTAGCCAGTGGGAATTCAAGTAGGTGAAGAGTTCATTTCCATCCCTATCTTGATCAATATGCAACACTTATTAACAGAAATGGAAAATCCTCTATTTTTTTCTCTCTCTGACTTCGGTTTGGAGTTATTTCTACTAATTGCAGTTTATTCTCTGACACTGCCTAGTAAACCAGACACTGACTGACTGGCGCATGTTATCAGGCACTGCAGTAAAATTTTGCCTGGACCCGCTCTGCTCAAGCCCCTAGGGATAACTGGAATCTTGCTGAATGTTACGTTTGTAGATTTGTAGGCCTCTACTACTCTCCACTCCTCCTGCTTTGGTCTGTATATTTCCAAGCAATGCGTAGATGAGAATTCACAGACTCCATTTTTTCCCTTTAAAGTGAATTGTTTACATGTTTGCAAAACTCCCCTCAGCTCTGCTGTGTAACAGGTCTCTGGGAAGAGTTTTTGTTCTAAATCTGATATCTTGAATAAGCAAATGGTTCCCATCTGAGTTTTAAATCTTGACTAATACTATCTGTTCCAACAGATAATTTTGTTTTTAGCAGAACCCTGTGCAAGGAAAGACGCTCAGACCTTTCTGAAGTGCCAGGAACATGCTGGGAAGGCTATGGGAGGCAAAATGTAGGGGAAACTGCTTGCAGAGAATCTATTGTTCACCACTGACCCCTTACTGGACAGATCTGTGAATGGCCTACTTTCACCGCCTGCCTTCTAACTAGAAGCATCCTTTGGGGCTCAATGACCTTAGTGGATAATGAGAACTTTTGCTGTGTTTCTCTCTTGTAAACAGAATGTTTAGCGTGTGAGACATGGTCTGGTGACTAAAATGGATATTTTCTTAAATGGGGGGGGGGGGGGTGTTGTTTGGTTTTTTGTTGTTTTTTTTCTTTTCCAAAAAAAGCTACTTTATTCACCAGATGAATAATGTTAATACATGATATAGTAGTAAGGCTTAGAGGTAGCTCCATGCTGCATAGATCAGATGCCAGTTTCAGAATTACATTGTACAAAGTACTAAAATTTGATTGTAATACCACAAAGACTGGGTAGTGGACACGGGGAGGGACACAAGAAATGCATCAGTAAGAACAAAGGAAAAAAGACAAGATTGTTTTTCTGGAACATTGCTTTACTTGTGGCAATTTATAGATACACATTTTCTGTGTAACAGTGAAATTTAATAGAATAATTAGACGTTCCGGTATGATAAAAGTGAGCCAAAAAAGCAGTCTTAAGATCGCAGTCCAGAATAGGTTAGGCTATGACTTGGATTGCAAGCTAAGTTAGAGGAAAGGTTCAGATCTTAAATTCAGTTTTCTGTGGCTGTGATGAACTGAGCGTTTCTGAGCTATCCAGGTATCCCATTCAAATTGCAAGTTTTTGCCTGGCAGAAAACATTTGGAGGTTTTTGAGTCTATGCAAAGTAGAGAGATACTTTGAGTGAATTTTCTTTGAATGACCAAACCCTTCTAGCCCTTTAATATAATTTAAAAACGAATTTGATTTGGCATTGCAGCAATCTGGGAATGGATGAGCCGAGCCCAGGCTGCAAACTCCAGATCTGGATCTAAAATTGCCCAAAGAAAGGGAACATTGCCATTGCAAGCCCAGAAAAAACTAGGTCAGGATCTTGAATATCCACTCCAGTGCGCAGCAGGGAACCCAGCTGGTGAGCACGAAATAATTATCCTACAGACTGGTACTCTTTAACTTCTTCCTGGCACTTGTTGATTGGTGGGTGGTTTCTCTCCAGAAGTGCATGAGGCATTAAATCTTTGCTAGAAGCCTTTAACTGACATTTTTGCAACAGTTCTCGTGTCTCCGTGGTCTTCTCCTCTGTGTGGCTGTTCCTGTAAAAATGCTCCTAAAGCTCTGGTCTTAGATGCGTCTTGTGGAAATGAGTTCCCCAGGATAATTGTCAGGATTTAAATAGACTGGGAACTTAATTTAGCTGCTGATAGAGACTAAAGCTGCTAATATCTTATCTGTAGCTGAAACTGAAATAAAGAACTTCAATGAGTGAAGTTTCTCTAAAAGGTTCGTGAACTATTTTTTGTCTCTAGCATGAGGCCTTTTAGAAGGGCCAAGAAGGCATCATGTAAGGTGAGTGATCACTAGAGCTCTGTAACTGTTTCCACGCATGGAAACCTCAGGGGCTTTTTGTTTTTTCATTACTGGGTCTTTTATCCTCATTCTTTTCTTTATTGGTTGAATGTCGGGTTTGGGGAAGCTCTGGTGCAAGAGGACACTCTCATTCCCACAGCATGAGGGAAATGGAAAGCTCTTTCTATCATCCACAGGGCAGAAGGGGCTTCCGTAACTCCTTTTCCATCTCTTTGTCTCATGCTTCTGGGTCTATTCCTTATCTCTGACTTATCTCCTTATCTCTGTGTTATTGGGGGAGAAGGATGTGTCTTGACTGCGCTTGGTTTCCAGTTCCCAGGCAGAAAGAGAATAGTAGTCAAATGTAGTTACAATGTAGTCTTAGAAATTGTGAGACAGTAAAAGAGGTACTTTTGACCTTTTTATTACCAATTCCCTGTTTCCTTTCTTCTTGTCTCAGTCTTCCATTTTCAAAATCCCTCAGCTCTTGATGGGTGCTGTAGAGGCTGATGGACAGAGAATTCTGTGTGTGAACGAGGTGTGCAGTTCCTCCTGCTTGTTTTCTTGGAGAGTTGAACTGCCTCCTTCCCAGTGCACAGCCTGGACTCTCACAGCCCGTGCCTTTGTGGGATGCAGGAAAGTCAGTGGCTCTGCCCCTCAGTGCCACAGGGAAGACCAAACCATCCCACTTGCTAAGGAATGGTTGTACTGGGAAAATGCTGGTATGAGCATTCTCTTCCTGCTAGATTTGCTTCTTGCCCACATCCCTGTTCTGTCTCTGAGGCAAACACTGACTTTTCACAGCCTTTGCTTGCAAGGGGAATTAGAAATTTAAAAATTGGATTTGCTGTAAAAGAAAGAACTGGAGAGGAGCCCAAAGCAAATTAACAGATCTGGACACAGTAGACCCTGAGGAGGTTTACAGTCTTTTCGTCTTCAGCATGTGGCTGAACTCTCTCTGCCTTTCTAGATACAATGTCCCTTTAATAGTGTTAACAAGCCTGACACTGGCAAGATTTCACTTGTTCAGTACGCTACTTAATACAGCTAATTTTCTACTGACAACATTTTTTTGCAACAATGAATCTTCTGTCACTTGAATCCATGAAGAAGGCAGCTTGGAAATGCCAGCTAGAGGGGGAGGTAGCACAACGGTCATTGTAGCTGTTCACTTTAACAGTTCTTTGGAAACTCATTGGGCTTTTTTGGTTTGTTCTGTAGGGTGCCTAGGGATAAGCGGAAGGGAAAATAACACAACGCTGTGTGTTCTTCTTTCCTTATGAGCCCATAACAGATCCCTGGAAAAGGTGTGTGTTGTAGGTGTGTTTTAAGGAGAGTAAGAAGCTGTGGTTTCGTGGGCAGCAGTCCTGATGTGACTGCCCATGAAGTCACTATGATTCAGGATCAGTTTTCTCCAAGGGACTCATCTAATATCTATAATTAGTGTGGCATCTTCTTCAGTAATGAGTTAGGTAAAATCCCTTTAAATGGCTTGTGAAAAATAGTGTGCTTGATCTTAACAAATTCATTGGAGACAAAAAAATATATACACATATATATAGTATATACATATATATACAATAAATACATACAGACCTATTGTATATATATACACACAGTACATGCTGCAAGGCCTGTAGCCAGGTGTTGGAAATTGCATAAGCTCAGTTAATAAACCTCAATCTGTGAAGTTCATCCATATTGTTTGTCATGTGAAAAACATCAGATACAAACAATTAAAATATGGGATAAAGCTAAGTGATCCCATTTGGTTGTCTGATTGAAACAAATAAGCTATTGAGTAAGAGACAACTTTAAACACAAACTGTAAAAGCAGACTGCAAAGTATTTCTGAGGATGACAAAAGTACTGCCAGAAGTGAGGATAGTAAGGCTGAAGAAGAAGAAAGCAAAGCAAAGCTGGCTGTAATTGGGGGCTGCCCTCCTTTGCAGGTCACTCTTGTGTGTAGCATATCACCATGGGTTGCTGAACAACGAAGCAATTTTAATTATTCTTTTAATTCACACAGTTTTCAGTAAACACAAAAACTAATTATAACCAGTTAGCTGATCCTTTGCTAGAGCAATAGCGATGTTCTGTATCACCATAAAAGGCCTGTAAGGGGCAAAAAAAAAAATAGTTGGCAATAGAACCAGTGGCATCTGCAGATCAGTCTGGATAGAGAAAAGCTCTGCAACCAAAGCCGGTAGAGTCAGGGGCTATGACCCTTGCATTTCCTTTGACCCGTCTCCTGTTTTGGGGACTGACTGCTGAGGAGCTGTCATTTGGTCATTTTCTACTGCCATGCTCTCACCAGAGACGACTTGTGTGCATTCTGGGGAAAAAAGTGCTTTGCATATGCTACCTTGTCTGCTGTCCTGTACAGTCACCAGGAAAATGGAAAGAAGTCCTGGAGAAAGCCTGTGTTTTCTTCTGAAATAACTAATTCTTTTGTATTAAAATTCAGCTCAGGACTTGTGCTGCTGTCAAGAGATGTACGCAATATTCAGAAGTGCCCTTCCCTCAGTTAAGGGCAGGAAAATGTTATGACAGCTGTTGTCCTACGTGAACAGGTCGGGGAACTGTAAAAGCTTTCTAAAACATTTTTTAGAGATTAGGCACCAAAGACTTGAGGGAGAGAAGATGAACCGAGGTTGCAAAAGACCATAAAATCTCATAAACCAGTCAAACCTTTGGCTGTACTATGCTCTTTTGTTAAATAAAAAAAAGCTTAGTTCGAAAGTAAATTGAAGTCAGTAAGACCTCACTTGCTGCAACATTTTTGCTAAGATTTCATAATCGTGTAATCCATTCTTTCAATATAAGCCCTGGTTTTTTTGGAATGTTGATGAGTGTAAAGTAATGCCAAACCTCCATGAGGTGCGGGAGTGATTCCTGCCCACGGTTACTCACCTCCTCCTTCATGCCTCATTTCCTCAGTTGCCTCTCGGTCAGGCTTAGGCACGTGGGTGATTTCAGAGGAGGAGTGGCACTTGTCAGTCTCCTGTGCTGGCTATGTGAAATGCTCTCCGTTTTTGTATGAACCTATGTTGCCCTTCCAGTTTAAAACACAAGAAGGCCCTAAAGATATCAGTCAACTAGTGTTTGCCAAGACAAGTAGCGCAAAGTTCATCGCAGATGACTATGCATCACCTGAGCCTCATGGCCAATTAGCTTAAACAGTTGGTAAGCCGGGGATTCAGGGGTGATCACCTCTGCTGCGGTGATACTCTGGGATGCAGTTCATCAGTATCTAGCCTCTGCAAACCATGATAACTGTTTCATGCAGTTTCTGCTGAAATAGAGGCCTAATTCTGAGTGATGATCATGAAAAGGGCAAATAAATGTCATTCAAATATATACTGTAGCTCCTTAAAAATAACCTCTAACTCATAATTGCCGTACAATGGTTATTCATTTAAAAGAAATACAACGTAAGTCATCATTATGCTTTGAAAATCCTGCTGCTTGTTCTTTATTATAAAAAATCCCCACAAATAGTATCTTTATATTTCTGTAGTGCCCGTCATTCTGTATGGCGCTCAGAGTTACAGCTGGGTCCCCGTCCCTCTGGAGCGCAGTGCAGGAAGGCTGTTGCCTGGCCAGCGCATCTCTCACACAGATGTTACAACCCATGAGTGCCTTTGACTTGCTTTCATGTTATCTCTGTTCTCTGTGGCCTGGAGTCTTTCCACATGCTGTTACTTTCTTATCTAACTTGGACGTTTTAGTACATCAAAGCAAAGAAGGGATCTGAGTTAAAGTCATCTTTTTGACTCTCTTACATTTATTTTTTTTTTTTTTTTAAAAGTCATTGCTTTAAATGTTATGAAGTATAAAATGGAGTAATTACTTACATTTAACACTGAGTCACTCCTGGCATTGCCCATGGTGGGGAAAAAGGCGACAGTATGTGGTCTCTTTGTGGGCTGTAAATAGAAATAGCAAATATGTGGAATTGATTGGATCAGGATGTTCTGTGAAAGTTTTTAATTGGAAATCGAGCATTCTAAAGAACAAACTTTTCAGAGATTTAAATATCCAATTTAAAAAGAAAGATTTTTTTAAAAAAATGTCCAGGGTTTCCATGCAGTTTGGTACTGTAATGTGGTAAAGCTTCTTTTTTATTTATTTATTTGTTTATGTTACTGAAGTACAAGATTCAGGAAGCAAATGGTTTAAAATTGGAATGGAATGAAATTTCATTATTTTTTCTTAAGTGGGTTAAAACTAGGGTGTAAAACTATATATATATATATGCACACAGACGTGTTTTTTATCACCTGAATTTTCTACTTGTGGTCATGTCTAGTCAGGCTTAGTGGAAATAACAGTATTTTTTTGAAAATGGAGTTTATGACATGAAGTAAGATTGGAAATTACCAGGAGAAACAGCCTGCAGTTGCTCCATTACTGCATTAAAAGATTGCTCCTGAGATGACCAGAGCAACCTTGACAGTCTGCAGTGGGGGCATGCCAAGCGCTGCTTTGCATAAACAGAAAACTTCTAAATGGAATCATATTAAAGAATTTTACATGCTACAGCAAAAAATTGTCTCCTTTCCTAAAAATAAATTTAAAAAAATTATTACCCTGATATCTTCCATTAAAAAAAAAACAGAGAACAACAAAGCGGGGGAAAAACCCTATGAAGTTTTTGGGAAGGTGCTGAACAAAGTAGGATTGTTGCACAGGATGTTTTTTCTGGTCCGTTATTTTTGTGTGTATATACAGTTTTGTGTATTCACCTCATGCTGTGTGGGTCAAAAGCTCTGCAGAGGAACAGTAAATTATATGACAGAAATAAAAAAGCCATTTTGAGCAAGACTTTCCCTAAGTTTTCAGCAGAAAAACTGAAGAATAATTTTCTTTAAAAGTACAAAGCATTTTTCAGTAGGGAAAATAATTACTTACTGTGGAATGTAAGCAGGGCACTGGATATCTGACCTGTAATTTGGGAAAATTGTGAAGTGTTTTTCATCAGTAATTATTATTATTACAGTAGAACTGTGGGGCCCCAGTTGAGACCCGGGCTCTCCTGTGCTAGGCACTGTCTATCTAGCGAGAGATAACCACTGCCGCAGGAAACTTGCAGCAAAGTCAGGGCAGACCGAAGAGGAGAAGGGAGGATAAGGAGATCGAAAGTAGAAGTGGTTAGCCCAAGGTCATGCTACTCACTAATTGACATTGCTGCCTTGCACGAGAAGTCACTTATAGACACTTCATCTGAGTGTGGCGTGAGTCATGTGTCGCCTTTTGTAATGTGGCATCCTTGATCACAGAGAATGGCCATGATTTAAATGGGCGATGCCATTTGCCTGCGTGAAAGAGCATCTCAAAGGATCAGCCCCTTGCTCAGGCTGTCCTGTGCAACGTGGGAATTGGGGACATAGATCTTCCTTGAAAGTTTCCAGCTAGATTCTGCTTAGTGTATGCAGTAGATGAAAAGATACATTTTTAGGGCCATAATCAATTAATGGTTGGCTTTTTGGTCTGCCTTAATGTAATCAACCGAGTATAAAATACTCCAAAGTATTTGCTCGTGAAGTAAATCTTTGTCGTTAGCAATTTTTTTTGTTGATAAAACATTGTATGTGGGGGAAATAATGGATGAAGAAATGGAGAGTGTGAATGTGGTCACTGAATTCTCATAGAGAAGGAACTATATTATTAGTTTGAGAAAACATGAACATCTTTAAACTCAGTTGCTCTTTTCCTACACTGGACCATAATTTTGCATAGAAAAATAATAATAATGCTTTGCTGCTTGAAATATGGCAGTCTACAAATTTACTAACTGAAGTAAGGACCAATTCTGTCCTACCTGATCAATAGTATTCTGCTTAGTTCCTAGTCTTGCTAAACTTATCTCACTTTGTGACTTCCAGTACCCTTTTTTGATGATGAATCACTGAACTAGTGTTTGCTAGTGGGTGAGGCTCGTAGAACTGTCTGCCAAGTAAGCAAGCACTTGTATTATTTTTTGTCCCTGAATTAAGGGGCATGTCCAGTGGTTCCATACCACTGCCACGTGTGTTCGTTTGCACAGCGACAAATCAAATAGGTTTACATTTTATTCTCCAAGCTCACAGAGGCAATGGGAAAAAAAAGAATGTTTGGAATTTGCAATGCTATGTGTAGCAGCTTTGCTTCAGTGGGCGAAAATTTATGTGGGGTATTAGAGTTGGCAAAAGGGGTAGGGACAATAGAGAAACTGTGATGTATTTGATTGTGTAGCAGTAAAGAGGCCCCATCATTACCCACCATACTGGCCTTTCCGCGTGACAGCCTGGGACGCAGATGAATTAAAAGGGTGAAGGGAAGAAGGCACACGTTGCAGAACCTTTTCTACCTTGAAAGACACTGACATCAGATTACATTTTCAGGGCATTTTGTTTTATTGCCTTCTGCAGTGTGGTGATTCAGAAGCAATGGGAGGTTCCTGTCGCAGACATTTTTTCCTCGATTACCACACATTGAAAACGGTTTGCAATGGTTTTAATGGTTTGCAATGGCTAAGTGCATAACAGAGATGCATATGACTCACATTGAATTTGTGTCACAAACTTGGTCAAAATCCTGAAATTACCTATGGAAATGCTGTGGTATATTAAGAAATAATGCCATTTTTTACCAGCATCATATTCACCACAGAGACAGGCATCTCATTTAGTGCTGTTTGTGTGGTAAAAGCCTGGTGCACAAATATGTTTGAGAATGCAGGTCATGGTTTTCAAATATATGGAATTCTAGTGGGCATTTGAGAAAACATTCACGAGTCACAGTAATTTCATAGACTTTGTCATTGCTTGGTGTTACTAGCATTCTATAATTTTCCTCTTTTTAAAAAAGGTTGTCATGCAGCCAGGAAACCAAAATGATACCATTTGTGTAAATTAGTAATGACTTTTCTACAGGCTACTGGATGATATATATTGAACAATGAAGATTAAATATAGGAAGCTCTGTCTAATCACTATAGTTTCTGTTTGATGTAATCCACATTTTATGTTTAAGCTTGTCCTCGCTGCTAAGAGACGTTTTATTCTTTTTGTCCTTTGGATAAGTAAGAGCAACCCTGATGCCAAAGCACAGTAAAGACTAGGCACTGAACTTTTGACCACAAGGTAAACTCATTGAGGTCAAACAGTAGTTCCACCTGGCGCTGAACCCTGTAAGTTTACCTTGTGGTAAAACCTACATCTTCATTGTGTTTATATGCTGGAATTGCTCCTGCACACCACAGTGCCTGCTCTTCATAATGCTTTTGTCTTGGGACAGTTCATGGGAGTGATACTGAGTGACAAAAAATGCTGCTTTGGTAGCAGTGGAGTCAAGTGCTTTGTTTTAGCATGGAAAACATGATTTCCATCCACATAGACTTCAAAAGAAGAAGTAGGAATTCTTGAGAGCCTGATTATCATGGCATAATCACATTATCAAAGAGATTAGAAGCACTTTACTGTGTCTTTATGGCTTAGTGACACTCTAAGGCACTGGACAAAATCTTCAAGTACTGTTAAAATCTTTCTTGTAGGGTACTAAAGCAAAAGAGAGCTTTTTACCTATGAGCCCTGAAATCACAGAGAACGTGTTTAATTCTTCTGTCAGAGAGCTGCAGAACCGAACACAAGCAGAATGCGTAATTACTGGTCTTTGCTGTCTCATCTAGGTATAGTCCTCAAGGCGACCTGGAGCAGAACAAAACAAGAGGCTCCTAAAATTTTAATTCCTATCAGTTCCAGTCATTGGGAAACAGTCATTAACTAGGCAATCAAACTAATTGAATACAGAAGTGTAAGCAATTCAAACAAGTGAGGAACTCACGGTGTGTTTTCTCTAGGAACCTTGGTGGACTCTTGCGTGCTGTTGCTTTTGTAGGTGGTGGCTGGCTATAACAGTAACATGCACATTTTTAGGGTATGTCTCTCCACTGCTGTGTTGCCTTGAGGTGAACGGTCCACAACCCATGTTTTGGAAGTGAGATATTGCCTGAAAAGACTCTGAATAGCTTGTGACCATGGGAAATTAAAAAGCTAAAGCTGAGACTGAAAGTGAGAGCAAAGCATATGATTTTTGTAACATGTTCCTTGTTGTGTATGCTTGCTAAGGACTACTGAAGATTTGGGGATTAATGTTATGATCATATGGTTCAGAATATAAAGAATTCCCTTGATAATTAGCCCAGAGTGAAAAAGCAGAAAATAATCAACAGAAAAGCCTTTTCAGATGGGAGTCTGTGCCTCTGGAAGTGCACAGTATGGATAGTATCTAGACAGAAAAGGTATGAAACACAAAACATGCACTTGACCTCAGTTAAAAGGCCAGGATGAAACAATCACAACAGAAAGAGTGACACGGGGGAATTGCTGCACTTTCCAGTAGTGAAGAAACATGGAATATGGGATGAAATGTTTTTGCCTAAACAGGTACTAAAAATGATCCTGGAAAAAGAATTTTTAGAATCAATTACAGTTTGTTTCACTTTCCTTGATTATTAACATGTAAAAACCATTTTTAAATTAACTGTAAAGTCTTTTACCTGCCAAGGCATGGAGTCGGGACTTTGCACATCTCCAGCTGAGATTACTAAAACACTTGCAGCAGGGAGCTGCATTCCTTCTGCTGTTTTAAGGAGTTAGGGAAATAGAAGGGAAACTACCATGGACATGAGTATAGTGGAGAACTGAAAAGAGGATTTTTATTTTTTTTTTTTTTAACTTCCTCCTCCATTCTGTACCTTTTAATGCAAGGCTTGATTATTTGCATGGATAACTTCATTTAATCCACTGACTGTCTTGCCAGTAGAAAGCATAGTCCTAAACTGCCATTTTCTACCGATACTTTGGGACCTTAGACTCTATTGATCGTTTCAAATTCTCTCAAAATGAACCAAATGAAAAGTACAAAAATGTTAATACAAAACTCTGTGTTAAGTGTTCAGCTGCCAAGAGGCAGCTTCTGAGGCTAATAAAAAATCAGGGCACCTACAGCAAAATTTTTTAAACATTGGCTTGTTTCAGAAGCAAGTACCAGGCTACTCTGCACATCCGTGTCGTGATAGAACAATGAAAGTTCATCAGTCACATGTGAATCGCTGCAATTGTAGAAAAGGCTGCCATCTTCGGGCAATACTCAGTCATTACACCCTTCTTTTTGTGCTCGAGAAATCAAAATCCTCACCCTGACTATAAGGTAGTGAGGAGAGCACAGTGGAATCAATCCCAGTGTTGAGCCAACCATTGTACTAGTCTCAAATACTCTGAAGTGTGCTTTCTGACTGCATGGGACCCGTGCACTTCTTGCATCTTGTATTATCTTTTTGTTGTGCTTGACCTGAAGCATAAGCAAAATCTTTTTGCGCTTTGCAGCTTGGAAATAGAGGTGCAAAATCAAGAAAAGCAGCCAGTTTGATCTCAAAACACTGTTGTCTTCCTCTGTTCCTTCCTACAGCAATATGGGAAGAAAAAGGGAAGATTTCTTACTATTACTCATTACTTACCTGAAAAGACCTCTAAAAACTCTTTTATCTGAAAGGGAAAACTTTAGGATGCCCTAACTACCTGAGAGGTATCAAATTGCATTAAAGATTGAGTTGGATAGAGTAATTGCAAAGGAGTTTATGAACGTGTTGCATTGACTTATTTTTTGTTGTATATATTAGGGTCGACCAGGACTGATTGGGCTTCAAGGACCGATAGGTGCACCTGGATTTACTGGCCCGGAAGGTTTGCCGGGAGCAAAAGGTGAGAGAGGAGCAGTGGGCCCCCCTGGACCAGCCGGGCAGAAAGGCGACAAGGTAGGCTCAGCAGTGACTTTTCTTTTCTGTCCCTGCAATAGATCTATGGCCTTGTATATATTCTTGAATGAACAAAGGTAATCTTGGACTATCTGCCCAAGAGTAAAAGCACAACAGCGTTTCATTAGTATCTTTAGAGAATCCCCTGATTTTATTTTTGCAGGAGAATACAGTTCCTAAAGCTGCTGAACATTGTAGCTATCCTGGTAGATGAACCATAGCCAAATGAGTATTGCTGTTGCAAGTAGTCTTTCACTTCACATGCCCAGGGATAGATGGGTGTTACTCACGCTACGTTCAGAGAGACCTGGAGCTGGTTCCTGTGTAGAAGATCCTGAGCTGGCATATAGAAAAGCAAAATGAATGGCTTCTGAATGAAATCTGCAATTCAGTTTTGCAGGTGCAAATTTACTTGTAATAGAAAGAATGTAATAAACTATGTCATATTAAATAGAATAACCTGTAAGGTGTGGGTGTCAATAAATGCAGTGTGCAAGAATGGGCAGAACAGCAAACACAGAAATGTTTTAATGCTGTGAGGATCTGTTCTGCTGTCTCTCCTTAGGAAGGAATTATCAAAAGTGGAGTTTGGAACTAGGCAAAAGAATGAATGCCTAGTACGAACTAGGCATAGTGGAAGTATGAACAAATACTTCCAGTAATAAAGAGTGGATGCATGTGGATAGTTCGCCTTAAGGAAAGTTTACATTGTTTTCACATCATGAGTTTTGGGTTGCATGCAGAGGACTCACTGAGTCCCATCGCGTAGGCCAGAGCAGTCTATGCTCCCACCATGTAGCCTGGCAGAGTCTATGTAATGGATTATAAAATGGGGAAGTCTGATATCGTCTGATGTGAGGACTGGGATGAGATTCCTACTTTCATACCTATATGGCTGGACAAAAGGAATGTTTCAAGGACAACAGCTTGAAAGTGTAAAAAGCAGAGGAAGTCCTGCCTGCTTGCCTGGTTTCTAAAGTCTGAAGGAAGTCTGGAACATCATTACAAGGGCTTGCATCCTAGGACTATCCCAGAGCCTCTTACCAGTCTACTTGATGCAAGGTACTCAGGTCATGTGTGCAAAAAGAAAAGGACACATAGTTTAGGTACCAGGACCTGCAGAACAGAGTTTGTCTTCCATGTTTTCACAGCTACTGATAGCTGAGCTAGCTAGATGAAAACTAGCTCAATTGTACTTTCATATGCTGCAGTTACACTCTTTTCTCATTTAATATTAGTCACCCTTTCTCTTAAGAGAAAGAACCAAGTAAAATGAAAATTATGATAATGAAAGTCATTGCTTTGGTGCTGCATTCATCTGAAAGGCAATGGAGGATTTAAAACAAGGAATCACCACTGATATGAGTGATAGCATTTTCATAATTCTGAGAGATAACACTGAAATAATCAAACCTGGATTCTGGAAGACACAGAAACCTAGGATAGGAACTGACCCTTAACAATCAGAACCAATTTTCTTGCACCGAAAAATCCCTTATTTACTCCATAACTACTCTTTCTATCCATTGACATGGGTACATACGCAATACCAACATGCAGATTCTATCTCTTTATCTCTCGTGGAAGCAATATACTTTACCATTCCAAAGCAAGAGCAGTTTAGGCTGAATATTCTGTTTACACAGTCTATTTTGCTACTATCCAGAGCAGAACAGTAGAACTAACAAAGTGGTAATTACTTTCGACTCAGCCAGAAGTGGTCTGAAAGTTAATACAGTGGTCTGTATATCTCTGGGTGGTGCTATCCAAGTATAGACAGAAAGACCCATAAGTCCTGTTGAAGCTCTTGGAAGGTCAAGTGTGACACTGAGAGTTAAGCTTCTACTGGATTGCTTATTTTTCTGGCATCTTGTTTTCCCCAGATGTGCAGTAGATTATATTTTTACTGTAAATTGCCTGATTAAAACATTCCTGAAACACTCATTTGGCATCCGGTGAAGCTGAGATGCTCAGTTCCTATCTTCACTGACCTCTGCGGTCAGAGAGAGTCTGTATTGAGATAGTTTGCTCCTTTTGGTTTTGAAAGCTAAAGTCAAGACTGAAAATGTTGGAGTGATAAGTATCTCACAGGTAATTGAAATACACTGATTGATCAAGTGAAATATAATATGTACTCTTTTTCTTCAGGGCCCAATGGGAGTTCCAGGATTCCAAGGCATCAACGGGATCCCAGTAAGTTTGCATATGTAAATATAAATCACCAGAATGTTAGTGACAACCAGAAGCATGTGAGCACAACGAGACTGTCCTATCACATGCATAGAACTTTAGGGCTTTAGAACTTTAACATTCTATTGGCAATTTTTTCCTTAACATATAAAAAATCGTGTGCCTAGAGTATTTTGACAAGATTTCTTTTGCTTTGGTTTTCCCCAGTGATTTTTGCAAAGGTGTCCTACAGACACTTTACCTCAGGGGAATTTCAGCTGGGCCAGCTTTAGAAGTTGCCCCAAACTTCCTTGCTCTCTCTACACTACTTAGCTCATCCTGCTTTCTCCTTAGAGAATTATTTTTCTTTTCTTGATGACATTTTTCCATCTTCTGTATCCTTGTGCCTTCAGACTATGCTCATGCTCTTTCTCATCTTCCCTACTTCCTGAGCTGGCCAAGAGCTCCAACACTTGAGCTGTGTTTTCTTACTTCCTATCAAAAACTGAATTGTTTTGATAGATTGGCTGAAAACGCACAGTTGGCCCTGTAAATGAGCTTGTTTGATTCCAGTTCCTTCCTGGCCCTTGTCCTTCTCTCCCCCTCTGCTCATCCTTGACTGTTTTCTCTCCTGCTCTACTCCCTTGCTGCTATTTTTTTCTTGTCCCACCAGCCAACTCGCTAGCTCTGAAGAGAACAAGCTGTTCCTATAATGCTTAATTTAATTGAACGCACTGTGGGAACATGCTGTTCTTAGGGTATTTTTTCAGATGAGGCTCTGGAGAAAGGGGATTCCCGACAATGAGGGGAGGCAGAGATACAGCAACAGCCATTGCCAGGTAGCGCGCAGTGACAGGCATTCCAAGGGGAGAGTAGGGGAGGTAGATGAGAGGATTCAAAGCCCTCCAGCATATGCAGATCTACTTTGTCTGCTTTACAGTATTCTGCAGGTGGGCGAATGGGAAAGAGGCAGATTTTGCTGCTCATGAACAGCAAAGGGCTCACCACTGTGGCTCTTCTGTGTCACAACTGCAGGACAGAAAAAGGGGAAGGGAAATCAATTCATATTGTTTACCTTCTAGCCATTGAGATAAATACTTCCATTCTAGGGTGAAAATAGCAACCACCACTGCTTGAGAAAATACTTTTGCCAATTGCATTTCAGGATAGGGAGTAGCTTAGGCTTGTTGTGAAACATAGACAAACATATGCACAGTATATGGATGTGTGAAATGCAGAGCAAAGGAGAGACAGCATGTTTGTGCTGATACATGTAAGAGAGAAGTAAAAATATACTGCTATCTCTGCACAAGAATTGACATCTAAATATAAAGAGATAATCCTTGTAGTATGCAGGTATGTTAGCGTGGGCAGGTATATTTCAGTCGTGGCCAAAGGACTGCAAGGCTATGACTCAGAGGGGAATCCCACTACTGACCTTAAGGGAACTGGTTCCCTTGGGGAATGCTGGTGGCAAGTAAATCTTGTTGCAGCTGGCCTGACTAATCCCTTTAACCTAGTAAATACAGCAGCTACATGTGTTTATTGCTAGCCCTTCTGCGTCACACTGTAGAAGAAACCCTCAAATCCTTAGCCCTACTTGGGAAGTTTATTTTTTCCCAAAGGACAAGATTCAAAGACACCTCAGGCAAAGGCTGGAACGGGAGCTGGGAGATGTATATAGCTTTTCATGAACTGTTCAAGAAGGAAGTATTTCTATGAGAAGTGAGCCCTTGTCTGTACCATGAAAGCTAGAGCTACATGGAGAGGCAAAGTTCTCTATTTTGTGACCATCCTGGAGGAAATGCAAGCACTTGGTGATGGCTGTAAAAAGGCCCCTTTGCTGTAGCAATCCATGAAACTGCTTATTCAATTAGTTTTGTGTTCACCCTTAATTGCATTTGTTTCCCTGTTCTTAAATGTTTGTTGAGCTCTCCTGTTGGGATTGCCTTTGTGGTGTTTGATTTAGAAAAGAGGCCCCTTGGGATCACAGTGTTAGTGTAAGAGCAAGAGTCAGGTAAAGCAAGGGCCTAGATGAACAGTTCAGTTTCCTTATCTGTCTCACAGGGAATGTCTCCTTTTGTGAGAACAGAGAGCACAAGTGATCTCTCCAGCCTGTGTTTTAACTCAGGTCTGTAAGCTAGTCACCCTGCCATGTATAAGCCAAGCCTGTAAAAGTTTTCTGCCTTAATGAATTGAGGTGCTTGTGCTGAATTGGCACATCTGCCAAAACAGGAATTAGAGGAGGTAAGAGCAGTGAAACTGTCAACCACCGTTTTTTCAGGTCAAACCAGCTCTTCAAATCAGTATTTTAAATCCCTAGGAAAAAGGTTCATTTAAGCCAGAACTTTATAACTCTCAAGGAATTCAATTGTGGGTGCTCAATATCTCCTCAGGTAAGGTTCTTAGAACAAAACATTGTGAACTCTGATTAACTAGAAAGTAGGAAATCCTGTGGATTTTTTCCCTAAAGCAAAAGAGCCAGCATGTGTATGTGTGTGCGTGTGTGTCAGTCTGTGCTGTGCTTTGGCTCAGACCCACAGACATGGATGCCATGAGATTAAGTGACAGGGGCACAGATTTATTTAATACATGTAAGAAGTCACTGTGGTTGGCATACTTTATATCCTCTCTTTGTGAGCCCTTCTCAAATATTAAGAGGATGCCGAAATCTTTTGGGCTCCTTACAGGCTGTATTGGGCCAAGAGTTAGGAGATCTCACCCAAAGTGTTTCCCAAGACGTGAGACCACCAGTCAGCTGCCGGCCATGGGCTGGCTCTTGGCCAGCACTGAAGGCTCAGCAGCGTGGCTCCCTGTTGCCTGGCTCTGAATGGCAGATGTTGGCTGTTCAGCTTCACTAAACCTTGCAGCTGGCCGCCTTATGTTGTAACCAGATACATGTGCACTTGTCCCACATAGCTTCTGGTTTATTGATGCCGTAAACGAAGTGAAAGATCTGGTACACTTTGACCAGTCTGGCCTCCCTCTGCTCACAGCCTGTCCTGTCAGACACAGCTCTTGGCTATCACATCCTGTATTGATGGAGGAGCGTGGGTTGCCACTGATTTGTTCCAACTTTGGGAACCAAATGAAATAATTTCTAAGAGGCAAGTATAAGTGGCAATAAACTGGTGCTTCAGCCTTCTCCTGTCGCTTTACCAGGGCCTGGCAAGTCCCTGCTTGCGCACCACGTGTGGGTGTTTTGACAAACAGACGTTAATCATCAGGCCAACTGGTACTATGTGTGCAGTGCTGCCTGATGCTAATGCTTTGGGATGATTTCATTGCATGTCCTGAGGCCTTGTTTAATCTCAAATTTATACTTGTCTGGGTGAGCTGCCTTGATCTTGTAGTGGAGGCACACTGTACATTCATTCAGTTTGCACCTTATTGACTGACAGAGAGCAGATCTGGGCTCTCTCCCCTTCTCTCCATTTTGTTGGCACAAATCACAATACAGTTGCCAAATGAACTGGACTAAGGAACTCATCGGGCTGAAAATTAACCCTATCAAGAAACAGAACAGTTATTTCTCTGCTGTGTTGATTTCCTGCTCCAACTCACCTATTCTGCCTGTGCTTATGCCAGCTCAGGGAAGAGGTAGGTGTGAGTAAGCAGGAGTGTGTGATGGCCCTCCTGGCAGCAGCTGAGATTGGTGATCAGCTCGAGTATTTACCCAATTATGGCCTAAGTTGCTCTGCATCCTTGGGAAAGTCACTCTGCTACTGTATGCCCCCAGCTTCTCATCTGTGAAATGAAGTTTATAGCATTCACACATTTATGCAAGGCATTTTAAGATCCATAGATAAAAGGCTTTACATTACTCCAAAGTTCTCATGGAGTTTGGTCAGAGCATATGCTATTGGCTTGGACTGGGAAGACCTTTAGCAACACAAATGTGTTTTGTTTTAAGTGTCAGGCATGAAGGATTGTTAATGTTCTGCTTTATCTCCATTTTATCCATGTTTATTTTTTTACTTTCCTAGTGTGAGTCATAACTTGTTTAATGCCATATCTTAAGGATGAATCTTTGGGATCAAACAAAAGTACTTTTGGGATGAGTCAAGATCAGGGTGTACAGGGGGAAGGGAGAGAACTGTCAGTTACTGATACTATCTCCGTAAGTTTCATTTTTCTTCCTGCCACAAAACATTATCTTTGAGAGCCACAGAACTCATTTCTATGAAAAAAGGGATAGAATAAGGAGCTTCTTGATAGTGTGACTGAGGTTAGTGTGACTGACAGTTCTGCCTTTCTGTGTTTTGCCTACATACCCATATGACACTGAAGAAAAAGTAACCAAAGTCTCAAACTTTGATCTCCTTTGCACCAGTACCATGCTGAATAAACTCCAGTCAATTTAACAGAGCTATAGCAGGGCAAAAGAGGTGTGAAATCAGAATTAGGTACATTTGTATTCGTTCTGCTGATTAATAATTGACCATTACAAATACTTTCTTTTGAATACTGTTAGTTTAATTAGGTCTTTCTCCCAATTGCTTTGCCTAAGGTTTTAAGTTTAATATAACAAGAAAAGCTGTTTTGCTTGAGTGGCCTGATGCTGGAGCTGTAACATCTGTTAAAGGAAAGAATTCACACTGGAGAGGAAGAGAAGTCACTGAAATTTAAGCAGATTGGAATTATAAATGCTTGATATTGTTGAGTCTGCCTCTGCCCTTGTTTTTACATGAGTAATTTCCATTCCTGGTGTCAGGTGCACCCTTGCGTGCTGTTTTACACTGTGTTATACGCTGTATATTTCAGACTGCTGTGGGATGAGTATTGCCCTTTTGGGATCTGCTCATGCATGAGTTATGTACTTCAGAAAATTATCCCTTGGAGAAAAAGATAATTAAATGAATGCAGCCAGTGTTCTAGGATTTAAGCTTTGGGGAGGATAAACAATGCTGGCCGAAGAAGCTAGTTCTGTTGCAGTTTGCCATACACTGAACTTGAGTGGGAGTTGTGCATTTCTTTTGTTTTGTGTTGCCATTTGGAAGATATCCGTTTTCTGGGCCAGTATTACTAACAAAATAATACATCCTGTCATTCATTCTTTCTTTTTCCCCTTTACACAGGGTCACCCTGGACAATCTGGACCTAGAGGTCTGCCTGGCCTCGATGGCTGCAATGGTACCACTGGAAGTCCTGGCGTTTCTGGATCAGATGGGTTTCCTGGCCTACCTGGGCTGCCTGTACGTCCCAACTCAAATATCATGTTTTGTAGTCACTAAGCCAGGATTTGCTTTTCATGCCATTGTTGGAATAGTAAAACTCCCAAATACTTAGGAAGAAGCCTAATAACCCTGAGTTTATTAGCGTTGTTAGAGCTCAGTATCTTTTTCTTATTGAAATTCCACTCTGAGGATAAAATGAATATCCTGTGAATTCAGTATGTTCCCACACTAAGTTATACTATTGCCGCTGGCAGTATTCAAGCTAACTCAGAAGAAACCAGGGCAAAGTTTTTAAGAACTGTGAAGTGTCAAACCTGGCATGGTTCAAGTTAGTGAATGCTGATTCAGGAAAGGATGTTATCATGTGTTCAAGTCTAGGCGTCAAATATTGGATGCCTTCCTTCAGGCCTCACACAAGAGCGGAATAGAGGGGCAGAATCACCTCCCTTGATCTGCTGGCCACGTTTTTTTTGATGCAGCCGGGGGTATGGTTGGCTTTCTGAGCAGTGAGTGCACATTGATGGCTCATACTCATTTTTTCATCCACCAATGCTCCCAAGTCTTTCTCCACAGCGCTACTCTCAATCCACTCGTCGTCGAGCCTGTGTCCATGTTTGGGATTGCCCCAGCTTGGGTGCAGGACCTTGCACTTGGCCTTGTTGAACTTCAGAAGGTTCACGTAGGCCCACCTCTCTAGCCAGTCAAGGTCCTTCTAGATGGCACTGATATGTGTATGAACAGGGGGGTTACACCATGTCAAATGGATTCAAATAGCATCTTAAAAGTTGTCAAAGGCCTAAAATAAACGGGAAATTGAATGTAAACAGGAAAATATCAGAGAAAATGTTTGCAGAACCTTGTTTTTCTAAAGCCACTGGAAGTCTTTAAGTTTTCATAATACCACAGCTGCTTTGACAAAACTGCAGGCATACTCTTGCAGTTTATTGGAGCCAGGAGTTTGCCCTGTTCATGATGCTGAACATAAATTATTTCAAAATTAAATCAGTATTTTTTCCAAAAATTTTTTTTTTACTTTTTTTTTTTTTTTTTAAATCAGGGTCGTCCTGGCCCAAAAGGCCATAAAGGAGAACCTGTTTTTGCTCAAGGCGGTCTTAAAGGAATGAAGGTAAGACTTGTCATCACATAGGAGAAAATACAGTACAAGAAACACTTTGATGTTCTACAGGTTGCAGGGCTGGTGCTGCAGGTTAGATTGCTCATGATGTTAGACGTGGGCATCTTGGGTGTGTCTGAATGCAGAGCTGTGAAAACGGCCTTATAAGGACTTCATTAATGACAAGAGAGAATACCCTCAGAACTTGGAACTGCTTGGTCATTGCAGAGATCTTGTTGATCCCATACTGGGGTGCTGGGACACTGCTCATCCTAGTTACTGTTCAGTGTTGTTGCTGGTTCTTTGCTTGTCTCTGGACAGCTGGCACCATTTGTTTATGGTGTTAAACCATGGAAGTGAGGAACTTGTAGTAAGCTTACCCTGACTTATATGAGGTGGCACATGTGTTTTTAGATGCAGATGTAGCAAAGGAGAGGCCCTTCACCTACACTCGGAACTTTCCTGCAACTGACATCTTTGCATGTCTGCAAAGGTCTGTTGAAATAAGAGCTCAGGAAACTTGCAAGTGCATGTTAAGATTTCTGCTGTGAGATCCCAGCTGCTTCACAGGGTTTTTTTTTGTACTGGGAGGTACTAGTAAGTAATCAGCCATATTCTCAGTTTAAATACATGAATATCATATCCCACTCCTAGTATTCCATCCTTTGCTGCTGTGAACTCAGGATTTTACTCTCTCTATTTAATAAGGACCTTGCCCTGAAATGTCTGTATCAAATTTGTAATTTTATTTCTGGTACAGAAAATGCAAACTTTGGATAGAAAATTTTAGTTTATTGTTCAGAGCAGTGAATAGGTTCTTGAATGTGCTCATGTAAAAGACTTGGTTCTTTATTGCCTTGAAATAAACACTCACCAACTTACCATGGTTTTGACTTTTGACAGAAATACTAGGTTTCGAATAAATCTACAAAGGATTCAGTACCTCTTGTGGTACTGAATTCAGCAATATTTAGCAGCCTCGTGCTTCATTAAATATTGAAAATATTAAGAAATTTATTCTGTCATGTAAGGCCCCTCACACAATTAATACAAAATTTTTTTCACCTCAGTTTCTCTTGTTACCCATAAATAAAATGGTTGTAACTTCTCCAGGGTTTTGGAATCTGTCCGTTACCCAATTTAAATATGGAAGCAGAGGTGTCAAAATATTTTCCCATTTACAATTGATCTAATATTAACTAACAGCAGAGATTTCTGTTTATACAAAAAGTAATATTCCTTATAGTTTGTTGCAATAACATAGTGTAATTTTTATTCATGCATTTATAATTTTTAGGGAGAAAATGGTCTTCCTGGATTGGATGGAATTTCTGTAAGTTACTTAATTTGGGGAATGGTGATTTTAAAGGATATTAAGTAGGTAATTTTTCTTGTATTGGTTCTCAAGGAAACTTTTCAAATTAGTGGGCCATGCATTTATATGTGTGATACGAGTAGCATGAGCAATTCCAGCTTTGTAACGGTATGAGTGGATCCACATTATGGTAGAGGAAGTCAGATTTTTGCTATTATCTCTTCCATTTTTCCTTTTTCAAATCAAACTCCCTTCTACCATTGAACTCTGTAACACTGATTTTCAAAATACATCTAACAATATGAAATGGTTTGTTATAGTATTTAATTTTGCATACTTAATTAGGGGATATTACTTAATGTTTCCTGAGACTCACTTTGTCTTTGGTTGAGATTTGATGGGTTAAGTACTACACATTCTGTATTTATCCTATGTTCTTATAGGGCCCAAAAGGGTTTCCAGGTCCAATAGGTTCTGCAGGCCCTATAGGATTACCAGGTTTGCAGGTAAGAGACTCAGTCCTTGCACTTGTTGATAGAACAGTTCAAAATGTTTTCAATTTTCCCTCCTTGTGTCACAACAATGAACAAAAGTGTGTGTGCAGTTAAAAGAACTGAGCACAGCTGACTTCAAGCACAGAATACTTGAACTTAGATAGTTTAATCTACTCACAAAGAGAGAAAGCTCCTCTCTTGAGCGGTGCTCAGAGCAGTGCTCATGAATGAGGGCTCCAGCAAAGCCCTAGAGTGCTGACTACAAACATGACATTATACTGTTCTGAGCACTTCCTCATCTCGGGACTAGAGGGAATATGCTGACCTCTGCATATTTGCAGCCTTTGTCACCTTGAAATATGCTAAAGAGTTGCTTCTTCAAGATAATACAAGAAGAGTTTCCATTTGGCAGAGGTAAAAATGAACTACCTGTTTGTTGCTTTAAAATTGAAGTTTGCTCTTAATTAACCACTGTGCCAAAGAGCTATGATGTCTATTAGAATCATAGAATCATAGAATTGTTGAGGTTGGAAGGGACCTTTAAGATCATCGAGTCCAACCTTTAGCCTACCCTGACAAGAGCCACTTCTAAACCATGTCCCTAAGTGCCCCATCTACCCTTTTTTTAAACACCTCCAGGGATGGTGAATCCACCACCTCCCTGGGCAGCCTATTCCAATGTTTAATAACCCTTTCAGTGAAAAAATGTCTCCTAATATCTAATCTAAACCTCCCCTGACGTAACTTGAACCCGTTTCCCCTTGTCCTATCACTTGTCACCAGGGAGAAGAGGTCAGCCCCCATCTCTCTACAACCTCCTTTCAGGTAGTTGTAGAGGGTGATAAGGTCTCCCCTCAGCCTCCTCTTCTCCAGGCTAAACAACCCCAGCTCCCTCAGTCGTTCTTCATAAGGTTTGTCCTCCAGACCCCTCACCAGCTTTGTAGCCCTTCTCTGGACACGCTCCAACACCTCAATGTCCCTCTTGTAGCGAGGGGCCCAAAACTGAACGCAGTACTCGAGGTGGGGCCTCAGCAGTGCCGAGTACAGGGGGATGATCACTTCCCTAGTCCGGCTCACCACACTATTCCCTATTACTTGACTTGAAGATCATGTCTATCAGTTACTTTTGCTTTGGGGGCAAGAGGTGAAAGTTCAGATACCACTGGAGATCCCAGCATTGCTCCAATTATATGCATCCTAATTAAGTCAAAAGAAATAAAATCTTGATCTTGTCCATATTTAGGGTCCAATGGGTCCCCCTGGGCAACCAGGTCCAAAAGTGAGTACCTACCTTTCCTGTCTTCTTTCTACACCCGATTGTTGGCTTTAACAGTGCTGTGGGCATAGATGATGGTGATGCTGTTGTTGCTGTTGTTTTATTATTCATTCATTGTTTTTTTTCTCTCCTAGGGTAACATGGGATTAGGCTTTCAAGGAGAGAAAGGAGAAAAGGTAGGTGAAACTTCTTCTGTTATGGAAAGAGCATGAAGTAATACTCCGGTGTTCCATCATAGCTTGATCCTCTAGAAAGTGGGTAGATTCTAGCATTTTCTTCTTTTCCTTTTTCTTTTCTTCTCTCGGACTTATTGACAGTCCAAATACTAAAGAGTCTTGCTGGTTCCTTATCTGTTGGTACACGAAAAAAGGATGGGAGCTTTTTCTGGATGAAGAGAGGGAAGGGAAAAATCTCAATTCAGCACAGTATTTTCATGGTTATTGAGACATAAGGTCCTTAGACATCTTTTGAATCTCTGTCTTTCAGTATTGAATTATTCTACTAACTTGATTCTTTTTGGCTTTCATATTATTCTTTGGATAGAGCAATGTGTTATTTATAGACTCACGACCCTAAATGGGTGTCCTGCAGTCTGTGAGAATTTACACTGACATAATGGGGCTTCTCAAAGTTCTCAGTGTGGGACTTGATTCTGCTTCTGTTAAAATTCACGTAATCACGGAATCTTCAGAGTTGGAAGGGACCTCTAGAGATCATCTAGTCCAACTCCCCTGCTAGAGCAGGATTGCCTAAAGCACATCCCTCAGGGCTGCATCCAGGCGGGTCTTGAAAATCTCCAGAGAAGGGGACTCCACAACCTCCCTGGGCAGCCTGTTCCAGTGCTCTGTCACCCTCACCGTAAAGAAGTTTTTCCGTGTATTTGAACGGAACTTCCTATGTTCTAGCTTGTGCCCATTGCCCCTTGTCCTGTCGCTGGGAACCATTGAAAAGAGCCTGGCTCCGTCCTCCTTAAACCCACCCTTTAGATACTTGTAAACATTAATCAGGTCCCCCCTCAACCTTCTCTTCTCCAGGCTAAAGAGTCCCACCCAGCTCTTTCAGCCTTTCCTCATAAGGGAGATGCTCCAGTCCCATAATCATCTTGGTTGCCCTATGCTGGACTCACTCCAGTAGTTCCCTGTCCCTCTTGAACTGGGGAGCCCAAAACTGGACGCAGTACTCCAGTTGTGGCCTCACCAGTGCAGAGTAGAGGGGGAGAATGACCTCCCTCGACCTACTGGCCACAGTCTTCCCTATGCAGCCCAGGATGCCATTGGCCTTCTTGGCAACAAGGGCACACTGCTGGCTCATGGATAATTTGCTGTCTACCAGGACCCCCAGGTCCTTCTCCTCAGAGCTGCTTCCCAGCATGTCCGCCCCTAACCTATACTGGTGTTTGGCATTCTTCCTTCCCAGGTGCAGGACCCTACACTTGCTTTTGTTGAACCTCATTTGGTTCTTCTCTGCCCAGCTCTCCAGCCTGTCCAGGTCACGCTGGATGGCAGCACGGCCCTCTGGAGTGTCGGCCACCCCTCCCAGCTTGGTATCATTAGCAAACTTGCTGAGGATACACTCTGTCCCCTCATCTAGGTCATTAATGAATATATTGAACAAAATTGGTCCAAGTATTGACCCCTGAGGGACACCACTCGTTACAGGCCTCCAACTGGACTCTGTGCCGCTGATCACAACCCTCTGAGTTCTGTCACTCAGCCAGCTCTCGATCCACCTCACTGTCACCTCGTCTAGCCCATACTTCCTCAGCTTCCAAATGAGGATGTTATGGGAGACAGTGTCAAAAGCCTTGCTAAGGTCAAGGTAGATGACATCTACGGCTCTCCCCTCATCCAGCCAACCCGTTATAACATCATAGAAAGCTATCAGATTGGTCAGGCATGATTTGCCCTTGGTAAATCCATGCTGACCACTTCCAATAACTTCCTGTTCCTCTATGTGTTTGGAGATGACATCCAGAATGAGTCGCTCCATTACCTTCCCAGGGACAGAGGTGAGACTAACCGGCCTGTAGTTCCCTGGGTCCTCCTTCTTGCCTTTTTTGAAGATTGGAGTGATGTCAGCCTTCCTCCAGTCCTCAGGCACCTCTCCTGTTCCCCATGACCTTGCAAAGACAATGGAGAGTGGTCTAGCGATAACATCTGCCAGCTCTCTCAGCACTCGCGGGTGCATCTCGTCAGGGCCCATGGATTTATGAATGTCCAGCTTGGCCAAGTGGTCTCTGACCCGGTCCTCCTCAACTAAGGGAAGGTCTTCCTCTCTCCCGACCTTCCCCCTTGCCTCCAGGGTATGGGATTCGTGAGGGACGGCTTTATCAGTGAAGACCGAAGAAAAGAAGGCATTCAGTAACTCTGCCTTCTCTGTGTCTTCCACCACTAGGGCACTCGTCTCATTCATCAGTGGACCTATATTTTCCCTAGTCTTCCTTTTTCTGTTGATATACTGGAAAAATCTCTTCTTGTTGTCTTTAACTGCAGTGGCCAAGCTGAGTTCTGATTGAGCTTTGGCCCTTCTAATCTTCCCCCTGCATAGCTTTGTTATATCTTGATAATCCTCATAAGTTGCTAAGCCCCTTTTCCAGAGAATGTAAGCCTTCCTTTTTTTTCTGAGGTCCAGCCAAAGCTCTCTATTTAGCCAGGCTGGCCTTCTTCCCCGTCGGCTCGTCTTTCAGGACATGGGGATGGCCTTCTCCTGTGCTTCTAAGAGCACCTGCTTGAAGTATGACCAGCCTTCCTGGGCACCTTTGCTCTTCAAAACTGCCTCCCAAGGGACACTCTCAGCCATGCTCCTAAACAGGTTAAGGTCTGCCCTTCGGAAATCCAAGGTGGCAGTTTTGCTGGCTCCCCGCCTCCCTTCACCAAGAATTGAAAACTCTATCATTTCATGGTCACTCTGCCCAAGACGACCTCCAACCTTTACATCCCCCACAAGACCTTCTCTATTAACAAACAGTAGGTCCAGTAGGGCACTTCCCCTAGTAGGTTCCTTCACCAGCTGTGTTAGGAAGTTGTCTTCCACACACTCCAGGAACCTCCGGGACTGTTCCCTCTCTGCTGTGTAGTATTCCCAGCGGACATCTGGGAAGTTGAAATCCCCCACAAGAACAAGGGCAGATGATCGCAAGACCTCTGCCAGCCGCTTATAGAATACTTCATCGGTTTCTACATCCTGATTAGGGGGTCTATAACAAACTCCCATCACGATATCTGCCTTGTTGGCCTTCCCCTTGATTTTTATCCATACACACTCAACACTGTCATTCACACTGTTGAGTTCTAGACATTCAAAACCGCCCCTAACATAGAGGGCCACCCCACCACCTCTCTTCCCTTGCCTATCTCTTCTGAAAAGCTGGTAGCCATCAATTACAGCACTCCACTTGTGTGTGTCTTCCCACCACGTTTCTGTGATGGCAACCACATCATAGTTTCCCTGCTGCACGATGGCCTCCAGCTTGTCCTGCTTATTCCCCATGCTGCATGCATTAGTGTAGATGCACTTCAGTTGGGTTAATTGTCCTGCCACTTTCTTGGGGGGACAGGCCCTGATTTGCACCTGATCATTCTCGGACACTACTGTAGTTACCAAATTATCACCACTCCTTGTGTCTATGCTGCCACACAATTCACTATCCCCCACCATCGCTGAGACAGGCTGCAAGACCTTGCTATCACTTTTACCCATGAGCACTGCTGTGTTGCTCCCAGGCACCACTTTTGTGATCCTGGTTTCGTCCGCATCCCCCATCAAACCTAGTTTAAAGCCTTATGAATAAGCCCTGCTAACCCTAAATAATATAAATATAATAAATAACCCTAAAATTGGTTCTCAGCATTCTACATTTCTAATTGTTGTTGTCCTTTCTTTCATATTTCTCCTCAAAGTTTTTCTGGAATGTTTTCCTGTTGATTTAAAAGCTGAGACTTTTGGTTTTTGTCTTCTTGCCATGTTTTGTATCCATAACTCTTCTGAAACAGTTTTAAAGCATTTTGTTCATCTTAGTTTTCAGTCTGATATTTTGACTTCCCTGACATGCTGGCATGACTCCTGTCCCAGCATTCAGGCACACAGGTATTATGTACATGGGATATAATTAGTGTGGCCCTCTTCTGATCTGCAAGCCACTTTTGTAGGAAATCAAACATGTTCTGCCAATGTTAACAGCTTCCACTTTTGCCAACAGGGTGATGTAGGGCTGCCTGGCCCTCCAGGTCCCCCACCATCCACTGGAATACTGGAATTCATGGGATTTCCAAAAGGGAAGCAAGGAGAAAAGGTCTGTAAAATCAGTTTAGAACCCCACCCCCCTCACCTCAACATGCTCCTTCGTTCAAGGCTGAATGAGATTACTGGAGAGTGAGAGCTATTATATTTCCAAATTAAAATAATTTTCTGTACTAGTTTAATCTGCCAGATGGCTATTGAATAAAAATAGTCTTAGCTCGGAGCATTGTGGACCACTGGAGAATGCATACATCTCAGAAGGAGAAATCTGAAAGCTATTTAAAGTTTTTAATCATTAATCCTAAAAATAAATGAACCATAGTTTGTTTCTGCTGGACCTGTAAAATTGTGTCAACTGAAGAAAAAAACCACAAATCGATTTAGAAAAAATAAATAAAAAGCTCCATCCAGCTCTCTTGCTTTGGTTATGATGCACACTACTCTGAAATAAACAGATTTCTCTCCTTTATTATTCTGGCATTTACTGAGATACATACTTAAGTCATCAATGGTTTTATAAAAGTTGCGTGGATCTTGAGTTAAAAATTCTCTACATGCATGAAATTTAGGCATACTGAATTAACCTGGAACCTATACAGGCTGTTTTGGGAGCCCCGTCTGAGCTTGCCCAAGTCCCTGCATAAGTCATGAGAGTTATTGTCTTACTTGGTGGAGATACATTAGCGTGATGTAAAAACAAGCGCCATTCCTTTAGGCTCACTCTTGAATTTGTAAGCAGGATTATGAGGACATTATGCTACCTCACCACGTGTTATTTTGCTGCTTCCTATGAAGTACTATACATGTTCCAATTCCCTCAATGACAATATGAAATGCTTCTAGTTTGACTTCTAGCGGTGGAGGGCAGTGGAACAACAGCTCCCAAGTCGCGGTCTTTGAAGCCATGGGAAAGGGCCACAGACAATCCATTGCATGCACTGGCACTGTGCTGAGAGACACTGTGTGTGGCACATGATGATACAAATCGAGTATACTTGCTGACAAACAAATTGCAAGGCCTTACTTCAGGAGTCAGGAGCACGATGGGTGGATTGGGGAAAGTCTTGCTTTCACGGGCACGGTGATTTATTGTGTTTGCCTGTCTTCCCCTTGTCAGGGTGAGCCAGGCCCTCAAGGATTCCCTGGAGACAAAGGATTGCCTGGCATGCCGGTAAGGACAGAGGAGAGTTTTTAATATAGGCCTAATATGGATTAGATGGTTCAACATCCTCTGAATAGCTCACAAGGTCTATACAGGAGCTTTTAGGCACCAGAGGACTTTGAAAATCTGATTAAAACATCCACAAGACTTTTTGAAGAGTGTAACTGATAGGGTTTTTTTCCTGGAGATACAAAGAAGATAATGCTGTTCTGCTTTAGATGTGACAAAGCATTCATCATTTCAGTACGTGTGATCTGTAGTTTGCAGAGGAGACCTGCAAGTAAACATACCCTGTACACAGCCACTTGATGGCAGCGTTTCTTGATGTGCCACAGAGAGCTAGACATATATTTTTTAAAAAAATCTATTTTTTATTCCTTTAATTATGTCTAAATATTTTGTTATTTTACTTTAAAGTTGTAAAGCACATGCAGATCTTTCTGTCTGTCTTTATATGTCCAGTTTTAAACTAGGCTGTTTAACATTAGTGTTCATAAACTCAAGAATGAGTAGCATCTTCTCTGTATGAATCAAGAACAACAATTTATCCCTGGATTCCAGAGAACTGTTTTCCAGTTTATAACCTTTTGTAAACACAGGTTATTTCAATAAGTTTAGAGAATAAATATTTTGAGGAACTTCTGACTATTAAGATAAATTGTTTGCCAGTTTCTTCAACGTACAGATGTTCTTCGTAGAAAGACGTGCAAGGAAAACCTGTACATGAAGCACAGTTTGTTATTAGTCTTTCTGGACTTGTTCCATTTTGTGCGCGTTTAGCTTTATGCATCACAAGAGGCCCATTGAAGCTGATGGGATTGAACATATGTGTGAACTTAACCACAGCCATAAGATATTTCAAGATTGAAGCCTGAAAATTGCTTAACTACTGTAGCTCTCACTGAAATTAAATCCTGGTGTTCTGTCTCTGGATTTGATACTTCTTGGTGAGTGGGAAAACCACCAAATGTTGAGCGTGAAAATGCTCGTTTTGTGTCATTCTTAGGCTTTAGAAATTAAAAAGGGTTCTCTAAGCACTCCCTTGAGCTGCTGCTGTTAAGAAATGAGATTTGAAATAATTTCTAAATGTAGAATACAATACAGAGTAGCAGTTGCAGAACTTTGCTGTTGATAGGATGGGGTTACTTGCATTTGCTACCGAGACATGTGCCATGGTTTAAATGGATGGAAATCATGGGGAATGAGGAAGATAATATACTGTATGTACTGCCAAGTCTGATACAGGTTTTCTTTCTGGGGCCAAAGAGTCCCAGCAGAAATACTCAGTTCCCCTTGTCTCTCTGTTGTACTGTTGGGTGGATTTGTGCTCATTTTGTCTTAGGGCTGTGCTATTCAATTCCAGACAGATCACAGATTTAATGTTGACATTTTTCCTCAGGGTTTTGGAGGTGTTGGAGAAAAAGGAGAAAAAGGTGTGCCTGGCTTACCGGGTGCCAGGGTAGGTAACTTTACAAAGTTCTTAAGTGCCTGTTCTCAAACACACGAAATGGGCCTTTCATCAACAAAAGCATTCCCAAACCACGTAGGAGTCTCGGACATAGGACTGAGTCCTATAGTAGCCAGCACCTTACAACAACAGAACAAATAGATAGTACTTATCTCAGTAAAGCTGCAGATTAAAGGTGAGATGAAAGATATATACAGACAAGGCAGCCCAAGAAAATCATATGGAAGTATTTAGTGGAGGACTGGTTACTGCAGGGCTTGATTCTGCAGGGCCTGTGTTTTTCCAGCTTTTTTGAAAGATTCACAAAAAAGGAAGCTTGCAGGAGGTCCAAATAAAGATAATAAAGAGGCCTTGCAGGGGCTTCAGGGAACTCTTAACCAGTGCCAGAACCATCCATGAGAGAACAGAGATAGATGTTTGGGGAAGAAATGGGCAAGCTGGCAAGAGACGTTGGTTTAACTAGTCAATGAATGTGGGAGCTAACAGCATGCTCAATCACATGCCAGCCATAGATTCTTTAAACCACCATGACTCTGCAGAGACATGCTTATACACAACAGGAAGACCAAGACATTCTGTTCTGCATGCACAGAATAAATTCTCAAGATAAAAAGTCTTGATTGCATTAAGTTTCATGGCTTTATAATTACAAACTACCTATCTAACTTCCTAGTAAGTTGAGACACGACGACTTCTTTAACTTGAACTGCCAATTAGAAAGGCAATGGCTAAAGAAGATAAGGCTTCTTTCATTAATTATTTTGCTGAATTCTTTTAATCATTAATATTTGGGAGATATGGAAAATCAGTGGTAGCTTCTCCTTTTGAAAGTTTTACCTTTTCATTCTTTGGTGATGAGGTATATGGAGCCTGATGTAATAAGAACAGACTGAGATGAACCTTCAGAAAGTTAATGTTTTTTTGCTGTTCTAGGGTCTTTTGGGACTGGATGGATCTGATGGGATTCCAGGGAGAAAGGTGAGATTTCTTTTATTTTTTTACTGTACTTACAATTACAGAAGCCGTCTGACTGCTTAAGATCTGCTGAGTGTGTTATCTAGTAGCTTGAAGTTCTCTGATGGATGAGTGCACCTGCCTTATTAAACTAGTGAGAGCTAACTAGAAAGTCCACATAAAACTCTAGATCCCTTTAAGTGTCTCTCTAGTTATCTCTACGTATTCAGAGGACCACCTCCACAGGTTGGAAATTGTACATTCCCTCCTGGAACAATCAACTCTCCCACTTCTCCCCTTTTGGGAGTGGAAATGGCCTTCCACTTCCACAGGGTGTTAAAGCCTTTCCACTTGCAGATAAAACAGTGGAAGTTGTTCAAGAAAGCAACTTTCAGAAATACAATTTTCATTTTGCAGCCTGGAGTTCAGTCACCTTCTTGTATATTTTATTTTCTTTATGTGCTTTTCAAGATATACTGAAGGTGATGGTATCTCCAATATAATCTAACTCACATCTATATGTTAAAATTACATGATTAAAACCAAGCCCTTTATGACAAGTTTCTCAACAATACTGTGTATAGGCTACATTGGGGTCTACAGTTGTCCAAGACTTCAGAATCACAGGCAAGGTTTCAAGTTAAGGCTCCCTGCTCCAGAGCTCTTGGAATATCCCATTTTGTCTGCAGTGGCAGTGGGATTTGCAATCCATACTGGGCTAGGTTGAATACATTACCCAACAGAGAACAGTAGATCACTTCTGTGTAGATTTCCAGTCACGCACCCAGAAGGGGAATTTTGGTGTCCGTGAGAGCACTACCAGGAAATGGATAGCTGGAGAGCTGGATCTCCCAGTGTCACTTCAAATGTTTTGGTGCCAATAATTTGTTGGAGGGAGAACAGCCTGGAGGGGAAAGTGTAGGGGACAAAGAAAATAATGTTTTAGACTCCTTGGTCCGCAAGCATTTCTATGGTTCTGTGAGAACTCCAAGGTGTCCTCCTGATTTGAACACCCTCGTGCCTGCTCACAAGTTCTCACCATCTTTACAGCACAAGGAGGTCTAAAGGAGCTGTGGCTGTGGTATTTTGTGAGTGCTGAGAAATTGGTGCCATCAGCTTTCTCTTTCTTTATTTCTTCTTCAAATGTTTGGTAGGACAATGCATTAGATTTGTGATTCAAGTCCAGGAACTGCAGATGTCTCAGCTAACACTGAGACTGTCTTATTGTCTCACTGTGTAAAAGTGTTCCCATGTGTGACTTTGCAGGGTCATCCAGGTGTTCCGGGCTACCCAGGACTGGATGGAGGCGAAGGCATGAAGGTAACTTCTCACATGAAAATACTAAAGCATTGCTCTTTTAAAGATATTTGCATGAATAAATAAGTTATCATTGCCCCAGACAAATGTCTTCTTTACCTCTGTATCACTGTAATTTTCAGTATGTTTCCGTTCCTTATTTTCTTTATTGTTAAGGATAAAACTGAGTGGTTGCTGAACAATGAACACTTGGCTATTTTAATACCTTTACAATGTTCATTCATGTAACTTCATTACTTAGAGTTGTAGGTCTAGTCTCTCTGGTATCCTTTATCCTTACACCAACGCCATAGCCACTGGACAATTGAGGCAAGGTTAAATAGAAGTAAGTGGATGTTAGATAGTTGCCAAGGCTATCTGAAGTCTTAGATCACAGACCTTCAAGTATTGACATGCCTGAAAATAACGTGTTCAATTTCTTGTACTGGAGGTAGGCAAAGCACAGCAGACATCTTCTGGGTATCTCACAACTTGGGCAGCCAGACATCTGGAAACTGAGTGGAAAATGACTGGATGGTAGTTTGCTGTGAAAGACGCTTCTCTGCCACCAAGATTGGTATATGGTTGGAAGACAAGTGAAATGCAAGTAATGAAGGGCTTTTTTTGTGCAGAGCATATGGAAGAAGGAGTAGTAGAAGTTTAGGCACAGAGGAGTATTACTGGAAGAAGCAACAGTGTGCACTGCCTTGGCTCACTGCGTGGTTTTTGTATTATAAATATGATGGCAGTTTGGAAACACTTGCTATTTCAAAGAGGATTTGGTACTATGTTAGGGTGAGAGGAAGGAATGATACTGCAGTTTGTTACAACTTGCTTGTTCTACTTGTATGGTTTTATGGAGGGATACATTTTCCTGGAAGCTCCTATTATTGAAATTCAGGATTCCAAGGCAACAGATAGCTGCAGGGATGAATGCTTTTAAAAACTGGTGTGTTCATAGCAGGTTTCTTGCTTTTACCACAAAGTGAACAAATATGATCTACCTGATATTGGTCAATGTGCTGATATGATAACTGGTCTCCAGTCCACATGGTATGTATATACGTGCCCGTGCTTCCTATTAAGATAATAGGATGCCTTCAGAGGGTAGCTGGATAGTTGCAAACACTTTATCTGAAGCGGCCATCAGTTTCATCAGACAGGAAGTAGGTAAGTCAGGACAGCAGATGACAGTGAATAGCAGAAGAACAAAGTGAATTTTTCACCAAGACAAAGAATGGTGATTAGTCAGTGAATGACCACAGACATTGCTACCATAATAGAGTCTGTTTCCTGACAAGCTGTCTTCCTCTCCATCACTCACCTGAATGTGGCGTGAATCTGTTTTCTTCTAACAGGGTGAATTAGGTGACATCGGTCCCCCAGGCCCTCCTATCGTTATTGACAGGGAAGGTGTAGTGATTTCAGGTACACGTTTCTGTTTTGTTTTGGAACTAGTCTAAAGCACTTTTTCTGATCCAGCTTTCCTTCTTACTCTATTTTACCACTTTTCCACATTGTGTATTGGGTCTAAGCCATCCCTTGTTATTTTTTATTTAATTTCTGTATTGTTGGCATACCGGTACGTTAGGTCTCAATGTCGTCCCCACACTGGAGAACGATATGTTTCAAGGCAGAACGAAATTTAGTGCCTGGGAGGCTGATTGTGTGTAGGCATGGGGAAGTGCTGTGTGTCTACCTGCATCTCTTTCTTCAGTGTACTAAGGAAAAATGTCTTCCTTGTGTTGCTTGGAAATGGGTGCTCTGAATGTCACTCTGCTATTATTTGTCATTCAATGTGGTAAGAATATTGTTGAGAAAATTAGCTTAATTAATGCCACAGCTGAATAAGATCTGGATTGGAACAGTCTCTGAAGCTATAAAGGTAAGGGGACAAATTGTATGATCTCTCCTATTCTTCCTCTTTCACATGCAGTCAAGTTTGACACAACCTCTAACAGGTCAGGAGGAATTTTTCCCTGTTTTTAACTTTGACTAACCTTTGCAACCTTTGCTGTCAATGAGATCAGTGGCCACCAGGGTAGTTGACTGAACAGAGTCTTTCAGCAGAACTTCTCATGAGATTTTCCTCCTTGTTTTTCTGTATTTGTCTAATAGGTGCACCGGGCGACCCTGGAAACCCGGGAATACCTGGTCCTCCAGGAGACGAAGGGATCAGTGGTTTACCAGGCCTTCCAGGAGCTCCAGGGTTTCCAGGCCTGGAGAGAGGTAAAGCAGCTGCTGACAGTGCCCTTAGCAGGCTGTTTTCTGTGTTTGTTGCTGAGAAGAATCTGGGTAGTGGCCTGAAGATGGTGAAGGTATTGGAGCAAGCCTCTCCCTGCTCCTTCAGCTGGCTGATTTGCAGGCTGCTGTATGAGACATAGGAGGCAGGGATGAAACACAGGGATGAAACCAAGTATGTTGACTTGGATGGGAGCAGAATTAGTCCCACAATGATTACAGCCCAGGTAAATCTTTAGGTGTGACAATGTGGTGTAGCAGTGTACGCAGGAGGTTGTTGATTGATTTCCATTTCAAATGAGTTGATTGCCTTTCCTGTTTTAAATATTTTAAATTTTAAGTAATTTAAATTGCTATTTTAAATAATAGCAAATGTTTTTGAAATTTTTGTTTTAAAATTACTTTTCATATTTGCAATAGAGAGCTAACAGATTGGCTAGATAAACCCACTGTAGGTGGAACTCATTTGTCCCATCAAAGATATCACGTCGAAGTTTCTGTTTCATTTGAATGTCATCTGTGAAGTCCTGGCCTGCAATGATCCAGAGACTAGGAACTACCAAGGAAATTATCTCACTCAAAGGAAATTAGAAAATAAATAAACCACAGTCTTACATAGTTAAATGTCTAACTGATCAGTGGGACTTAAATGCAGCCCTGTGAAGTTTTTTGGATGACTGAAGGATTGTGTAAATGGGAGCCAGTGGGTGCTTCTAATTAGTAAGGTTTCGTTTGTGTTCAATTATAAATTGTTCTGTGCTAACATGGTTTCAGTTCAGGGTACAATGGTAATTTTCATAATATTAAAAATACTAGAGCATGTTTGCTGATGGAGAAGAGCTGCTCATTGTGTCATTGTTGTCTAGATGGAAAGGGCCCTGGAGGGTCTCCAGGTGTTCCAGGTGTGAAGGGTGAAGTGGGAGAACCAGGAAGAGCAACGATTGGATTACCAGGCACTCCCGGCAGAGTTGGTTTACCAGGTCTGCCAGGAGCACCAGGATTGCCTGGTTTACCACGTACGTATATTTTTAACAGCTATATTAATATTGGATTTAGAGTGAAACAAGAGAAATAATCACTTATATATTTATTTCTTTGCCAGTGAGGATTATTCATCTGTAAATCTTAAATGTTTGGTTGACACCTCATTGTGATGGTTAACTCACAACCTCAAACGTATGAAGTATCTCTGAAGTAAGAAAATATAGCTAATTATTGTTAGAGTGGTAGCCTGAGAGACTGAAGCACAAGGTTGTGTAGACACAATTTATGACACAGAGGACTTTGAAGTTCTAGGCTAGTCTCCTACTGGCTTAGATAAAAAATAGACCATGACCTTGTGAGTACCTGCGGTAAATGTCTAAGTCTTGTGAGTAGGTATTTTGGGTACCAGGAGTCAGATAAGATGCCTGAAGAGAGAGTTTTCAGACCTAAGGAAATGTGATTTCATTTTTACATTTTTCATCTGTATGGATTCCCTGATTGGATTAATTATGCGTTGTTTTGTTTTCCTCAGAAATTCAGTATTACATGAAAAGGGTTGATTTTACACAAACCTTGTGTTTTACCATTCTGCCATAAACAGAGTTCAAACAACCTTTTTTATTTGTGAGAGTCAACCTTTCAAAAGAGGGCACACTCCAGTGATGGGGCCAATAAGCATGGTCTGATGAAATGATTTTCTATGGAGAAGAAATAAGTGCTCTCTTATCAATAACTGTTTGCCAGTCAAACCTGGCTCATTTTTCTGCAGAGTCTGTAAAGCTCTTGTAGCTGTTTTTAGCTGATGATTGCAGTTTGTTTCCATGGAACATCAGACGAGTGCTGGTCAGCACTCCATCTTACTGCTGTCATTAAGGGAAGGGTTTTCAGACGCAGGAGCTTTAGATTGTGTCAGATCACTTTACACTGCTGTTTCTGTCAGCTCATATTTCATTCTGTTCAGCATATAAAGAGATGTAGAAAATAATCCTGCAGTTATAAAGTGAGGGACAGGGAAAGTCCCCTTAACCTTTTTTGCCATTTGGTCTCTTGCCTGAGCTGCAGCAACTTAATGAGAAGACGAGGAGCTTTGTAGAAGACATGTAGCCCTGGGGATGACTCTACCATGCCAGCAGCAGCTATCATATATGATAGCTTCTATGTCAACAAAAAGGGCAATAACTAGTCATCACAATCACAAGTACATTGATTTGTCCCTTCAGCTTCTATCCATATGAGTCTCAGCTTCTCCCAGTGCTGTAAAGGCGCATCTGCCATGAACTAAGTCATTTGCCCTTCTTTACACAACCTGTTTGTGGTTTGGTTAGCTCTTCGGCCAACTGTTAAGTCTCTGAAAAAGTGCAATGGTAGAGCAGTAGAGGAATGAAACTCTGTTGCATCCACATTGTGAGAGCTTTTGCTTTTCTGTGTGAGAAGCGAGAAGCAAACACACAGCAGAGGTCTGCAGCCTGTGATACCAACCAAGTTCCATCTTGTGCAGCTGCCACAGTTGCAGTTTGATCCGGTGCCGTTTCTGACAGTTGCACAACTGAATTGTAAGTATTTAATGAGCTGGAAATCTAGCCTTCTCATGGCTTTTGCTTGCCTTCTTTCTGCACATAGGCCCTTCATTCCCACCAGACACTATCCTGGATGGAAGGACTGGGGCCCCAGGAGAGCCTGGACAAAGAGGGCTGCCAGGAGCTTTGGGTCCAAAGGGGTACAAAGGTAATTGACTCTTGTTTTGAGAGAGACTTTTAGCAATCATTGAGCCTCAGAAACGTATTTACATGTGGTTAATATCCTAAGGGATGAGGCAGAAGTGTCTTTATGACAAATCACAGGAGGTTGAGATGTATTAAAGGAGCCATCAGCCTTTACTGTTTAGAGACAGTCGTGCCCAGCACTGCCAGCAAAATCCTATTTTCTACTTCCTACTCTGCTCAGGGAAATAACCAGATAAACATCTCATACCCAGAAAATCAGCTAAGTTAGTTGTACTTGAAAGCCATAACATGTAATGAGACTTACAAATAAAATCTTGTTCACTGCTTTTTGCAGTATAGGTTGGAAATGACAGAGAAACTTATTCTTTTTCTCCTCTGTGCTAAAATTGCTGAGAATTTGGGTCTTAGTATGTGACAGAAATGGTGTCAAAAGCCATGATGACACAGACATCACTGTGCTTTGTGGTTGTTTGAATCCATGGCCAGTTACAATTCAAAAAATATATCCAGCTGAGGGTCATTGTAACCTACTGTGAGTATGAATATGGATTTGCTTTCTCTGACATATAACTATCTCTTTAAAAAACCACAAGACTTCTGTCCTAAAACTCTCCTAAAACCATCTGTTTAGGAGAGTCTAAACCTTTGGAAAGAGGTCAAGAAGTGCTGAGAAGTTGATGCTGCACATGGTAATTTGGTGATGGGCATTGCATAGAAATTAACGTGGATAAATCCTGAGTTCCACTTGCTTGACACTCACATCACCTGAGCAGAGTAGTTACAAAATCAAATTGTATGAGAATGGTTTTGTCCTAATTGAGTCAAATACTGCTTTTGGAGCTCTTGCAACTAAAAGGGTCTTGATCCAAATGAAACTGAGTTTGGAGTGTTGATTGTATTTTCCAGGAGAGGCAGGTGATTGTGCTTGTGATGGAGGAGTTACAAGAGCTGGTCTAAAAGGCATCTCAGGTCCACCAGGTCCATCAGGAAGCCCTGGTGTGCCTGGGATTAAGGGCATTGGTGGAGACCCAGGCACTGTGGGTGCACCAGGACTGCGAGGCCCTCCGGTAAGGCAGGAAGAGTTTATATTGGTTGTCATGAATTAAAGGAGAAAAGTGCCCGTGTGCAAGTTGCTGGTGTTGATTGTAGTGAAAGCAGAATGCGTTTTTTGCATAATTTCTTCTACTTGTTTGGATTTAAAAAAAGAGCCCAACAAAACAATCCAGAAACTGATCTGTGAAAAGAATCTGAAAGTAGAAAAATTATCACCTGTAAAAAATGGGAGAAGAAATGGTTCTTAATTTCTGAGAATTGCACATTTAGCAGTCAAGAGAAAAACAGTAACAATTATTCATCCCAGGGCTTCTTGGCTGTAGGCCAACCCTTGGATTTAGACCGAGGCATCTTCCTAAGTGAGGGCTGGTTGGGGAAGCAGATGTACATCTGCATGGAGAGAAGACCTGAAAAATCGAATGGTGAGATCTTTTCACATCATTGCTCACAGCTATAAAAACTGTGTGCCATAGATGCAGTCTCCTTTTCAGCTGTTGTATGCTAAATGCATTAGTGAGAGTTGAGCTGTTTTTTTTTATGAAACAGCAACCATAGCAAACAGGATTTTCCAAAGTGCTGAGCATTACTTATTGACAGTATTTACTTTTGAAAATCGTAGTCTGTAAAGATACTGGTCTTTTACCTTCAGAGTATCTTTATCAGTGTCAGTAAATGCAGCACACCAAGTCATAGGGAAGAAAATTCAGTACATGGGCCCTGTTATATCATAAGTGATGTAATGTTTCGAGATGCCATCCAAGATTGCTGTCACTATAGTGCTATATACTAGGATTTGACTTGCCACTGTAAAGCTGTAGTGACTTGATTGAAACATTTGGAAATAATGGGGTTTTTTTAGTGTAATGTATACAATAGGAAACCCTTTGGAGATTCTTTCTAGCTCCAGTCATTGTGTCCTGTCCTCATATGGTATTTTTAAGAAGCCAAGCCTTTTCTCTGCATGTTCATATTCCTGTTTTTTTATCTTTTGATCTGTAGGCTTTGGCTGGTCAGCAAGGTCTTCCAGGAGTTAAGGGAGAAAAAGGGGATTCGTCCTATGCAACAGGCAAAGGTGCTCGTGGGGACCGTGGTGCGACAGCACCCAGAGGACCTTCAGGCATCCCGGGAACCCCTGGCAGGGATGGACTGCCAGGCTTGCTAGGCCCACCAGGCCCTCCAGTAAGTTTAGATTAATTTAGCAGCAGTGCTTCAGAATTGGAATGAAGAGCAGAGACAATAGAAAGGCCTGGCTTACTAGTCCTGATTAGCCCTGTAGTAAGTCTCCAAATACACAAAAAGTTTACAGTCCCTGAGCACAAATTTGTCTTGGTCGGGATTAAGAATTGGCACTCATTACACCTCTGGCTGCCCAGTCAAAAGATAAGCTTCCAGTAGTGGGGTAGACCCTAAACCTGTTTTATGTTGTGTCCTAAAAGATAAGACACTGTAGGCATAATTATGACTCAAATCTTGGAACAGAAAAATCACACCAGAATCTCATATAATTAAAAAGAAAGTAAATGTCTTTCAGGATATGGAGTATTTACATTTTGGCAAGTACAACATAAAATATTATTCTTAATAGTCACTGAGTTTTCCTGCATTTTGAAATAACGATGGAAAATTTACAGTGGTTTCCATGTACCTTCCCAGGCCCATCTGAACTTTGCACCAAATCGACCAAACTCTTAAGCATTTGTTAAAATGTATATATTCTTTCTACATCTCTGATTTTCAGCTCTAATTGTCTTTGTTGTGCACAGGGTGATGGTGGGCTAGGTTTCCCAGGTGAAAAAGGACTGCCAGGATTACCTGGCTCCAAGGGCCATCGTGGAGAAACTGGTTCTCCTGGCGTTGGATATCCAGGTCCCAGTGGAGTTCGTGGGCCGCCAGGTGACCCAGGAATGGATGGATTTCGAGGACAAGCAGGTCTTCCAGGCCCTCCAGGTAGGTGCTGCTGGATCTGCTCTTATTTTGAAAAGGTGCAAAACTGCTACAAGTCAAATGGTACTCAACTTACTGTTGTGCTTGTGGCCAGGCCAGCAGATTGCATTAGGTTAAAGATTGCTCTTTAAATTGATTGAAACTGGTTTGTGGGCTCCCCAGGCCTCACACAGCAGTCACAGCTTTCTCAAGTTGTCATGCTCAGGAGGACACAGGTAATAAGCAACAAATACTCAAATAGTACTCAACTACTGAGTGTTGTTGGATGGAGCTACTCACTGACTATTGCTGGAGAACCATTTCACATCAAAGGTACTTAGGAAGATTGATAAAATGAGTTTTTTAAAAAGTACAGCCTGCTTCATAGTCCAGGTAAAAACAGTAACTCACGTATATCTCAGACTTCTGAATCAGTTTTCAGAACTATTACTATTAGTGAAATAAGAGGAGCTCCAGATTTTTTTAAAAGAAGAAACCGTAGTACATTGTGTGTATGAACGGGCATTGGTGAATGAGACATCGTCATGACAGACAGGTAGGGAGTTCAATTATGACTGCTGCAACCAGCTCTGGGCTGTCTGCTTCCTGAGGTACTACAGTTTGGCTCAGTTGGTATGTCATTATATGTACCTAAAGCATACCATAGCGACAAGTGATAAAGTCAGTAAATGCATGTTTGATAACGTTTCATGTATGATGTGTTATATTCATTCTCAGAGTTCAAAGTGAGTTACACGGAAGATCCTATGTCTAAACATTTATTGAAACTTTTTTCATCATGAAATGACTGCAGAAAGTATTCCCAGTGTCTTGATTCCATGTTAGCCATTTAAATGTAATTTAAGATAAACTGCACTTTTTCTTTGCTGCTGCTGATTTTCAGTGTATTTTCCATTCTGTGTATACTTAGGCTTCTACTTTTGTAATTCTTCCAGTATCAATAATGCAGAATCAGTAATATATTTGCAGGCATAATGTTGTTGCATAGGTTTGTGGACTGATAACCTGATGTTCTGAGTTTAAAAAACTTGGCGATAAGACCGCTGCAGTATGAGGAGTTGGCAGAGGAATCTGAAACCCAGAGGGAGGTGAGAGCTAGGCTGGAATAGCAATGGGAAGGTTGCACAGACATGCTGGGTGGCATGTTACCTCACATCAGTGTCATGCTGGCTTGTTGTTATGGGGTGAGGAGACAGCTAGCATTAATGTCCCTGTGGAACAGTCTGCATAAGCTTTTTTTCCAATTCAAGTCACATGCTAAATGCTAAAAGCTCTACTAATTCATAGCTATGAATGCTTACATCTTTGTTTGGTAAATTGTCTCTTACAAAATCCACTAAATTAAAATTGCATCGTAAGATAAGTAGAAGTAAAATGCTCTGTGCATGATGTGAACTCTAGATATTCTGCAGAGCACATCAGAAGCCAGCTTATTATGAGTGCTACATCAAAGCTTTGCTAACAATGAATGGTCCTTTGTAGAAGAGTATCTACAGTCAAAATATGTGGGAAAGTGTGAATAAGTCATTAGCCAGTTGAGTTTCCACCTCCATAGACATGTGTAAGAAAACTTGTGAATGCATCATTCCCTTCATACTAAGAAATAATTTGCATACATTAAAAGACCCTTTGATGTAGTAAATTTCATGCAATATTAAAGAAATGTCGGTGGGTGAAAGAAATAATCATTTCTTATACTGCCTAAACTGAAAGGCCTTATCGTGAAAATGAGGAAAGACATTTAAAAAGAGACTGTGACCTACTGAAGTTACCATGTCAAAAACACCACTGAGAAATTTTGCTCAAGTTGATGCCACATACAGTAAAACAAGGTGAAACAGTTTTGCTTTGGAAAAGTCTAACTCAGTATTTTATAAAAAAACAGACTGATTTTACCTGGTATTATGAGATTACTCAAAAATGTTAGAATTGCCCGTATTTTGCTTTTATGCCTGGCATGATGGTTTCATAATTGTTTTATTTCCTTGATGCTGGGATATTATTGTGTAAACTTTCATAATGTAGGGTACTAAGTTGGTGGGGAACACTAAGTTTTGCTTATATAATTTTTACACTAAACCTTGCTTACATCATTTTGCAAAACACACAAGGAAACAGTCTAATTTGCATTTCAGTTATCCTCACATGAAATATCCGTTGTTCAAATATCCTACTGCTGGCTACTAATGTAAAATACAGAATATGCTATTGTACAGATTGTTTTTGGAAAACTGCTATAAGACAGTCATTAAAGCCATGTGATGTGAATGCAACAGTATTAATTAAAGTTCACTTTCCATGCCAGTTGCTGCCTGAAATGCTTGCTTTTTGAAAAATGTCACTCCTTATTGCACTGTGTCTGAAGAGGAAATGTCTCGGAAATGGACCTCAACTTTTTATTTTATAAAGCATTCAGTATCAGGCTCACATAGGGTTGTGGAAGACCAGAACTGGAATTTTTGTTGTGTGTCCCCACCATTTAACTTTTACTTTATCAAAAGAAGACCCTGTCAGTGTACCCAAGTCCAGGCAGCAAGGTGTGTTACATCTTGCAATCGTGGTGTTAGGTGCCCATATCCATTCAACGCATAAATTGGATCATGGGTATTTTAGCTTTGAACCTCTGTTCTTAAAGCTAGTGCTGACTATAAAGATGAATTGCTGTCACAGATGGAAATAGAGCACTCTCTGGCTTTGTCTGAGAGCGGAAGTGTTATTGCAACTCTGTGTAGATATGTTATCATGACTATAGTAATTTTTAAATTAATTTTGCTATCAGCAAATGCCTTACATCAAGATAAACATAACGAATTGAGAACTGACCTTTGGTTCCCTCACATCAAAGAAGAAAATGTTCTGATGTTTACTTCAGAGTTGGCGTAGTGTCTCAATATATGAGTAGATTAGACACCCTGGAGGTTGTGTTCTCTCTTGTTCCCTGCTGCATCCCGCTTTCCATGTGAGCCTTGCTTGGTTCTTTATATTAATGCTGATACCTGTTAGCAGCCCCCAACTAGCCAGAATTTGAGATTAGGATTGTTCCTTCTTCTTACGAGTCTTATAATGAAATCAGTCACACAAGTCAGAATAATGAAAACATGAAAAATAAGGGTTGAGGGCAGAATGAAAGGGGGTAGAAATGAGAGGTCAAGCTAGAATCACTCTCTGTCATTTGGCACCGTGAGAGAGGGATGCTCAAATCTGCCAACCCTGACTGGGTTTGGGGCTGGACCCTAAACTGAAAGCTTAACTTTCTGTCTCTGGTTGGATATAGGCATCAAAGTCAGAAAATTTTCACACAGCCTTTTGTGAACTGAGTTGGAAGCTATTGAGAAGGGTGTCATTGAACCAGTTCTTAGCACTGTTTTAACAAAAAAAATTCGTAGTGCCTTTGCACTAGAAAAGACATATTGGGTTACTTCATGAGTTTCTGCCCTGGCCTATGTCATTGTGAGACCCCTATTCCCACTGTGAATGTCAGAAGCAAAGAGCCATATTTATTATCCATACAGAAGTCTGCTGATTTGAATGGATTTATCCAGGAAATAGTTTGACTCGGGGTCTTTTGTTAATAAGATTTGTTAGTCATCTGAAAATGTTAATCTTTTCTGGAAAAAGTATTTGACTCATATTCCCTGCTGGAAGAAATACTTCAGTGTTACCTGATTTAGACTAGATTACCTCCTCAGGACTGAAAGCAGTCACCATTTGGAGTGCTCTTGAATGGCTGATGAATAAATTTGTCTTGTCAGTCTGGGAAAGGATCTTGAATAGAAGGATCCCTCAAGGAGAGTTGTAACAAAATGAGAGACAATTTATCTGTGATACCTGATTATCTCATCCTTAACCAGCCCTGTAGTTGATGCCAGATTTGAATTAGCAGATATTGGGCAACAGTGCAGTTAGGCAGCTGTTTCTCTGAGCATATAAAAGTGTTCAGAGTAATGAAAAAAACCACCTCTCTTCCTCAAATGTGCTTTAATAGTCATCTTTTGTATGTAATCTCTCTGACTAAATAGCTTTTAGAGTCCTTTAGATTTTAATTTTTAGAAAGTATATCTCTGATAGTTTAAGGCTAATCCAGCTGTTACGGCATAGGAGCTAATTCTATAGTTCTAGCACAGACTCCTCTTAAAATAACTGGAAGCATTTCTGGAGTTGGAAAGTCTTGAATTAGTTTTCATGATAATAATTTCTGTGACTGTGTGAATGTGACTTCAAATTGTCGGTGACCTACGAGGAGGAACGTTGGAAGTGTTTGAGATCTTTCAGGTAAATCTGATGTGCTAGCAACTCTAATAATGCCATATAAATTTCATTCCACCGAAGAGGGATTGCTAGTACAAACAGAGCCTTGTTTTGAGAGGTGGAAGTCAGTCAAAGAGCTTTGTAATTGCTGAGTCTTGTTTGCTGCTAATAAACTTTTAAGCCATGTGGTTATTTCTTAGTCTGACAGACTGTAGAAGCAGCAGTTGGAGAGTAAGGCTGAAATAAAAAACCCTTGCTCTTCCAACCTCCATGCATGCATCTCTCTGGCATAAACTCTTGGGTGACAGGGTTTTTTAAACACCTGTCAATATTCACCAGATATGTATTTTATCTTGTATCACACATTTATTTTAGAATTTCACACTGTTGCATACTGTTTATATAGAGCTTAGAAACATCCTGAGTTTTTATAAGTTAGGAACACCTGTCAGCTCCCATGGACTTGGAAAGCTCTCAGCCTGGACCTCGAGCTCTCTGAGTCCCAGGCTGCCTTTTCAGGGCCTGTTGCATTGCCCCTACCATAGGGAGGACCACTTGCTCAGTGGAAGCCATGGATATCATGCTGCAAGTAGTCCACAGCAGTACCTTTTACTGGTCATGCAGTAAGTCAGTAGTAGGGATGAGATTAGACAATTGCCAGGCTCTGAATGCCTTTTCTTTTCTTTAACATCACATATTTGAGATGTCAGCAGTGTTTGATGTGCGTAAGTTCGCTCACAGCCACTTATGGTATATCCTGTAAAAACCACCTGGATACTAAATGTTCCCCTTCTGACCCTCTCTCTGAAAGGGGCTGGTGCAACCTCAGTGTTTCTTTGTTTCAGGTGTCACCTTGCCCTGCATAGTTCCTGGAGCATACGGGCCCCCAGGGACTCACGGCTTTCCAGGATTGCCAGGTAGGGAGACAAGCTGATCGCAATGTGCTGGCTGACTACCAAAAAGCACTTATTCCTCAAGGAAGATAATACCTGCTAATTAATCTCCTCAGAGTGATAATTATTCCAGAGAGTTAGCTGGCAGAACCATGTTCTTTTTTTTTCCGAAGAGACTAGGATTAAATCCCATGGAGGTTCATAATGACTGCACCATTTTTTCCCGTTCAAGTAGCCTCTGAACACAAACCCTCTCCTTCTCTGTTTATGTCGCTGATGAAACAGCCATAGCTTTGAGACTTTATTTAGCTTAAATTGTTTATCCTGTATTTTCAGCACTAGCTTTGTATAAAAGATCCTGTTTTCTTGTGCTGTGTTTTGTCTTCCACCATTCATTCATTAATATGATTTATTAATATATTTTTACCCTTAGGTCCCAAAGGCAGCAAAGGTTTTCCTGGCATTCCAGGCCAACCTGGATTACATGGCTCAAAGGGACAGCCAGGGTCTCCAGGAGTAATAGGCTTGCAAGGGGAACCTGGTAAGAGGGGAAGTTACTGGAGTTCTTTTTAATGTCTGATAAACGTGTACAACATTTTATCAAAAGAGTTGTCTGATCTTTTCTGCCTGATACATTCATAATGCTCCATTGAGAGCTCCATTGTGCTCCTAAATGCAATCTCTGCAAGCAAATGATTGCAGCTTGGAAGGAAACAAAAGAAATGTTTCAGATACTTGTTACTTGCCTATAATATTATATTGCTGCTGGGAGAAAAGAGGCCAATCAACACAACTTGTTTCTCCAGAGGCTGTTGTCATGTGCTTTGTTACAGTTTAGATTAACTACAAGTTCAGTGTAAAACTTGTTTTAAGCCACGTGGTACTCTGGCAAAAGCACGCTGTACACAGTGTTTGGACTCATTTTAGCTGTGGGAATTTCTGATGGTTGCGTAAATAAAGAACAAGAAGCAGAGGTGGTGGGAGAAGATCCCTAAAGCTAGGATGCTGTGTATCCATCAAGTTTCTCTGGATATAGCTGAAGAAATCTCTCATCCTTCCACTATATTAAAGGGGGTGCCATCTTTATGGGGTCACTGATTTCGTGACATGACCCCTGGGCAGTGTGGCACATCCACACAGCAGTGCAGTTTAGTGTCTGCTTGGTACAGGGAGAGTACTTTCCAGTCCTCCTTGTACCAAGGCTGCCAGTGTCTTCTGCCCCACAGTGCCAGAAGCTGTCTGACATAGAGGACAGAGTAAGAAAATTGTGATGAATATAACATCTTCGCAGCTTTTCTGGTTGATAGTGATAGTGAGATACTGTCTGTCTGTAGCATGAAATAGCCACCTTCCTCCTTTTTTGTCCTTTTTGACTAATCTGCCATCTAGTGAAATCAAGCTTGTAAAACTGCAACTAGCTGCAGCTCCCAGATACTCCTAAAATATTCTTTTCTTTAAAAAAAAAAAAAAAATTGTATGAGAACAATATGAAAGGATATTTTATCTGTTTTAAACAGTTTCATCACTTTCTGTCACCAATTATTGTTTCTAATTCAGTACTGAAACATTCTGCAACTTTCCAAACAAATTTTTCTTGCATGGAAATTTTTAAAAAGTTGATTTTACTAGAGATGTTATTGGAGCAGATATTCTGTGTTTCTGCTGAGTGACGTTTACTGTTTTTCCCTTTAAGGGTTCCCTGGGCCTCGAGGAGAGCAAGGGTCACAAGGACTTCCAGGACTGGATGGAACGGATGGTTTGCCTGGGAAAATGGGTGCTTCAGGCTTAGCTGGAACGAAAGGAGCTCCTGGAGATGTATTTGGTGCTGAAAGTGGAGCCCTAGGAGAGCATGGCCGACCTGGACTCCCAGGTGATAAAGGGCTTACGGGTGATCTTGGATTTCCAGGGCCGAAAGGTAAGCACTGACACTGCTTGTATCTGGGAATATCAAACTGCTGCTCTTTCAAAAATCTTTTGTCTTTCCAGTCTCTTTAAGGTACTGTGCTAGCGGTCCACTAAGCTGCTCACAGGTGGTGACTTGCTGGTTTTCTCTTCAAATCTAATGCAACTCAAAGGCATTTATTAAAACTCTCATTTTAATTAAAAGCGTGAATTTTGTTCCTCTCTGTTCCCAGGATTAGACGGAAGACCAGGCCTCCTAGGTATTAAAGGCGAACAGGGTAATCCAGGATATTCGGGTGTCCCTGGATTGCGGGGACCTCCTGGTCCTGGAGGCCCTTTTGGCATTAAGGGAAAACCGGGACCCTTGGGGTCACCTGGCCTTGCAGGAGCACCAGGTATGTAATGTCTTCAAATGAAGACAAGTAGCTAAGCTGAAGCTGCAGTGTTGAGGAAGTGTGGGAGAGATTTGGCATTTGCTGGGAGTGAGCTCCTACTTCTGATTAGGGGTAACAGAGTGCAGAATTCGAGCCTTTTGCCTCTGACTGCTGGCCAACTCCTGCCTAGAAATGATGCACCAAGGCTGTAAGAAGTACAGCAGAAAGATAGGAGAAAGCATCCTAAGTGTCTTCATGTTTTTAACATCTCTGCTCTTATATGCTGGCTGTATCATTGACTAGTCTTCATTTCCCATTTTTATGACAATTACTTTATAATGCATAAGGTTGCTTGAAATGTGACTTTGATAGATTGAAAAATTGTTGGCTTTCTCAGAACAAGCACTTCAGTCTTCTCTATCTTTCTCTTCGCTGGGGCAGAAGAAAAATTTATTTCCCTTCGCTTTAAGGGGAAAAAATCCCACCACTTGAGTACAGCAGTGACTAAAGTGTTTCACGATAACAGAACACGCAAGACTTGAGAACCAAGCAAAGAGGGACCTGGGAATAAGTAGATAATGTTCTGTGACATAACTCATGTGTTCTGACATGGAGAATGACAGTGCTGGAACACAGTGACAACAGATGAATTAAAGCGTTAATGTCATTTGAGATTAAAATCATAGAGTTTTAAAGCTTTTTTTATTTTGATGTTAGCATTGCTTTTACCTCTCTGTTGTTTTACATTTTTGGACTGTATGCCATATATGACTTTCCTTCAACTGTTTTTAAAAACTTCCATTGCTAGGACGATAAGCTCCAAACGATTAAGTTTTTTGCAGATGTAGTCTCTCTGAATCATTAATTTCTTTTGTATCCTTTTTCTTTCTGTTTACATATTTTGTCTGTTTTTTCCTTCACCATGTTTCTATTCCATTTATCATCAACTCTCCTTTTCTGATGTCACACTGTTTGGTTATGCGTTCTTCACATAGGCTGTCAAGGTGAGAAAATGCAGTGTAGCATAAAAGCTCATGGACTAACAACCTAGCTTTTAATGCTACAAGAATTGCATTGACTATAGGTGATACCCCTTATTATTGCTAATCAAACCAGAAGGCAAAGAACCATTGTAGTGAGAATGCTCAGACAGTAACAAAGCCTGAAGCCTATAAGGAAATCCTTACTATGTACAGATCTTAAGCCTGTGTGTTTTCTTTGTCTTCTTAAATAAAGCAGCCATTTGATCTTCTGCATTAAAAAATACTGGGTTGTAGCTTAAAACATTTAAGCCCTGAGTATAACAAAGCCCATATATTGTGTGCTACTGCTGCAAATGCCATTTTTCAGAAGCCACCTGACTTTTCCTTCTCATCCTCTCTTTGGATCTGAGCATTCTATTTTCAATGGTTTGAACCTTTATTTAAAATTGTAAACCATTACAAAGCTTCAGCTAGAAACATTCTGAAAACATTCAGAGGCAAAACAGTGCATATGATGTTGGTTTTGTGACAGCACAATCAGAAGCTTGTTCCCTTAGCAAGCAATTTGCTCTTGAGAAGTAACAACGCTTTAACTACCAAGGTGGAAAAGAAACTTGTAAAAACAAGCCTCTCCAATTGATCTCTGGTCCACCCAGAGGGTGGGGTAGGTAGCAGAAGCTGGCATTAACGATGCTCCCCATTCTGGTTTGGCTGCCTTGATGATAAAGGTAAGACTGGTGCGCTACAGTTTAGTGTCTGGTAAAGGAGACAAAAATGGATACATCATAAGGGGTTTCACTCTTGCCAGTTGTGTAGTGATGTAGGCAGTAACCCTCTTCATAGGTATTTTATTGTTAGATGACTAATGCTTTTGCAATTCTAAGCTTTATGCCTTCTAGTAGGCTGCATGTGCCGTAAGGTCCATTTGTCATATTAAAAAGTAATGCTGTGTTTAAAGAGTTTGGGAAGCTGTCCACAAATTGTCCTCATGTTTGTGTGACATAATCTACTGAGTTCTTTCTTGCATTGATTCAGGACTTCCTGGAGTCAAAGGTCTGACTGGGGATGTAGGTCCACAAGGCCCTGCTGGTATGAAAGGCTTCCCAGGTCTTGATGGTGCTCCAGGATCTCCTGGTGAAAGAGGATTCTTAGGGCCACCTGGGCCTTTTGGTCAAGATGGACGTCCAGGTTTCTCTGGGCCAAAAGGTATGTGTTCCACTAGGGAAATAGTCTGAGATTACTGTGCTCACAAAAAGAAAACCCTGTTAATACTGATTTTTAGGCCCAACTTGTCAGAAGAGAATGAATTCCCAACTAGTGGTGGAATGCGTTTGTTTTGCTGCTGAGTTACGAATTACGAATGGTGGATTTAATTATCAAATCATGGTCATAAGGAGATACATCTTAAAGGACTTGGGCCCTTTTGGACAAAGAATCATGTAAAGCAAGATAGAAAGACAAGAACATTGAAGAGATGAGGAATATTGTATGAAATTTATAGAAGGGACAGAATGAACCACAAACCAAATGGGAAGTAAAAGTTTACGTCTGTATGGTCATTAAGCACTAATACAATAGTTGGTTACTTGGAGAATGCTGCTATTTTATGCGGAGAGCAATAGAGCTATGTAACTGCATGTTGCTCTCTTGGAAATTGATTGGGTTTTGCTCTCCAGTGGAGGCAGAACCAGGCTCTCAAAGGTGAACTGAAAAGTGCTGGCTGAAAGTATCATGAGTGGAAGTGACCCATGAGAGAAGTGGCCGGGCTGTGCTTACACCATGAAGTTTTACTTCCCAGATTTGGGTGATTGGATAGACCCATGCTGCCTCTACCTGCCAGCTAGGTTGGTATGCAGTGTACCAGAAGAAACTAATTTTCCCTTTCTGTTTCTCAACTTTTCTATACAGGCGAGAAAGGGTCTTCTGGCCTGCTTGGTTTCCCTGGCATGCCAGGCCTGCCTGGTGTTCCAGGGGTGAATGGGTTTAAAGGAACTCCTGGTACAGCTGGAGGAAAGGGGAGCCCTGGCGCTGTGGGACTCCAAGGTCAAAAAGGTGAGAAACAGCTGAAAGGCTTTTGCTGACTGTGCAGCAGAGAGACTTAGGACATCCTTCTGAGATGTCTGTGTATTTAAAGTTTTCTTCTAAATACTGTGTTCTTTTCTTCCTTGTGAAATACTTTGGCCTGGCTGCCAAAGATGCTGAGCACTTACTGATGAATTTGCATCAGGAGATATGGAAGTTCTGCTTTTGTCTGGCAGCCTCTAGTGTAATATCCTTTCTCTGTTAGATTATTTTGCAAGATTTCCTGACTTCTTATTTCTTCAGGTGACAGAGGTGATGTAGGTCCACCTGGGCTTCCTGTTCTTGGGCCTCCAGAACAGGCACTGCAGTTCAAAGGAGACAAAGGAGATCCTGGATTAGCTGGACTTGGAGGATTCCCTGGACCTAGAGGTATTTCACAACGTTGTAGTTAGCTGCCAGTATCAGTTGTTCAGTAACTGTGCTTATTCTCTGTGGAATATGGTCTGTTCTTTTGACAGTACCTGCAGTATTGCTATTTTCTGTTCTCTCATTCACGTTCTATAGCAAAATTTGCATGTGGGAATTCTGATTTTTGAGAAAACAATTTTGAAGCTCGGTTCTGCAGAGCTAATGTCATCCCTTCCTCCTCTTTAAAGGGGAGCTTTGAATTTAGACAAATGAGCTGAATGTCTGTATTATGAAATGAAATTACAGTCTTTTGTATAACCCAGGTGATAAAGGAGTCCCAGGAAGCCGTGGACAGCCTGGTACCCCTGGTCCAATTGGGTCAGCAAGCAAAGAGAGGGGTCTCCATGGTGACCCAGGCTTCCCTGGTCCACCCGGACAGCCTGGGCTGCCAGGACAGAAGGGTGCACATGGTATCGTAGGATTTCCAGGAATGCCAGGAGAGAGGGTAAATACCTTCTTAAGTATCTTCATCTTCTCTAAGTGCTTTTATGAAAATCCTGTGTTCTGATTGGTACTTCTGTAGCAAAGCAGCAGAAGCTGGCAGGATTTTTCCTTATAAAACTTCTAGATTGTTTTTGTTTGGCTCATACTGTTGAATGACACTTTGGATAGTATTTCTTCCTACATCTTTGCAGTCTGTTATCCCGCATGACCCAAACTTGGAACAGCAAGAATAAAAAGCAAAGGCTAATTTTGTTTGGTTTTTTTTTTTTCAGGGTTCAGATGGTATCACAGGAACACTTGGGTTCCCAGGACCTATTGGCATCCCTGGTCCAAAGGGTAAGAAATCTTTTGTAGTGTGCATGGTCTTTCAGTACACAAAGTCCTAATATTCATGACTAAAATGAATGAGTCGTGTTCTACAAGTGTCCATTGCTCTCCAGTACATGTTCCCTTGTAAAGGGGCTTCATTCAGGTGGGACCAGTCCCAAGCCAAATGTGTAAATACTTTTTGGGCCTTTGAAAGTTTGGCCACAGCACTGTGTGAAGCATGTTGGACACAGTACAAGAGGCACCCTTCTCTCTCATCCCCCTGTGTCAAAAGTATAAAGGGCAGGATGTTGTGGAATTACCCGTTAATGTTTGTCTTATCATGAATTTTCACGGGTGAATTTGCATCCATTGCTGTTTATCAGCATTTTCAAACTCAGGTACATCACTTACTATTGTCTTTTTTTGCTCCATGGATTTGAAGTATAGACAAGGTTTATTTTCATAAGCAAGGCTATTGAGCAGCCCTGAAAACTGCTCCCCACAGTCAATTAGGGAATGGCCTCCCCACCTTGTCTTTCTTTTCCAGGTGACCAAGGAGAGACTGTTGGCATTCCTGGCATTCCTGGAGCAAAAGGAGAGCGAGGGGACCCGGGGTTCCCAGGTAATGTAGCCCCTGATTGCTTACTTCAAGAAAGCAAAATTCTAGAGATTAAACAAGTTAGCATTGCCCAATTTGGGATTTTTGTAATCTATAAATGTAAATACTTTAGTCCTCTCCTGGAAGTGAGATTTGAGGAGTCTGGAATCCAGGTGGTGCACAAATCTGGGTGATAATGAACATGCCTGAGAACAGCTCAATTCTAATGCTGTGTCCCACATCACTTCTTGAGGAGGAACTTGTGAAATTGCACCAGTATTTGGCATCCAGGGAGTCCAGTCCAGCGCCCAGACCATGGCTAAGCAGACACAAGTGCTGCAGCCTCAACATAACGTGTTTCTCATTCTCTTCATGCCTTCCTCCAGTTTGACTTGTGCTCTAGGCTGCTGTCTGTTTTTCTCCTTTCAGGAGAGAGAGGGAGAGAAGGACTCAAGGGTGAACCAGGCTACCCAGGAAACACTGGGGTCAATGGACTCAAAGGCAGCCCAGGAGATCTTGGCCAAGAAGGACCAGCAGGTACTGCGTTAGGCATCTAAGTTCTGCAGTTCGTGGTGTGACTGTGGAACAACCTCACCGTGCTGTTTCCTTAGCCCTGGTTGCCCTGTCTCAGCGGGGGCTTAAACAAGAAGGTTGACAAGATGATGGGAATTTTTCTTTGACACTAGTGTAAGGTGTCACCTTGTACTCTCGTGACCAGTCCTGTGGGTCAACCATGTGATGAATCCTACACAAGGGAAACCTAAAGGAATTCCTTTAACAAATGGGGAAGACCTCAGTTAGATACAAGCAGTAGCAATTTCTTTTCAGCTGCTTGTGGGCAAGCCTGCTCCAAAATCTTCCACTGCAACACTTCTGTCCGTTCTCACTCTAGAGCCAAACCGGCCCGGAAGGATGGCTGCAAGTGTCTTTGGGTAGTGGTGTAACTTCCTGGGAGATTCTCAAATTGTTATCAAGATTAAAGACGGGAGAACAGTGAAAGTCATTATTGGAATATTTTATTTGAAAAACAATTTCATTAGTTATTCAGTATGTGAACTGCTCCAGTGTGTCACATGGTGGATGATAAAGAATGTCATTGCTATGATTAAAAAAAAAATCTATCAAATAAACAAATAAATAGCTTAATAAGTGCTATGCTAGTAGTAGTAACGAGGAGAGATGTGGATCTGGTTTTGCTTTATCTAAATAGCTGTTTATTCACACATCTTGTGAGGAGTTAAGTGCAGGAACAGAAGCTGTAAGATGGAGCTGTGAGCTGTTCCGTCCTGGAAGTGTAGTACAGGAACATTTTTCTGCTTGTTTTTAGGAATTCCTGGAAATGCTGGGCTGAGAGGAATCCCTGGGCCACCAGGACCTCCAGGGCAGCCAGGATCTGTTGGATTCCCTGGAGCTCGTGGAACAGCGGGACCTAAAGGTATATGTGGAGCCTGCACATGGGGGGAGATATTGGGTCAGAAAACCAGTGTTTCGGCCAAGTATATCGCAGCAGGCAGGCAGCACTCTTGTGTGGGCCAGCTGTGCGTGGGAAATCAGCTCATTTCTTGGCAATGTTAGTGCAGGCACCAGCTGCACTAGAAATGAGCAGAGGAGTGGTTGGAAAGGGAGAGGCTTTCACTTGATTTGGATCACCAATGGCTGTTCACTGAGGGTAAAACTGGTGAGAGCAGTGAGAAAAGTTTCCATGAAGGGAGCTTGTGTGAAGGAAGACTTTACCGGCTGTGTTCCTCTGTGTGTCAGGTTTCTCATATGTGTTGTAGCCCCAATGAACCATCTTGTGCATTTCCACCTAACTAGATTATTTGCTTATTTGCTCACTTATGTGTTTCCAATGTCTCTTCAGGGTTTCATGGATTTCCAGGTTTAAATGGTCTGAATGGCTTGCCAGGCACAAAAGGGTCTCCTGGAACGCCAGGTAAAGGAAATGCGTAGTAGAAGCGTCGTAGCTGGAGAAACGCATACACTGGTCCATCATGAGAGCAGCATTCCCCACAAAATACCCCTATTTCACCCAGTTCTGGATTTAATTATAACCTGAAGAAAAACTTCCGGATACTGAATGTGCATGAAAAAATTCTTCTTTAATGCCAATAAGGATAGGATGCAGCCTCTGGAGTGAAGAAACTTTTCTGGTGATAGTTGTCCTTGAATTCCTGAAGGACTATGTCACTGCTGGAAAGTCTGTGGAAGGAAATCATAAAACTCTTCCATTTCTAATGGATGTTTGGTTTTAGCAGGGCAGCATCAAATGCTTGCTTTGAGTTGGGCTTAGCGATGGCATGTTTCCTTACTGCTTTCCATAGCCCTCCATTATATGGAGCTCAAGAAAGGCATCAGTAAAATCAGGTGATTTCTTTGATTAGATTCTGGATTCTGCATTTGGGAAGCTTCTGGATTTTTTTCATATTTTTTAATCGTGTGAAATAGAATGTGGTTCTGTTTCGCAAATAGTGTGTTACTGTATGTCAAGAAACGGAGAAAGACCTTTCCAGAGATTTGTTCAGTTACAGTCCTCTTGCAAAGCAGCACTTAAAATTTGTGGTTGACATTTTATGCATGAAAATGGACAAACAGTCTAGATGTGTACAACTCAAACAATACCTGTGTTTTCTTTGTTTAAAACATTCTCTACTGGAAGGTAATGATTTACAGCATATAGATCCTTCACAATTTTCCTATCTGAGAGAGCTGCTTAGTATTTCAACTTACCAGAGTGACATGCTGAACATCTCCCTGCAGCTCTTCCTGGGAGCCTTTGCCCTGCACCACTTGTGCCTCAGTGTGTCTTCCGCAGTAGTCTGTGTAAACTGATCTCTCCATGTTGGAGCATGAAGCCCACTAGATTATTTAAAGACCAGAAGCTTGAATTGCATCCTCTTGAAAGACACAGCATACAGGCTGGCAGGCAAATCCGGTCACAGGAGTGCTATTTTCACATCCTTGTGCAAGAGCTTGTGGGAAGACCAGAACAGTCATATGCTTCTCTCTCAGCACCTTGCACGTTGTTTAAATTCACTCTGCACAACTGAAAACAGCAGAGAGTAGTAAATGGCTAGTTTTTTATTACAACTCAGTTCGTTTAATAATTTAACTGCTATTAGGCAATTTGAATAGGGTTTCTTATCTTTGTTAACCATGTTTAATTAGGTCTGAGTGAAGCTGGACTGAAAGGCCCTGCAGGTCTCCCAGGTCCAAAGGGTGAAGAAGGTTCTCCAGGCTTGGGTAGAGGACCTCTAGGATTCCCTGGACCAAAAGGCTCATCAGGAGACATGGGTAAATACTGATGTTCTGGAAGCCCATCAGGATGTATTGCAGCTCAGGTTAATGGGTTGCATGGTCAGCAGAATTACCAGAGAGAGATACTATAAAGCCACAGAGGTGGTTAGTACTTTGACAGGTAAACATTAAATCTGTGATGTGGCTATATATTTGAGAAACAGTTGGTTACATAGTTCTCACAGTGTCTATACCTGTCCTGAACAGCAGAATATAGCAATATTTCCCCTCATGTAGTGAGATGTCTTTGTTCCCCTCAATTTAAATGCTACTCAGTCACTACTTTTGTCCATGTTTGTGAAGATCACTGAAAAACTTTGGGTATATTCTCTCACTTTGTATTTCTTATTCTAGGTCCCCCTGGTCCTGTGGGACTACCTGGCTTGCCAGGAAAACCTGGAGTTTCTCTTCCTTCTGATATACGTGGGAGACCTGGGGATGCTGGCCATCCAGGAACTGATGGGAGTTCAGGTATAGAGAGAGGCCTTTTAAGGAGAGTGGATTCACTAAGGGGATTTCTGTTTGTTTATGTGCTTCCTTTGAAGAGGTCTGAGGGGAAATGACTTGAATGGGTACTGACACTTCAATAACTTGGCGCTTAGATCAGGCATCGAGAATGAGATCTGTTTTCGGTTCCTGCTGTTGAATCCTGATTTGATTTAGCCTGTCATTGAAGTGCTCTAGTCCAAATTAATTTCACCTATTGTGGTACTAAAGACAGAGTTGGACACTAAGGTAGGTACTTCAGTCCAGTGTAGTATGTCTAAATTTGGACACCAGCTCCATTTTGGACTTTGGTTTCCACAGCTGTAATCATAGGCTCTGTGTGAATATCGGAAGTATCCTGTGTGAGTTGGGAGGCAGCAAAGCTTCATTGCCACTTAGAGGTACATAAGAAGCACTTGCCGTAGGGTTGACAGCAAGGATAGTTTGAAAGATTTGTCATGATGGCATTGGTACCCATTCTGTACCTCACAGCCTTGTTGGAGAGGCTGAGACTCTCCAAGGATTTGAAACCACTGCTCTCGTTCTGCTAGGGAATGTCTTGAGTCACCAGGCTTTCTACCTGGTGAGGCAAGGGCTATGCTCAGGCCCAGAATTTGATGCTAAATTACTGTGGTTAAAAGGATTTAAAAGTTTATGAGACCTAAGTGGATATAAGGGGGCGGGGTCTGGTCCTTTGCCTTCAGGTGGAGGACACCCCTGGAAATATAGATACTCAAACAATGACTGTCCTCTAGAAAGACGTGCTGGGGGTAGCCCCAGTGTTTACTTTGCCCCGTGAGCAGATTGTGCTAATTACCCCTGTTGTTCTAGGTCTTCCAGGTCCTCCGGGACCACGAGGTCCCCCTGGCCCAGCTTCTGACCAAGGTGACACAGGCAATCCAGGTTTCCCTGGTGTTCTTGGCTTGCGAGGCACTAAGGGTGACGTGGGACCCACTGGTCCAATTGGACTCCCTGGGGCATCCGGATTCAAAGGTAATTTTTCCTCGAAAGGGTCTGGGTGCAGTTTGGCAGCTGTCACCTTGACAGTATCAATGGCTATTGTGTGATTAGTGTGACTGCTTTGGAACGGCAGGATCAGGATCCTATGCTTAACCCCGGAGGTCTTTAGCTGTGTATCTTTGCAGGTATAAGAGGTGAGCCTGGCCTTATGGGGATGCCAGGTAAAGATGGGCCTCCAGGGGATCCTGGTTACCCTGGGCTGAAAGGTGAAATGGGCCGTCGAGGTGAGTGCTGGAGGATTTGAAAAGCTGTACTTCATTGCACATGGTTTGGGCTGGGGAAAATTTCAGAGCTCTCTTAATGGGCTTATTTGGGGGACTCATAGTTTCTTAGATGCTGAAATAAATTAGAAAGAGCTTGACGTACCACTTTTTACAAAGATACCCAGTGCTGATGTACTAAGGCAGTCTTGATTTGACTTTGTGTCAGTATTATCAAAACTGTGAATTTTTTGTGGGGTACTTACACTGTCATTTGTACCACATGCAGGTCTCCCTGGCCGACAAGGGGCTCCAGGTATAACTCCACAGCCAGAAGAAGTCACAGCCCCTGCAGGCTTACCTGGTCTGCCAGGAATTGATGGGGTCCCTGGCTTTGATGGAGATCCTGGATTTCAGGGCCCAGCTGGAAAACCAGGTAAAAAGCAGACTCAGATCAGCGAAATGCTGGCCTGCTGGAAGAACAGCATTACTTTCTCAAATACATTAGGAAGGGTTACAGTTTTTTCTAATAAAGGAAATAATTCCAGGAAAATGAATACAAATATCTTTGTTTATTGTTATTAGAATGTATTTGATAAGTTCTGTTCATGCACTTGTATATAGTCTTTTAATTAGGTTTCTAGAATTAGGTGCAGCAGCCTGTGATGTAGCTGATATGACACAGGCTTTGGTACTAGCAGGTGGAGTTGTCATGGAAATGATTCACCACTGAGAATTATTTGAATTGTCAATGAACTACTGTAACTGGAGAAGTGCTGGGAACTTCAGCCTGCCCCACTGTCGTTCGTATTGTTTGGCAAAGCAACTTTCGTGGTTCTTACACCAATTGGCTCTCCTAGGCCCAGCAAGGCCCCGTGATTCCTTTCTCAGTGCTGCCATTTAGGCGATTTTTAAATGTTAGTATTCTCTTTTATTCATGAAAACTCCTAGAGCGGGAGCATCACTTAGCTCCAGTCCTTCCCCTCAGGTGCTATCCTAAGTCCCATCACAGGGAATAGAGCTGTGTTAGTTCCTGGGTTCCTGTTGCCAGTTCCTAAAGTGAGTAAATGTGCAGGGAGTAAAAGCTGAGAGCGCCTTTATTAACACTGGTCAGGCAATCAGGTAACAGATGCTGCAGAGCAACAGAAAGAGAGAAGTTCACTGGGAAATGACCCCTATTTATACTATTTTTAATGCTTAACCTTTACAAAAGTTGTGCAAATGTACACCCATCTGTTTCCCAGTCACATGTGTCTTTATACTAATATTAACCTTCCACATTACTGATCACATGCTGGGTGTCTCGCTCTGTGCATAACGCCTTCTGTCTCTTTATACTATTTCTTTATATTTTAACTAGTAACATCCCGAACACTTATTTCATTGTTGGCTTATCCAATCCATGCCAGAACTTTCTGGTTTGGGGTCAGGACAGTCCTGAATGGATTTTAAAGGTCCCTAGGCAGGCATCTTCTCTTACATCCCACTAAATTTATATTTTGAGCACCCTTCACTGCCCTGAGACTTTTTAAAGATTTGCCAGTCAGATGCTCATCATGGAATAGTGGGCAAGGTGAATTCAGTTCAAGTCAATGGCTCTAATTTTATATAATATTTAGGCTGAACACCAAGGCTTCTGGTTTTAAAAAAGGGTGAAATCAAGCAAAAAAAGTGCCTTTAAGTCTTAAGCAAAATTTCAGAAAGGTAGTTCAACTTTCTTCAGCTTACAACAGCTGCACCATTATACTAGAGGATTCATGCTTTCACAGGCTTTTCACAGTCTCTTGTGAGACGGAGATGAGAAGAGTTCACAGACTTCCACAGCCGTCAAATTGAAACCTGAGTCTTAGGTCCAATGTGGCTTCAGACTAAAATCAGTAGCTTATCCCAGATCTCAGTGCTGCATTTTCAGGCTTGTCCAGGTGTTCAGCTGCATCTCTTGATCCTCTAACAGACAATCGGATCATGTGGAATCCCTGTATGGAGTTAGTTGTTTGTAACAAGAGTGAAGAGTGAGCTCTCAGCATGGCTGCTGACAACGTATTTCTCTTCTGAAACATGATTGCTGGACTGAAGGCATTAGTATGAGGAAATAATGGCAGTAATAATTGTATTTCATTTCAGGTACAAAAGGTCTGCCAGGAAGACCTGGTTTGAAAGGACGTGATGGTTTACCTGGATCACCTGGCATAGTTGGGGATCCAGGACCTTCAGGTGCCCCAGGACCACAAGGATTTGAAGGTAATTTTATAATTTGGGGAGCACAGATCAGAAAGAAGCAGTCAGTAGCATTCTTTTTGCCTTACAGATTCTGCAGAGACCCTCCCCAACACCCAATTACCTTGGGAAGACCAGGGGTTGTACACGATCTTGTGTCTTGTATCTGCAGTGAAGTAAATTTAATCTTCAGTGAGGAAGATTATGTCACATGTCATTGTTGTCTGTCGCTGATGGTGTTTCCCTAGGTACAGTTCTGAACATCTTTTGGTTGTAAAGTTTTGTGGATGTGGGAGTCATCTTGAAGATTTAAAAGAGCGAAATGGTGTTCCCAGAGAAGACAGCTGTCAGGGCTGGATGGTAAAGGGACAGTGAGGACAGCGAGAGAGAAGTTTTTGCTTCTGCTGCAGATTTGTTGTACCACTTTTGGCCTTTCTGTGTCAAAGGAATATCATCATGAAGAATGCTATAGGAAAAATGAGTTTATTAGGTTTTGGTTGGTGCTTCGAGATCCTCAGAATTATTGTACTGTGAGATATGTGCTAACACATTGGCACCAGAGTTGAGAGAAAGAAAATTAAATGAGGTAGGAAATAGGTGGGTGCCGCTGTGAAATGACTGCTTTTGGAACTGTTAAGTCTAGTTACTCATACAACAACCATCAATACGTGGGCTTCTCATTGTACAAGACTGACATATAAACACAATGACAGCAATGCCAAAATTGGGTATAGAGCCAGCTGATGTCCACACTGCGTATTAGTAATAGTGACTCCTTTTCTGTCTTCTAGGTGTTGCTGGAAAGCCGGGCTCACTTGGTTTGCCGGGAATGCCTGGTCGGAGCGTGGGCGTTGGATACACTTTAGTGAAGCACAGTCAGTCAGACCAAATCCCACCTTGTCCCGTAGGGATGAACAAGCTCTGGGACGGCTACAGCTTACTTTATGTGGAGGGGCAGGAAAAGTCACACAACCAGGATCTTGGTGAGTTGACAGAATTCTCTCACGCATAAACAACGTAGGCCAAAATCACGTTTCAGATGAGCAATCTTCATTGGTACCGCAGGCAGTTGTAGTAGAGGTGGTGTAAGTCTGCTTGGCCAGAATCTGTACTGGGAGCAATCTCACTTGTGCCATCCTCCGCCACTCATGTCTGGTGTGTATGAGTTGGAGCATTTGGCAGATGCTTGATATGACCATTTCTCCAATTTTTCCAGGTTTTGCTGGCTCGTGTTTGCCTCGCTTCAGCACCATGCCTTTTATTTACTGCAACATCAATGAAGTGTGCTACTACGCCAGCCGAAATGACAAGTCCTACTGGCTCTCCACCACTGCTCCTATCCCCATGATGCCAGTGGACAGTGTTCAGATCCCACAGTACATCAGTCGTTGCTCAGTGTGTGAAGCACCTTCCCAGGCTGTGGCTGTGCACAGCCAGGACATCACGATCCCACAGTGTCCCCTTGGCTGGCGCAGCCTATGGATAGGATACTCTTTCCTTATGGTAAGGATGCTCTTGCTAATGCAAAAGCAGCTTTAAACATTTCTAGGTCTCCTCTTTGATTAGGTGACTTGAGACTGTATTCTGAGTCGTTTACAGAAAACTAGAGCCCTGTAGTTTCTTGCCCCAGTGTGTTTATTTTTTATCAGCTGGCCTGCTGTAGGCTTCCTGAGTTTGTTCCCATTTAGCTGGCCGCCTCACCTGGACGGCTCAAGTTCAGTAGTAACATTGACGCAGTAGTTCTGTATTACCACAGATATTCTCTGTTCTTCAACCCTTTAAATGTGGAAATGCTAATTAAGTTACAGTATTGTCTTAATCCCCAGTCTCAGTGGAAAAAGTAAAACATTTTCCATTGCACTCTCCTAGAAGCTCATTAGTCTAAGATTGTTAGAAAAGTATGAAGTCAGCATTATTGTTTCTGAATTTTCCCAGCTTGCAAGTGAAAAGCTTGTTTTCCATTATGCCATGCCTGTAGATTCAGCCTGAGTACATTCCTTTGCTTGTTCAGCTCTAGCCTTGACTCAGAAGACAGATAGACATAGCCAAGGTATCATTTTGGTTGCCTGTTTAACTCCTTTTAACAATGGAACTGGAGGACTCTCCTGTTTGCCTCCCATTCTGTTTCTCTGAAGTCATTTGAATTGGCATCTTTTTTCAGCATACTGCGGCTGGTGCGGAAGGTGGAGGTCAGTCCCTTGTCTCGCCCGGTTCTTGCCTGGAGGATTTCCGTGCTACTCCATTCATTGAATGCAACGGTGCTAGGGGAACGTGCCATTACTTTGCAAACAAGTACAGCTTCTGGCTGACAACCGTTGAACAGTCGCAGCAGTTTGTCAGCGCTCCTCCCTCAGAAACTCTGAAAGCAGGACAGCTTCGAACACGGGTCAGCCGTTGCCAAGTGTGCATGAAGAACTTGTAGTAACAAAAATGCAGTCATGTTAACAGTCTTTGTTACCTAAGAGTAGGCATCACTGATGTGCAGAAGGATAAATTCATAAACCTGCTTTGTGTGTGGTTGATGGGTGAATCAAGACAGCCAGAATTCTACAAAAATTGCGTGTCAAGTCCAGGAGTTTGACTGCGCACAGAGGAGGAAAACACCAGTGCTCTGAAACCTCTGATTTTTTTACGGAACATGGTGCTATGCTTTTAATTCAGTGGGGTTTTTTTTCCCCTCATTTATGGCTACCTCAGAAAGTCTCCGCGAGTTCCTTATTCAGACCAAAGACACACTGATGTCTCGCATCACACCACTCCTCTGTCCGAGGCACGTACCAGTCACCAAGAGAGACTTTTCAACAGTTAAGCTTTATTAGTGTGTTTGCAAACAGGATTTGGTCTAGTGTAAGGGAAATGAAATACAGAGCTAGCTAAAATTTATCAGTGTATTGTAGGTGACTTAGAAACACTAAGAATTAATGGTTGATAACTGATTTCCTTAGAACGACTCAATTTGTTTTGCTTTGCTTATTGAACAGATGGGCTGTTCTTTCCTCCAGTGACAGGTAATCCATTCTAATGCAGACTCTCATCCATGGTTGACTTTAAAGAGCTACCCCAGTGAAAAATGCAAATATCGATGTGAAGGTGAATCCAAAACACCTCTAGCATTTTTCATAGCTTTTTACTGAAATATATTCCAGGAAAAATGTTCATTTCAAGGTCTGTGCTTATCTTCTTGCAGTCAAATGATGTGCAGCCACCAGAAACATTTCATTACTATGAACGTAAGTTTCCTTTCTGAGGTAGCCCGGGCACACTTGTTTTGTAGATATTCAAGCTGTGTGTATTTGAAAAGTAGAGGCTTTGCTAGGTAGCAGGCAAGCTTACGCACACTGAAGTAAGCAGTTATGGATATACATTTGTTACTTCTACAGGCACGATGTGTTGGGTTTTTCTTCCTCTGGGCTTTATTTCTGTTAGTTTAAAAAATTGTATTTCTGGTGTATGCACTGTTAACTAGTCACACTTTCCTTCAGGGCATAATTAAAGAGAAGTGCCTCTAACTGTATTATGCTTGTATATTTTGAGGGACAGTCGTGAAAAAGGTATGCTAATATATATAATGAATTCATTTAGTTGGGCTAAAGTTATTATTATCAACCCCTCTAGAGTGAAGCATATGAAATCCTTATATATTGACATTCCAGGACATTTGAAAGAAGTGCCTTGCAAATACACTATCCCCTTGGCTTAAAAATGTTTAAGAAAAAAATTGTTCAGAAAACTATTATTAATACAAGACCAAGATGTTATTTTAAAGTATTATCTCTTTTTCTAGGTTCTAGGGCTCTAGCTCTATCCAGCGAAGTACTTAAGAACATGGTTACTTTTAAGCAGACAATATTTTTGCCTTTAATGATTATTTACATGCATAATATAATACTATCTTCCGAGATCGGGGTCAGAGAGCTCGGCATGTTCTAGAGTTGAACCACACTGGAGACGAGCAGGGAATTTATGAAGAACAATTTAGTCTTTCATTTAACTCATTCCTAATTGGAAGAGGTCTGCAACTGGTTTGCATGTATCTTGCAAATACCTTTAAGGCCTTTTAACACTCCTGCGTGGCAATCCTTTTATGCAGAATATCCAATCTACTTCTTAGCTGTCCCAGCACAGACAGATCATATTGTATTTACATCTTGGCTTATGCAAATACAACTTTAGAACACTGTGTACGCACAGTTAAGCTCACTTCTTTTTGAAAATTTGTGCAAATAGCTGGCAAGCTACAGTGAATTCTCCAGCCCTTGGGCTCCCATAGTGCTATAAAGAGGGGTGTCAACCAGGTTTTTTGTCTACAGGGACTTGGTTTTATTTTTGAACACGGACATGTGCAAATACATTTATTATTTTTCCCCAGAATCGGAGCCTTACGCGTTTTAAGCACTGCTGCCTTTAGGGAACTGCTTCTATTGCAATAACCTGGCTCCGCTGCTGTCACTGTCCAAACTTCCATCCAGTTCAACACGGCCAGCCTGTTCCCCCACCAGCTGTTCTCTGTCAGGTGTGTGCGGGGGGAATTCCAGTCAGCAGCCATTCTTCCCTCAGCCCCATTTTCATAGATCTGCTTACCCCCACCACAAATACATCTTCCAGAGGTCTGCAAGGCCAAGACCTCCTCCCTGAAGAGCATGTACACAACAGCTAAGAGCTACGTGGGGAATAAGTATGCTGTACTCCACTGACTGATTTTTCTTTTTAATTTATTTTTTAACTTAGGTGCTTCCTTTTTTTTTTTTTTTTTTTTTTAAAGCAGTCACTGCTCAAGACTGAGCATTTCAGAGCAAGGGCTTCATTTTCATTTTTGTCTGTGGGGAGGAGAGGGCTACAATTGCTGTTACACGAACAGTAAGTTCATTAATTAATTAAGAAGTAACGCCTTGTTTTTAAAAAAACATGCAGCTGATCCATGGAGAGGGGGAGAAAATGATATTTTTTCTAAGTGTATAGTTTCCACGCTGTGGCTAATAGACACTGAAGGTAAACAAAATGAAATATGACCTGGTTAGCTGTTTTCTTGGAAACGACACTGGCCCTGATGGAGAAGTGCAAGTGAGAGGAGACAGCATTCCGTATTTCTCTATGTTGTCATTTATTGGTGAAGATGAAACTCTGCGATCCATGTCCATTACACTATCGTGACAAAACGACCACAGTGGGGACTGTCCGATAGTAAAGAGGAAATTTATAAAGGATTAAAAGATCTTTGCCTTTAATTATTCTGAGCTGTTTTTCTTATGGCTGCTGGAAAGATACTCTGCCTTAGAAATAAAACTGCACAGGCTGTTCTCATACACCTGTAGAGGTAAGGCACTTTACCAAAACAGATTTCAAAAGGCAACAAGTCAAAGAACAACAATTACATAATTTGCATATGCCTATATATTAAGTTTTCAGATAACCTGGTTTATACTTAGTTCACACAAACAAATTAACAAAATATAGCAGCATACAACCTATGAAAAGCTTAAGAAATTTATTAGATGCACAGATAAAGTGCTGTAACAGAGAAACTTGTGTAAATCTTTTTTAAAATAAATAAGGTACAGTTAAACCACCTTTGACTCATTTTAGCTCCAAAAGAAAAGTCAGCCTAAGTTTTAATGATTTGAATTTTAAGGTCAAGGTGAAATATATCATAACTATAACAGTGGTTGTGATCTATATCAGCTATTTGAGTCTCCTGTTCCTCTTGAGGTTTCCCAGAAACAGGAAGGCTATTGCAAAACGTATACATTAGACATAGTTCCTTTGACAGAAACATTTTGTAATAAAGTGTGGTTGCTCAAATACATGTTAAAATATTTAACAAGGAAACAATTTTCTCCTGATCCAGTCGATCTTTTAAACAAGACAAATGTATTTTTTCTAGGATGCAGCCCACAGGAGGGAACAGAAGTAAACATCCTCCTTAACTGAAGACTGTTTTGCTTTAAGAACTAAACTATTGCATTATACGAGAGCAAGAAATATCCATTTCGTGTTATCCCTTTCTCCAAACATACAGCCCAGTGACATACTTATTTTTGCCTTAATCGCAAAGGTCCGTTTCTCTTCAGGAAAGACACACATTAAAAAGAGGTTCCCTTTAAGGGTCTTATTATAAGATCTTTTACTGCCTTTCCAGCTGGGGAAGCGCTTTGACAGCAGGAACTGTCACTGTTGGAGGTTTGGATGCTACTAGGTGTTTGTGCTCTGCTATCTGTCATTTCAGGCACTTTGGGGCTAACATGGCTGTTTGATTTAAGTCAATGCAATAATATTAGCAATATGTTCAATACTCAGAAGGGTCACCACAGTTTCCTTCATACGCTCAGGATTTCAAATTCTTCTTCCAATTCAAATAGCTTGTCAGTAGATTCAATGAGTTCTGAAAAAAAAAGGCAAACAAAAAAGCCCCAAACATTTAGAATCTGAAAACATGCCTGATTTTGTTTACTTAAACACAAAAACACCAAAAACACCCCCCAAAACACTCAAACACTTTCTCAAATGTGTCCTTCAAAGTATTTTGTAAGATTAAAATAAAAAAAAAACAATATATATCTCTCTGTGCTAGCAATTGTACGTGGCCTGTTTGGATAACTGTCAGATATTTTGTAGGAGTAAGGCATTTAATCCCGTGGTGATTGCTTAACGCTTAGGAAAGCATAGTTATTCCACCTGTGATTATTCTTCGGTTTGCTAAGGAGGACAGTTCTGCTGCACAATAGTAGTCTCAGTGGGTACCGCACCTGCTCCTGTAGTTGTCACTTCTGGCTTTGTAGGAGGTATGAAAGGAGGCCAGTGTGGTGGATGCTTCTGGACCAGCTCAAACATCCGTAGACTCTGTTGCTTAAGAATCTCCTATGGACACAAAACTTCCATTTTAAAAGATGCCTCAAGAGAACCTTCAAACACGAAAAATGTCTGCTTAATTAAAAACATTTATAATTATGTATGTCTATCAAAAAACAAAGGCTTTATGCAGACCTACAGTGAAAACCTGTTATTTCAAGTCCCTGCTATTATGAATCTCTGCTTCACAGATCCCTCTAATATCTTCCCATCTGAAAACACACCTGGAAGACAAATCTCTTGAACTGTTCTACAAGTTAACAGTGTGTTATAATTAGCTTTCATATCCATACACCTATAATTTTGTTTACATGTAGCAAACAGGCACCAAGAACGTACAGTATTTTCTGCCTTTTAAAAGAAAATTACTTGCATGGACCTCTCTGTGTTCAAGTTTTCTGTTGATCAATGGGAACAAAAGGCAGGTCTATCAGCTCCAAAAACACAACAGATTTTGAAGGATAGGTTTTGGATCAGGAGAAAAAAGGTATTATTGAAGCCACATTCCACTCCTCTTCAATCAGGTAAACTACATCGTATCCTGTATTTCAGTTAGTTACAAACTGCTTTCCTTAGCCACTTTTTTTTTTTTTTAATAAATGCCTTTAGAGGTTGATGTTACTTCACATTCAAACTTCTGTTGCTTCGTGTATCAACTGCATGCAGAAACGTCCTAAAGTCCTTTTCCTATGGCAGCGAGCACCTTTTGTGTGCCCTGGAGGGATCCAGCACTTACAGAATCAGATCTTTTGTGGGACTGGGGACTAACAGCCATAATTAGAACACGTAATAATATATTATGTCAAACAATAAAAAAGGATCAGAAAGCAAATAAATAAATAAATTGCTACAACAGGAGAGTTAAAACTTACTTTTAAGATTTATTTCTCAGTAAATGACAAAGTTTCAGCCAGTAACATAGTAGTGCTAAAAAAAGAAACACTTTTTAAGGGTATATATTTACACTCGTTTTCCAAGTGGCAGGGTTCATGGCTGTCAAAATGCTGAACTAGCTCCAATTAGCAATTCGGTAGTATCGGCTTACCCTGCTGCAGTAATGCGTTCTTCTCTGTGGCTCATTTCATTTGCATGCAGAGAAAGATGTAATGGGAATTTCCATTTAAAAAAAACCAAAAAACCCAAACAGCATTCATTATTTCATATAGAGCAAATAAAGGTAGTAGTATTACCTTTTGTACAAGACTACACCAGTTATCAAAATCACATTCTTCTTTGCAAAAGAAGCCCTAAGGAAAAAATACATACAGTAGTAACATTAAAAAATAACAATATGTCAATGAGCGAAGGATGTTGTGGTATCTTTATGCAGTTTGAAAGCTTTAGAAACATATGTCTCAAGTGACAATCACCCATAACCCAACCACAGGATACTGGCATGGGACCAGATATAGTTTCTTCAACTACCACAGTATCCTTATGAGGTATACTGGATGACTTCTACAAGTAATTCCATTTAAAGATTTGTAAATTAGGATATAAATTAAGTAATTTGTCCAGAGCGACCATGCACATATGGCGGTGATGGAATAAAATAAGGAAACCTGATTCAGTTCCTTGCTTTGACCTTCAAAATACTTTTTGCAAAAGGTAAATGCTGCTCAGTAAAGAAAATTAATTAGCTCCCGAGGATACAAACAGCCAGTTCCTTGGCTGCGCGACCTAAGATTAATGTATCCTATACAGTTTATACATTAACTGCCACGTGTTGAATTTTAGATTGTAGAAGACTGCCCTGTGATCTTAATTCTGCTCAAGGAAATGCATTACTGCCTTTACCAATATATAGAGGTATTACTCAGAAATAACGCATGCACATCTATTATTTTCTAACACCTACTAAAGCTACTGAGGGGTCCAAATTCATGATCTTCATTCTGTGTGGGGCTTGCTGGCAGTGGAAGCTCTCGTCATCAACTGTGCCATTTTCTTCCCAATCTACAAAACTTTGAGTGGTGTGAGGGTCCAAATAGATCAGCTCATTGCCTGTGAGGACAACATCCACATGTTGATAATAAGCAAGAGACTTCAATAAGCACTTATTCCATCCAGACTTGTAAAACAGAAATTAGATTATCATCACAGTTGATATCTAGACTTTCTAGCTTGTGAGTTTGAAGAAAACCACAAAGTTAGACACGATAGTGTCCCACAAGGTATCCACACTATAATTTTCTATTGTGACCTATTACTGTACATTTTTTTGGTTGATTTGTTCTACCTTTGTTACATACTTCCCTTTTTTAAAAATGTAAACTGCCATAATGCCTAACATTCCACAGATCAAAAGGTACAGGATGACCACAAATGGAATCTGTAATCCCATTAGGCATTCATTCAGAAATTGGAACAAAGAAGTCTGACTAAGCCAGTTCAGGTTTTACAAGGAGGAACAAAATATCCATAAAAATATGGAAAAAACAATATTATCCAAAAAACCTGAATCTAGTATTGACTATTGCTTTAATTAATAAAGTAAGACGTGGAAGAAGATAAAAAAGGTACTGATATCTGAAAAAGTTTAAAATACAAGAAAATAATTTAAGAAAACTGTGAAGCAAAAGAATAAAACAAGACACCCTGCATTATGAAGTATTAATGATTAGGAAAAAAGATATAATGGTATTTTAGCAGTAGTGACATTTGACACTTTTTGACTGGTATCAGTTATTCTTAGTGTTGTTCTTGCTTCTATCATTACCTGTTTTTACGTCAAGCTTTGCTGCTACTTTTCCGTTCCTGTAAGGATGGTATCACAACGTTCCTGAACTATTTGAGGTATGTTCCTTCGCTGCTTCTACTCTTACACTTACAGTGCTTACCATTTCCCCTTCCAAAATAAAAAACAAAGCAAAACCAACCTCTCTTTAGATCATAGGCATATTTGGAATAAGTTTCTCCTTACCTAAAAATCCTATGAAATAATAGGCATTATTTGGTTTCCCTCCTAATGCTCCCAAAGACTGTGGCATCTTAAAGCATTCCTAGGAGTTCAAAGGAAGAAACATGAAATTGTAGTTGATTTGTTCATTGATATAACAGATACCTGAACTCATTTCACAATAACAAACAATTCACTGAAAAAAACCTTACTTTAAACGCATCAATATACACTGGATTTATGTGATTTATCCCTAGCCGTAGAGGTATAATAAGCAAGAGGGGCTTCCAGCCTGCGCAGAATCCTGCTGCGTTCTTATTCCAGCCAAGAGCACTTCTGTGCACGTGTGCGCTGCTGTGGGCCGCGCCGCTGCTCTGGGGAGGGGACCAGCACATCTTCTCTGTGGGAAACAGAGAAAACACTGAATGCGCAAAGGAAACAGCAGATCTTCCTCTCAATCATGAATTAAGCTACTTTGGCAGACATCTTTATAGAGCTCCTCTTTTAAGACAAAAGCAGCAGGGAAAGGAAATTGTAACTATTTAGTAGGAGTAATTCTAGCAGAGTATGTGCTGGCACAGGAGTGAGACGTGACATAAACGACTGGGGGATGAAAATTTAAGACTGAAGTTACATTTACTACTAGCGTTATTAATACTGTCAAGCTTTGCCCAGGAAATAAATTGGCAGAGATGACAGCATTAGAAATTCTTGAGGGAACTCTTCATTTTCAGTGATGTGAAGGTAAAATAAGCAGAAGTAGGGGCTAAAGTAGAAATAGACTAAATAAATAGACTATGGCTAAATACCACCTGTAAGCCCACCTTTCTTACAACTCAAAATTTAGCCTGGCCATGTATTTCGCTAGGATCTGCCCCTGGTTTCTCTTTTGCCTGACAAAAACACATCTCTTTGGCAAACTCTGCATTAAAAACAATTCTCTGTATTTCTACATAGTGCAACTTCGTTCCGTTTCTGGGGTAGGAGTTTAGAAAGCACAGACCAAACTCCATCTTCTCCCAAACTGCATGGTATCTAAGTAGGACACCAAAAAGCCCTACACCGTTCTGTGCTACCTTTAGTTTTGGACACCCAGAGCCCAAGTTTGCATTTCCTTTATTCCTTTTCTTACCCTGGGAACAAGTAGGGATGGCCCAGAAGTATTGTCAGAATGTTTCCTGTTACATGCAGGAAAGTGGAGTCAACTCAAAAACCGTAACCACAGAACCAATGTTTCACTTACTGATGTCTTCAATGACCACTGTATTGTCCATAGATACATAAACTGCTAATGAATTCCATTCATCAAATAAAGCAAGCTTCCTAGAAAACATTAAGGTGGTAATTAATATAAACTAATTAGGACCACAAGAGCAGCTTTCCATTCAGGACAACTAGATTGTTCTTAATTAAAAGAATTGTTTCTTTTTAAGTCTCCATGTAATAATAAGATAGCTTTGAATATTTAACGTTTAGTATGTTTAGAAAAATAAATACTGAGTGGTACCAGGAAAAGCACACACTCTGTACCATGTGAAAACTGTTTTGCCCTTTGGCCAAATGCAGTGATAGTAACAGCTCAACCACATGATTAGGTTTATTACTTTTTACTGCACTTAACAGCCTCTGCAATGGAATCCTCCCCATCCTGCCTGGCATCATCTAGAGAAGCAAAAAATTCCTGTGCCAGTTTTGCACGTAACTTTTTGCTTAAGGTCCACTAAATTCAGTGGAACTATTTCTGTGCACGTGTGGACAGCAGACTCGGGGCATTAAAAGCTAGATCAGCTAAAGGTTTTCAGCACCCAAAAGTTAGGAGGAAGGATGCCAGCACACAGGTTTCTGTCCACTTGTGTGAATCCAGAACACTGGGGAAGGGAGCTACACTCTTAAGCTGCACAGGCAGAGTCAGCTGTCTAAAATAAGCCAGAAAAACCTGTATGTGAGCACTAAGCCAGGAAGAATTTGTAAATGAAAAGAAAGCTCCTCTCTTTCTCCAGAATGTGTGTCTGTCCCAAGGCTGCAAAGCACAGCTGCTGAGCATTCGGGACCGCTTGAGATCTGGTACCTCCACCTACCCCTCCGAAATGGAGCAAAGTCAACTCTTTCACGTGTGGATTCTAGACTAGGAGGAGCTGCCCATGTTCTATACGGCAGCCTTCAGGCAAACTGCAGCTGGGGACGTGAGGAATTGCAGTTCAGTTCCCTCCTCAGCCTGGATGGTTTCACTCTGATGTTTCACACCACCGCTCTAATCTGCACGAGGGCACCCGTGACCTGTCAAAGCTGTGCCGCTTTGTGGAAAGGAATATGTATTTCTGGTGCCTTCTGGTTAAGGCATGTAGACGGCACAGCAGGAGAGACCTTTCTGCAGGTCTCCCCCAGGCTCTTGGTATATTAAAATTTAGAACTCGCCCGATCCCAACTCAGTACCTGCCCACCAGGCTACAGCATCATGGTCCCCACGGTACTTGCAAACACTTGGCATATACATATATATTCCTGACTCCGAGAGGGGGGATCAGCCTTTAACACTGTGTCTTGGGCCTTATCTTGGTGTCTGAGCTTCACTGCCCCAGGGGAGTACATTCCGAATGAGCTACTGCGATTCGACTTACTTCAGTACTTGAGCAACTGTATTTGGTCCAAACCATTCTCCAATTGATTTCCCCTCTCCAACGCCCATCTGTGCTGTTTTTATGAGTGAAAACACACACACAGAAAAAAAAAGACCACAGAGAGTCCGGTCACAAGATATGTTAAATAGCATGACCTACTAATATTTTGACATACATTCTAGAGCAACTGCAAACTGTATTTGGCAACAACAGTTATTTTCTCAATCCATGCTCTTTTCAAACCTTAATGACTGCTAGTTCCTTTACAAAAAGTTTCTAAACTGTAATGGGAATTACAAATGTTAGTGTCCTTTATTGCAAATTACAGCAATAAGCTTCATGACTGTCTGTTTTAACACTATCAACTCCGGTAGCCAAGGCTGGCATACTTTATCAAGTGCTAGATTCTAGTATACAGATTTATTTGGGTTTCGGTGAATAACATTTCTAAATTATTATACTTATACCCATTTGCATGCATTTTTATTTATATACAAACATATACAGTGTCTTAATAATCACCTTTCTAAAATTTTGAATTAACATATTTCAAATTAGGTTTCAAAACAACAGGAATTTCAGTGGGGGGAAAAACAAGTTGACTTGTATTCTTACCCATTTGGTGGATGGAATAACAGCAATCTTTTCTATCTAGAAAGCACCGTAAGATTCTGTGATATTCTTCTGGTTGTTTTTTGTGTTTTTCCCATTGCCAATCTTACAGGAAAAAAGTTATACAGATTAAAAAGTAATAATGTTTCCATCATCCCAATCAAATGTCTAGATAGTAGAAAGCCATATGATGAGATGTTAAAACACTAATGTACAATTAATCTCTAATATTTACATTTTGTTTAGAGTTCCTAGAAGTCACAGCTTGTGATTTACTATCAAGCTGTCCTGTATCATCACAGGATAGATGGTGAAAACTGGGAAAATAAAATAAAAATGTCAACTGCAAATATATTCTGAGTGATCATTGCTGAGAATTGATAGCTATCACTCTACGTGAGCTTCCAAGATTGTTTAAGACTATATACTCCGTTTAGATTTTTTTAGATTTGTAAGCATACATCGGATAATGATGTAAGATCCATAAAGCAAAGTCCAAACGCGGCGCTGGCCCTCTCCCACAGCAAAATCCAAAACAGCTTTGCCATGTATGCTCTTGCCTCTAATGTAAGGTAGTTGCCTCCCATTTACTGACCGAGAAGCACGTACATGGGGCTGATACCATGAAGTAGTACCATGAGTTCATATTCTAGTTTTTCTCAGGTAATTTATTTGTTTGCCTACTTCTTCAGTTAAATCTTTTCACCTCCATTCTGTGGCATCAGTTATTCAAGCGGATAAATCCTTCTGTGGCATCAGTTATTAAAGTAGATAAATCTACAAAGCACGCTGCCATAGAAACCACAGCACATGGTACAAGGATTACAGACCTAACCCTAATAATGTAATTGATATGATATGGCAGCTACACACAGACCAGACCTATCATACTCACCCGTGATCCTGGGATGTGAGGTGTTGATACAGGCTTAAGAGCTTGCACTAATGGGTTCTGCTGTGGGGTTTGGACCTCAGGCTGGTGGCGGGTGAGTGAAGTACTTTGTATGATGTCTATCACTATGTCACTATTCACACAGTCACTGTGTGCGAACGTTTGGTGGCTACGTAAGTAATGAAGAGAAGGGTAAGAACTCAGACCCACGGCAGCAGGTTCTCCCTTGGCCTCAACCTGGGTATTCCTCAAAAAGACATAAAATAACAACGGGATTCCCTATTTGTCCTCCCTCTATTTGTATTTCTCTGCTTAAGGCCAGCATGATTTCACCCTGTGAGACACAAATAATTCACTAGTAACTTCCATCAGGGCATCACGGAAAGTTTCATTAATAAATTTAGCTTCTGTGCTTTTATGGAAAACTACAACAAAAACTAAATGGTCTCCAAACACTACAGAAGTTTGCTCAGCAACAGTACTCACCCCTTCCTAAATGTCTGCAGATCAGCGCTTGTGCCAGCATCATCTGCCCACATCGCAGCATACATCCCCAGCCAGCATCAGACGAAGGACCGGTGCCTCCTAGTAGAAAAGTTCATTACAGTCAATATGGTCTTTAAATTGAGTGCAGCGCCAGAGAGAAAATTTCAGAGTTAAAATCTCTAACAACTGTCCTACGGATAAAAGGCACCGAGCCGAGACCTTTGCTTTCCGAATCGCTGGTCTAACTTAACTGCTTGCTCTATAAACATGAGGACCTGACTACATGCAGGTACAAGTAAACACAGTTTTTAATAGCTTTAACATCTTGTTTGTGTAAACATTTAAAAGGATGCTCAAAATGTTCTAATACTGTAAAAATCATTTTTCAGTCCATCACTAATCCTGCTATCTCGTTTCTAACAAGGCAGCTGGTCTGCTGCATACTCACCAATAGGCGAAAACTTTCTTCTATACGTAAACCAGAGACGAGCACTTATATCCAACAGTAACTTAGATTTGTCTGGAATATTTTTAAGAGGAAAGAAATTACTAAAACAAACTTTTAAAACTGAAAATTTGTAATTTTCCCTTTACAGTCAATATATAGAGTGCACAGAAGACTCTTGCTAGCTTTTACACATAAGACCCTTAATTTTAGCTGTTTAAACACCAAGAGCTTTTGTAGACTGCTCATTAAAATTAACTTACTAAGGATGAAATAATTATTAGCCAATGAAGTTTTACAAGGCGTTTGGAATGACTATGCCCAACTTTAATGAAACATCTATGGAGAACTATGTCCCCAGGAAAGAACTGGTCAAACAAGTTAAGAAAGTTCAAGAATCTCTACATGCAAACCAACATGGAATTATCCATTACCTCCAAAGTAATTTTAAGAAAAGGTTAATAATATCAAATTTAATTAATTTTTTTTTTTTAAATACATGTGCTTACAGAATTCTCCCAAAGGTTCTGAAGAATTCTTAAGAATCCTATTTGCTACATTTTCTCTGAGCCGTGGCTCAGACTGATGGGCCTTTTCGAGGGCTCCTTCAGCCAACCAAGGCCGTATGTGGGACCCTCGGCTGCCCTGAACACCACGCCTGCACTGACGGCCACTGCCCCCGGCACGTAACAGAGGAGGATGCCCTGGTCTTCTCCCCGAGGAGCAAAACTCATTTCTGAAATCTTATTTTTGTACGATATATACAAATACATCATCCTGCTATGACTTTTAGGTCATATATTTACTTTCATCAAAATACAGTACGTGCCCTAGATTAATTTTTTTATTATTATTACTATTATTCTTTTGAAATATCATTTTAGTTGCAAATAACAGGCTGCAGACCGCATCCCTCAAGGGAAAATAACATTAGTAATACTGAACATTTCCCAAAAGTTATTTATTCATCTATTTCTGAGGTATTTGATGTTGAGAAGTGACAAGCCTCATACCTGAGTAGGCTTTGCTACAAGTATGATCTCTTTGCATGAATTATGGTAGAAAGTATATCAGTAAACTTCTGGTTTCATTTTAGGATGAATACTGCTAGTTAGAGTTGGTTTCTTGTTGGTGGAGAAAAATAAACTTCCCTCACGAGACATTTAGAGAACGTAAGGAAATCAGGAGCTGCTGCTGCCTGTGAATCAATGAATGCTCTACAGATTCTACAGATGAATTCTCGTTCTAACGATACCTGTGTTTAGGTGGTGTTGCCTTCCTAGAATCCACACCGGCTCATCAGTTTCGGGAAATTCTTCTAAGTAGTCTGACAAAATATTGATCTGGTTTTCATACCTAGATAAAACTGAACAGGAATACACAAAATGCAAACTCCGTTTTCTCCCTTTGTTCTTTTATGCGCAACTTTGAGTTCTCAGACTGAACTAGTTGTAGCTAGTCTTTGCAGACTTTGGGTCTTCTGAACGGTGCTGCCAGCTGCCTTTACTCTTTTCCTTTAACAAGCTGTTCTGACACTGAAACAGCCAATGTCTTGGCTGGTTTTTATTTTGATTCTTGGCGAGCGCTGAGAGAATAACACGTCCGACACCTTCGCTACCAGCGGTCTGAAGCCCCTGCAGAAGTTCGGGATGGCTGCAGCCAGAGTAAGATTTGGTTCAAGGAAATTAGGAAAGGGAAAAACAATTTAGGCAACAGAGCGTATGTGGCCATGCTCGATCTGAAATGCACAAATACCGCCACTCAGAGTGATTACATCCTTGTGCTTAATGGGAAGCATGTGAAAAGTGTTAGCAAGGCTGGGTTTTGCTTTCCTAACTGGAGATTTGAAACACTTCAAAGTAAAAGATGTATTAGTGTTACTATTCAATGCTAGACCTATTTACAGTAAAATAACAAATTATAATTAATACGACTTAAAGAAGAACATTAAATCAATGTTTAGACAATTAATTAAAGCGGGGTTTGTTGGAAGAGGAACACAGGCCTTCAAGTGTAAAAATGAATGTAAAAATCTTTTCTTTTACATCTTTATCAATCTTAAGGAATATACTGCTAAAAAAATCAGGAGTTGAAAGTGAAAGCAAACGCAATTATATTTTACTCTTCAAGTATAAAGAATGAATAAGCACCAGGTAAATGGAAAAAAACCCCAAATGTAAGTATACGCATTATAGCAATCAGAAGTGAAACTGAGCTACAATTCGATTCGAGCGGGCAGGGCCCGCAATACCCAGCACTGAAGACGCCCCCTCCCCGCACGCCGGCGCGGGCAGTCGCTGAAAAACACGGTAAACTTCTGCCCTGAGCCGCGGCAGGGAGCAGGAGAACCTCACGCTGCGCTCGGTCTTCGCCGCCGGAAAGCTCACCCCGCGTTGCACTTACAGGGCAAACAGTCTCTTCTTGGGGTCCTTCTCGAGAGACTCTGGCCCCGGGGGTCCAACAGGAGGGACCCGCGTCCCCCCCTCGGCGGCCGCGTGCCGCTCCCACGGCACAGCTCGGGCCACCCGGGGAAGACCCACCGGCGTCTCCCGTTTGCCCCCTGCGAAGCCCTGCGCCCGCCGCCGCCGCCGAGGCCCGGCACGGAGCCGCCCGCCGCGCCGGGGGCTGCCAGCGCCGACACCGGCCTCGGGCCGCCCCGAGCCCCGGCCGAGACCCGCCGCCGGCAGCCCCCGCCCCGGGGGAGGCCGCGGGGCCCCGTCGCTCCCCGCCAGGCAAACGCCTCACGGCGGAAAGCACCGACCAGCGCCCCCCCGCCTCAGCCCGCGGCGCAGCCCTCAGGCAGGCGAGCCAACGGCCTGTCCGCTCGCCCCCGCCGCCCCGCTCGCCCCTCTCCCCACACCGCCACCGCCACCCCTCACCTGACTCCATCCTCCCGCTGTCACCATCCTCCTCCTCGCCCCGACACGGAGGCACAACACGGCCGCGGCGCGGGGTACCCTGGGAGGTGTAGTCCCGCCCGCCGGCGGCACCGCGAACGCCTCGCGCCTGCTGGACTACAAATCCCAGGAGCCCTCGCGGCACGAGGGGGGGAGAGGAGCGAGCCTGTGGGTGCGATTGGCTGGGCTGGCCCCGGCGCCCCTCTGATTGGCCGGCGCCCGGGCCGAAGCACCGCCCCTGTCGCAGGGTGAGCATGGAGGGTGCGGTGTCCGACGTGGGGGTCTGCAACCTGGCCTACGCCGGGCGCCTGGAGGAGCTGCGGGCCCAGCTGCAGCGTGACAGGGCTCTGGCCACCAAGGCGGACCAGGTCAGCCGGCTGCGGCGCCCCCCGCCCGCCGGAGCGAGAGCGAGCGGCCTGTGGGGCCGCTCCTGTCAGCCGCCGCCGCGCTTCCCGCCTTCCCCTTACGGCCCCCTCACTGCCGCTCCCCTCCCTCTCTCCCTCAGGACCACCGGACCGCGCTGCACTGGGCCTGCTCGGCGGGACACGCGGACGTCGCCGACCTCCTCCTCGGCCTCGGCGTGCCTGTGAGCGACAAGGACGATGTGAGTGTCGCAGCCGTCGCGGGACTCCTCCTCCACCCCGGTGAGGGGCTGGCCTGGAGGCTGAGGGAATGCCGTGAAACGGTTTGTGTGGGGAATTCGGTGGCGAAGTTTTTGTCCGGACCCTTTGCCGTCACGGTTCCAGACGCAGAAGTGCCCCTAGCGCTGTGTCGCGTCCTCACTTTTCTCCCTCCTCCCGTCAGTTGGCGTATGCAGGGTGGTTTCTGGGAGGTTTTAAAAAGCGTTTGTGTGATAGAAAGGCAAGTTTAAAGTATTTCACTGCTTACGTGAAAGAGTGGGTAATCTGACTTGAGTCAGATGAGCCTTGAACCAATGAGCCTTGGTTATTGTCAAGGGATTTTGGGGGAACTCTTCTTACGAACAAAGGTGCAAAACCAGGGTTGTTGGGCATTTTCATGTTACCTTTATCTCGGTCTGATCCTCTTAAATATGTTGAGCCAAATCGTGAGGTACCCTGAAGACTTCTTATTATTGGGGAAGGCATTATAGAGTAGGTAACAGGTTGAGTGATTTCACAGTTGCAAAGGAGATGGTCTGTTACTGTTGTAGAGGAAGGGTTGAAATAATTACATCCATCATGAAACATCTTGAAGATCATCCTTAAAGAAGGAAATGTTGTCCTATTAGTTTAATTAGAGGGTAGTATATAGAAAAGATTGCATAAACTTTTGGGCACCCTTTTCTGCCACTCTTACTTGTTCTTAAAAAAGCACAACTGTTAATTTGTAGGGGCCAGGTGCCCTGCAAGGCAGCATGCATAACTGCATAACAGAAGTGATTTCTGTCATTTAACTGGCAGTTTTTCTCAGGTACTGAATGCAGCATGTGAGAGGATGTGGGACTCGTCTCTCTGGTGATAATCAATAATGTTTAGCTTTACAGTTATAAAAACATGCGTGCAGTTTGACTAATGAGTAGTCAAGTCTGTATTGGGTTTACGCCTTGTCATGTTTTTTTGCCTGAAATGCTTAGTTTGAATAACATGTTTTTTTTCTTGACTCTCTAGGCTGGCTGGACTCCCTTACATATCGCCGCTTCGGCAGGCCGCGATGAAATTGTGAAAGCCCTCATTACCAAGGGTGCTCATGTAAATGCAGTAAATCAGAATGGCTGTACGCCCCTGCATTATGCAGCCTCCAAAAATAAGCAGGAGGTATGTTTGCCTGTGCTACTAGAGGTGGTGTTGCTCTTGGAAGAAGTGTTTAGCTATACTAACTTTCCTTCGTCCTCCCCCTCCTGGCCTCTTTCTCTTCCTTCAGATTGCAATCATGCTTTTGGAGAACAGAGCTGATCCAGATGCAACAGATCATTTTAAATCCACCCCGTTGCACAGAGCAGCAGCCAAAGGAAACCTAAAAATGGTACAGATCCTTCTACAGCACAATGCATCTGTTGATATACAGGACTCTGAAGGGAATACTCCTCTGTAAGTAATTTTTTATTTCTATTTTACTTAATATAGCATAATCTCTATAAAATGAAACTCCATTACTTCAATTTTTTTTTTAATTTCTTGTTGCCTCAAAATACTCCCTTGCTTCACACCCCTATGTAATTAAAAAGGATTTGAGAAAATTATACTTAGTATTTTGCCTAAGTGTGTCTGTACATACATGCTTTAATTTGTGTTACTACATCTTCTTAAAAAGCGTGGAACACCTTTTGTAATAATTTGGAATACGTTAGGTTGCCACTAGAGGGTAGAAAGTGAGCTAATGACAACAAAAGTCGGAGGAAACTAGTCTTGCAGGCTGGCCTGCTCTGTCCTGCCAAGCAAGAACTAATTTTGGAAGATTTTCTTCACCTCTGTAAAGAAAATAAGTTGCAATTTAAGTACAATCAGTCCAGTGTTTGATGTAACCTTAGAGATCAATTTGAATCTGAACCTGGTGGCAAAACTCTGCCTTGTCTACAGTGGAATCAAGATTTTGCCGTGAATAAGATGAAGCAGTATGTTTCAGCTATACGTAAAACCCAGTATTGTCCTGGAACACATAACGTTTATTCTCAAGATACTGTGCCAAATGGCAAAAAGGCGTTGGCTGCGTTTGTAGTAACTCTTTACTTCAGATTAATTTTAAGCATTGTACGATTTAGTTTATCACTTTCGATTCAAATAGAGATTGCAATTTTCTAATTTCACTGTGGATTGTGTGTTCCGTAGTTTTGCTGACTGCAGAGCCAAATCCTAATCTAAAGAAGTGTCTTAATGTTGCAAGGGCAGTAGCAGGAGGAACGTTCTTGAGTTGCTTAATGACAACACAGTGACTGGACAGCAGGCTTTGGAATCTGTGTAGGTAGTTGGTTGCGTGTAGTTTTGTTGTTCTAGGATGTATCTCCCCTCCCCAACATCCACGCTGTCGTTTTGGCAAGGCATGATTATTGTTCTTTTTAAGCTTGGACTGTTTAATAGTGGCTGTGGGTTTCTTGTTCTTACTACAGTCATTTAGCCTGCGACGAAGAGAGAGTGGAGGAGGCAAAGCTGCTGGTGTCTCACGGTGCAAGTATTCACATTGAGAATAAAGAAGAACTGACCCCACTGAAAGTGGCAAAAGGTGGCCTGGGAGCCATACTTAAAAGAATGGTGGAAGGCTAGTGGGGACTTTTGACTTGACTCTCTTTCCTGTTGCACTTGTATTTAAAACTGCAAACTCTATATTTTGACAGTTCAACTAGGAACTAGGATGTCATGAATGGGCATCAGCATGGTAATAAAAAGTGTATCTCTAGCTTTCCTTCAAGTACAGTGCCAAAACAACTGTTTATACTTCCTGTTAATTAAACAGTTCACTGATTTTAAAGTGTTTTTCAATATCTTGCAGTTTTCTTTCAGTTTACAGTATGATCTGTATAAATGCGGTCATTCTTTCTATTTCGGAACCTAGTTTAGGATTATTTCTTTAAAGCAACAGGACCAAAAATGCTTTAACCATTTAAAGCAAATTTTATTTTGGAAGCTTAATCTAGAGTCTTTGTTTTTTCCCTCGGCCTTTGTGATTTGTGTGCGGTTTTTTGTTTGATTTTTGTAGGTACTGATTGTCTCCCTTCATACGATTCTAAACTACACCTCTCCCTTTGTAGAATGCCGTTTGCTCAGTTACTTAGATAATTGTATCCATTTTCACTCTTCTTGGTCTGCTCAAGTGAGCTCTGAGAGTTTAAAGCTCTTCTGTTGTTATCTGTTGTTGTCCTGTTTCTTTGAATCATATGTATTTGTTGAAGTGTACTGGACTGCTTGCAGAATGCAGGTGCAGTTTCAGGGTAACCTCTGCAAATATACAATTATATCATGGATGGCTGTGGATACTTCTCTGGGATGTACTTCAAATCCAATTTTATTTCCTCTTGCTCCTTCTGTAGATTTCTTCTTCTGTTCTGCTTGACTCCCATTATGTAGCACTGATGCCCACGGTTTACCATCTTATTTTATAACAGAAGCCTGGTTTAATCTCTGTTTACTCATAGCAAATCCTGGTATTAAGTTATTAGAAGGCAGAGCTAATGAGACTGAGTCTGAAAAATGACCTTCTGTTCTGATGTTGGTAAGATCACTTTTGACACTAGTGGGATAGATTTGCCCTTTCTGAACAAATCATGCTGATGAAATTCTGTGAAATAAAGAACTCTCCTAAACAGCAGTCTTTGGTGTTATAAAACTTTATTAAACTTACATGTAACAAAACCAGTATTTTCTAAATACCTTGTATGCTTGGGATGTGAACAAGTCAGATGAAACCCTGCCATCCATTACACACTATGGAAATATAACATGTTTGTTCGTCATCTGCAATGAAAGGTTGAAATGGAAGATGACGGTTTCTACGGTTTGACTTGTAGGGATGAAGGTAATGCAGTTTATTTTGATAAGCAAGACAGAAACTTAAAACCAAACGAATATCTTCACTAAGTGCTTTAAGTCTACCCTAGAAAGCAAAATGCAGGTTGAATTTCACTGAGGATACCTACTGAGAGCAGGAGGGATAGCTTGCCTGTACAGTAAGCTCTGGCCATGCAGACCTTGCTTGAAGGAGTGTCCTGGTTTGAGGACAAGGAGGAACCTGGCTGAGTAAATGTTTCCTATATATTGTTCAGGCACTGCTGAAAACTTGAACTGAGAAAAGCTGAAGTTAGAATTCTGTGTTCATCCTTGATCTTTGCATAGCAAAAACCCCTCTGCCATAGCTCTGTAACTTTGTTCCCTAGGAGATGGTGGCTTGAATGTTGGCTTAATACCTGGTTTCCATATTAATGATCCCTACTCCCTCAGGAGAACATAAGTGGGCCATGCAGCAAAGACTGTCTGAACATCCAAGGCAAATTCTGACAAGTGTTTCAGCATCCTGCATAGCTCTGCAGGGTTTTTGAGCTACACACCATGGATCAATTTGGTTTGTGCTTTGCCAAGAGCATCAGTGGAAAGCTAGGAACAGTGCTCCATCCTTTTTAATAAACTATTTTACATAAGAGAAACTTCATAATGAGAACAAACATCTGCCAGAAGGCTTACAAAAATATCTCAATATGTTAAGAAACTCCAAATAATTGTTGTTTTCCTCTACGTTCCTCCTCACCCCCAGCAATCTGTTTTCTTCTTATTTTTGCCTTTCTTTTTTTTTTACTACTATCTATTACACACTGGCTGTTAGAAGTATGAGGGGAATTGTATTCAATTTGTCTTTCTTTTTATATAAAAATAGTAACATAACTTGAACAATTTCTACGTTTTTAGCAAATGTAAGACCGTAAGACCTGTGGTATTCTAGGAAGATTGTATAGCCGTAGAAGGTAATTAGAACTTCACTAGCATAAGCCTCTATGTTACTGTAGCAAGTTATAGAAGGAATACAGGCAGAGAAATTTGTGGAGGTGAGTTTAAGGAAAGATTAAAAAATTACAATAGTGACCATGTAGTACAATCCCCTCTTCAATCACGACAGTGCTGTTGCAGAGATGCGAAAGTTGTAAAGCTGTTGCAGTAAGAAATTGTAACTAAGACGCATATGTACAGGACATGACTTTAGAAGAACTAGCACAACTACAGCAGTGTCATGAAGAGAGTTGTTTATGTTTTTCCATGAAAGGCAAGAGTGAAAGAATGCCTAGGAGCGTCAGAGAAGAAATTACTTAAAATTAATGCCACTGTCAGCCAAGTTGTGTGCTCCCTTGGACCAGTAATTGATTTGAATTATCTTATTAGGAAACACCTTTGGTAAGAAATGGCACCCAAATTTCTCTTGCTGTTACTGAGCATCCTTAATAGTTCTGCATGCTTACAAAACCGCGGGTGTGAATATCAGAAATTTTCAGTAAGCTGAAGGATGTGCGTTTGCGGATTTTGCTTAGCAAAATTGCCGCAAGAGTCAATAAGAGAGATGCCTGATTGATAAGAGACTTCTGTACAGGTCATGACTTAATGTTTACCCTGGATAATCTGAGCAGAGAGGAGTATGAGGATCCACTGGTAGAATATGGCAGCGCTGGTATTAGTAAGGGCTTGACCCTTACAGCCTGGCACAAGCAGTTTTTAGCTAGAACAATATTATAAGAACACTGTAAATGCTCTTTTACTCTGCAGTTAGGCTAAACACTAGGACACATGTATAAAAGACAAACACTTGAAAACTGGGTAGAAAGGGCAATGAATGTGGTTCTGCTTAAGGATGCAAATTGAACCTTAATTACGACCTCATGCCTTCCATCTTCTTTAAATGTTGCCATCTTTCTTTTTTCTTTTTTGTCACTTTCTTGATAAACATAGCTATGGGAACAGAACCTGAAAATTTTAGCACAGATGCATCCTTTTATCTATTTTAAAAATGACTGACTGTTGCATCTAACTGATGTTTATAGGCTAGGAACAGTCACCAAAGGATTTATGAACATTAGATCCTATAAAAGACTTAAGTGCCTAAAAGTTCCAGATCCCTGAGTCAGATACAGTTTTCTGCAGCGCACGAGACTGAAACCAGTGTCTCCTTGAGTCAGAGAATATCTGCCTCATGTAGTTCAGAAGGGAGCTGCTGGGGCTGTGTCTGTGTTCACCTGAGCCCTGTGGTCCTTGAGCTGTTCCGACAGTAGGTACCTTTGCCCTTTTGAAGAACTGAATTTGCTTGACCTTAGAAACCAGGCCAGAGAGAAGTGTCTAGTGATCAGAGTGTATGTGCTTCAATTCCCTTCTCTCCTCCCAAGAGAGTGCTCGTTACTCAGCTGTTGGCTATTGGTGCGGATGCACTGCTTACCTTTCCACTTGATGCTCTCACCCATAGAAAACAGGCAAAGTTACACTGTGCTAAAGAGACCAGAAGAAAAGTAGCATGAGTTTGTTGCTTGGTGGGTAGGGCAGTTGCCTGGAAATAGATTTAAATCATCTCAGGCAGAAGGAGCAATCTAAGGTAGTGTGTTGTATAGTAGGCAGTATTCGCTTCTAAGTCTTGAAAGCAGCTGTATCTGCATGTCATGAGGAATCTGATACTCCGTGTGCCTATTATAACAAGCCTTGCAAGGGATTTAGATTTCCAGCTTCTGTTGTCTGGAAACCAGTCAATTGATGTCTGAACTGGGTACCTGAATTCTAGTTCCATTAAACTGAAAACCAGAACTGCTGAAATGCACAACTCTGGAATGCTGGTGCCTCGAGAACTTTAAAGCCAAGAAGGTCACCGTTAGCAAAATGTATTCCACATCAGGCAGCAAGAGGATAAAAGTTTCCGGGATCTTTTTTTGTAGCTTTAAGTGGAATTCAGACACACAAGATTTCATTGCTCCAGGTTTTAACATCTGTTTCTGCACGCTGATGACATTGATGAAACTTCTTTTTACTTCTGATGTGCAAAATTGGATCCTTTAAACACTGCCGTGTATTGGCCATGAGGATTGTTCTTGGTGCACAGGCCAACGCTGTTTCTGGAGCAGACTGCTGTGGTTCAGAACCATATGGATACACACAGCATTACTGATAGTTGACTGGAAAGCCCTTACTTTGTCAGATGCTTCAGCCCGTTTCCTAATTAGTTTGGCAAAGTTTCCTAATTAGTTTTTGTTGGATAAATGTGGATGCTAGTCTTTTTATACTTACATTTATGTACAATTATAACTAGATAATAAATGAAATTTGGTTAACTTTAAAGGCCAAATCTTCTGCTATTCACAAAGTGCATGTATAACAGACCGCTTTCAGTCTCCAGCCCAATGGTTCACAATACAAATGCCCATTTAAGTTTTAGTCATACTTCTATGTTAATTCAATGACAACAATTTTTGTATAAAGGCGTCCAAAGCTGACAAGAAAAACTGCGTTAACACTCTAGGCTATTTCTTCTTTTTCCGCTTCTTGCTTCTCATCATTTTCAGGTGTTCCCGAGGCCACCGTTTCATCAACGCTAGGGTATTCATTTGTCGCATTGCTTGATGGAACTGTGGTCGCAGGAATGTTTTCTTCATTAGGTACCTGAACATACTCTGCATTGGATTGTTTCTGAGCCATTTCTCTGCAGGAAGACAGGATGAGGATTGTGATTTCACATGTTGAAATCCCATCTACACCAGAGTCTTTCAAAATAATGAGTCTTTGTAGTTCTATTGTCTAAACAGTAACCCCTTTATTATTATGACTCTCTTCCAAGAGCACCTGAAAGGGCTACGGTATCACTGCTGCCAAGACAGAAAGAGTGACAGTGTTAGATAGTAAGACTGATCTGCATCACTGCTATAAGTGATCCCATTAGAATAAAATGGATTTTAGTATGTTTAAACACTAGGTCAGGAAAGCGGAATGGGAAACTGAGTGCTGGCAAACAGTGACCAAGAAGGGGTAGCAAAACGCACTGCTTTTGGTGTGAGCTTTCTGAGGAATTTCATGCAAATCTGGTGTCCCGCTCAAGTGCATTAGAGTGCAGTCAGAAAGGAGCTATGAAAAGGCTGAAATGTAGAAAAATATTTTTAGTAAGAGGTATGAATTCCATTTATCTTATAAAAACAATAATAAACCAACTCCCGATATTTAAGCACTTTCACATGTAAAAAATATCAGATGCTAGTGGATTAATTCAATGTAGCAAGGTTTATTAGTATATGAGCACAAAATTAGATGTTAATGCATGACAGCAGAGCGCATGAGTGACTCGCCACTGGTCTGGATTAGCAGAATTCTGTATTTGGAAGTCTTAGACCTGTGCTACAGGGAAACGTCCAGATGACATAGTATTTTTTCTGGCCTCAGCTGCATGTATTCTTTGAACATTTAACATCATGGGTTTAAATACAGTCTGTATAGCATATTAGATTATCCCTATTCTGAAGATTTGGCAATTTAAAGGAAAAAAGAGCAGCCAAAGCACAGAGGAAGAGTCATTTCCAGAGCAGGATCAAAATAGACATTTTGGGCTCCATTCTGTTGCTACTTGAGCTGCCTTAGAGTATCCCAAGTGTGTGTTCTGTAATTTCAAATAGGACTGAACTGAGCCCTCTGTGTTTAAATCCAGTAACATACAATCCCATTAAATTTGCTGAGGCAACCTTTAGCTGCTACTCCTTTCTTTACTTCCTGCATCTGCCATTAACAGTCACCGTTAACTTTTAAATATTAAAAACTTTTTCCAACTTGCCACTTTTAGTTTGTGTTGTTTAAAAAACACTTACTTTACTATTTTAGATACTGCTACGTGGTAGCTGCCTGTAAACACAGTGAAGAGGGTAATGTCAACTTCTGTTAAAAGAGCAATAGTTTAAAAGTCACACAAAAGCAAATATTCTCACTCTGGAAGTTTTCTCAGATCCTGTATTATTTACCCTTCAAAAATGTTTAGAGTAATTACATTTTAATTTAGTTCTGGATTATTAGCAGTGCTTTACAGTAATAATTGTCTTAAAATGAATCAAACAGAAACTCTTACTGCATCTCATTATTTGATGACTTCTTTTTCTTTGCCTTCTTGGTTAAGACCCAGACAATAATGCAAATGGCAGCAGCTACCAGAATTGCTCCAATTAATGCTCCAGCAACAACTCCACTCTCTGAATCTGGAAAGAAAAAAAACATTACTTGACTTTAAAAAGTATTATTATACCAAAATCCCATGGAAATTTGGTGGAGGAGCCTTTAGCAGAAAGAAGGCATTGGATTCAAAGAACTAAAAAACTGACTGGCAGTGGTATTTCCAGGAGGGAGGACAAAGATTTTCTAGGAAAGAGAGAACGGTGCTTTTATGACCTTTGCTGCCTCCTTCTTTGTTGGTTATCTCCCTACCCCAACAACCCTATGTTTATGCCAGGTTAAGGCAAGTGTTAGGCTGTTAACACTGGCAATAGTTGAAAGCCTTTGCTCTTCACTCCTTGGAAGCAAATTCTGAAATTCAGGTTGGCTTTATCTCTGTTTTTCAGCTGAGATGTAAAATGTATGCTCTGATCATTTGTGAGCCCCCAAAACATTCTATTTCCACTTCAGTACAGCTTTAGCTCTGACCTGCAATTTTCGTTTTATGGACCACTGAGTAATCGAGTGGCCGTTTCAGGGACATCTCGTGCAGCTGGTTGTACAACATACACTTGGCTGTCCTAAATGTTACTGGTTACATGAAAGTCTGCATGCAGACGTGGCTGACCACTGCTTGAGGGCAGTCAGGGTAAGGTATTTTCCATGACTGCAGTATTTTTAGCTAGTGGTCACATCTACAGGGCCCCAGTCCTTGTACTACCACATTTCAATGATGGGTGTAAATTCTGGGGTGTGGAGACCTCAGTGGGACTGTTGGCTGGAAGAAATTGCTCTAAACCCAATGTCTGCTGGTTCACAGTAAAGGCTCTGCAGTCAAGAGCCAGGTTCAGCTTCTGCTCCCAGTAGGAAATGAAGCTGGAGCTGTTAAATCAGTTGTCTAGGTCAGTGTATATTCTGGGCATGCCTGGATGAAAACACCAGAGCTCTCCAAATCCCGTTCTGTTCTTACTTGAAAAAAAGCTACGCTTTAAAGTTGTTACAGCATTTTCATGCAAACTGTGCGTGTCGTACATCAAATATGTGATTACTTTCATGCATTAAACTTACGTTTTGCAGTTAGGTCAAGCTCGCAGGTACTATTCCCCAGGACGTTGCTGGCTATGCACCGGTAATACCCAGTTTCAAAGGTGGTGAGATTGCCAATGTAAAGAATGCCAGTGTTTGGATCTGCGAGAAACAGAGAGCAGGTACAGATGACTTTGTACGCTGTAGAGGTGAATGGTTTCCTTCAGTTGGTAGTACTGAGAGCTACTAAGATATTAGAAACAGGGTTCTACAATTATTCATTCATTTGGGATTTTTTATATTCTTTAAATAAAAAACATTTACCTTCCTTGAAAATTACTACAGTGGATTCTGCAGGAGCGTATTAGAACGTGAGAAGTAGGCCCTACTCTGCAAATCAGTCTGTCTGCCTGATGTTTTACCTGCGTTGATAGTATTGTCACTGTAACTTCACAAATGAAAATGTAACAGGTACTGAAGATACTGAAGATTTTCAGGATGGAGGTCTTAGCACCTGAATGACAAATTGACTTAACTTATTCTAAGTTCCCTCAAAATTCTGAGGGAAGTGAGATGAAAAGGCATAAACATTTCTCCCATTTTAACAATTTAAAGTAATGGCATAAACAAGACTTTAACGTGCCATGCAATTTTTGTTAAAACAAATAGAAAAAACATCCTGTGTTTGTGACAGGTATCTGTCAATTCAAATAAGCAAAAATATAATTTTGTGACATTGATTGTCAGAAGAGGAGGATAAGTTTTAACTACCCTATGTGGTACACAGTGTTTGAAATGGCTGGTACTATGGAATTCCAGATCTTGAACACAGTATGGAAGTTCTGTAGTTACGTACTAAATTGTTCAGTCACAGGCTTGAGGGTATTCACATCTACTTTGTACCAGTGGTAGGTAGGGTGAGGCAATCCTTCTTCACATCTGCATAAGAGGTAGATTAGATGGCCTTTTTCAGGCATTCCTTCTATTTTGCAGAAAGGTTTTGATGGTTTGACTGTAAAATAACAATGAGGAGAACAGACACATTGTGAGTACATACGCAGGGCTGCAAGCATCTACCTTCTGGTCCTGTGCTCCATCCGAGAGCAGACTCTTGTTTATGGATCTGACCAAAGGCTCTCCTGTAAAGATTTCAGTAATATTGAGTATATGTACATGGCTTAAGATACATTTTTATTATCTTTTCTTCCATTTGCACACTAAATATTAGTATGGAGGTATTGAGATGAAGACTATCAATTACTTTAATTATAATGCGCCAACCACTATTCACCATACACTATTCTGCCACATAGCAGCTTCATTTTCTTTAGGGAACTTTTCCACATAAAGGGAGAGGGTCAAGGCCTGATTCTTCAGTGTATTGTAGTCGTGGAGAAAATAAATTAACTACAGTTCTGTTAGAAAATATATCTGTTTTGATAGCATTTCCTCACTTTGCACAGAGGAGAAGATTCTGTCTTCCCTTACACCGATTATTTTTCATTTCCTACCTATAGATATGCTGATGTGTTTCTTTAGAGTACCGTGAGTGGAACTATACCAGCAACGAGCACAGCCCAGTTTTGTGTGCATAAATGAACAGCCTTTCTTGGTTTTCATGTGAAAAGTACAATCTCTTACTCAACTGCTTCAAGATTTACTATTTGTTTGGGGACTTTTCCATGATAATTAACAGTAGTACTTTGATTTTTCAGGGATTGAGTTTACATATGTCTTTTTCTTACCCCTGACAGATAGACAAATGATGCTGGAATCACATTCTCATATGACTTTGATTTCAGTCACTCTGACCGGGTAGGAATTCTCAATACAAAAGCGATGATTAGATGGGGTTAGTACAAACTTTTATCTTATTAGGAAGTAAAATATCTCATTCCACTGCTTTTCATCCTTTCTGTCCTGCCTGTTGATGGTTGAGCTATTGCTTTCTTCCATCCAAAACAGACTTGGTACTACTTCCATCCAACGCATACTAAGTTTCTAGAGGTTCTAGGAATGGGGATGAGCCAGAACCCTTGGGCTGTACAGCTGCCTCTCCCTAGATTTATGCAAGTCACCATGACCAACATTAGGTAAAATCAGTAAAATTTTGGTCTTTGCTGAGGCTGAATTACCCTGAAAGTAATGGCTTCAGAGAGTTGTCACTCCCAGCTAAAAGGGCTTTTTATTTTCATCAAAGTTAGTATCACTTGTGAAGCTGGGTAATTCCAGCTACCCGCCTACCTGCTTACATTAGGTAGCTTTTTGAGAGCACAAAGTGAATCTGAAGGGCGCTCATGGGAGAATGAGGTTTTCCTGTAGGTCAGGCAAGGGCAGGTGGGGAGTGGTGTGAGGTCTGCCTTGTCTGGAAGCTAGAGGGCACCCCAAGCTCTGCCTGCCCCCAAAGCCCGTGGAAAAATTCTTTGCGTCAGTGCATGAGTGAGCCCTTTCTCTGCATCATGGGCCTTGTTTATCACAGCGCTCTCATTCCCTCTGGCCCAGCTTATTTCGAGCCGTGAATTCAGTGTTTCATGATAAGGGAAGGAAACGACAATACAGGAACAGAGAGGAAAGGTGCTTACCCAGCACATTGACAATCACAGATTTTTGACTCTGCCCAGCGTCACCCTGTGGGCTGAAAACTTCACAGGTGTAGACACCAGTGTCGGAGGGCTGCATGTTGGAGATTGTTATTGATGCATTCCCTGGACCTGTTGCAGCTGTTATCCTGTTCTTAAACTCGCCATAGGAGTAAGCCTGGCCTCCTGAATAATAATAGATCTGTGATAAAGAATCAGTTGTTAGTTTAATAAGAAGAGATCTTACTGCCGCTTTGTTTGGTACTCAGAATATAGTTGATTTCTGATTAAGCCAAGCAATGTCACCCTCTTTCTCGCCCCCTCCCCCAAGAACGCAGAAATGAAAACATGGTACATTTTAATATATATTTCTAGTGGTTCTTAAAAGACAAGCTTTTCAGAAATGGGATTTTTCAGTTGTGTAAGTGGATGGTAGCTAGTTCTTTGTGGATACTCCAGGCACAGACTGATACGTTGGCAAAAACAAAGGTGAGATCATTGACCATCATATGAGAATTCTGTGAAAAAATGCTGTCATGCACAATTAATAGGGGCACTAATTGAAGCACTCATAGTTTGTGATATTATTAATAAGCAGCTCAGTAGAAGATTGTGACAAGAATGGACCTGTCATTGCAAAAAGTGGATGGTTGCAGAGCTTTCCAAATATAGGAGCTAGCAAACAGGGAACTCAAATGAATCCACGAGACTTAGGTCTAAGCAAACAAGGTGCCTGATCTGTTGGCAGTAAATTCGGAAGCAATAAATGTGCAGTATGAGAACACCAGGAAAATCATCACACGTGCAATTAGAGCAACCATGCTGTTTGCCTTGTTTGTGTAATCAGGGTTGGAGACAGTGTCATGGACTATCTTGGTTTTTTGAGTTTATACCATAGGTGGAAATCAAGAATACCTGTTGGCCTCAGTTCTTGGAGGGGCACCGATTTCAGGTCAAGTTCCCCTTTTACTAAACAGTAAAAAAAGTTTTGCAGATTAAAGACATAGTAAGGATAAATATCTCTAAGGAATGCAACATTTCCTCCCAAATAAAAATTTGCTGCTTAACATTGACTGATTTCACTGACTTTAGTAGCATCAATTGTACTTAACAACACTGTGGGAGTAGAACTGGCCTCGTAAGCTTATAAGCCCAAACCTGTTGTCTGTTGACTGAAAGGAGAGGTAGAATTATGTTCATTGTGGAGCCTGGTTGGTAGTCTGAGACTTGGGCCTTGAGTCTGTTTAGGAACTGCAGGATCTCTTCTGTTCTGGGGTAAATATAATAGTTCTCAAGGAGTACACATGCTCTGTCCAGTCTAGCTCTGCTGTGAAACTAAGATCTGGAAGAACAAAGCTAATGTGAAGAACTATGGAGCATTGATTATTTTTCTCAGATATTAGTGATAGTGTTATGTAAAAGTGATAGTTTTTGGCATAGGCAGTATGTTCTCCAATGTCTTCATGCACAAACTCCATTGTCTAAGCAAAGCGAACAGTTCCAGCATATTCTGTCATTTTTTTAAACTGGTTAGAGGTAACCGTATAGAATTACAGGTTGGGACCCAAATAGATCTAACATTGTTTCTACTTCCAGTATTCCAGAATCAGCGGTGTGAATGTGTTAGTTGAAGTTGGACTGACAGTGTGTTTTTTAATGGGGACAGCTGGAAAATGCTTGTAGGAGAAAGCTCCACCAGCTCCTGTGAAATGCCCTACACACTTGACTAGTATCAAAATTTCCTTTTGGTCAAAGTTCCGTGCCTTTAGGGACACTGCAGATCCCCAGGCAAGAAATATAATTCACTTTACTTTGCAGATCAACTGATTGCATTTTGAATTAGGAATATTTATTTTTAATTGTATTTATCCACCCTGATACGGTGTTGACTGAAGTCTTTAAGCAACGTTATCTGAAAGCCTTTATTAGCTTAAGGCAAGCTACACCCCAAAACTGCTAGAGCACAGCTGGTTTATGCAATGATAAGGCTTTGAAATGAAGGTCAGAACCCTGCCTGCACAGCACCAGCAGCTCCGGTACTGCAGCTTGGCGCCGTCTCAAGTGCAATTTTGCCTATTTTCCAGCCAGACTTTATCTTTCCCTGCCCCAGAATTACAAACACCAGGTACAATTGATGCAGAGCTCTGAATACCAAACCCACGCTACTGCATTGCCAACCTGTGGGAAACTGGCATTGCAGCAAGGAAGGTGAGGTCCAGCGTTAAGCGTGGCGGCAGACTAGGTTAGAAAGTCTGCTGAACAGCTAGGTAGGCTCTCCAGTTTCCATTGTTTGCATGCAATGCCATCAATTTTGAAACTAATTTTATGCTTTGCAAATGTCTAGAGATGGACCTCTATTGCAAAACTAGAGTCTGGATGCACACCCTCATATTCCCCAAGGAAGGAGAGTGTTCAAAATAGGGAGTTTGGTTTAAGCAAATCTCTCATCAAAAAAACGATCTACCTCTAATTCAAAAAACATGCTGGCCACACTTGTCTCATTCTGCATTTATCCAAGTATGAGCAACAACAGAGTGTGAGCAACAACAGAGTGTTATACACTGTTCCTTGCAAGAGTCCAAAGTTACAAGAACCGTGACTTCTGACTTCAGGCTCCTCTTAAACTGACAATCCTATATAGACCTCAGCAGTGATGGGCTGGATTTGCATCTCCTCTCCATCAATTGCATCTGTTTGAGTGGGGCAGGGAAAGAGCTTCCATCAGCTCTTCACATTAATGTGGAATTAAGTTGTACAATGACTTAAAGTAATGCATGACTTGCAGCAGTAGGAGAGGAGAGGCAGGCCCATTATAGCCTACTAAAAGGCCTGATTACTGAAAAAGGGGGATACTACTTGGTCTACTCAGAGCGATCTGGGATTTATGTAAAAGTAAACGCTAGCAGAAGCTGCCCACTGAGTGCTAGCTTAGCTGTAGCACATGTTCCTGGGAAACAGGACTGGGATGATGAGTCTTAAATGCAGTCAGGGCATGGCAGTAAACATTATAGAGGAGCAAGTGCTCCTCGGTGTATTTGATCTAAAGTCAGGGTGAATTATGTACCTAAGCCCTCATACAATACACTGAAAAATTAATCCCCTGTGTTCTCTCTTCCTGTCTGAATGCATGCAGAGAAAATATGTTGTGTACACTATGAGATCTGAGGCAGGTGTCTACACAGCAGAGAATATTTTTTTTCTTCATGGATTTAAACAGAAACTTTCTGGGTTGTTTTTTTCAACTCTGAACATAAAGGCAGTGGAATATCTTAAGGAAATGTGTTTGGTTCCTCTGCAGGCTCCGGCCCATTCTCTGTTCTCCTGCTCCCGTATGATGCTTATCTCGCTGCCTCTGGAGCTTATTGCCTGAAGGAAGGTGGTAAACACCAAAAAGGCTGAGTAATGTTCTGATTAATTACTGAGTGTATATCTTGTCCCAGAGGTACGATTGGATGTGTACACAGGAAATTTCATTTAAGAGGAACATGTTTCAGTTAATTGGCTGTGAATTCATAGCCCATTTGAAACAATACACTCAAAGTGGGTATTTTAAGCCCTTGTTCATAGTATTTTTATGCTGGCCTTGAAAAGCTCATGCTTGTGCCTTTCAAAAAGCTGAAATGAAAATCTTTGCAAAAATCTTTCTGTTCAGTTTCAAAAGTAAAAAACTTGTTTTCTGTTGAAGATATAGAACACTTTATTTTTGGGCAACTGACAATTAATGTTCTCTCCTACAGACACGCATCTCATTGACATTTCTTTCAATTTTACCTAAAATGGCCCTAAAATGTCTGTATGGGAAAACTATAAATTTAGTCAATGGTAGACTTTTCCTGGAAGCCTTTTTAATTTGATGTGATGAATTTATTTAAAATGCAACATCTTGAATGTAAAAAAAAAAAAAAAAAAAAAGAAACGAATCTGCTGTGCTTCTCTTCAAAAAATAAGCTTTTTATGCCCTGAAGCAAATCATGAGCAGCTCCAGTGAAGTCGATGATTTACAAGTGTAAAACCAATACTGAGGATGCAATAATGGTCGCTGCTTCTCCTTACCAGCTAGTTTGCTCATGCAAGTTTTTATATAATGCTGCCTTTTCACATTTCATGGGAGCAGCTGCAAGGAATGACTAACCAAACAACTGACGGAAAAAAGAGCAGAGAATTATCACTCCTAAAAATGTCGTCCCTAATAACTCCACAATCTGAAAAACCAGTTTCTGTAGAAGAGCTAAGTTGCCCAGAAAACTTCTCCCTGACCTTAGGAAGGACTGCAGTTTAGTTGGTTGTTCAGCCTGTGGGCCAGGCAGTGCCTAGAGCCGCTAATGTCAGCAGCCATCCTTCGTGGCTTTCTAAGGCAGTGGTATAGGTAACTCTGCATTTCCACAGTCGCAGTTTCTGCTGCAACCAAGAAAAAGATTTGAACTCATAGACTTCCAAGGCAGTTGAGTCAATTATTTGTGTACCTGTTGGGGGGAGCTGGTTTCCAAACAGAACAGGGAATTGGGAATGATCATACTAATTTGGAAAAAAATCTTGGTAATCTCAAAGCACACCAGATGCTGGAGACAAGATAACTTGTGTCCCCAATTCTGAAAGATCTGGTACATGAAGTAACACGTCCTTTTCTTCTTTAGCCTGACTTGTGTGAAGGCTGCTTCTCTTCTAGTGTGACGGTGAGGAAAGTACTAGCCTGCAGAGGAAGTAGTTGGCAAAGCTGATGCTGAGTTGAGGATTTTCAAAGGCTGCCAGATGTTTGGCAGAGAGTGAGGAACCCACCTACATGTTTTCTTTATATAACTTCTATAGAAAGATCTTCTTCCTTAGGGGGTGGAGGGTATGTGTGAAAAAGCAGGCAATAAATTAGAAGAAACATGCCTCCATCTGCTTCCTTTCTTCTTGGGGCAGGACAAATACATACTAGAATTTGCATAAATATGTGTCTTTCAGAGGTCTTTGGATGGACTCATTCATAATTTCCAGGTCAATATTCCTCCCACCCTCCATCTCCAGCATGACATTGCTGCTGTACATGCCTCATACATCTGGATATGAAAATTGTAAGATGAGATGTAGTTGAAGATGTGTTACAAAATGTCCCACTTAATCTCTACTGTAGTCTTAATTTCCTGACTGGAGGGCAGTTTCAGGACACAACTTCCTCTCCAGTACCTGTCTTCCCTCCCTCAGCCCCTTCTCACTTCCCCCCCGCCCCCCCCCGCAGATGCAAAGCTACACCATCCTGTTCGATGACGTTTCTCTACGCTGATGTATTCAGCATCTGATTCACAGTCTTTCCCTGGAGAGCTGTAAAGCTCAGGCGTTTAGAGGGCCGTCGTCAATGGGTTGTTTTATCATTTTCTGTTTGACATTTTCTCAAGCTGCTAGAAAAAGAACCGTTAAAGTCTCTTTCTCACCGATAAATGCAAAGGAGGATATTAACAACTTTACTGGTTTGAGATCATGATCTCTTTTTGAAATCTGAGTACAGACAGAATTTATAAAATAACAACAAGGGGAAAAAATGTTCATCACTCCCTTAAGCATCTTACCATCTAATTAGAGAACAAATGCCGCACACTCAAAGTGTTAATTAAAGCCCAAGGCTCAGATTCTGAACTCAGCTAGATAAGAAAGCAAATGCTCACACGTGCATTGGTTTCTTTGACGTGTGTCTGGCCCCAAATGCCTTTTTCCATCCACAGCTTCTTTTCACATATTTTTGTCAACAGTGTAGTAGGGATATTATGTCCTGCATTACTGGGATTTTTGCATGGGTAATTCAGGATGTTAATAAAGACTAGAAGCCTCTTGTCACAATTGCGCATTGGTAGAAAAAGAAAGCGATGGAGTCAGAAGCCTTTAGAGGATTAATCATTCAGCAGTGTTTAACTGGTGCAAAATACTTTTGAGGAGCATCTCTTTCACGTTCTCACAGTATCATTCTTGTGGCTGAACTGTTAGTGAAGAATTTCTACAGTGCATCAAGCACAAACGTGTTTTCTCAGTGCATTTGGTGTAACTGCTGTTCAGCAGTTATTAGACCTCAATTTCCATTGGGTTGTACCTTGTGCTTCGTGGTGAGGCAGGAATCCCACTGCAGTCACAGAGAGTTTGGAATGGATTATGGCTGTGAGACTGAGCTGGCAGCTGAGAGGAAGCCAGTTCAGCAGGCAGCTTAGTGTCCCTCTGTATCTCATCTCAAAATGTTGTTATATTCTATAAAGGAGATCCAGGATGACTTTTTTTTTTTTTCAATGTAAATATATAACCCCAAATTTGGGCTATCCAGACTTGCTCACGTTCAGCCCAGAGGCTCCTAGTGTGTGAGCATGCCCTTCAGATACCCTTTGGGTAGAATATTCCTAAAGGTGCTAGTTCAGCCACCTAGAACAGCTGTGGGAAAAAAACAACAGCTACATCCAAAATAATTTTGATAGAGAAAAATGCAATAAAAAATAGGGTGAGTTAAAAATTCTGAATGATGCATCTGCTTCAGCTTATCTCAGTCATGTGCTGGTTTTAAGGTTTTAGTACAGAATATGATTGCAGGTCTCACAGTAGCATAAATGTAGTAGAAGCTATTTAGTTCTTTTTGTCCCCTTAAGATTGTGGGGATTTTTTTCTTACCTTGTGTCTCCAGCTACATCTTCCCCGTGCATCTGTCACATACACCATCTTTTGACAATGACTGACTGACTTTTCATCCATACTCAGAATACCGTGGCACGGGGAACGCTGTATTTGAGTAAAAATGTGCTGATCTGAGAGTTAAATGAGACTTTAAACGTTCCCCCAAAATCAAAGAGCCTCTTCTCTACACATGTCCCCATCAACACCGTCAGTGCTGTTCACAAGGGCAGGGTGCCTTGTGTTCAGCCGGTTTTGCAGATGTCTCAAGCCCTTGTCAACTATGAGATGCAATAGAATCTTATTTCTATGTTTTACCTAAAATTAGGCAAACTGAGATTGAAATTTAGTGTTTGCTCCAAACATGCCAGCTACAACCTGATCATTTTCAAGTTGCTACTTTCCTGTGCGTTGGCACTATTGCTTCAATGTATCAGTTTATTTTATCTCCTCTCTGCAGATTGTCACCCCAGAGCCAGAGATAACCACAGGCAGCCCACAGTAATCCCAGTGACATCCAGGGAGTCACTCTGACTGCAATGACATGACAACAGGGTCTCTGTTCCTCTGCATTGGAGGTGTTGCCTCTGCTTTGCATGAAGCTATTCCTTTTAAGTGCCTGCTCTGTCATCTAAGTGCTAGATAAGACTTGATTTTAAAAAATCACTTATAGGTGAAAAGAAATGCTCATGTATCAGAGAGGCTCTTTCCAGGAAATTTTCCTGTACTGCTTCAGGAGGTGCTTTGCACAGGCTCGTCTTTGCTCGTGGGCTGGAACGGACTGCTCGGTGCCCAAGCCAGGGTCCTTTGCAGCCCTGACAGCCCCTGCAGCACATCATCTCAGTTGTCTGTGGCTGAAAGCATGTGATGGGGTCTCAGGAACTACTTATACTACATGAGGTGGAATTTGTTCTTTCAGTAGTTTTTACGGGAACCCCACACCGTCCAGCCCCTGGATCTCACGTGGTGGCCCAGTGCCCATGCCTGTACCTTGCTTTGTGCTGGGCAGCAGAGTTGTGCTGGCATTGCCACTGCTGGTAATCTCAATTTGGGGTTTCAGGGTGAAAGGAGCAGACACAGTTGTGCTTGGATTGCTCTTCTTGCATCTCTTTCCTTCTTTGGGCTCTGCCATCCTGTCCCTGTCCCTGAACAACCTAACACAAGCCTGCTCACTCCTCTGACGATTTTGCGAAGTGGCTCCATCAGGCCTGCAAGGCTGGGTATAAGGACGTGACTAGACGTCTCGTAAGGGAACAGTGCCATATTCCACTTCTGTGTGGTTTACAGTAAGTGAAACCCTCCTTGCCCCTATCCACTAAGTGATACTTTCTTGGTAGTACAGATAAGAGAAAAATACAAAGGCTCTGGCAGGGTGAAAGCCAATATATAAAATAAATGGAAGATATTCTTGCTGTTACATGTGGTTAACACTCTTTCCCTCTCAACTACCCATCGGTAGTTTTACCAAAGCTGAGTCAATGTCACTGGTTGCAAATATTTCAAGCTTGGGTTTTTTTAGAGAAAATTTTCATGAGAAGTCTGTCAAGAATTCAATTTCCCTTACAAGTAACAGTCATTCATGACCTTTACTCATCTAGCGAATTTAACATTTTAACCAAGGATTCTGCCCTGGGCATATCTTGGGCAGCCACGCAGTGTCTCTGATAATTCCACTTACTTTAGCTGCGAGTGGCCTGGGCTGGAGGCTCAAGGTGTGGCCCTGGTTAGGTTCAGGAGTTGTATTTAGCTTTGCAAGGCTGTAGCCTCGCCTGTGCAGAGTCAACAGCAGGCTTCAATCTTTCAGACATTTACTTGGGTGCTTTACACCGAGGCCAGCCGAATGACTCAGAGCATGAAATGAAGCACAGATGCAGATCTTAGCAGGAGCTGAGACCTGACCTTCTGAACCAGGCCAGGCTTTGATGTACTGTTGCCCTGGGTGAGCTGAATAAATAGTGTTTGCTTCACTTTGTCTATATGTAAAATAGAGATAGTTCAGTATTGGAAAGTTCTCAAGATCGTTGGCTGGGAGTTATTATTTAAAAATTAAATTTATCATTAAAAAGACATGTTGCTAAGGGGTAAATGGCAAGAAGAAAAAGTTAAGAATACATATGGCATCCTATTTTCCATGAGTTGATATTTACATTATTTAGTTCAAATGAAGGGAATTACTTCCACTGGAGAAACTTCTCAGGGAAAGAGCAGAGTTACGCTCCAATTAGTAAAAAGATCTATAGTCACACAGTATATATATGTGCACTGTCTTCAAAACAGCACCATGAACACCTGCTGTTCCGCTGTTTGGTGCCTCCCTTTTCATCATACTGTCTGTGAACAGCCTGTTTGTGGTATTTCATCCTTTCCGGTATAACTGCCATGACTTTTAAGCGTCGAGCACCTGCACCAGCATTGGGTAAGGTGAGCAAAGTGGAAGGATATGAAAACACCAGAACAAACAGTGAAAGACACAGCCAGTTTCATAGAGTTGTTGAAAAAAATGACAACTTTTCAATGGAGAAAGAATTTTCAACAAACTTTTTCAGGGAAAATATGTTGTTTATAAGGAAGTGTTTGATTGTTTGTTTGTTTATTACTGACATTTTAGAAGAATCTAAATATCTCATAAAATTAAATAATTTTATCCCACTTAAAATGCAAGCTATTGCTCTGGTGTTCAGTAAGGTATGGTGCCAGTATTTTCAATTCAGTTGGTTTTGTCATCTTACCAGCATATTACATGTATTTTTGACTTGCATTTTAGTATTCTTTAATCTAAACAATGAAAGCCAAAGCTAGCAATCTCCTCCATTGCCATGCATATACTTCCTACTTGGAACAAAATGTGAAACTTAACTTCAGCTACGTGCCAAGCAACCAGGGCAAAGCCAGGTTTGTAGAAAGAGAGATTATTTTTTTGTTTAAACTTGTAGGAGAAAAACATGCATGCTTTCAGGCACTCTGTCCTTTCTGAAGCTCAGAGAAGCCACCAGCCTGGAATACAAATAGCAACTGTGTGTTGTATTGCTGGGAGTTCTGAGGGAGGTTGAAAATCCAATTTCATGTTCATCTGTGTTGTGTAATTTCTTAACTGTATTTTCCACAAGCAGTCATAGTCCTTTCTTCCCAATGTTTGCATTAACGTGATTAATTTTGTTGTGAATAGTCTCAAAACAGTAAGGAATTGCCATGTTGTAGTAAAAGGATACAGGGTCAAGTAATACAGGACGGAGTGGGTTGCTAAAAGTGTTTTAAAAAGATAATTGCCCCAGTCCTGCAGCTCCTCACGTACATGCCCTCTCCAGGCATGTCAGCAGGCTCAGAGGAGCCAAGGGTATCCTCGAGCCTCGCCGAGCCTGTGAGCCAAGAACTGGCACTGCAGTGGAAGGGAATTTTACCTTGGTGTTCAAGGAGAACGGGATTAGTCACTAACCCGTGGCCTTTCCAGATTGAACCGACTTTATTTAATGAAAATTCAAATCATCCATTACAAATGCCGGCTTGTTGCGGTGTGAAAGTGAATTTACCGTGAAATTAGTTTCAGATAGGGAGAAAACCAGATGCAATTTTTCCCAGTAGTTTTTCTTACGGTCCTTATGCCTGAAGTCTTGGCTTTCCCATTGCCTGCAGTGGGAGCTGCAGAAGCCAGGAGTTAGTGCTGAAGGGATTGATCCGTAAGGTTTCCCTGGCATTTGGGAGCCTCACATTGGTTAGTTCTTGTTGAGCCTATTCTGAACCACTCACAGTATTTTAGGGTTATAATCCTCAGGAGGTATTTTCTCATCGTTGGTCACAGTTTACAAATGGTTTTCCCCTCCTGGATCTCTTGAAACTGTCTGATTCTCCCTCTAAAATACTTGCAACTACAATCTGCTTATTTCTCTTGCTTGTGACCAGAAAATGTATTGCATTTATTGTCTTGCAATACGGAAAATTTGATGCAAGTAAAAGAAAGAGGTTCTAACCAAATCTGGAAAAGATGGGCTTGATCCTATCTCAGTACTGTACTTCCCACCTGAACAAGTGATTCAAATTTCTGATATGACATACTGGATCAAAATTATAATATATTGTACTATTTACAACTTACTTAGGAAACCGGCAGGTACGACCCTTTAATGAATAATTATTCATTTAATGAAACAGTTTTGACTTGAAAAAAGCGAATGATGAGTAACAACTATTCATTCAATGAGTCAGGCAAGGTGTGCGTGTGTCGTTCTGGCATTCAGCTGGAGTCAGAATTTGGGATGGGCCCAGCGTTTGTACTTAGCACTGATACAGTCGTTATCTGGCTCTGAGGTACTGCAGGAGGGTGAGCAGTTCTGTCTTGTGTTAAATTGCTATTTCTTACTTACTCGCCAAATTCAGTGCCAAATATGTTACATACTGTACATTCTGCAAATTAGACAGTCTAATTCTGCTAAAATTGATAAACCAAATAGAAGATGTAACTCTATCAGCAATGGCAAACATCCTAACATAATATTATTAGGAAACTGGTGAACATGACAAGAATATCATTAGTGTGGACTGTGACACTCGTCTAAGTCAAATCGCTTTACATCGACTCTCAGGTTTAACACCAGGCAGGAGGATTGAACTTTTAGGAAAAAAATGTTAGCAACAGGATAAAAAGAATGGGAGAGAAAAGGGACTGAATGGCTAACAGGCACAAGCCTGACACTAGGACATGGGAAAAAAAAAATTAGTCATCTTCAAGGATGCAGTAATACTTCTAATCAGCATTTCATCTTCTAAAGGAAGGTGTTGCCGATTGCTGAGCACCTGTCAGGACTGAGCTGATGGGAACCCATACCCTGCATGTTATGCTGGGAGTGAGATTCATGGATTCTTTTGCCCACCAAAAACTAAGATTAATGGATAGCTCTTGAAGTCTGGGCAGCCATGTGAGTACGTAGAGGAAGTTAACACATCCCATCCCTGACTCTTTCCAGGCACACCAGGGCTCTGCAAGGTCTTTACAGCCACGTGAGAGGCTCGGGCAGTGGTTACAGCATGTAGCTGGCTAGTCCTCAGTGTCCTTCGCAGTGCCGATGCTGCCTCTGTGCTGATACCCCAACCTACCACACAGTCTCATTACATCCCCGGGGGGAGATACTGTTTGGCTCTGCTGCCTCTTGGGGTCTCGGGAACGGCAGGGAGCATTTGCCTTTGATCTGTAATTGTTCTGCTACCACAAAGACACCCGTAGGATGCCGCAAAAAACAGAGCAAGTTTGCTGTGGCAGATTTCCTGCTATGACAAATTTCTAAAGAGTCCTGCCAAAATACTCACTGCTCACTTTGCGCTGGTAGCCTATCGTTGCGCACCGCTCCTCTACTGAACCCCATAATGAGTCAAGGAGCTCTCGTTTGACCCTTAAATGTGGAACACATTGTCTGTCATAGGCAAGGGCGTCTCACCAGGAAAGCAGCCTGCACAATGGCAGGAAATATCTGCCAGACAAGAGAAAAGGGAGGTGGTCCAGGGGCTGGAGCACTTGTGTCATTTTTGGACACCTGGTCTTTGCTCCGCTTCACACTTCCTATGGGACTTGGAGCAAGTCATTTGAGCATCTGAATCCCTTTTGTATCTTCTCCTAAGTTTCTAAAGGAGTTAAGGCATGCCAGTAGGAACTAGGAGCCTAGATAACTTTGTGCATCTGCCCCTAAATTTCATTGCTCCCCAGTCCCTTGTCTTTAGGGTAGGAACATTACCTGCCTCCCTGGTCTGTAGCGAGGATGACATTATCAAATGTAACAAGACTCTTTGAGGACTTAAGGATAAATGTAACTTCATATTAATAATAAATAAGTGTCTTACGATATGCAGTTGGCTCTCTTTGGCACTGTAAAAGCTCCACTGAATAAAGAAATTTCCCAGCGGTCCAGAACTCATGTATGTACAGAGGAGGGTTGCGTTTCCACCTGTAGTGACATTCACTGTCTTCTCAGGGACGGTCACCACAATACCGCTGACGTGGCCTGTGGGCAGCAAGTGTGGTGAGGAGAGATTAGCCGGGGCCAACCCTGGGAGCCGTGCGGGAGTACCTTGCTCCCTGCGTTATCAAGGAACCCCGTACAACATGTCTAGTCATTCTCCTTTTCAGTACAGTTTCCCTTGGGCTTTGTGTGGAAATTTTAGTGATAACAAGCTGGGAGTGGGTAAAAGCTAACAAGCAAATAAACCCCCCAGAATACCTGCGCCCTTAAAACAAATAATATTCTGAAAAAGCAGAGTTCCTACAAATGTTCTCACCTGCAGAGACTTGTCTCCTCACTAAGAGCCTGTGGCTAAACAGAACCTTTTTTCTGCACTCGCAGTGCTCTCCCGCACCTTGCACTCTCCTTCGCAGCTGTCTCTAGCCCTCTTTGACACCCTTCTTGCACTCTTTTTTTCCAGTTATTCCTTTAGATGTCTGATTTTCCTTACTGCAGACCACCATCTCCTACAGCGTTGTCTCTTCTTACATTCCTAAGTTCTGCCTAGGACTTGGTGGCACTGTCAGGTTCCTCCAGACTGGAGCCCAGCAGCCTTTCTTTGCTTTCCTTTTGCTAATTACTTTGCTTTTGTTTAGGTTTCTTAGGGCTTACATGCAAAAGCTTGTCTCTTCCAATGCTTTTACATTGGAAACATCAAACTAAGCTTTTTGGAACTGCTTTTATTATGTGGGTTGTGAGAAATTCTGTGACAACTTAACCCTTTCTGTTGTGCTCAAAGCAGAAACAGAACAAATGTAACTTGTGAGCCTGTTCCCATAATGTTCTGATCAGTTTGGCTACACGGCCATATTAATGAAAGGCATTGAGCAGTATGTTACGGTATTTATCTGTTTCTGTCCTCCATATGAGTTACTAGCCATGGTCACATAGGGCAACAAAGCTAGAGCTGGCAGAAGAACAAGCCTGAATTTCAGGGGTTTGCTGGATCACTGAGTCCAGTTTTAAAGCTACTGTCTAAAGGTTCTGAAGAATATATTTCTTTTGAATGTGATGGAAAACATAAGTCTTTCAAAGCCTTCTCTGCAAAATAAGCAAGGTGAGAACTTCATGTTGTAATAACAATTTTGATTTGGGCTTATTGCACACATGAATGATAGAGGCAAAACATAAAAAATATTCTTTGAAATATCTGTGGATCTTATGTTTGGGTGCTGCTTTTGAGAGTTTAAGCAGAACGTCCAGTAATAACAAAAGAGTATTTTGCTCAAATTGTCAGACCTTTGAGAGAAAACATTGTTTAAAAGAGAAATATAATCTATTTTGACATTTTTAAGCAAGTAAATATTGCAGTTTCATCAGTTGCTACAATATGCAAACCTATCTAAAGCTAGAGTCTGAACTCTTCTTTCCTTGTTTGATGGCTTCAATAGTAAAAGCTAGCTGCAAGGAAGAATGGAATAATCTACTTCCCAGGTTGGTGGTGGCTAGGATGAAAAGTAGCGTGTTTAAACTACAGCAAGGTTTACATTATGTGTGAAGACAGGCTCACAGGAATGCCTGCAGACTGACCTAAATGTGTCAGACCTGCCTTGGGGAAAGAGGGGATCCGAGTGCTGGCTGCAAGTCCTGCCTGTCCTGTGAGTTCACAGTAGCTTAATCCTTACTGAGATCCAATATAAAAGCCATGTAATATTATTTTGAATATCTCAGTTCAGTGTTCTCAGCTTTAAGAATTAGAGTTGGTGAGAGGATGATAGTTTCTTGCCACAATAATACTTCCAGGTTTACATGTATTTATTTTCTGCTCTTCGCTGGATTAAAGCTACAGTCTTTCAACATGATGTCATTCTACTGAAAACATCCATTTTCCAGTTGTCTGCTCCATGTATTTCCTTTATCATTCTCTGTTTTTGGAGTCAGAAATGCCACAGAGCCTGGCTGTTACAAGCTTTTCCAGAGGAAATGGATTTTAGCTTAAACGACTCCACAAAGCATTCTGGTTTCCGTGAAGCTATATATTTTGAAGAAATACATTTAGTTGAAATAGGTTTTGCTCTAGTAGAAATATAAAGGCAAAACCTACCAAACTTCCATTGTCCAGAGAGGCTGTTTAAAGCCATCACTAATTGTAAGATGGAGCTTTTGACAGGAAAAGGAGTGAACTGGACCCGCAGAGCCTGTTCCCTCATCACGGAAGTTAATGGGAGTTTTGCTTTGCAGTTAGTTCCCTGTTTACGGTTTCAAACTCATAATCCCATTTCATACATACAGGCCTTTTGGTTCCAATGAAAAAAAGCATGAGTAAGAAGTAACTCAGTGAAAAAAGCTAGCATGAACAGGACCATAACTTGTTAAAAATAGTTGATCCATGTCTTTTCCTCATCAATACCATGGTAAGAGAAAGTCATTGAAGTTAATTGGGAATCGCTCACTTTCATTGAAGTCCTATGCAGTTTTTAATGCTCATGAAGTAAATCCAAGTTTGATGAAAGCCAAAGTAGTTAGCCACTACAGAAACCCCCAGTCAGTGGCACCCATCAGTGTGGACACTCTGCTTGTCTTAAATCCCGAACTTTAAAATTAGAGGACGTTGCTGTGAAAAGTATTGGTACTAACACTGAATTACTTTTCATTTCTAAGGCAAAAATCTGTGGGGTTTATGTGTGTGTGAGAGAGATAACATTGAAGCACTAGGAGCAACTATTATAAATATTTCTCTGGCATCCAAACCAGATAATTCCATCTTGAAAAGAAAATGTGGAAACTAACTTCCATTTTCTTTAGTGGATACAGAGGCTGTTCACCTCTGTGGAGCATTAGACTTAAAATGTCCACTTCTGTATGTATTAAAAATAAAGCTTAGCATAATGAAATGTCCTTGAAACATGAATAATATATAATATACCATGTAATTCCTGGATTTCACCAAGTATAACGTCCTCGTTTAACTTCAGGGAAATCCGAAGGATTATTTGCATGCTTAAAGTTAAGCATCCCCGAAAATTTTTTGGTAGGATGGGACCAAGGCAGCATTTCACAGGGCTATTATCAAGGGGAGACAAAGGCTGAATGTGAGAAAACCTAACCTTGAAATGCTTGAAAGACCCTAACGCTCCACGTGAGAGCTCTCTGCCTCTTCCTGGCTTTAGAGCAAAGCATTAATTTACCAAAGCTAAAATTCTGTTCTTGAGCAAAAATCTCTTACCAGTCGGTGGTCAGCTTGCTGATTTCCACAAAATGGCATAGCATTATAGCCATGGTTTTCATCCCATCCTGAAATAAATCTTGAACGATCTCCTAGTCTGCCAGTCAGGTTCACCTGCTCTCTTATTTCAACAAGTTCCTTTATTCCAGTGCTATTTTGATCAGTTTGTTATTCTTACCTGTAAGGATGGCTAGGATTGGAAATATCTTCAGCATCGTCTCAAACATCTTCTTGACGCTGGGAGAGAGAAGAGACCAGGTGCTGCTTCTGACTTCAACTAAAACCCAACCGCTGTTGTTTTTTTAAGTGCGTTTTTGTTTTCCTTATCAGCTGTGTATCAACACGTCAATAAGCTTTTTCATTCTCCTTCTTTATCACATGTGTGCCTTTCTCCGACTAGTGGTGTGACTGTTTGGTTGAAACCACTTTGTGGGGTTTGAGTAACTGAGGGTTTTGTTAATAATAAACCTTTGAATCAGAGAAACCCAGATTCTCCTACTTTTACCAGGGCCCAGCAGTATTTGCCTACATAAGTACTTCCACTGAGTACAAGTATTTGTGGAGCTATTTAACAGTGACTCTGATTAGCAGTGTTGTGAGTCAGGCCTAATATGAATAAAGAATAATCTTTATTTCCTGTTAATTCTATAATTTATTTTTTTAAATAGACATGTAGAGATAATATGTTAGTACACTTTAATTTTAAAACATATTTCTCATACAGTTTTATACATAATTATTACATTGGACTCATGATTCCCTTGAAATTTCCATATTGAACTCATCAATAAGATAACATACCAAAATAAAGATAAAATAAAAGTTACCTTCTAAACTGATAACATCTGTTTCATCTAGTTTTAATTCATGAAGTTGGATGCTACTAATACAAAATGACAAGGTGAATATACTGATTTTTATTTAAATGTTAATACCTGATTGATATAGTGAAAATGCCATGGATGAGGGTTAGGACTTGAAGAACTAATTACAATAACTTACAGTAAATTACCTTCTCCTTAGTGCATGCAAAACACCTTCTCTAAGTCTCTGAAGGTCATGAGGAACTGAAGGTGCTCAGCTTCTTGCAGGAGCCAGTTTGGCTTTCTTTATTCCATGTCATTTGATGGAGGCTAATTCAGAGCCCCAAGCTGTGATGGGAGTAGCTGGTTCTGCCCACACAGCCGTGTGTGAGTGAGTAGCTGGAGATGTAACAGAGGGCAGCATTGCCTTTTAGATGTGCACCTGTACCTAGGACCAAGACAACTAAAATGGTCAGTGACTTTTTTTTTCCATCCTTTTTGAAAACATGGGTCTAGGTCATGCCTGATGATCCCGTCTTTCTAGCGGCAGGCAAGGGCAGCCACTGTTTCCATGGCAGGGGCTGTGCTGTAGCTGGGGAAGCCCTTTTGGCAGGTGGGGCTCAGCATCTGGCCATATGTGGTTGGAGGGAAGAGGTATGCCCAGGCTCTCCCTCATCTCTAATGTGTTGTGGTGGTAGATTCTTCAGCATAGAAGTGGTGAGTTCTGGTTGTGTCAGTTACTATTGGGATCAGGTTTATGGATTTAGGCAAATTTTATTCTGCCAGATATTTCTGTGCATGGCAGATGCCTCAATGATCTCTGGGCAGATGTCAGGGTTTGATTATATTCTTATATGAGCCATCTCCAAAAAGTTTTATAGAAGATGTCTTTTCCTTAGTTCTGACTGTCAGCACTTCACACAGCATTCCCACAGGATGGGCAGTGCTTGCCTTTTAGTGATGGGGAGGACAAGACTTGGAACAATTAAATGTCTCATCCAAGGATGCATGGGACCCAGAGTCCAAAAAGGAATACGTGCTTTGAAAGACTGAAATTCAAATTCAGTCTTTCCAGTCATTTAGCTATGGATGAGCACAAACGATCTGAACACGAGCACAGTATACAGACCCATTTCAGTGATCGCCTGTGGCAGCTCCATAATACCCAGAAGGAGCCTGACTATTAGCTCACAGAGCATGGATCATGGGCAAAAGACAGTAATTTTCAAGAAGATGCAAAAAACATTACCACCCCGCACTGCAGGTCAGCACATACCTGCATGATCCTGTATCTTTACTGCAATATCAGTGTGTCCTCTAATTCCCTCTCATCTATCAACACCAAAGTCCTTTCTCTGGCACTTAAGGCACCCTCAGCTAATATATCTTTTCTCCCTGTTATATTCACTTTTTGTCAATTAAGTCTCTGAAAGATGGCAGAACTACATGCCTGGAGGGTGAAATGCTCAGTTTGACCAGAGAACAGGAGCCAATAACACAACTTCTGCACTAATATGCGCCCGTTTAAGCTTGGGACGCAGGGCTGAGATTACCAATTACGGAGCAGGTATATCTCATAGCGAATAACTACAACCATCAATCCTGTTTTACAGAGGATACTGAACACCAGTAGCGTTTACTTTTGACTATTACCAGCCTGGGGCTCATTTCACACCATCAAACCAGAAGCATGTACCCTAATGCTAATCTTCCAAGCCATCCAGGGTTATTCTCCTGTGAAGGTAATCGATGGTACCTGTCAGCTCCTGGGTTTGCTTCTAGCTTGTTGCTACTGGAGAGCAGCACTGCCTGTTCAGATGTCACCTTAGGAAAAGAACTGAATGCAGAAAGCAAAATCTGGTTTGGTTTGATGATGGTTAAGGTTAAGTTACAGCGGGACAATGAAGAAGCTCTCGCTTACGCTGCAGGCCCTCGGCTAAGAGGAGAGAACAGCCCGGAGTGCAGCAGTGGCAGCAGTCACTCTGCCATGGGTGGAGCAAAGACTCTTATCTCGAGATTAAATGCAAGGGGCCAGTACCAGGAACTGTGCGTTAACAAATTTTGTGACTCAAATCTGTGTACACTGAAATGTATTCAGAAATGTTCCCTTACAAGCAACTCCTTTGTATTCACTCTATAAATAGAAGTGTCAGTCATTAAAAAAATGAAGCCCAGAGGCACACCCAGAGCAAGGCAGCATCGCCCGGCCAAGCACTGCCCTGATATTTAGGGTTGCTTCTGTCAGTGTGAAACCTAATTAAAAAACTTCCTGTAGAATTCCATGTTTAACTTGACAAAGCTCAGCAGCGCTTTAACCGCTTTGTCTTCCTGAAATATGCTAAATATGTGATTGTTCAAAGACACCAAACCCAGCATAATGTGATTTACAAAGCTCTCTAGTTCAGTGTCACATCTGATTACTGGGGACGAAGAGTGTAATTAAAGATGCAAACAAGTACAGTAAAGGAGCTGCTTTAAGCCTCTAAATCCATCATTAGGTTGACTTTCAAATGCACTTTACAGTTTGCATACTTATTGCACAGTCTCATTTGTTGTCTAAAAAATATTTATGAACTTTTGCTGGAGTGTTTGCTGCCTAAAAGTTAATTCATGAACTCACTGTTATTTTCAAGCTCACAGAGAGTGAAAGTCTGTAAAGGTACCGATAATATAAACTCTTCTGAGGAGAGCACCATGGCTTGTCACCTCAAAATAACTTCATCAGAAATATACATAATCTTCTGTATCCACTTCCCAAAACAGGCACAGCTTATTATCAAAAAGCACAATACCATTTCCTTAGAGAGGTGCTGGACTGGTCTTTTTTATATTGTCCCTTTTCTCACTCCAGAAAGAAGTACTTTTACCTTTTAACCATTCAAAAGGCAGGCTCCCTTAGAGTAAACTTTATCCAACAAGATATCTTTTCCTCTTCCTGCGGGGAAAAAAAAGGCACTGACATGAGATACAGCAATCAGTGGTTGCCAGGAGATGAGAGGGCTACATGGCCAGGCACCAGCACTTCAGGCCGGGTTTGGTGGGCTTGTACCTGGGCTTTCTGACTTCCTTCATATGGTTCTCTGCCAGCCAGTGTCTCCAAGTGAGTTTCCTGGGCATGGCAAAGCAGCATGGACTCATGTGTCACATCTGGCTGTCCTACCTTCGCAGGTCGGTGTCCTGAGGATGGCATAAAAGCTGTTGGGTCAGTGTTGTGGGTGTATCCTCAGTGGTTTTGGCAGCCCTAAGCATGCCCCCTTTCTATCCCGCTTGCCAGTTAGCAGCTTTATCCCCAGAGACAAACTTCGACTTAGTATAAGTGATGTGTATCACATTGTGCTGAATTCCAGCTCGATCTCCCATGCTCCATGTGGTTGGAATAGCTCCTGTTTTGACAAGTGAGCTGCCAGGGTACACGCTGGCAATTCAATAGGTGTCTGTGCTGAAGTCGGTAGCCCAGGGTGCAGCTAGGGCTGCTCATCAATGCTTGAGATTTTCAGTTTTTCCCTTAAACTTACTGAAATCCAGTGGAAATGCCTAGAAAAAGCCATTCAAGCATCTGGCATCATCTTTATCACACTAAGTTTGGATTGCAGTGTTCTGTTCTTGTCCTAGCTGGGGAGAGTCAGCCTGTCCTTGCCATGCCCCTGGCAGTTTTGGGTGGATGTAAGCACTTTTCACTGCCTGCCAGGGACAGGTATGTTGTTGGGTGTAGACAGGCATCACCCCAAAGCTGCCTGCACTCTGCATCCTCACCAGTGTGCTAACGAGTAGCGCCTGGGGAGCATTTCAACTGTGTATGAATCTTTATTTTATACATGAGCACTATTATGCCCAGGTTTACCAGCACTGCTGTCCCAGTTGGTGGCTGTGACGTGACCCTAGACTGCTCTGTAATGTGAAGGTACCCTGACTCCCTTCCCGCATCCTTCCCACCACAACCTTGTGCTTCCTTTTTCCCTGTTCCGGTACTGCCCCCACTGGCATTTCCAGCACCACCCCATGATTTGTGTCCTGATCCTCAGAGAAGCTGTGGGCTGCGCAAGTTGACTGGAGTCAGGACTTCATGGGAGAGGAAGGGAACCAAACCCCTTCCCCAGCACAACAACCCATCGCAGTCATGTCACTCACCCCCCAACACAAAGGCTGCCTTCATCACTGTAATTGCACATGATTTTTAGTTGTGGCAGGGGTTACCGTAAAAATTACACAGCTCTCTGAAGACGGCTGCCTTTACACTCTCACTTGCTGGTCTCAGCTATCTGTGGAGGAACACCTGTAAAGAGCCCTTTGTGGAGATATAGTCTGAAAGTTTTCAGGAAAAAACAGATGCACCATACCCTTCTCTCTCCTCTTCCCAGCCAAGGAAAGGCAGCAGGCTGCAAACTTGCAGCTTGTGTCTGAATCCACTGTGAGCAAGCAGATAGCCAAGCCAGTCACAAACCCAAATCAAACCTGTGTTTTCATGGAAGGAAAATAACAGCACTGGCAGGCACAGAACTTCCCCCGTGCAGGCAACTGTTCCTCTTTAAAAGGGAACAAAAGCAAAGGAAACCAGCTGGAGCTGTAACTGAAAAACAATCAGAAGAAAAGCTTGGAAATGGAAATAAACAAACAAGCTTCCAGTAGGCAGAGGTCTTAATGATGCAGGGAGAAAGGTTGCCTGAGGAAAGCTAAGAAAATGTCCCCGTCCTAGGTGATAACTGTGGGATCCAAGAGAATTGTGTGTCCCTGTACAAGCTGCAGAGGATAAGTATTATCTAGCCACAAAAGTTCAGTCCCAGCCAGACACCCTGGTAAGCACCTAAATGATCTTTATGACCTGAACATTGTCCCAAGTGGGTGACTGTCCGTGCCAGTTCTGCCCACAATATTTCTGCTGCTGAGAGGAAAATCACACCTGACAGAAGCAGGATGTGGGAGAGTGAAGAACTTCTGCACCCACCCGCTGCTCCTGCCCTGCCCTGGAGGATGCTGTGGGCATGGCCCTGCTGCCTCCCGCCTGCCGGCACACCGGCGCTGCCCTCCCGCAGGCTGGCAGCTGGGAGCACCCATGCAGCCGTCCTGCCTAGGGCTCCTCAGGGAACATGCCCCCTGGGCCAGGGATGCTGCTCATGAAAGAGGGATGGCAAATCTGGTGCAGAGGGTGGCTTTGAGCCAGCTGTTAAGGCATTTTAAATATACACCTGTAAGACTGGCAGTGGCCTGGGCTGTTATTCTAACATTTTTCACATTTCTGGACTATTATAGTTGGGGTAGCTTGGATATTTTAGATTGCTCAAAAATGTAGCAGGCAGTTAATTCAGTGGGATTTTGTTAAGAGCATGCAAAATTCTAGACCTCTGCCATCTGATCTGGCCTGTTTGACAGATGCAGAAGATGTAGGAAGTTTTCTTATCCTGTGTCACTTGTGGGAAGCTGATGCCTGTTGCTGTTGAAGGGATTTGTTTGTGTGCAACTCATTGCAACGGAGCTCTAACGCCTGTACCCACAGGGGAGTTTATTTAGTCATCCAAGTCCCCTGTGAAATTGGTGTGTATGTAAACACCTGGATAAATTTGTGGATCTGGCTCAGGCCTTTTTGGTTGTTGGTAACACTCTCCCTGTCTTCCCTGCATTCTGTCCTAAGAAAAGCATAAAAAAGCAGAGAAGCAGCTACTCAAGATGCTGCCCCAGATGTCCCAGGAATGCCGGTGTAGCATCCACGTGACCTGGGACTGGGCTACCTTGGATTGTGCTGGACTGGGACGATGGGAGCGCTGGAGGGAGCTTTGATGCAGAAGTAGAGTGATGGTTTTGCAGCAGTTGTGGTATTGGTATAAATGCTAAGTTTTACACCCTCATTTGGCAGGTGAGCTGTGCACCGCGAGTGCCCTGGCTCATGCAGGCTAAGGAATGACTTTCTAACAAAAAGAGCTACCATCAAATAATCCATTTATGTGCTGTGGTTCAGGTGTCAAAAACAAAGCAACCTCTCTGCTGCATGATAAATCACAGTAAAATGGTTCTATCTTTGTAGGGTTGCAGTTCCCTTGAATTTGCATTGACTGCATAACCTTTTCACTGCATATGATTAACTCTTGTTCTTATGTCTTTATTTTCCCCGTGTTCTTTTTCATGTAGTTTCAGAATTGAAGCTAATAAAGCAAAACAAAATGGAAAATTCACAGTGGGGATCTGGGGATTAAGCTGTCTATCAACCTTATCGGAGGGAAAGGTCTTTTTTCTAATCATCGTTTGCATTTTCATAGGTTAACAATTTCTGAAACTGTTAGGTGATATTGTTCCTTGAGTTTGGCAGCATTTGTTGTACTTGTCTAAAATGAGAAATGCTTTCATCTGAAGAGTGCATATAACTGTATAATTTATATGGTGCCTTCTTGCCTTAACAGGTATGATAAGGTAATTTTGGGATTACTGTGCCAAATGAAAACCTGGCATAAAATTCATGCAATTGTGCTGAACCCTATGGTTCCCACCTGCTTCTGCCATCTCAGAAATGGAGGGTTTGTGTGGATAGATGGTAAAGCAATACTAGTGCTTGATGCTTTTCAAACACACCAATTCATGCTGTCAAATGAATATAAGGGAATCTCATTTTTTGTTTTAAAAAATAGCTAGTTTTTAATTCTGACTGTTTCAAGGAAATGCTTGGACACAGGAACATTAGCGCTGACCTCATCTGCTCCCTCATCCCTCCCCCAAGGAGGGAGGAATTGCTAAAATCTCTCTGCTTTTGGCATGCTCCAGTTTAGGGAAGAGACTAAAGCAGCCTCTGGTGCCTGAGCATTGCTTTGCCTGCCTGAGTTTCACCTAGGCGCCAATCCTTTTCATTTTACTTCACGTAACTCGCCGCCGGAGGGAACTGTAGTCTCTGGGAGAAGCTGTTCCCTGTCCAGGCTCTGCCACGGGGCTGCCCTCTGAAGGAGCCTAAATTCAGTGAGACTGTGTGGCCTTTTTCTTGGGGAGGCAGAATACTAATTTGTATATGCCATTAATTATTAATTAATGGCTGTATAGCTCATTTTTCCTCAGCCGCCCTTCTCCAGGCGTGTGTGCCGCGGGGTCCCCGGTGGTGGCTGGAGCCCAGCTTCCCACCGCTGCTCTGGCACCAGCTCCTTGAGGTGGGATGTGACGGGGCGTTTTCCTTGGGAGACTCTGGATTCCCCAAAACTGGGCAGTGCTTTGGAAATGCTGCGGTACATTAAGGTGAGCAAGCCAATGCGGGGTGAACTAAGAGCGACTGCGTTCTTAGTGCCTGGTTTTGAAGAGACTTTTCCTTTTGATTCCCAGGAGCTTCATACTGTGACAAGGTTACTTGTTTATTAGATGGTCTTAATTCTCAGGAAGAATGATACGATGCTTCCTATCCTGCTTTGTTAATAATCTCATTAGAGTAGTCTTAATTATTTTAATTACACTGAGTATGACTGCAATGGTGTGATGTGATGAAGTAGTCGAGCAGAGGATCAGCTATCCTGAATAAAATACAGTGCGGAAGACTTGCAGAGATAAACTGAAGCACTTTTGTTGTCATGCCTTCTATTTGCTTGTGGCAGGCAGCCAAAGTTATTCATCAACTGATCAGGACTCAGATCCTGTAGTCCGGCAGCTTTGTTACGCACTGCGTATTAGCAACTGGAATTCTTTGGAAGTGCTTGTTATCCTTCGGTGATCAAGTAGGCAGTGAGTTTGCAAAGTGGAGGGAAGTGCTGGAAAATGAAACTGTCAGCAGCCCGTACATCAGGGGAGCAGCTGGGAAAGCAATCACCCAGATGACTTCATCTGAAAAACACATGAATCTTAATAGTGTGTAGGGTGTAACCTTTGAAGAACAACTGTCTAATCCAGTTGTACACAGCAATTTGATTCAAATAAGCTAATAAAAGCAGTGGGGCAGCCTGGCCTGGCACAGTTACATCCCTGTCACGCCTTCGCTCGCGGCAGCAGGGTTTTGCAGCTGTGCAAACATGCCCTGTTGGTGGAGAAACCACTGATCCATGGCCGGTAGCCGTGACACGCTGCACACCAGCCCTCGCCCCGCAGTCCAGCTCCCTTGGCGAGGAGCGTGCTTGGTTCGTGCTGCCTTCAGACAGGCTGTGTCCTGCACATCTGCTGTGTGTGGCCATGTCCTTGCTCCATGGCTTCCACGGCTTCCCTCGGGCCAGGCTGGTGGGTGCTGCAGAGCCCAGTGCCCCCGGGGTGCGGCACACCAGCCCTGCTTCCACAGGCACCTCTGCTCACCTGGCTGGGCTCCTCCTCGCCTGTGCGGCTTCATGGCGCTCGACTTGCTGCCACAATCTTGATTTATAAACTACCCTGAAATTCCCAGGCTCTCACAAGGAAAAAGCAAAAAGCCGCAGGCTTGTACAGGCGTCCCCAAAGAACCACATTGCTTTGTAAAATTATCAGAAGTGCAGTGGGGCTCTTTTTGCTTTTTGCCTCCCCAAACACTGAATATTGCTGCTGTGCCAGAGATGATGTAAAACTCCTACTGGGTGGCCTTTTCTATAATGTTCAATAAGTAAAGTGATATGTTCTTGGAGCCTGTATGAAATGCTGAAAAGCTTCCAATTCTATAAACAGACAGCCCTGAGAAAGAAATAATGGCTTAAAATCCGGTTCAGGGACATATTTATTGGCACCACTGATGTGACTGGTATTGAATTAGCTTTAGCTTTTCTTTCTGCAGGTTAATGTCATATATCCATCCAGGACTGTTCCGCTCAACATCTTTCACCGTCACTGTCTTTGCATCTCTGTAAAAAGCTGTTTTCAGATCACTGTGATTTTGGGAGTCAGGTCACACCCCAGTTGACAATTGACCTGTAGCAGATGGATTAGAGCGGTTGTACATTGCTAGCAGTAATTACATGTAATCAAAGTGCCTTCCTGGGACAGCAAGACCCTGACCTTGCAAACGATCATTTGCAGCCTTGATTTTGGTCCCGTGGCGTCAGTGAAGCTGTTGAAGTCAGCCACGTGCGCGCAGCTGTGGAAGCAGGGCAGATGTTGGGGAGAGCAGGACACCACTGAGCACGCATGCTGTAGAAAGCTGCTGTTTAGCCTCTGTGTTTCATCATGGTAATATGTGGCATGAGGGAGATATTGACTTAAGGTGCACCAGGATTGTAAAATTTATCATCAACCATGTAATAATGAATGGTTTCCCCTAAATCCCTACCTCTGGGCGTGGTGGTGAATAATGTCATGAAAGGTCAGTTTATATTTGCTCTTTCTTTAAGGAAAGGCTGTTTCTATCCTTTTGGTTGCATGGAAAAATCTTAAAATAGTTCCAAATATACCCCAAAAGAGCAAAAATCAGAAAGCAAATAAATTATGTACATGATTTTTATTTTTTTTAAAAGTATTTTAAAAAATATTTTCATTATTTTTATGATGTTATTCATGCTTTTGACTCTTTGGAGCGGCTCTACTGGAGCACACAGCTACCATGGATATGCCATCATATGGCTTTAGAAAGGATTAAAAACTATTAGCAGCTTCTTGCAGTTTGGACTTTAAAGCCAAGGACAATGTCTCTCCCGCTTTTTCTACTTCAGTGTTGTCTTAACAACAATAACAATAATAATGAAAGTAACATACCTGATAATTTGTTGATAATTTCTAGAAAAAAATTTATTTGAATAACATAATCTCTCTTGTAGTTTAAATGCCATTCATAGGCTACTTGAATTTTTGCAAATATTTCCTTTTTTAGAAGACGCACTGAACAAAGGGATAAACGTACATGGCGTGGGAGTTCATCACAAGGGCTGGATCTTGACAATCAAAAAGGGCTTGTTTAATTGTGAGTGAGCACAAATCCACGTGACATTTTTTCTGTGCCTTAAATATGTTATCCCTCGTTGTAGCAGCTTAATTTGCGCTGCCAAAGAACATGCAGCAAATCTTTCCTGTTTCCTTAGAAAATGCTATTTTTGTGATCTGATTCCTGTAAGCAAACTCATTTTGTGCAGAAGTCCCTCAAGGCAAACACAGCAAGAGCAATACTTCCTCTAAGCAAATATCACTATAATGCATTTAGGCATTTTTTAATATTTTAATAATATAAAATTCTGGCAGAGTCCTGTTTTATTCCATGCATGTTAAGTAAACAGCCTGTTTTGATACCTTTTTTTGCAATAAAAAAGCTTTGTGTGCATTACTGGCTTAAAACCTCGTTGTACCCTTTTGAGATGGGAATACACTCAGGTGAGCGTTCCTGCCTTGCTTGGTTTGGTGGAAGGAGCAAGGGAGGAAAGGAAGGGATACCTGGTCTGTTGTAAGGGGACAGGAAAAAAAAGTTCTCCCCATTTTTTGTAACAAGAAATCACCTTCAAGCTAATGTTCCTTTTTCCTTCTTAAAGAATTATTCTTAAGAACTCTTTTTTCTGCTCTGACTGCATATCAAGGCACTAAATACAAGATGCATTTTGTCCTTTAAAATTCAGGCTAAAAGCAGTTTTGAAACCCGTTTGTTTTGAGTAGGAGATCTTGCACTGATGTCTGGCAGTTCAGTGGGACTTCTCTCGAGACAGACATTTACTTATAGTACTTAAAATCTACTGGGAAAATGTGGACTTTTAGTTCAGAATGAGTATGTCATTAAGGGTCTGATGCAAAGCCCAGTACAGTCCATAAAAATGGCCTAAGTGAGGGACTGGATGAAAGCATGTGTACTGGTGAAGAACCCATCCTGAAGGTATCACTTTTGCAACGTGCAAAGTCTGTGCCCATTTCTGGGGAAGTTAGCCCTTAGGGTGCTGTGTGAATTCATTCTGGGTCTGATGCACAGACAGCCAAAATTTTGAACTTTGCCTGCAGTAAATTTATTCTGAAATAGGTTATGTGATGTATGCAAGTTGTAAGGGGCGAAAAAGGAAATTGCAGAGCTACGCATGTGCAGTGCTGATTGTGACAAGGAGTTTTGGTGGACCTGAAATGTTTGTGTGCCGAGACTTGTGCCGGAGCAGAGCACAGTTTCACATTGCTAAGCAGCACTTCTGCTTATATTTCCTATTTTACGTGACAGATCCATGAACAAAGCCAGACCCTGCTTATCCCACGGGTAGGAGGCTGGGTCAGAAAGGCCCAGCTCTCTGGGATGCTGGTACCCTGCCCTGGCCCAGCTTTCCCGCAGAGAAATGCAACGGGCTGTGCAGCATCTGGGGGGAAGGTTGTGCCACCCTGGGTAACTCTGCCCTCCACTTTTACGCACCAGAGCTTGTTCATTGCAGGCCGACGTAACTGCAGATATTCTCATTAAGTGGAAAAACATCTACTCCTCCTTTGTATCTTGCAGCTTTGCTTCTCTGTTATCATTCCCTGTGTGGTACCAGGCTGCATTGTAGCCTTTATTTAGGACACCCTGTTAGAACCAAAGAGAAATCCAGTTTTAAAATGTGATTTGGACTGCAAAAGCGCAGCAAACTCACTAATAGTTAAAAGAAACCTCTGTATGAAAGAAGATCTATTGTTTGTTTGTTTTTAAAGGCATGCCAGGATGTGTTCCCAACAGGAGAGACTGTATTATTTCCTCTTACAACATAGTGCATTTTTAAAACCAGTTAGCAGCAAACGTGTTTCTGATGGCTTCCTGCTGATGTGAAGGGAGCATGCAGAGCATCCAGAGGGCAGGGACGGGACGGTGTGTGGATGGGATGTCACACAGTGTCATTTAACCATCAACAGCACATTTCTGTCTAAAAATGGTAAACCTTTGCTAATTGCCTCTCTTTGAGAAGTCACCTTCTGCTCCATGTTGTCGTCTGCTCTGCCCTGGGTTACTGCAGGTCTTGGAAGCCAGACAACAGATTTCTCAGGATGCTTTTTGCTGTAGGCACCATATGTCTAGCCTAAATCCTCAGTTCAGCACAGCAGCCCTGGAGTGACAGTGGTGGTAAGAGCCACTGCGTGGCGTTTCCTTTTCTGTGATGGTTTCATTCTGTTGTAGCACCACCCTTAACCTAAACACATACAGGTATTGCAACCAGAGCAGTATGTATTGGTATGTATTGGTATACAATCAATGCTGTTGTATCTCATGCACGTGTAAACTCTCACCTGTTTCGTCTACTAACACTGATCAATACCAGTCTTGACACATGATTGGGCTTGTAGGTCTGTTTTCCAGAAGGATTTTTCTTGTGCCTGCTGGGTTTTGCATGGTTATTTTCTGGCCACAGGAATGAAAAAAGCCTTAAAACCCGCTATTGGTCTCAAAGGAGTTTGGCTTGGGATCAGACGCAGAACTCCCTGGCCATGTTGTCTCAGTTCCCTACACACTCGGTGAAAGAAAGTGAAGCACCTCAGGAAGGAGGTCCACAGTCTTCCTCACCTGTTGTAGGATGGAGTGATTCATCTCTACAGGTGCCCATGTTCCTCCATTTCCACGGGGAAACCTCACCTCTAGTACCCAACTCTTCTCACTACAGGTATGAGTGTGGATCTTGCCCCAGGAACAGGGTGCAGACTCAAGCCCCTACTGTCGCTCGAGCCGTGGGTGGCTGCCTGCGCTTTGCCATCCCGCTCTCTCACTGGTGGCTGGGATGAATGTGGCCCTATGAAAACTGTTGGCTTTGCTGTAAGCAATTAGTAACATCTTTCACATGATTTGTAAGCCTCTCAGAAAGTGTTCTGAAACGTGAGCCAATTTCTCTTTTAAAACTGTTATTAAATAAAATATCTTACAATGCTAGCAGTGCTGAGCAAGATAGCATCAAAAATCTTTCATAGTTCTCACTGCCAACCAATACAGATTTATACCTTACAGTGGAAAGGACACAGAGCCTCAGTTTTTGATTAAAACAGCTCAGCTTTTAATCAATAAAAACTGAGGTCCACAGTGCCAATTAAAACAAGGCCAGGTTCTTAGCTGGTTGAAGCTGGATGGGCTCCATGTATCTTCAGTTGACCTGCACTGAATTTTGCTTGCTGCATTTTGGCTGCTACGTGACTTTCCTTCTCTAACCAGTAAGACACAGAGCAGGCTTGCAAGGGATGTGTCTAAAGAGACACACTGCTATTCTGCACCTGTTCAGCCCCAGATTCACAGTTCCTGCAGATGCGAGTAGGATCCTGCTCATACACAGATTTATGGTTTTCTTTTCTCCTTTGGAGTCCGCATTTATGTTTATGCCTCTTTGGTGGAGCATTTGCACTAATGGACAAGGGACTTTTATCTGTTTGTTTATTTTGGTGTGCTGCAAACTAAAATTTTAACACCCAGTAAACAAAACTGAGAGGCAGTTTGTTCTCAGCATAATATTTTTGTGACAAGACAGCGGGAAGTAAATGGCATCTACGAGTACCATGTTCTTCCCTTGGTGCTCCCAGTAATTTTAGCTCTGCAGTTATGTAGCTGGGGACGAAAGTTAGAGAGACCCATTGGGGTAGCAAAAATTTGAATTAAAACCTCCAACGAAATCATTGCTGGTGATTTTGTCATGCTTCCACATTTAGGTTCCTCTAACACTGAGCCGAGAAATGAAGAAACGCCGAAAGCATTAATCACACTGCTGTATACTTTTCAGCTATATTTTGGCAGCCTTTTGAAAGTCACAGCTAAAAATACTGAAAACACCCTAGGCTTAGTGGGATTTGAGTTAAGAAAAAAGATAGGATAGAAAGAAAAAGGCTGAGAACAACGAGCTGTGTTGTGGCTGTACTTGCTGAGGTCCCAACATAGGCAAGATAACAAAAAGACTGTTCATCTGAGTTAAAGGTGCTCCTGATCTAAAGAGGAGCCATCCATTGGACTCCGAAAAGTGGTTTAGGTTTTGAGGGACTTTTCTCCCATACTGGAATGCGAATGAACAAACCTTTGTCACTTGAACCACGGCACTAGGGGAGGAAGCGCCTCCGGAGAGAGATCCTTGGCAGAGCAGTAGGGACTAAGGGTTATTGCAGAAGCACTGGTGTCCTGGGGCAAGCCCAAGGCTGTTTTGACACCTGCTGAGGGCTTAAACAGCCCCACATCCCCTGTTCTGTCTGCTTTCCTGTCTGGGCTGGGTGCTCCAGGGCTGTGGGGAATCCTCGACCAGGTTCACAGAGCCAAAGACACTGGTCCAGCTCAAGGGTGTTCAGGCTCCTTTCCCAGGCACAGAGGTTTATGCACTCGTGCAGTATCATCCTTAACGCACATCATCAGGGCTGCACATGGGCCATAAGCAAAGGGATGGCAAGAGATGCTCAATGACTTGTAAGGGCAGGCAGCAATCGGCGTCTCCCAGCCTCAGAACACCTCCCAGTATTTTAAGCTTAATAGGCCAAATCTTAGATTTGAATCAGCAGTTTGTTTTAGGATACAGACCATAAAAGCTTAAATAGAGATCAGCAAGTAAATCCATTTTTTTCCCACCTCTGCCTACTATTTTAGTGTTTCACGTGGCTTCTGCCAGTTCTCATGAAGATGTTAAAACACTGGAAGTTGAGAAAAGCATAGGAGTAGCTGCCTTCAGTAATAAAATGCTGATTTTAAGGCTGTTGTAAAGTTGTCCCCGTGTGACTGCATTTACTCACTTCCAAGTCACATTTTTCTCTATCGCTGAACAGAACTGGCCAGAAATAAAGCCTTTACTAAGCTGTTGTTCCTTCTTTCACTTGATGCAGAGGCGTTCACTCTCCAGCACCCAGAAATTCAAACTCATAGTGATGTTTGGACACTTTGTATGTCTATCACTTCGTAAGTTTACTGCATGCCTTAGGGTTGTAATTTTACACCCATTATCAGGCATAGGCTATAATGGCCTGGGTTTAAGGTGCCTAGATAAAAATGTGAAAGCACGCGCTACAAATCCAAGCAATAATCCTCATATCAAAATTCTTCCTACAGCTGCAGAATCCAGTTTGCACTAATTAATGTGATGCTGAAACCCTAAAATGGATTCTGAGCATCTAAGCCAAGTTACAGTAATAACACAGTGCTCTTACTGATCTCAGCGGGCTTTAGTGTTATTGCCATTGACTGGAGCTGAGATATACAACAGTTAAGTAATTTCTGCGGCATTACATGAAGTTAATGGCAAGGTCAGGAGTAAGACTCTGGCTATTTGCCTTCAAAGCCAGTGCCCCACTTTATAGCCTAAAGGCAGCATTGAAAAGAGTAAGCCAAGGAGCTGAAGGCTGTCGGCAGAGCTGTCTCTGTGTCCTCAGGTCTCGGTTTACCCCAGCTGGAGGAAATGCACTGAACTTATCTCAGCTAATTGAGATCTTTTGAGTGATTCTGTTTTACTGCAGCTGGAAATGAGCACTTACAGTGGGAAAGCAAATACTCCAATGCAAATATTCCTACGTCCTGAACTCTTAATGTCCCTCTTTTCAAAAAAATACTTTAATTCCATTGTATAGAGGCTTAGGGCTGCAGAGGCATTTGAGGGTCACCCAGGAGCAGCATGTCTTTGGGCAGACCAATGGGTTTCGTCTCAGGACCGGAACTTGTGAAGGAGTTAGTGGTGCTGCTGGGGACAAACTGGACTTTGGGGCAAGGTGCTTCACTTTGCATCCTTCATCTCTCCATCTTTAAAATAGGGACAGTCGTGTAAAAGAGTTTGTGTGTAGCAGGCAAACACTTAGCAGAAACTGAGTTCTTGTGTGACTGATCTTATCTTCAGCCTTATCTGTTGTAGAGGATGGAAACCGCGGGAGTTGTAGTCTCTGCAGCTGGTTGGGACAGCACGCACTGCATGATGGCTGCGTGTTGCTCTCCCTGCCCTTTTATCGCCTGGCTGCTAAATCCTTTCACAGCTGCATTGTATTTATTTTTCTTAATGTGGCACTGGCGTGTTGTAGACTGCCACGTCCCAAATTAGCAAGACAGGGGCATTCCCTAGGTTTCCTGGAGCCTCTTGGTTTCTCCTCCCTGCCTAAGATCTGTTACTGTCACTTGTGTCTCTCTGCTTGGTGACTTTGCCTTGACATGAGGGGACGGAGACCGGTGGGGCACTGAGAGGGATGGAGAGCAACGTCATGGGTCTAGAATACATTGAAGGGGTAAACAGCACAGATGTAGGAATCCCAATAAACTGTAATTGCTGGGAATGTACCTTCAAGTCCTAATGCAGAGCTTAATGTTTGCTGGCTCAGGTTTGAAGCCAAGCCTCAGGGGCTTGGGGGGGGGTTGCTCTTCATTGTCTGCCCGAGTTGAAGACTAGAATACGCCTTGGACCCCAGCATCCCTCTCCATTACCCCTCAGATGCCGACCGAGGGGAGAGGGATGGGTTTGTTTCAGAAGCTGGCAACCCTGCCGTCCCGAGAGGAGATGCTTGGGAGCCGTGACAGACAATGCTGTGGGTGATGCACACCATAGGGCTGCCTCACCCAGAGCGCTGGGGCTAGGGCAGGCAGCTCTACCCCTGCTCTCCTAACGCCTTACACCACTCCTAACGCCTTACACCACTCCTAACGCCTTACACCTCTCCTAACACGCCTCTCAGGCCAGTCCTCTCCTGGCTGTGCCAAGGGTGGGACTAGTTACCTTGTCTTTACAAGCCAAAATATAAAATAAGGAAAAAACATAGTTGGGCAAATTGAAAGGACGCCCAGTCTCATCCTCCCTCCCAAACCGTCACCTGCCCGCAGCGCCCGCCAACCCGCCCGAGCCCCGGCTCCCGCTCCCGCTGCTGCCAGCTCCGCACCGGGTTTTCCGCGGTGCTGCCTCCCGCGACGGGGCACGGCCCCGCCCCGCCGCGGGATAGCCCCGCCCCCCGCGGGAATAACCCCGCCCCCGGGCATGGCCCCGCCCCGCCGGCCGCCCCGCGCCGCCGAGGGCAGGTAAGGGCTGCGGGGGCTGCGCCGGTGCCGGGTCTGTCCCGTGTGCGCGGGGGCGGGAGTGCGGGGACAGCGGCGGCAGGCGGTTGGACGGCGGCTGAGGTACCCTCCCGCCGGGGCCCGGGGAGCCGCAGGGCTGGTAGCCAGGCGAGCAGCCGGCGGAGCCAGCCGTGCCCCGCGCCGGACCTGCCGTCGGTGGGACCCGCACGGCCTCCCGGCGGGCACGCGTGGGCCCGCGGCGGCGTGGGGCGTTCGGTGTGACCCTGTCAAACAAGGGGCACGGTGGTGCCTCCCGGCGCGCTGGGTGTTACTGCGGCCCCGCTTCGTGTAAAGTTACTTGTGAGAGCCCGGAAGGCAAAGTGTCACCTCCCTGCGACTTGTCCTGCTCTTCTGGCTCTATTGCCATAGCCCCCCACCCCAGCCTGGTTTTATTTACTTCCTTATGCATCCTTCATTGTTGTAAATAGTTGGCATGGCAACAAGAGCAGCATTTATTAATTTCTGCTCCCTGCTCTCTGGTGTGATCGTTGCTGTTGTATAAGCTACGGTAACCTGTGACAACTGCTGTTGATTTATTATGTCTTTCTTGGATTTCTTTGGTAGTGAATATTTTTTAAAATAAAATAGTTTGCAATGGAGCTTATCCTCCCCAGCAACCTTACAGACCATTCTGTGTCCCCTGCGTTTCTGCCCCCAGGGCAGACCATGGGGTATGATCAGGATGGTGGAGATCTACTGTGAAACCTCTGTGAGGGTGTCAGCAGTCCAGGAGCAGTTGGTTAAGAGGGCTGAACCCATCTCCTTTCCCCTTCCTCCTCTCTCTCCCTCCTTGTTCCACCTTTGGCAGAAGATCTGAGAAGCTCCACGTGGGGACCCAAGTTTCTGCTTTCCCGCACAATTCTGCAACTGAAGCGTGAACTTGTTTTTTTCCTCATGAACTCATAAATCATGTCCCTTTAATGGGTCTCGCTCACTGGGAAAGGGGCAGTCCTTGCACAGTATGGCACAATGTGGACAAAGTGTTCATTGTACGGCAGGCTTGCTTTGATTGCATTTAGATCAATATTGTTACCTTACACTTCAGAGATGTAGGGGGGTAGAAAGAACAATAATAAATGTTTGCAACAAAGTTGAAAGGAGTACATGGCTGTCCTGGGGTGCCAGCAGGCAGTAAAGCCTTGGTCACCCTTGGTGACTCTTGAATCAAAATCAAGTAACTGTTTTGCAAGCTAAACCTAATGGTGGTACAGTTTGTCTTGGAGGGGAGAAGACAGGTGGGATCAGGACAACAGTTCAGCAAAGCTCACCCACGGAGGATGCTACATGCGGCTGGCAGCTGCTCTGGGTGTCCAGTGGAAGGAGCTTGCCCTGCTCCAGCGGGTTCAGCCCGGGTTGTTGCCTCCTCAGAGACCGGCAGCTTGCTGGGATGAACGTAGCACTGCAAAGCAGAGCGGTCGGTAGAGTGGGGTGTCAGTGGGCAGGAGTCCTCCCCTCTGCAGTATACTGTGCGTTTTACGTGACAGTATCATCATACAGTTATGCCTGGGCAGAATTATGGTTGTCACTGCTCATATAAAAGCTCCAAATCTTATTCAGCTTGAGCACCTAGAAATAAAACTACATTGGTCAACAGTACAGGTGATCTTGTTATTCTTATCCAAAGAGTCTGTCTTCCCCGCTTCCCCACAAGATTTGCTAAGTATTCATGGAGTTGCACAGATGGAAGAAGCACCTTGTCTGTGCAAGAAAACGGTACCAGATGATCATCTGAAACTGATTTTATTTTTAGTGATTTAATTAAATTGGTGCAATCTGTATTTGGATTTCTCACTTGAGTTTAAGTAAACTTTATCTTGAGCTAAACTAAAAGACAGTCCATGTCCACATGCAGATTTGTGCTAGTTTAAGCACATCTGTTTATAGCCATGCCTGTAGTTCATTAACCTACTGTAACTTTCTTCTTTAGAGAAAACCTAGTACGAGAACTGTGCCTTTGTGATGAAATTAGTGTGGCATCTGATATATTTAAGTAAGTTATTAATTTCCTTGTGAATTCAGACTGCCCATCTCTGGTAGTATTAGCCTCCTCATGTCTGTGGGTGTTGTACATCACCCTTCACTGGGAAGACTTACACAGAAGATCTTTCACCTGACTCTGAGCACTGCAGGGGACAGAGAGTGGAAGTGGGTGCTTTTTTTTTTCTTATTGTAGATAACAAGTGCTGCCAGAGATATCTCCTGTCCTTCTCAAGTCATCCAGCTCCTAGAGCACATACATGGCTCCAATAGGTGAATTAATGACTGAGTTTGTGTTTGCATTGGAAAGTTGCATTATTCATAGAATCATAGAATAGTTTGGGTTGGGAGGGACCTTTAAAGGTCACCTAGTCCAACCCCCCTGCAATAAGCAGGGACATCTTCAACTAGATCAGATATCTTCAACTAGATCATCTTCCTGGAAGAAAAGCGGTCAGTTTATTAAAAAATATTTCTATGTATGAATTTGTTTTCTCATGGAACAAGATTTGTGAAGGAAGGTGAAGTTGCAGCTTCAGTAATGGGATTACTCTCCCTGGAGTCAACTCTGTATCTCAGGGTGACAAAGTAAACCAGCTTTATTTAAAGCAGCGTGCATTACTGTAGTTGACCAGGCACAGCACAGACCAATCCAGGCCTCAGTGCATGCTTGGAAATGAGAAGAAGGTGGGGTTCCCAAATCAGGCACTGACTTGAGCTTCATTTTTCTCCCCTTTCATAATGTGGGAGCTGACCCCAGACCCTGGCTGTAGCCCCTCTGTGTTTTGGCATCACACACCAGAGATTGCAGATCAGGAGATTCTTTCTTAGAAGGTTGTTTCCAGAACTCCCAGATGCTGGAGGGAATTATACCTTCCAACTATACCTCATTTTAAGTGATGATGAGATGCACCCTGTTGTTTTGCAGTTACCTTTCGTTCCTATTTGAGTTACTTCAGAATCATCCAGGTGTGGCTGAGGCTTAAAAATGATCGCTGACCGGAAGGAAGGATCCCTCAGTATGCAAAGTGCCTGAAACAAACAGCACTGGTGTCCCATGGGTTTTAGCACCGGGCTCTGCCTCATGCCATTGAGCTGAGCAGGCAAAGGAGTACTAAGGAATTGGGCCCCATGTATTTTTGACTTCTGTTACTGTGTTACCAGGGGGTTTTTGTTTTTTTTCTTTTCATCAAAATGGCTTCTGATTCTGCGGGCCCCTAACCAGCTCCAGACGACTGGGCAAGCTCAGTATTCCTGGGGCATAACAGGCAGGGTCAGGAAAGCATTTTATAACATGTCACCACTGGAGGCAAACATGGAGAAATTATGTTTGGAAGGAAGCAAAGTTGAGGTCAGCAAATATTTTTCAGGATCAGAAATAAAAGCCAGAAGTTCTCACGGGTGGTTGCATTTCTCTCCTTCTTCCAGTCCTGCAGTTCCTTTGTTTGAACTCAGACAAAACTTATCTTCCATCTCCCTTTTTCATACTGAAAATATCCAGGTTCTGAGGGAGGAGTGAGTGACAAACGGGGACAGGGAGATGATTAGTCTAAATACGGAACCTTCACCTGCAAGGGTCTAGCTTTAAGCTGGTAATTTCTCACTTGTAACTACTGTATATTTATTTGTTGTTGCCTTTTCAAGTCTAATAGCTGAGAAGATGCTTTTAGAAGTAACCTTCATACCATCTAAAAACACTGCTATCGGGACAGCTGGGTTCTTTAAAGCTGATATAAAGTGACTTCTCCTTTGGCTGAGATGGAAGTCTGGACACCAGGATATTTCTCTGATGGAAATAGTGCAGCAGGAACACAGCATGAGGAGCTCTAAACTGGCTCACAGCTAAGCCTTGGGGGTGAAGGCTTGCAAATTCTTTTAAAATTCCATTTTCTTGAGGATGTAAGTGCAGATTTAGCACAAGCCTCAGCGCAAGCCTCTGCCCCACTCCCCAAAGCCAAGTGCATTCAGTGTTGGTGTGGGAGCGCTTCCCTCTACCAAACCTCCCGCCTGCGCTGGGGCTGGAGGGAGGCAGAGTGGGTCTGTCTGGGTGACAGACGTAGCCAGGTCTCTGAAATGCTGGGATGTCCTCTTCTGCAGCCAGGACATGGCCATCCTTGTTCAATGGGATATTAGAGGATTTCTCAGTGTCCCAGGCGGTTGTGCTTGTTTATTTGTGTTCTGGCAGTCTGCAGAATTACAATGAACTACATCCTGCAAGATCTGCAAATAGTCCCCACCTATGAAATAAACAGAAGTCTCAAATATTTAAACTAAAGTGTTGGATTATCAGTTTATCACCAGTGAAAGGCCTTATCGACCTTAAGGAGTCTGAGTCACACTGATTATGGTTGGGTTTTTTTTTTTTGGTGGTGCTGGCTCTAAGAAATAATGGTTAGGACTGCAAAATTCAGTCTTTTGTTTACCCTAGGATGGTTCACTTAATTAAAAATGGATAAAAGGAAGTAAATTGTATGTAATGCAAATTCCACCCATGCAGTTCCTTGCTAGAAGGAAATGGCTAGAGTTCAGTGTAGATAATTACTGGTGTGACAGTTAATTGCGTTGGGTAAAAATGCGTAAGGGAGAAAAATCCTTCTGCATCATTCTTTAAAAAAGGAAGCTGCAGCCTTAACAAAACCTTCTGTAATATTTTGGGGCTCATACCTTCTTCGTAAGCAGTGGTATTGCTGAGGCTGAGTGCAAATGAGCAGAGTTCACCCGCTTCTGATGTGGTCAGCAGAACATTTCCTCAATTATGCATTCCCCACATGCACTGAATAGGGGAGTTTACTTGGTTTTTTGGCTTAGCATTGTATTGTTGTTCTAAAATATCTTCTACTGCCTGCTCTCAAGGGGCTGGGCTAGAAACCTTCTTGCTCTGATAAATTCCTGCAATTCCTGTGTGCCTAAGAGCATCCCAAGGCCATTCTTGATCAATGGATGTCCTTCACTAAAGCTGCCCAGGGGGAGGAGGAGGAAAAATATTTTAATAAAACAGCTGAGATTCTGCATCGTGCTGAACGTTATTGGAAGGTGTAATGTGAGACAATGACTGAAACTGAGAGAAACCACCTGAGGCTGCACTCACAATGAACTGAGTGGTATTTCTTGTTCTGGGATGCACATCGGAGTGAAGAGCCATCGCTAGGGTCAGAGCTGCTGTCTCCCGGCCTGCCCCTCGGGGGCTGCCAGAGCTGCCCTCGGTGGTGGTTTTCGGTAGGCATCAGCTGCTCATCCTTGTGTCTGAGGTGGGAATGGCACATCGTGTCACGTACAGCCCTCGCTGAATAGAGAAAAATCTCTGTAAAGTCTGTGATTAGCTGAGCTTGAGTAGTTTTGGTATTTGGAGATGGGTGAGGCCAAACCAGCCTGGTATTGCCAGAATTTGGCCTTGACATTCCCTGTGTAATGGTAAGAGATGCATTTATACGTGGACTGCTCTGGGAGACCACAATTGCCTGCTCTGTGTGAAGTTGTTCTTTATCCTATCAGCTGTCTATCATTGGAAGGCCATCTCTATATGACTTAGTTGCTTAGGAGGTTTTTGGGTAGGGACAGTAGAGCTCTTTTATCTCCTTTCACCGGGACAAGTCAGACAAAATATAATTCAGACAGTACAGCCACAGCCTTTTCAGTGGAATAGCTTTTCAGAAAACAGTTATATGAAATATATTCTCTGTTCTTGTAGCTCACAGCTGCTCTAGGTCTGTGAAGGACTAGACAGTTCATAGCTACAAGTGGCACGTCGCAAATTATGAGAAAATGACGCTGTGGAGCTTTGCTTTGCAATGGCTAACTAAAAGGCGGGTATTTTATATATTTGTTTCATGACAGTGAGAGGGGAGATGTGAGCACAGAGAGACAGAAGGAGGGTTAGTGGTGTGATTGCGCCCAGAGGCGGAATATTCCTGGGTAGGGGTGTCGGCTGTTCAGCTGTGTGCCTTTTCAGCGGGACAGCCCTTGGCTGCCATAGGAACACCTGAGTTTCAGTGTGAAGGTTACACGCTGACTGCACTTGCTGTTACCCAACAATTCGATACTTAAAGAGCAATGTTTGTAGGCTTGTGCAATACTGTTCCTGTCTGTATTATTGCACCTTGGGGGCTTGTCCGTGTGTAAAAGGGAGCACCTGCGTCTGTCGAGCTGTCACAGGTGTGAGACTCACACATCTGGCTGCCTTCTGCCATGCCAGCCCCATCAGCTCGTGGCTTCCCAGCCCAGGGCTGCCATTTCTCTTGGTGGCTGCGGCTGGTGCAGGCTGCAACCGATGGCAAGCTCCTGCACTGGGTAGAAACTGGGATTGTACTGCTCCCTTTCACCGGACCCAGGGCAGGGACACACAGTCCAGCCCCCGTGGACAGGAGGTTTTGTGCTGGTTTTCAGCCCATCCTTCCCAAAGAGAAAGACCATCCTGTAGTTTGCTTTTTATTTCTTCTCTACTGGTAAAGGACACCAATCAAATGTCATAGTATTATGCCTATAAGCATTATAATGGCTGTCAGTGTTTTACCTGTAAAATAGTGATGGCAATACCTCTGTATTTCGTGGCACTGACAGCAGAAGAAATCAGATGGGAGGAAGCGTGGGGCTGGATCCTCCAGCATGAGAGAGGGAGAGGCACAAGGCTGATCACAGACTCTGTACAGGTTGGACAGTTTGGGCACTAAGTCTTTCTGGTACTGTTAACTACAGCATATATTGGGAACTGCAGTGACTGTGGGTGCCAGGACCACATCCATCATTCTTGATACAATGCTACTCTCGGTTTTGACCTGCCCTACAAGAGCTGTCTTGAATAATAAGGGTACTGGGAAGCATCCACACATTGTAAAGCAAAAGGAGGTTATTTCCTTACATTGTGACAGGATATGTGATAAAGAGGTATGGACAGAGGCAAGCAGCCTTTGCGGCTTGCTGCTATTTTCATCTGTCTATGAATAGCCTTGTGAGATCAGTATTATCTGTTCCGGGTTTTGTTATGTTTTGGGTAGGGATGTTTTCATATCTTTATTACATGGACCTATGTGCAGCTCCAGGTCTCAAAGGGCGAGGTGGGTCTGGATGGTCCTACGCTGACCTAGGTGATGAGATTGGTGTGTTAAATACTGTCATCATTAGTGGGTCCTGACTATCAAATTGGCATGTTAAAGTTCCTGAATTCATCCTCTTCCTCTGCATGCAAAGCAGCATTTAATCAATGAAATCTGTTTGACCTGTGGTGTATATTATTAACCTGTGCACATCCCAGCGCTGAGGAAGACGTGCAGCATTGGGAAGGAGAGGTACACACTGAGAAATCAGAACAAAGACTGGGGTGCCCTGCAGATGGTCTATAGATAATTCGTGTCTGTAGGCAGATGACAGCAAGAGCACTGAGCTGGTACTGTGCATCTGAGCAGTTTGTGCTCGGGTTAGTTATGAAAAGCATTAACAGAATTCTGTTTTGAGATGGAGCTGAGTTTAACCTCCCAGAAATAAAATGAAAATGCAGCACAAAGAAGGCGTCAGCCCCTTCAGCATCTGCCTTTCCAAAAGGGGCTATATGTCATGCTTGCTAGGCTAAGCAGGCATTTAATTTTCACCTGATAAAACTATTTGAAAGAGAGTTACTTAAAAAACCCAAACAACTCCCTGAACAACACCTTTCTCCACTGTAATAAAAAGAAGAAGCTTGAAGAGAGAGGATATATTAATTCAGGTGAGAGATCTGTAACATATCTTCTTTCATAAATATCTCTTACTGCTGCAGAAACCCTACATGGGATTAGTCAAACTATTTATTTTGGAAAGCGCTCCAGAACTACTCCTTCTTAAGCTTTTCCTTGCTTGCACAGCTGCATGCCCGTGACCTACGTGGCCAGCAGGCTCCGAGTGAGAGGAGGCAGGACCGTCGATGCAGATAATGCACTTGACTTTGATCACATGTGTGGGGACACGCTGCAAAGCGCCGAGGAACGAGGAACTGAGCATTGACCAGGCTGTGGGCTGTCCAAACGCGCTTTTGCTCGGTTGTGCCCCAGTGTGGGTATGCTCCGTGCTAGAGGGTGTTTTGTGCTGCTGAACAAAGGTTGGTGTTTATTTGCCCCTTTGCTTTAGTGGTTGGGTATTGGGTTGGTGCTAGGGAAATGCACGTCACACCGCTTGGTGCTTTCCTGAAGGGGAAAAGGGGCAGGTTTAAGACAGGCCACAAATTCCCATGTCTCGGCTGGTGTAAATGGGAGTCTCTCTGGACCCGTGCTCAGCACCTGGCCTTTCCCTGGCTGTCAGCTCCAGCCCATGTGGGACTGCTGTTCTCCCTGAATGTCACTGCTCTTTGCTGTTGCATGGTCCAAGCTGCTGGAAAAAGGAAGGTTTATTGGTTTTGTTATTATCCTCCTTAGCTTTTCTGCAGGTGATCAGAGATCTCTGCTCTCCCAGGGGTTGGCAGAGCCGTTGGCTGTCCCCACGTGAAGGCTGACAGTGCCTGTCTCCCTCCCGGCTGCAGAGCTGCAGCCCTGCACAGCTTCCACCGCCTCTCCTGGCACTGCAAAACCAGTCTGGCAGGTGAAGATAACAGTGGTTGCAGCTGTTGGGAAAAGCCTTTTTGCACCTAAACACTGCTCAGCCATTCTGTAGTAAGCTAGATGGGGGGCGGAGAAGGGCGTGAGGAATGATCAAAACTCCCTGAGTAACACCTGGGATGAGCAAACGACAAACTTCCTCCCTCTGGAAGAGAAACTGGCTGTGACACAGGTCTGCAAAACGAGCAGCGTGGAGTAGGTGAATGCAGAGTAATCCTCACTGGGTTTTCTAATAAAACACTTGGGGATATCAAATGAAGCAAGCAAGTGGCAGGTCAAAACAAAATAAGGGCAGACACTTTTGCATTTATAGCACAGTGAGGCTGTGGGACTGTGGGGGCTTTGAGGATATTGCAAATGCTTAAAATTAATGTGAATTCAGAAAGTAATTGGAAAAATAGTGAAATGCAGGGACATTGTTCCTTCCTCAGGGTGTCCCTGCCCTGTACCTTGCAGGAGGCTCGCCATACTCTCTCTAGCCCTTGTTGAAGATAAGCTAGTGTGTTACAGGGACCTTCAGTCTAGCCGTGTATGGCCTTTCCTGTTTTTTTAAGCTGGACACTGAAAATCAGTTGGGAGATGAGATGTGCACATCCCAGTGTGCTGTTCTAACGGAACAGGCCTCACTTCCCCACCCATGCTTGGTCTCTGGCTTTGACAAGCTGCTCCGTGGCGTAACACACCGTGATGGATCTTCTTCCGTGGCCGGAGCATTTGCTTCTTCTTGGGGAGGCGGCCACAAGAAATCGAAAGTTATCACAGTAAGAGCTGCAGCCAGTTATGCCACATGATAGGTCATGCTTCTGCTTGTCTCCACAGCCACTCCACACCCAGCATTTGCCAACATGGCTGGGCGTGTGAGTCGATCTCTGTCATGTTCTCTTCCCCAGAAGAGCTGTTAGAGGGAAGAAAGTCCTTTGGACATCCAGTGTGCTCCTCTGCTCAGTTTTATGGTCTTTCCTGTAGCCATGATAATCCATTTTGCCCGTCTGCTTTGTCCTGACACGTGCAGGACCCAGCAGGGCTGCTCCCCCTGCACTGGGGCATCGTGGTGGTGCAGCACCTGAGAGCAGCTTGAGTTTGCTCTGCACGGTGGACATCAGGCTTTAAGCAGATGCTGCTAATCCAGACACAAACAATTTGTTCTTTCATGACTCTCTTGTTGCCAGAGAGCAATCCTGATCTAGGAGGGGTCTCCCACTGGCAGGAGGGAAGGAGAGTGCAACTGTCTTTTTGCTTGTCACACTTTGTCCAAAACCAATTTACATCAGTTGGCTAATAAAACACTTAAGAGGTCCCAGTCTAGGGTAAAATCTGCCCCAGCGCTGCCCAGTGGGTCCCATCATTGCCCAACAAATCTCCAAGGCGTTTGTGTTTCCCTTCCCTGCCGTTGGCAGAGATGGCGAGGCAAGGGCTGGGGAGGACACACAGAAAGTGGCCCCATCTGCGTGAGACGCACGGCTTTGTTACGGATCTCTCGATTTAGGTGTTTGTACTGCATCATCCCTGTGGTCTCCGAACTGTTTATTACCAAGGCTCTGAGAGGGGAGAGGATTATGAGCAATCTAACAAAATAAATCAAAGCTGTGTGGTGCTGCCTGAGGAGTGTAAAAGCGTCAGCTCTAGGATTAAGCAACCTGGGGGAGCGAGCGATGGTCAGGCACAGTACAGTGTGCCTGCCTGATAACACACTGTACATGTCAGTTGATTTTTATCCTTCATTTATTGCGCTTGCAGACCCAAGTAAACAAATAACACGCTCTCCCTTGTCACTGTGTACCCGAGCGGTTAATAGTGGCGTTCTCCTGTTTCAAGCCTCTGCAGCAGCCAAGGCAAGGCAGCATGGTGCACCCATTGGAGGCTGTGATGGCTCAAGTCGTGGCAGGGAGAGCCCTGTGGCCATGGGATCATTTCCTAGCCTTGGTTACTCCTGCAGGCCTGGGTGGACAGCTTTGCAGCTCCTGAGAATGCCAGCAAAACTTCCAGGTGGAGTGGTCTGCTGGACCAGCTCACTTTCCCACACTGAATGCATTAAGTGGTTTGATTTTTAACTATTTAAAACAAAAGGAGGAGTTGGCTGTTTGGTTTGCATTAACCTTTTCTTTCTAATGTAACTATTCCAGTAAGATAGAACATTCTCAGGGGAAAAAAAGGCTATTTACAAGAAGTAGCCTTTATTCTTTTTCTAATTGACTACCATACTGATGAATAAATATGAGTCTTTGCTGAAAATGTTTTCTGAAGTACTTTCAGCCCACATGTCATGGGTTTGTTAAAAATAAATAAAAGATCTAGAGAAGCAAATACTGTGAAAACTGTGTCCCTAGATACTTTTTTTTAAATAAAATCTGTCCCAGAAATTTCTATAAATGTCTTTGTAGAAGTAGGATTGTGCCTGAGAGCCAGAGAGGGTAGATGATTGGAACCAAGCATGGTAGCGCTGTGCCAAGCTGGATGAAACATAGGTTTAAACAGTAGAGATTCATTAGGGCTTTTTATTACTGTTTCTGTTTTAACTATTTAAGTGGTATTGATAGTTTCTCAGATGATAAAGGCAATAATTGTAGTGTGACAAGCACAGCCATACTTGCCTCAAAGAAATATGAAATGTTGTTTCCTTCCCTCCAAAAATTATTTTCAAATAATTACAGAGTTTTCTGACAACGGTTATTCCTTTTACGAGCCTTTCTGTGTGGTATTTCTCTGTAAGCATTAAGGTCAGATGCCTATTCTTCTAACATGTTGTTCCGCCATTATGAAAAAGGCAAACATTTGGAAATGTATCATCCATAAAATAATGTAAAATTGGGAAATGATGTCAAATGAGCAAAGTTCAGCTGAAATACTTGTGCTTGGCTTTGGATATGCCAGTTGAAGGAAGAGGTGCACCATGTGGAGACAGCCCAAAGAAGAGTGACAAAAATGATGGGGACCCCAGCTTTGAGGAACCTGGAGTTGCTGGGGCTGGTTAACATGGAGGCTGAAGTGTAAAACCCTGTCAGGATGGCTGCAAAGGGAGCATCCCCATGGCAGGCAGGATGATCCGTCAGGGAGATCTGGGGTAGGCAATAGGAAGACGCTGCTTGCTGCCAGTTAGCTAAGCACTGAAATAGGTGGCCCAGGAGGGCTGTGGCTGCCATCCTCAAGGGGATTAGATGGACAGAAAGATGGGGTGATACAGGCCTTGAGGTTAGGGAATGGGCCTGGTGACCTTCTGATCATGTTTGACATGAAAGCTGGGATTTATTAGGTTTTTTTAATGACCTGACTCCCAAGGCTGTGGCTTTGGGAGAAACAGCCAAGTATGATGAAACCCATGGTCACCTGATGGGCTTGGAAACAGTGGAAAAATCCCATCTGGTGAGCTAGGAACTGCCTACATGGACACAAGTAGAAGTGCTCCCTTGGAGGTGTGCCTTATTGCCCTCAGGCTGGCCAGGAGAGAGGAAAAGGAATAAGGTAGCAAAGCAACACATGATTTACCCTTCCTCCACGCCCTGCAGCCTCTGGCCATTTTCAGTGTCTGTTGAAATACTAAGTGATCTGCACCCTTACTGTTTGAACAGCAAATATCAGTGCAGCATGACGCGAAGTGTACACATATCAGAAAAGGAGCAGCCTCTGGTATTATAAGATACATAGCATGCAGCAGTAACACTTGCAGGTTGCTGTTTTGTCATTTTCTGATTGCTTTACAAAGGTTGGCTCCTTATCCTCTGTCTCATTTAGGGTGGAAAGAAGTGAAGAAAAGAAGAATGGAGGTAAAAAGCAAGCAAGCAGTTTGGTAAATTAGATGCATATTTTGCTTGTAGCACACTGAGTCAACTGTTTACCTGTAAGTAGAAAAGCGGCTAAAATAAAATATTGTCTTGGTTAGGTTAATACCATGTGAGGAGCTGTGGGACGGGAAGGAAAGTAGGGCAGCTTGTTTTGGAACTTGTGCTGAAGAACAAATAAAAACCCCCAATGTACACATTCGGTTACCATATGTCGGTGCTTATCATAAAAGGCATCTTGGTGTTATTTCTTTGCAGGGATGCTTGAACTCCACGGAGGCAGACTTCCCTGATGAAGAAAGAGCATGCCAGAGGTGCTGGGGTTGCCGTTGGTGAGACGAGCTTGCGTGGCTGCTGAGGCAGCTCAGGCGGGCGGCGAGCTCACTCCTTCCCGTGCTTGCCTGTTTGATTGACGTTGGCTTCCAAATCACTGTGACTGTGCCTGAAGAAAAACGAAGGAGCACAATTTTGCTGAGAGAATTTTCCTGGCAGGGGAAGGCATGCAGTGCAGAAAAACGTGCCAGCAAAGAGCCTGGAAGTGCAAGTCCAGGTGCTAACGCAACTTCCACCCAAGCCATGCTGTTGTGAAGTCCTTTTTCTCTATCCCCATCTCGCTCAGCACACCAGGGCAGGCTGCACGGCGGCTGCCCATGGCATTGCGGCACTCTGAGCTGGATTAGTTCTTGGTGTGTCATTGCTTCAGCTGTCTGAAGAACCGAAGAAGAGTGCAGGGAAGATGTTGGACTTGAGCTTCCTGACCGAGGAGGAGTATGAGAAGCTGATGAAGGTTCTGCAGAGAGATGCGGAGCTGAAGAAGAAGGATGGGGATCGCATCAGGTGAGAGAGCATGCAATAACAGCAGGATGTGAGCTTCCCTGGGGGGATTTTTTTACTGCTTTAGTGAGGAGTGTGTGTGTATGTGTGTGTGCAACAAGGAGAGGTGCAGGCTGCAGCAGTGCTGTCCCTTCTTGCTTGGATCCTGACAGATCTTTTCATTGCACCTTCTGCTTTCTCAGCCATCCTGCTGTCTCTGCTGTCCTCTCTCTCCAGGATTGCAGGGCTGGACTCTCCTTTCAGTTAATCAGCAGCCCTCAGAGTTGCCAAGGGGAATCATCCCTTTCCTGCTCTGGGGAGGAAGATGCTGATTTCTTGGTGTCAGACGTCCAAGCAGGGGAGTAGCTGCTACCTTGTTTTCCTCAATTGCTATCACAGAAATCCCACAGAGTGTTTTAAAATGAGACTTTACATCCCCGTCTCTGCTTTGTGTCTCTCCGGTGCTCTTTGAGGTGGGTGTGTATGCAATATCCGTTGTGCAGGCAGAGAGGGGCAGCGAGAGGCTACGTGATCTGCCAAAGGTTTGCGGGAAGCCCGTGTAGAGCCAGGAATCATTCTCAGTTCAGCTCACTTGCCACTGGCCATCCTGGAGCTCAGGTCTGGTTGATGGGAATTGCTTGTTGCTGCTGTCACTTTTTAAATGCCAGCCATTAGACCATCTGGGTTGACAGTATGCACCAGGCTCAGGAAGCTGGCACCAAACTCTCCATGGCAAGAAATGAGTAGTGCAGTGAGTGTGTGTGGCCCTGTGCCAGTTTACCCCTGTTAAGGATATGAGTCTTCGACTTGCTGTTGAGCTAAAAAAGAGTAAGCCCCATGCAGGAGGGGTGCTCAGTGCTCGAAGGGGGAGTGGGTGGCTTGGCAGCGGGCTTGGGGCAACCTTCGTGCCCTGACCTCTGCTCAGGGGTGTGAGAGCTGGGGGGGTAGAATTGGTGGTGGTGTGCAAGCGGCTGGGGCTTGAGGTGTATGTGTCTGCATGCTCTTACATCTCATCTGAATTGAAATGAAGTTTCAAAAAGGTTTTCTCTTTTTTTTTTTTTTTCTTTTTCTGGAATGCAGTAAAATATCTGCTGTGCAGTGGAGGTTTGGGGAAGAGAGTGTTTGGGTTATTCTGTTTTATTTCACTTCTCTGTGGAAGCTGTTGCACAGAAGGCTTTTATTTGGGAGTGAAGTGAGTTAGATCCTGACCGTGGTGGTGCCAAGTGCCCCTTGCTGCCAGTAGGACTGTGTGCAGTAAGACCTTTGGTGCGAGCATGGACACGTTTGGCTCCAACACAACCCGCCTGCTGGGTGAAATGAAGTCAGTGGCATTACGCTGATCTGGTGTCAGCAAGATTAAAATATGTCCTACATCTCCTCTGGCCCAGTACTTCCAGACCCCCATGGGGGCAGATGCAGCCCTTGATCTGGATGGGAGCTGTGCAGCTCCCTGGCTGTCACTCCTGCTGGGTCCCCCAGTGCTGCCTGCAGAGCCTTGAGCCTGGTTATCCCATACCTGCTCCCTTATGGCCTTTCGGCAGCCAAATGTGACCCTTCAAGGCTCCACGGTTATCTGGGGTTTTGCCCCTTCTTGCTGCTGAGAATTGGGCGGAGGTGGGAGTTTCCTCTGGCCTCTCGGGTCTCGCAGGGACCCTGAGTTGTGGTGAGCTGTGGGAGGCAGTGCCAGCTGAAAGGCAGCGAATTCAGCAAGCCGTGGTGTAAAAAGCAAAATAACTGGAGAAGGGTTAAAAGTACAGGCTAGCAAACAAAGCACTGATGGGTTTAGGTGCCAAAAACCAGCCCTGGGTGTGCCCAAGCAAGTTACGGTAGGAGAAGCTGGGCTCAGGAAGGAGAGCTAACTGTTTGAGTGCCAAAATTGGCATGGCAGGAGGAGCAGGGAGAGGAGCAGTGTCTGGGGAGAATGCTGCAAGGACAGGTTGCTCCCCTAAATAATGTTATTTATTTCCGTGGTTTGCATCAGATTTGATCCAAAAGGCTTTGCCGCTTATAAAGAGATTAATAGACAAAGAAAACGGAGAAGTGCAAGATCTACAAACAGCCCCACCCCTTCCCAAACCCTCGGGGCTGCAAAGCAAATGGGCAAATCTCCTTGCCAGGTGACTCTGCTTTGGATTTGTAAAATTTGGAAGAAGTGAAAGCCTGTATTTACAAGATGCTGTTCCCATTTCAGATCAAGAATAAATCAGCTTTTTTTTTAATGCTGGTTTGGCACTTGTGATTGCAGAGAATAGTCTCTGGATCCTTTGTAGTATCAGACAGGTGAACTGTACGGACAATTGTTACAAAGGTAGCTCAGGAAAAGTCAAAACCCTGGAGATCTTTTTGGTGTGTAATGTTCTCATTGACTTTCAGGCGGATACAAGGCTCCATCAAGGATGAAAAGAAGAAGAAGTTTGTGACAGGAGAATGGTTTTCAGAAGTGAAGGCAAAACGGTTTCAGGAAGACTTAGAGGGGCCAGATCTACTTCGAGCATCCATTAGAAGGAAAAAGGGCAAACTAGAAAGTAAGTATGTTAGTGTACATCTTAAGAAAACAAATTGATGGACCAGAGAAAGTGGTCAAGTATGGAGGTCTCCCTGTACTGGGAGCCTGTTGGGGACAAGCGTTTGTATTGGGATAAGGGGATTCTCTGCTAGGCCCTTAGTACTAGAAAAAAATACCTGATTATCAAAATCAAAGAAAAAATTACAGTGTGGCAGAGGACCAAGGCAAAAGCTGTTTACCAGCTATGTGCAATAAATGCCTTTTCCCCACTTCAGCTTCTTTCTTTCAAAATGTCTGTCAGAAGTCACTGGTATCGTTTCTTGTCATAGAAGCAAAAAGGGAAGGGGATGATGTAGGGCAACTGCTGGCATCAAACTGATATGTGTGGGTCAAACACCCCTCAGAATTCCTAGAGTGGTCTGACAAAAACAGCCAGCCAGCTGCTCTCACAGGCCTCTAGCGTGGTGGGCAAAGTGAGGGCATGCCTCTCTTCTCCTGGCAAATATTTGCCCACTTGAGAGGATCAATGCCTAGCTTTTTACGTGGGAATAATTCCAAGGCACAATGTGGTTTTTGAAGTAAAAAGGGCTTTGGGGCCAAGTCTGAATAGTACCCCGGCTGCCATGCCATAGCAACGGTATGTCTGGGACCACGTGCTAATTCGAAGCAGATGTATTGGGTGTTGTTTGACATGCAGATGAACTCTCATGATGGTATGTAAAACAGATCAAATCAGATTTATTGTCTCAGGGCAGAGAGGAGAAGAGATCAGCTCCGTGTGAAATGAGCAGGACTGTGCGTGGAGTCCGCACGTAGCCAGCCTGGAGCTGGCGCTTGGTGCTGAACATTTGTGGAAAGCAGAACTGGGGGTGATTCACATCCGGTCCTCAACATGAAGACGGGCCAACCGACTCCGCAGCAGGACTGTGGGACTGCAGCCCAGTCTCACAGAACCTCCTTGGTTATTTGTCAGGGTGGGTAATCACAGATACTCAGACATGGCTGGTGAGCTACTGGCTGCTGCTGCTGCTCTGGGGAAGCCATGGCCTGATAGACGGCTCCAAGAAAAGTCTACCCCGGTCCCTAATATAAGGACCCTGTAACTAGGCTCTGTTCTTTTGCAAATAAAGGCTACTTATAGATCTTCCTTCTGTCCAAAACTGAAATGTCATCTCCACCAGTTCAGTTCAGTCCAGTCCTCTTTCCTGGGCCCAGCTCCCCACTCCTGCTGGGGGGTAGCAGCAATATAGATCACTCCTTTCTTTGGTGGGCCTCACAGGCCCAGGATATCTCTGTAACATTAGTTGCCTGGGTTTAGTGTACTGCTCTGAGCTCCATATTCTTAGACACATTCTCAAAGCTTGAACGTTGGCTAGGGACTTCACTAACCGAGAGCCTCATTTTCTTTTTGCTTTTTACTTATCCCTGACAGCTCTGATAACTTAGCATAGATTCACTGAAGCCTCTGATGCAGAACTGGCCCATCATATTTCATATGAAGTTGCTTTTATCCTTGGTATTAAGGATTCATCATGTCATTAAATTTACTATTTTATCATCCCTCCAGAATGCTAAAACATATAAAACCTTTTCCAGCTTGACAGAGTTGCTTGGCGATTTCTGCAGAGCATGCTCGCTGCTTTTGAGGATGCGCGTTTGTGCTTGCACCCTCTTTGCATGAAGAGACAGACGCTCCAGCAGTCCCTCTGCTGTGGCGCAGGTCAGACAAATGCTCTGTCATCTGCAGCCCAGCTGGTAGCCAGCAATGAATTGTAGTTGTCTGCCTGTTGCCTTGCCAGAGGCATCAGCACCCTTAGCTTGCAGCCCATTTTAGGAAAGCAAAAGTTGAAGTACTGTAGGTTTGAGACTTAACTTTTACTGCTGATGTGCACATATGAGTTGTGGTCTCAGGTTATCATCTCAAATAATCTCCTCGTTAATATAGCGGTAATAGGCAGGTTATGTCTCTGCATGCGCATTACTTGACTAACACTGTTGTAAGAAGGGAGAAGCTCCACTCCTGCAGTGGGTACTGTATAGGTTGCCTCCCTTCACACGGGAGGGCAAGCGCTTCTCTCACTGACTTGTCAGCAAGAGTATTGCATGGGAGAGAGCAGCCCTTTACAAACGACTCGGCCATGCAGCTCACCTTCAATCTGCAGCAGGTAAGGGCCTTTGCTTGCCTTCTTGACACCTTTTTTTTCTTCTTCTGGAAAGATTCTAGTCATTCACCTTCTGTCACCTTTCAAGGTGATGAAGGGGTGCGTGTTCATTTAGACAAATCAATGTAACGTGTTCATGACTCCAGGGTTGTTAATCCTAATTTAAGTCTTTGATGACTGTGTTAGGGAGTGAAATGAGAAAATTCCTGCATGGAAAAGCCCACTGAGATAATTGCTGGCACTCCTCCCTTTACATGGTAAACAGGCTGAGGAGGGGTGGGTATTCGTGCCTGCACAAGAAAATGCCCAGTGACCTTTTCTGGAGGAGGGTTTTAACCTTCAGAAGGGAGGGCTGTGTGGATCCCTAAGGGTCTTCACATTTGGTATTGATTATAATAGAAAACACTAGTAATCACCAGTAATATCAATCCATAAAATAGATGGATACCCTATATTTATATTACTGCCTGCACAGCAGCACAGATGGATGAATTTGGTGATAGCTTCTCCTTGAACTTATGTGCAATGGAAGACAGCTAAAAATTGTCTAGGAGACAGACCATTTTATCCACCCACCGAGGCAAGTCAGCCCTGATGACACGGTTAGCTGTGCTTTCCCCAAGTGTTGCGCGTCTTTGTTTTAGAGTGATAGGAAATGAGTGAAGCAGCTAAAGTGTTAGAGCAGGAGTGGCTGGATACATATGTATATAAATATATGTATGGACAAGTTAAACTGGTCAGGCCACTACTAATTTCTGTTGGAATTTGCTTCTTACTCTGTCTCATCCTAAAGTTAGCAAGGGCATTTTGCTTGTCTCGATAGACTATAATGTGCCAATAACCTATTTGTTTGTGGCTATAGAAGCCAGGTATAGCTGTGTCAGTGGCTGAGGCATTGTGAAGGGCAGTGATTCAGATGGGAGGAAGCGAACACCTCCCACTGCCTCTGACAGCGGGAGCGGGGAGATCTGTCTGAGGGGGAAGTGTCAGTGAAAAGCAAATATGACGCAATGCCTTTGGAAGTGGAAGTGAGGTGAGAAATGAATGCAGTCGGTGGTTGTCAAGGTCTTTTCAGCCATGACAGGCAGAGGGAAAATGTGGGAGCTCTGTGTTTGGTTCTTATACTTCCAGAGCAGCTGCCTGCTGGCATCTCCCTCCCTTGGGTCTGGGTTAGAAGAGGAGGATGTGGCTCACTGTATAAATAAACACTCCCCAGCACGCTAGCCAGCCTTCCCACGTCTGCATGTGATGTTGCTAGCGCGTGCCACCAGCCATGCCACAGCTTGTCTCTCCCAAAAGGATGTTCAATGTTTACATGGACAAAACACAGTCCCTCTCCCAGAAACATGCTCTCTAAAACCTGCTCATTCTTACACAGCCAGACTCCTGTCTTCCAACAGGAGCAACTCCCCAGCGTCCCACTGCCGCAGAAACTATGGGGCCACCCAGCTGCCACCTCATGTGTGTGCCAGAGACGTGGTCCTAACACAGACAGCCCTCAGCAATGCCTGCTGTGGTCCCCTGCACCGCAGGGCCAGGCGCTGGGCCGGGAGGAAGAGTTGGGACTGCAGCATTTTTCTTTGTGGGATGCACAGGCAAGGGGGAATGAAGCTCCATCTCAGGATATCCCTGTTATCTGCAGACTGACATTGATATCACAGCCTGTCCATAGGACTGATCTGCTTATGGGTTTAGTGCGGTTTTCTAACCAGGTAACAAGCCAGACTATGTTATTTAATGTCACATCTGAATCCTTTGAGCCTCTGATTCTATTGTACTGTATAATGAAATATATCCTAAAGAGATTTGGCAGTTTTTGTAACAGATAGATTTACTCTCTAAAATAGACCTAGCTGCATGTGAATAAATATGTGCAGATCTTGTTTACCAGACTAGTTTTTCATTGCTGTTTGAGAGTTTAATCCTTTTGGTTTTCCAGTAGCAAGAAAGCCTGTTTGCCAGCAAAATGTCTAATGTGACTTCATACTCTGGCAGGCAGCTCTAAAGGTTACCGTCTTCTATTGTTTTTTCTTTTGGGTCTTTGGGAGCTTAGAAGACATAGCTGAGCCTTGTGCCAGTAAAAATAACAGGGATCTCCTCATTAACTGTATTGGCCTCCTCCTTTGTTTGCCAAGATCGGATGACTTTGAGTCAAAACAGGAAATGGCTGAATTTAAATCCTGGTATGGATTAACTTCATTGACAGCCGCGGCAGTGTCCTGCGAAGGTTTCCAGTGATGGGACAGCTCCTGGCGTGAGTCAGGCGTTAGGCAGCTCGCTTTGGCCTCCCGGATCCATGGGGTCTGGAGGTGCCTTTGCCACGCAGGGAGCACGAGCGGTGCTACGCAGGGAGCAAGAGCGGTGCTGCCCAGGGCCGTCTCCTGTTAAATCCCCAGGTTTTGTGCTGGTGGGACTCATTGAGCAAGCCTTCTCTTTCCCCAAACAGAGCACACTGACCATTATAAGTTTAAATAAACGTTATTTCTCAATTGTCTCTGTTACATTATAGCTGAGGACACCGAGCAAATCCGGATGGGTCTGGAAAGCAAAGCTGCCCCGAGTCCTACCTTCCCTGAGCACGCTGCTGGCGCAGGCGAGGCGAGGTAACCACCGCTGCTCCTGCAATGCTCTGGCTGCTGCTCTTACTTCTAATGAAAACTGAATGCTACTCATTAAGTCCAGGTCTTTGACTGTATAAGTAATAGGTTATATAGGATATTTTTAAAATCCTTTTTCCAGGAATTGTCAGAATATCAATCCTCCCCTAATAACTAAGTGCTAATGTGCTTATCCCAGGAAGGTCTTTTCCTGCGTGATTTGATAAGGGGTTAGTAAAATGGAAGCTGTCTCTAATGTCAGGATATTCTGGTTAGTTTTTCAAAGTAATTATGGCTTTATTTGTTTAATTTTTGCCATGGAGCAACACTAACAAAATGAACTATTTGAGGAAACTGCTCATTTCCTGCTGGTGCCAACCTCTGTGTCCAGCACTCAACATTCTCCATCAAGGCTTGGTAGGATTTCATGTTGTGCTGACTGAGCAGAAACACGCACCAAAAGCACTCCAATGAACAAATCAGTGACCTCACTCAATATTCGTGGGCTATGGAGAAGCCATTAAAATATTCACATATTCACTTATTGTTGCTCCCATCTCATTTGCATTTTTTTGTCAGCAGAGTGAGGAATCATTCTTCACAGGTGGCAATTGCTCCAGTTAAATATTAAATATGGGCCTTGACAACACTTCCAAACCTCTTGTAGCTGATCATTGGGTGTTGCTTAATGAAGGATTTTGGGTATTTTGGGGAGTTGATTAAATCCTGAAGAGTTTGCTTTGTTTTTCTCATTCAACCCTAAGCACAACACATTCCCATATGAAATCTCACCATCTTGACTGCTGTTGTCCATCTGGAGAGCAGCCACCACTAGACACTCCCAAAGACGGTAGAAACAGTCACGTAAACTGCCTGGGATATTTTTCTTCCATTTATTTACCAGGCAGTTAGTAATTAACTTATATTCCAAGCATGAAGATTTATATCCTGTACTATAGTTTTGCTCTAACTATTGTTGTCATAATCATTCCTGTAGTTTCTAAGTCCTTGGTCAATCTGGTTATGCCTTTGGCCTGAACTGGGAGGTGTGGCCTGTTCCTCCCTGGGCCATAGCATGGAAAGGCATCTCCCTGCTGCATGGCTCTTGGGCTCTTCTGGCACTGCTGCTTCCTCTGGTTTTCCCTACGGTTTTCTCCCAGAAGGGGAAAGTCTGAATAAACCTAGAAGTTTTTATTGAGCAAGCTCTGTGCTGACTGCAGTGGGAGATTCGTCCTTACTCCAAGTTCAGGCCATTTAATGTGTTCCCCAGTCCTTCCAAGCCATAACAGAGGAAATAAACAAAGGCACCAGCTCTGGACAGCCTTATATTGGGCTGGGTCAGTAGATGAAAACAGCAAAGTAGCTGAGCAGAGCTGAGATGGTTTTGAAGACTGACTCATCACCCTACCAGGCACATCGCTACCACTGATCTCCTTGCTCAGGCATTTTTCCTTTCCCACAGATCCAGCACACCTGCTCTTGATACAGCAGAGGAGTGTAAAATCTTGCCAAAGCCAAAGCCGAGGCTTTCTGTCCCGCTGCCTGCATCACACAAGGTAGTATAGGCACAGCCTCTGTGCTTTGTTTCCTTATTCCTTGGACCTTCACACACTCTGTACCCACTGGCAGGGGCACCACAGACTGCATGTCCTAGTGTCTGTGCTCAAAAAAAATAATTTTTTCCAGTCTTGCCAGTTTATATACACTGATAGCGTTTGTTTTCCATCCAGAGATCCAGTATGCATGATGTCTCTTCCTCAGAGAGTGACACTGGAACAAGTCCGTTTGTGGCTACAACAAACAGCTTGCATTTGTCTAGAAAAGGTGAGGGTTTTGTTCAATGAGCCATTGGTGTTTTTGTTATTCAACATCAAATACCAAGAGACAAGATGCTTTTTCATGTGTGTACAAATGAATAACAAAGAATATTTCTTACCATGGCATGTAAGAATGGGCTGCCAACATTTGTATGAATTATGCCCAAGGCAGCAGGGACCAAGCAAAAAAATAATCCAATGACTAAAACTTCTCCTGGCTCTTAGTACGTTTTAAACTGAGTGCTTGGCTCACAACTTAATCCACAGATCCGAATTACCTTCTCTTTCCTGCCTTGAATGTATAGTGTATTTTTGGTACATAGCAAATAGCCAGTAGGAAAGCTGTCAAACTGAAAGCAAAGCTGCAAACAAATCCCTAACTCACAGCAGCAATTTAGAGCTCAGTGGATTTTTCCATGTCCTGTTGCGGCGAGAAGAGCTGGGGTTTTCAGGGCATTCTTTCAGATGGAAGGGGGCTTACTAGAGTCTCAAAGTGGGGAAGAATTAGGAACATATTAATGGTTTCTGGAAACTCCCCCTGACTTCTCTTTGAGAAGCTGCAGCCCAGACCTGGGGAAATACAGTGTGATGTGGTGGGACAGGCTGTGAGCATTTGTTGTTGTTGTAGGTCATGGAGTATCTCCATTGCCCAGCAAGCTTTCAGAGGATGCAATGCCTCAGCCCAGCAGTGCGGCTAGAGGAGAAGCTGTTGATGGGACCGCTAGCACCACAGTGGGGCCAAAAACTCCACCCGAAGAAACTTATGCTCCCAGCAAGATACCGGTTAAGAGGAAACCAAGCAGAACTTTCCCCAGATCCGAGCAGCTTGGGAATCACGTGGGGCTGGCAGAGAACAGCCTCGCAAAGAGGGAGCTGCTGGCAAGCCCCAGAGCACTGACCGCAGAGGCGGAGAGCGGCCAGGCTGTGAAGCAAGGTGTGAACTATACGATCTCATCAATGAGTAACAAAGAGGAGGATATCGGCCTTGATCGTGAACACTTCAAGAACTTGAAGAACTTCTGGGAGAAGGGGGCAGACTCTGTGATGGCAGCAAATGTGCCGGAGGACCCAAGCTGGGTGGAGGCAGACGGTAGGCAGTTCAAGCTGTGCCGCTCACTCTCCGTGCAGTCTGGGCAAGGCCAGAACAGTGAAGAAAAACCTGGTGCCTTCACCAAGACAAGAACCCCCTACAAAAGGACAATAACCTTGTCTTCTAGTGAGGAAGAACCAAGCTATGTAGCCCCTGCAAGGAAGGGCTCGCTTTCCGTCATTCCTAGGTCCACATACGCCAAGAGCAAAGGAGGCCTGGTTACAAGAAATGACTCGCTGAGTGAAAGCAATGGGAAGCCACCAGTGCCAGAGGAAGAGAAGGTGGCACAGCGCTGCTCCAAAAAGTCCAGATTGCCTGTGCGAGCGCCTGCCGTCAAAATCGAGTCGCCTACCAAAGAAGTGTCTGGCAGCACGTTTGAGCCAGAGATGCCCACAGACGAGTTGATCATGGCAGAAGAGCGCAAGCACGCAGCAAAATCCCTGGCGAGCAGGGTGCAGATACTGATCGAGCCTGCACTTACAGATGGTGAAAGTGAAGATGAGAAAGAGGAAAGATCTGATTTGGGCACTCATGACAACATGGAAATAAATAGAGAGCTACCTGAGGAAAAAACCTGTGAGTCTTCAGACAAGCCAACAGCCAGTGAACCAGCCGGAGAGAGAGAAGCCGTTCAGGGAACAGACTCGGCTGTTTACTCAGGTACTAAGGGCTATAACTGCACCCTATGAAATCCCAATAGGGAGTCATCCCTAAGCCTGTTTTCTTCCCTAGCCCTTCTACATTTTGCACATTTTCTTCATTTGTCCATTTGTCCTATGTTGCAATTGTGCAGAGTTAACTTCTGTGGAATATGTTTTGCAAACAGCTCTGGAAACAAATCTCGTGTAGCGCGGTGCGAGTGTAAAAGGGGGCAGTGCTGTGTTCCCTTGTCTTCCCCCTGCTACCAGCCCTCAGCCTTACCGGCGAGCACCTCAGCTCAGGACAGCCCTCTGTTTCTTTAGTGCCACCTTCAACAGGTCACGGGAACTTATTTTATTTCACTCACTGGGAAAACTGTACTTTCTTCAAATGCGGGGCTGGAGGAATTCTTTGTGCTGGTAGAGATAAATCTGACACAAATAGAAGAAATAAAATGTGAAGCAAAATGTTTAATAAATACTTGAACTGCTAAGCTACCTTGATACAGCAGTGTTTAAATGACATTTTGGGTCTTTTGGGAATCCACAAGCAAATTTGGATATTAAACTGCAAGTGGACCGAACATGGAGTCTGATCTTTCTGGGTTCTGATACCATGTTCCCAACTGTGATGGTGTCAGTAGTATCACCACTTCATTGGTCTCTCTCTGGGTTTGACAGGCTCTTGTAGTGAATGTTAATATGAGCAGAAGTTATTGCGAATTGCAATTCATTTTACATGTGGGCTCTGATTGCCCACAGCTCTGCCATCTACCAAGCAAAGACCTAGGAAGAGAGAGCTCGCTATCCTCTTTTTCCAGATTTCTTGTCCTGATGTACCTGGATAAGACCTATTTGAGAGGATTTTCCATAGACTCATCTAATTTTGATTTTTGACTCTTTCATTTCTTGGCTTATTTCCTACCTCTTACAACATTTCCATGAAAACTCTGAGTTGCACTTCAGGTAAACATAAACGTTTCATTTCTGTACCAGAGCATTCTTACATTTCTCAGGTTTTTTTGCCTTATTTTTACATTAATTTCAGGATGATATTTCAAGATGGCTGCGTTGCACGGGAAGCTCTTTGCAAGTGCTGGTTTGTTTTAGGGCCTGGGTTAATCCAGTGTTTACATTTCCCATCATAGTGTGAAGAGTTTTTCTCAAGGAGAGACATGAAAGCGCCCTGATGATTTGAAAACAGCCCTGTGCAATGTAACTGGGGTGTGCTCTAAGCAGAGTGAACAAGCCAGGGGAGGCACAAACACACATGTGCTTGTTGACACACTGCCCGTTCGTGTTTATTTATTTACCATGTTGATTTGGCTTTTCATGTGTTCCAGAGGAAGATGGGGATCATTCTCCTGCTGCTCAGGCATTGGCCCGAGCAAATAGCATTAATCTTGCAAAGAGCATGGTGAACATTTACACAACCACAGAGAGTGAGTAACATCTTTCTTTCTCCTTTTTGGTTTACATTCCCTGAAGGTAATATATTATACCCGAGTTCTGCATCCCTGGTGCTTCTGTGCATGTACCAGGCAAGGAAAATGACATATTGTTTCATCATAAAATTAGAGAGCTTACAGTGCCTAAAATTAAATTCAGAGCCAGGAAATTGCAGCTAGATTGATGGTATGTTACTCAGTGTCTTCAGCAAAAAACACAAGGGCTTCAAAGGGTAGGCAAGAGGCTTGTGTCTTTCTCTCCTCTTCCGCCACCGAGTCCTGCGGGAGCTGCATGGCAGCCCGTGCAGTGGATTAATCAGTGGTGCCAGACCTTGCGTCCACCGTGTGAGTCGTGCCATCCCATGTTCCCAGCCTGGACCTCTCACCTCACCCAGAGCAGACCCCCTTTGCTGGACTGATCTCCCCAGCTACCAGCTGGGACGTGCTTTATGGTGGCACTTTCTCCCTGGGAAACCAAGCTAAAGAGAAGGCAACCAAGGAAGTAGCAGCAAAGTTGAAGAAGCCTATGGCACAGAAACCTGTCTGTGCCACCAAGAGGCCCAAGAAAGCTGCAGCCAAGGAAGGAGACCTGAAGGAAGGCAGCAGCAGCCTCTGTGGCCAAGAAAGCCAATAAAAGTCCCCAAAGGTGAAAACTGTCAGGCCCAAGAAGACAGCTAAGAGCTTGCGTAAAGCGAAGTGGTAAGGCCAAGGCTGACAGCAGTGAGGTGGGAAGGCCAGGAAGGCAATGCCCAAGGAAGGGTAAACCTGCTTAGAGGACACGATCAAACCCATTTAAGTAAACCCAACCCCTGGTTATGGGAGGGAGGAGAGTCCCCTTCGGGGCTGTGTCGAAGGCAGGCTGCGGGAGGGAAGTGCTGTGTCATCCTGTGACTGCCCACCCCCTCCAGTACCCTCATGCATGCCCCATCATACGGTGCAGCAACGTATGTCACACAGCACGGTGGCTCGAAGCGTCAGGTCCCACATGCATTGCCATTCAGTGACGTGGTCTTCACACCGACAACCAAGATTTTAGCCCCCCACTATTAAAGCTTATTTAGAGCCACAAAGCTCATCCTCAGAAACCCTCCTCTACAGAGTTACACACACTTGTTTGCAGTATAACAAATAGTCTGTGGAAAGGGCTGGATTTAATGCTTTGTTCATGTTTGGAAATAAAATCGGTAAATATCAAATGAATGGTAAATCATATAAAAGGAAAATACCGAAGAAGCTCTTGGGCATTTTGAGCACTGAAGATTGTATCATCATGGCTAACATGCTAAACAAGTGTGTATGTGTGCATGCGTTTGTACACACATAGATATCTTCTAAAAACAAGTTATTCTGGGATAGAAATAGTCATCTTTGAGGGAGTTACTGAGAAAAGATAAGATAGAACAAATAGGTTTTATTTAGACATTTAAACAGTCCAGTAACCATCTTTCTAAGTTGATATGAAGCTTTTTGACTTTTTAGATACCAGGCTATTGTTCACCTCTTTGTCTAACAGGGTATTTGAGAGGTGTATGCAATAGTGAAATTGTAGGTATTAATATTTTACAGCTCTTTTGTACAGGGCAATGTGCTACGAGACGTAAATGTTTGGTTTCTTTGACAAGGAGGCAGATCTCTATGGGTTTAGTCTAAATTAAATCTACACAGAGAAAGCAGTGCAAACAAGATACACATCCTTAGGCTAGTAAGTGAATTAAATTAGCCACTAGAGGGAGTTTGCATACTCCCGTACATTGAACGAAAACACATTGGAAACAGCTTTAAGATGTTAGCTAGCAGTTTTTGTCTTGGGGAGGGGCAGCTTCAATGGCAGACGACAGAGGTGGGGCAAGTGGGTGGAACTCCAGTGCCTCCCACAAGCTTTTCCTCCTTCCTTGTGCCCTTAAACAAAAATGTGACTTTCTTCTATTTTCCTCACTGTGACAAGCTGTCTTGATACCTTTTTTGTTTGTACCTGCAGCATACAATAAACCTCATTTGATATCTCATCAGTTTCTTGAACCCGAAAGAGTCAAAGAGCTGAGCAGATCTTCTCCTCTCCTGTTGTCTGAGGTAGGGTAGATGCCAGAAATGGCTGGAATAATGTTCACAGCATCCCCGGAATGGCAGTCGGTTTCATGGGAATGTTTCTCCTGAACACTGACAGTACTTGCTTTAGAGCATGCTGTGATTATGTCATAAATAAATGAGAAAAGCCTTAAGAAAAAAGCCCCCAGTAACCTAGACCAACCCTTCTATCCTGGAGCAGTTTTAGTGTTTCCCTGTCTCAAACCACACTATTCTGTGCCCTTTCCAAGAGCCCAGGCTCTGTTTGGAGGCAGTTAATGATGACGTTTGCTGCTGGTCGGAGGGAATGCCTCTGGGGAGACTCTCTGCGCTCTCCTCCGCTCTCCTAACCTGATCGCTGCTTAACGGGACTCTGCTGAGCTATTGGTTTTTCTCTGTAGTGTTGCAAAGTGCTTGTCCGGCAGAGCTTAAAGATGCTTGTTATTTTCTGAGCAGACTGAATCAGACACGGCTTCAGAAATCAGCTTCCAGTTTAACAAGCACAAAAAGACGCCTAGCATTGGCAGCCACTCGTCTGACATGGCATCTGTCTCTTCGGTAGGTATTTAACGCATACATCTCTGTAGATAGGGTTTCTCAGGCATATGCAGTGACGCTGCATTTAGGCTGATACTGATGATGTGGCCTCTGGAGTATCCTGTTGGTTTCTGCATGGTACATGATTAAAAGAATGCCAATGGTTAATTACTTACTTGTGTTAAAGGAGCGTCTCCAGGTACCATCTCAAAGTAGAGATCTGCTGGGTCATTGTCAGACAAATTCACAGTAAGCGATAGCCCCTGCTCTGAAGTGGGGATGCTCTGAAGCCTGGCAGCATGCGTGCGAGAGGGGGGACCTTTTTCTAGGTGGGGAAGTGAGACACACAGCTATTGAGTGACATGTTTGTGGTCCAGCTCAGAGAGAGCTGGGTTGGCAGACAGGCACCCTCGGCAAGCTCATCCTTCACTTTATCAGCAAATTTGAGTTGGACAGCAAAAGCGTGATTTGGAGCTTCAACTTCTAAGGAAAGCTGAAACGAACTGTATTTAGTTGAGGACTTTTAAAAGATTCCTTAGGGATAGTGTTTTGCAGGGGGCTGCTTAGAAGTTCTTGAATTTGCCGTATTGCTGTTATAGGTATTTCCAAGGTGTATATGTGAGATTTAAAGAATATATGTGAAGCAAAGCTGGTAGGAAGATGTCATGAATGTAGATACATATGTTAAAAAACCCCTTGAACTTTAGGGCACACGAATCCTTTCTCCTAGTCCGGAGAGTCTGGAAGCCATAAATGAGCCTTTTGTGTCCAAGTCGCATAGGTATTCTTGAAAATCTTGCTCAGGATTCTCTGCTGAGGTGAATATCCTGATGGGATGGTAAATGCAGCTCCAGGGACTAAAAAGGAGATGCTTAGCCGGTTCTTGTAGGTTACAATGAAATGACATTCAGAACCAAAGGAAGTAGGGGAAGACAGAGACGAATTGAGTTAATTACTAGGAAAGTTTTTTGACAAATGTCCATGACTATACCACCAGAAAAGTGCCAAAAGCATTAATTATTTGCTTTGTAAACGGCATTAGCCTTTATGTTATCCTGTCAGGAATCATGAGTGATTGGTGCAATAGAAAATTCTCTCATCTTTCTGGAGCTGTGTTTTCTTTCTGCTTCATCACTTTCTACCAGTGAAAGGCAAAGCCTTGAAATTGAAGCCCAAGGCCTATGGGCAAATCCAGTTTGTTCTGGGAAGGCAAGGCACTCTTGGGTGCCTACCTCCCGATTTATACCTGTAGAAACGTCATTTTGCTGTGCCTTTGTGGCAAGTAGATGGACACAGGCTGTCTCTGGCGGGACAGTGGCTCTTCAAGATAGGGGTTTTATCTGTTTCTGTTCTGTACAGCTCCATGCAGATTGTGAACAAGCACCAAGATAGTAATAGTTTTTCCTATTTTTCTAGTCTAATATGGTTCTTGGTAGCCTATTTTAAAAATTGGTTGACAATTGTGCGACTATATCTACCAGAAATAAGAAGTTTATTTACAGACAGTTCAAGTTCAGTTCTCTCAATATATAAGACTGGGTCAGGATAGCAGCTGTTTGTACTGTAAACATAGGGAAAGGGAAGAGACATGTGTCCCGTCCCCTGACCCCCAGTAATATTTGAATCTGTTTTGGGATTTGAAAATCTTCTGCATTTATTGAGCATTCAGGAGAATAGTGTTTCTGAGTCCTGGTCTAGGGTAACACATCCTTTTGAGCACATCCTTATTCGGGTTCCCTGACCCTTGCCTGTTTGAGCACAGCTATGGATATGTACCATTTCTATGTCAAGGACACAAGGACAGAAATCGCTGATTATTTCTCTGGGAGTACACTTCTCAGACTGTCATCTTTGTCCAGAAACCAAGTCAGGAGGGTGCCTGTGTCATTGGCACTGACCTTGCTCTTCCACCTGGCAGGTGAGTGGCAGTGTGCTCAGTGTCTACAGCGGCGATTTTGGGAGTGTGGATGCCCAAGGTACCGTGGAGTTTGCTCTAGACTATGATGAGAAGAACCGGGAGTTCCAGGTTCATGTGTTCCAGTGCAGGGACTTGGCTGTTGTGGATGAGAAGAAAGGCAGATCTGACCCGTGAGTGGCGCTTTGGTGCCTTGTGACTTCTTACATTGATGAATTTTGTGTTCTAGAGGATTTTTTTTTCGTATGTTTTCTCTTTTTAAATGTCACAGTTTCTTTCTTCCTTCGGACTTCTGGTACATGCTTACTGCTGGGACTTTCCTAGCTGATGGTTCTGGAGCCATTGGCATCAGTAAATATGTTGCCACAGACTTAAATTTGAACAGATTGAGAAAGCTTTGATCACTACAAAGACAGTTCCTGTTATCATTGGAACACGTTCTCTCTGCATCCATGTGAACCTTGATCTCCCCATGGTGAATACACTTTGATAATTACTCTGGTGATGCAGACACGTATCTCTATGAAAAGAAAGTCCATGAAGAAGTGCTGTTAGGGGCACAATGGTAGTTGTACAGAGGTTAGTGATCTGTAGTTTGAAAGGAGCTTGGATTTGTACCCTGGGAGAGAGACTTTAAGTCATTCCACCTTTTTCCTCCTCTCTGATTGCACCCTGATTTTGAATGCACAGAGACGCTATAGTTATGGGGATTTCAGAAAATAGATATATGGCCTTGCTGGCTTCCCATATTGCCTAGGCAGCTGCCTGTTCTGAATGTTGGTGGCATCCATCCATCTCCAGTGAGATTTATAACTTCACATGCAAACTAAGCTAATATCCTAGCAGGTCTCTTTATTAGTTTTGCCTTCAAAGAGTGAACTCCAGGCCTTTTGTTCCCATGTCACCATTCACAAGTGTTGCCTGCTTATTAGAGCTTGGTGATACAGAACGATATCCAGCTGGAGTTTGTTTTCTTTTCCAGGTATGTTAAAACTTACCTGCTCCCAGACAAAGCTAGAATGGGAAAGAGGAAAACTTCAGTGAAGAAGAGGACAGTGAATCCCATTTACAACGAGGTGTTACGGGTAAGAACAAAGACATGCTCTGAAAACCTCTGTTGTAGCAGGCACCCGTACCAGGTCAGGTCTGGATAGATCCTGCTTTCATGGCCAGGCTTCTTCACCTGCCTCCCGCCAACATTGCACTGCTCTTCCCTCGGGTTTGTGAGGACGGAGATGTTAAAGGTTTCTCTGTCCCCATCTGTGTGGCACTCAAGATGTCAAAACACATAGTGATCTCTGGATGAAATAGGGACCTGCAGCCTGCGCTGTGTTCAGCCAGAGCAAGGGGTGTTCTTCATCCCTTCCCCGGCGTGCAGTCACGAGGCGTGGGACTTGTAAGAAAGGTCTTTGTTATGTCATCTTACTCATCAAAGCCTAAAGGATTATTTAACAATGCCCAGGCCTGTGCCAATAATTCTTGAAAGACTATTGGTTTTGCCCTGTGATGAATGGAGCACTAGGTTTCCCTGTGCTCAGCAGAAAAGCTTTGTCAGGGTAGTAGTATTGCTGCAGGGCAAAAAAAGAGATGTTCAGAGATGGACCAGTCTGTTAGTGCATGTGTGGAGTGGGTTTGAGCATCTCAGTCAGAGCTTATTCAAGCTTTTGAGTAGTTTATTTCTGATTGTGAAAGAAACAGAAGAAAAATTTGAACAAACTGACTTCTCTTTCTTCCTCTAGTATAAAATAGAGAAAATGGTATTGCTGATCCAAAAATTAAATCTCTCTGTTTGGCACAATGACCCCCTGGGACGTAACAGTTTCTTGGGAGAGATTGAAATAGACTTGGCCAGCTGGGACTGGAGCAACAGGAAACTCAACTGGTACCCGCTGAAGCCCCGAGTAAGTGCACCTCAGCTGCAATCCTGCCTCCTAGTCCAACCCTGAAGCCTTTAGGGGTAGCAGAAGTCCTTCCTGACTCCTGTCAGGTCTTTGGGTGACGTGGTGGAACAGAACAGCCTGAACTGTACCTAGGGAAGCACAGTAAAACACCCACAAGCCCTGGACACATTAGTGCAGTATTCAGTGCTCTGAACAGAGGCCTTCTCGGGTCTTATTTGGTGACTGATCTGTAGGGACACTTTCATAAATGTGATCTGACACTAATCAACAGAAACTCTGACATGACTTTGCCTCTCTCTCTCTACTCACATAAAGACCATCCCTTAAAAATAGACAGCAGACTACCAGGTGATGCAGTTGAACATGCCTTGAGAGGTAAATATTCAGGTGCCACTGTAAAGCCTGTACAGCTTCCTGCATGCTTCTGGGTTCAGAGGTCTGATTTGAGTTCCCTTTTTCAGAAAATAAAGGACATTTGTCTTTCAGAACTAAGATGCTTAGCTATGTCCAGCTGGACATGTCTGCAAGGCCCATGTCCCCTTGCTCTGAATCCTCAGGCTTTTGGTTCTGAGGGACTGAATTTGAGAACAGAGCCACAAAGAAAGGAGCGTCCCTGAGAATGGGCTGCCCTAGCCATGCAAAATCAGGGTTTGTCCATTTGTGCCCCTCCACTGAACTCAAAAGCTGTTTCCCTTGCTATGTTTACGCAGACCCTCACTTAGTCAATCATAACTCTTTCTGTTTCAGAGCCTTTCTGCTGTTAATGGTGTGGACCATCGAGGAGTGATGAATTTGTCTATTAAGTACGTCCCTCCAGGAAGCCTAGGTAAAATGTGTTTCGTGCATTAAGAAGTATTCCCCGTACGCAGGCACGCAACTTGCAGTGCCTCATCTGTTTAAGGGCTGGTTAAAGAGTAATCTCATTAGAGCAAGATCTTAGAGATCAGCACAGAGGCACAACCAACAGTGCTTGATAGCACTATCTGCAGCCTAAATATGATTTTCACATCTGGATTTATTGGGAGAGTGCTGGGGAGAGAGGAAGGGCTCAAGAACCTCAAACTCATCAGCTGTTATGAGCACTGTGGGGTGCTGTGATGTGGTGGCAGCAACACACAGCCCCCCTTACTGTGGGGCAGGCACAAGGTTGGGTTTACCCAGTAGTTCCTTCTCCTTCCCTGTTTCAAAGCAACACCGGCACATTATGGGGCTGATAGTAGTGCTGTGGCACCCAGACAGAGGGGTGCCGAGCTCCCGAGGGAGTGATTACGCAGAGAAGTCATGTTGCTGCTCTGTCAGGTCTCTGGGGAGGAAGCCTGTCATTTTGCTAGCTGTTGTTAAGGACTGGCGCGACAGCTTTTCTCTTCTCCTAAACGGCAGGTCCCAAGAATCCTCCCTCCGGTGAAGTTCACATTTGGGTCAAAGACGTCAAGGACCTGCTGCAGTTGCGTCCTTCTGGAGTTGACTCCTTTGTGAAATGGTAAGTGCATGAACATGGTCTAGGCTTTGGTCCTGGGTCTGTGCCTCCACAAAGCAGTATGTTTTCTTCTCTTTTCTCAGGCTCACCTAGCTGTGCCTCCATACACTAAAGCCTTCATGTTGCTTTGGGTTCTGTAGGAGAGAACTGCCCTTGTTATTAATTTGTGGCCAAATTAGGAAAATCCTTGCTGTGATAAAGCTCTTGGTCAATCACTGTCTGTGACTCACTCAGTGATTTGCCTCCGTAACATCTGAGTGAGAGGAATACCTGGGCCCTGCACCTCAGTCTAGTGTATTCACGTGAAATTGTGAATTTTACCTTGATACGGGCTTGCATGCAAAGTTTGGGAATTTGTTAGGGACTTGCCAGAACTGACATACAGACAGATGGATCCTGCTTTCATCTTCTCCAGAATTTAGTATGTGCATGTTTTCTGTAGCCTGCAACATCAAGTCTGTCTGTTAGATGGGAGAGGGTACTGCAAATACTCCCAAACAATTAAAAATCTTTTAAGGGGATTTTAAGATTCTTTTTCAGCGCTTTGAAGTGCTCACGATGTATTTTATATATTTAAAATCCTTACAAAAGTTTTCCTGCAGAATTATTTGCTGCTCAAGAAGCCTAACCGACCATTTTGAAATGCCCTCTTGGGCATCTGTGTCCTGAAAATAATAAGAAAATAGAAATATGTGAAAGTACTGTCCATTTTTTAATGTAAAGTGTCAGCTTGCAAAAAAAGTTTTCCAAAAGCAGGAAATTTTAAGCATGTACCCTCCTTTCTGAAAATGTTTGCTTTTAAAAAGAAAAGTTTCATCTGGGAATTAGGAACATTTCACATTAAATCTACAGAGATTTCTTATATTGAGACCCAATTCCTCCTTTCTTCAGAACTGAGGTTTGTTTGGAGGCTTTGTAGGAGCAATTCAAACCTCAGATGATATTCTATACTACATGCTGTATTTTTTCTCCTCTCAAAGCTATGTGCTTCCAGACACCAGTAAGAAGAGTTACCAAAAGACCCGAGTCATAAAAAGAGACACAAACCCTGTTTTCAATCACACTATTGTATATGATGGCTTTCATACAGAGGATCTAAAGGATGCTTGTGTTGAACTGACTGTGTGGGATCATGAAAAACTTACCAACCATTTCCTTGGAGGAATCAGGCTGGGCCTTGGGACAGGTGGGTGATTTCCTTTACATTAAACGACTATTGTTACCATGTTGCTGAGCCACAAGGTACAATGGGAGGTTGCAGAACATTTTCCTGTTGGGGAGAAACCAGGGATGGAGAGTCTAGGTAATCGGTGAGAGTCTTGGTACTTGCGTTGTGTCTGGGATGGAGGGGGCCCGGGTACCATGACAGCAAACATCTACACCCACATTTTCTGCCAACATCGGCTCTGAGGTCTGGCAAAACTCAAGAATGTCCTTGGATCCATCAGAGAGCTTTGCTGGTGCTACAGGAAAACAGACTGTTACACATAAACATTTTGTTGCTGCTCCTCCCAAGGAAGGGTGCTCAAAGGTGAAGACAACTTGAATGCCATGTGGGACAGCACCACCTGGTGACTCTGTCCACATCCACCTCCTCCTTTGAAATGCTTTAGTAGCAGGAATAACTAATATTTGAAAAACAGGGCGAGCTACACTAGTTGATCTGAGCCCAATATTATTTTCCTTGGCAGATTATGTTTAGGGTTCCTGCATTTTGTGGCTTTTACATTGACTTCATTCTGAACTCTGCTGTAAAATGGAGGTCATTATCAGAAGAACAGGAGGTGTTTAGGGTGCAGCTTGCTGAGGGAAGTCAGCACCTTTCTTGTTAAGGCACTGCCTGCAACAGTTACATCCCATTGACTATTTTTGCATGGAGTAGAAAGTCTTTGTGTAGCTCTCAATGTTGTAGTTCTCTTGTTCTTTTCAGGTTTGAGCTATGGCATCTCTGTGGACTGGATGGACTCCACACAAGAGGAGGTGGCCTTTTGGCAGGAGATGATGTCGGCTGCCAATGAATGGATTGAGGGATTGCTGCCACTGCGCTCGCTGGCAGGGAGGAAAAAACTGAAATAACCTACCATTCCTGCCATAGAAGGGCTGAGGGTGTTCATTAGAATTAGGCACCTTCCTGCACCGAGGTGATCGAGGCCATCCACGGGGCTGGCAAGTGTCAGGTTAATAAGGCAACTGATGGACTGCACTTTGGAGATGTTGAATGTTAAGTACTAATTAATTCCCTGACAGAGGACATGGAAGATGCCAAACTGATGCTATACTTGATTTTGACCAAGAAGAAACTTAATTTGCCTTTTTATTTAATCATTTATATTCCCTATCTTTGCATTGCATTAAGCTCTGGGAACAGTGGCAGAAGGAAAAGGAGATATAGATATTTTTATTTTTTTACTGTTTCTTGTGCCATTTTTTTTTTGTGCAGAGATGTAGTTGTACTAAAGCAGCAGTGTGGTATTATTTGTATTCCCCTGCAAGTGGTACACTTTGTACTTGATGTAGAATTGCTCTAAGTCACCAGCAGCACAGTCTGAGAATGGGAGCTTTGCGTTTGTCGCTGGTGATAACACGTCTCTAATGTGAGGAAAATTGAGATTCAAGGTGAATCTAAAGAAAGGACTACTTGAAGCAGAAAATGAAGCAACCTGAGGAGGATAACAATGAGAAATTCAATATATTAATTTCTTTCTGCTTTAATATGAAAGAGAGAAGTGATGGTCCTGCAGCTAGTGGGATTTTGCAGCCAGGGGCTGTTTTCCTCGCTTTCCCACAGGCTTCCTCAGTGACCTCAGGCACGTTTCTCTGTGAGAGGACAGTTTCAGTGCAATATAAACTAAAGTGCTTGCCCAAATGGAAAATATGGTTACATTGCTAACGGGCCTAATCGCACCTTTGAAATGCCTTGTGTGCAAAACATTTCAATATGAAATAATGATGTAGGAAACAGTGTCATGTTAGCCTGCCACAGCGGGTCAGGAAAGAGAGGCCAAAACCACACTGGAATGCAAGAAATGTTGGGAACCAGTGGGAGAGGTAAGAATGGAGTGAACGAATGCGAAGGGTAACTGGGGTGGCGTCCTGCCTCTGCATACCCTGCTGCCTGTCTGGTCTTCCTTTCTCCTGATGCCTGTCAGCGCGTTGTCCCTGGCTGGAATTTCTTTTTCGCCAGGAGCTTGCAAGAACTCTGCATCTGACACATTGACTGTGGCGGAGTGGCGGTGTGAATGCATTTTGAAATGGAGCTTTGTAATTTCTATTTTGGATGTACATATTGTCATTAAATAGAATGTTTTTCTTCAGTCATTAACTGGTCTCCTTGTACCTATTTTTAGCAAGACACAAGCAATGAAAAAGCAAGCAAAAGAGGTGTTAAATTTTGGCATGTCAAAATGAACCACATCTGCCCAAGGGCAGGTGAAGTGTCATGGAGAAATATTTTTTGTAGCTATCCTACCCTGGATTTTGCCTCTGTGAATATTTTGATATTCTTCTTTAATGTGTTGACTTTAGTTAACTCCAGCTCAGTGTAAATTTTCAAATTAGCAAAGATGGTTGTAAATAAATGAGTGGAAAAATGTACACTTAAAATGACAAGACTTTTTCATGAAATTAAGACATTTGGGAGATAATCATCAGCTTTCATGGGAAAAAAAATAAAGAAAGAAGATGGCTTTGCAATTGGAAAAAGATAATACTTGAAAACGTACCGGTCATAGTACTGAAAACACTGAGAGTCTGTAGAGAAACTGAATTAAATAATGACTATCTAACGAAGGACCATATATATAGAGAGAGCATGTCAGCCCAAAGGTACTTTGTATGGGCTCCAGCCTGGCATGTTTTGTTCAACAAATTTTGGTCATTTATTGCCTTTGTGGTATAAAATAACAATATTGGGCCTGAGATGGGAGTTTTTAAATTGTTACCTTTACCTGTTTAGGTGCTGAACATGTGAATATTTATGCATACATATAACTTACCTACTGCGAGGAGCCCTGCTCATGAGTGGTGGCTTCTTGCAGTGAAATTGCCCGCAGGACTGCAGCTCTCTGCCCGAGCGCTTCCTTACCCCGCAGGGTGCTCCCAGGGGGAATTTCTGCGGTGGCTGTGACAGCGGTTGTTAACGCCCTGCGGGGGCTTCGGCTCGGGCAGGTCCGGATCTCGTCCTGGAGGGTTCAGCTGACTTCTCTCCATCACAAAAATGGAGTCATCCCACCTCTTCCTCCTCCTCTTCTTCCTCCTCCTCCTCCTCATGTGCAGTATTAGCACATGCGGTTGTGACGATGTTACTGAAACCGCTGTTTGCGTCAGTGGAGCTGGAAGTGTTTGTGTTGGTGTTTCAGCAAATTAACATCTTTTTCATTGGTGGTGCCAACAGGGGATAAAAAGGGTGTCACTGGGCCGGTTTCATCCCAGTGCAGTTGCTTTTATGAACCTGGCCCAGGACTTTGTGAACTGGGCCAGATTCCATTGAGGATTTTTGTTAATCTTTTCGTGGCTTGTTTATTTAAATTAAGCCCTGATTAACTTAAGAAGCTTTCTTTGGCATTTAATAGTTTATCAGAGTAAAAGATTACACTGCCAAACCACATGCACATTTGTAACACAACCATATCTGAGGTAGTAAAATTTGCTGTGCTGTATCTGTTTCACTTAAGACTTAAGGCACTTTTCTTGTCAGTGTCATATGGAGGAGTGGAGGAGCTTGTGAGTATAAGGTTAGCGGCCTGTTTGCATTTGGCTTATGATGCTGACATTTGTTGTCTGTGAATGTGATATATAGCAGAGACTCAGGCCCGCAGGCATGTGCTGATGATAACGTGAATTGGGTATTAACTGGTCAAAAATAAGAAAAAACAGGTGGAAAGTTTTCTGACTGTGTTTACTAGTTCATTATAGAATGGGTTAAGCAAAGTTCCATAAGAAAGTAAGACTTCATGCATATAGTAAATGTATTTTAATTCTCTCATTTCCCTGAATAGGAGCGTGCAGGTACCAGTGATGCAGCGGGAGCTGACTGCAGTCACCAGGCTCTTGCTGGAGACAGGAGTGACCCCAGGCACTGAGCGGGCCCATGCAATGCTGGGCTACAGGGCCGTCCTCTCAATGGGAAATACAAACCTCAGTATCTACAGCTGGGCACCTGCTTTCCATGAGTGTTCCACATTTGAGAGTGGATGTGCTTCCTTTGAGTTTGTGCCTTATTTATATAACTTCTTCTCGGGAACCTTCCAAGCAAAAAAAAAAAAAGGAGAGACAGCAAGAATCTAGAAAGCATCTCTGCCCCATCAGGCAAATAACATGTGGCCTATGTCCATTCAAACCTGTTCAAATTACAGGTATCAGAAACTATTGAAAAGAGCTTAGAAGCTCACTAAAGACGAGTGTCTCAGAGGAGATGGAAAAGAAGAGGTTGAATTAATTTTCCATTACTAAATATTTGCTTTATCCTTCACCAAGACAGGAAAAAAAACCCCTGAAGTACTATGGAGATTCAGGGAGAAAATGATGCTAGCTAAATAAACCCATGTACTAATGTGATCTGTTGAAATAAGAAATGCTGTATTTTTGTGGGTTTGTTAAATTAAGTAAAAAAATGTATCAAATAGGCCAGTGTATCAGAAACTGAATAAATAAATACACTTCAGTTCCTGATAATTAAGAGTGAGCATATCCAGCACCAGGCTTGATTGTGTGTTTTAGTTGGCTGTTTTGTACTTCAATATCTTTCATGGCTTAATCCTTTTTCCTTTCCACCTGTCTGCTTTCCACCCCTCAGGTGTCCAGGTCATCTGCTGTTACTGTTAAAACGGATGCCCAGCAGGAGATGTCCCTCTGAGTGCTGTCGCAAAGGTTGTTGGAAGGCATCGGGAAGCTCTCTGTAAAGCGCTATGTGAAAGCATGTTTGCAAAGACGCTGTAAGGTACGCGTTACTGGAGCCATGCTGCTCTCGGCAGTATTGCTACTGCGCAAGATCCTGCTGACCTGTGGAAAGCTCTTGGAACAGAAGTCCCTTCCCATGGGGTCAGCCAGGAGCAGCCACTTTTTCCCAGGGGCTGCGCTTTTTGGGAGGCTCCTTGTACTGGTGGCTCTGCCAAGAGGAGCAGCTCTCCCAGCGAGGGTCAGGGTGAAGTTTGTGGGGCCACAGGAGGACTCTGAGTGTGTTTTGGTATTGCAGGATCAGATCCTGTCGTGAGCAGGAGATGGCTGATTTTGTAGCATGAGGTTTGAGCAAGAGTGGGTAGCTCCGGGGTGGCCGTTCCCACTTTTGGGGTGTTTGCCAGCTTCTCCCACCCTTCTGAACATGTTGGTTCGTTGGAAGGTGCTGGGTCAGCTCACAGCAGTCAGCCTCCAGGAGGCCCGTGGAGAAATTACTGTTAATGGCTTGTATGAGATCTCTTTCTTCTGGGAGAGGGATGGGCATAGTGGAGAGCTGGAAGTGTCTCCTCCAGGAGCACAGCCCTAGACCTAGCTCCAGTTCAGCAGCCTTAGACCAAGCCCCTTTTGGTTTTGCATTAGTTTCCCATTCACTTGGATGAAATGCCTCATGGCAGATAGTGAAACCTGAATGAAGTTGGGTAAAGATGTCCGCAGGCAGCAGCATCCTAGGAGGAGTGGAAAAACACAAATGGCCGCAGGGTCTGAGCTTGCCGGGTTTGCTGGTCACACCAGGTTTGTGCCGGAGGGCTCCGGTTCGCATTCCTGCTGGAGAGGGCCAGGTGCTGGTGCAGTCATTTCCCTGCAAGCGACCTGACATAGGTGCTTGCTTAAGCAGACAGATATTTTCTTTTTAAAATGCTGTAAAAACATAGTATGGCTGAACTCGTCTCTGGGCTGTGGCAATCCAGCCTCTGTTGTAGACCCAAACTAGCTAAACCAGTAAATCTGTTTAACAGATTGTTTTAGGAGGAAAGGAAGGAGTCCCGAGTATGAAGGCATTTCTGCTGGTCAGTTTTCCTTTGTTTTTTTTTTTCCAGGACTGCAGTCAGGGTTTAGCAAATCACTTGGCATTCTGTATTTTACAAAATGGAAAATAAAACAGCACCACAAAGCCACAGTCCTACCCTCTGCAGCACCTTAAAGACCTGCACAAATAGTCTTCAACAGGCGTTGCAGCTTCTGATAAAAAGGCACATGTTTAGCAGTGTTGAACGGCACAAATGGAAGTGTATTTTGCCTTTTCTCACTCTACAGACCTGCCTGTGCTGCTGCTAAATTTGAGACACTACCAGTAGGAAGAGAAATCAGATTTCATGCATCTGACAACCCGTAATGCCATCCTGGTAGTTATTAATCCAAAGTAGCTCTCGAGCTGTAAGCCAGCAGTCTGAGCTCCAGACTCAGAGGGAAAGCTAGGGAGCTGTTTTCTGGCAACGTAAGTAGCTCAGGCTCTGTAGGAAGAAAAATCACAATAACCTCTTTTCCTCTCCTCCTCTCTCTCCCACTCACCATTACTAATTTATCCTGATTGTAATGGCTTCTATTTGCTCTAAGCAGATCCTGTTCCCTTCCTGGGAAGACTTGAAAAGCTACAAGGACATAATATTCCCAGTGGATGATCTGTTCTTGGATTCAGGCAGACTTAGGCAGATATAATGAGCCCCATTTTCGACTGGCCAACTCATGACCATTTTAATGTGATCATAATCTGAAATAAGACACCGGGAGCTGCATCTGGAGTAAGCCATCCCATGGTAATGAGCTGACGTTTAATTTATTGTCATGGGGAAACGTTTTGCAAATGTTTTACGTCTCTTTAAAACCCCAGCTGACTCCTGCTCCATGCGCAAGCCAGTGGGGCTGGAGGCTATGTGGTGTGGGTGCTGTGTGGCACCAGAGGGTGACCCTGCCACTTGCAGGGATGCAGGGACAAGCTTATCCTCTGTGCACGTCCACCTGTGTGGATCACATTGTATGAGAGTTTAATCTTCCCTGTCTGTTCAGGTTGCAAAGCAAATGCTAACACTGCCCTGGAGCGCTGCTATTGACTCAAAAGGCCTCTCCGGTTATTTTGAAGTTTCTCTGCATTTGTGACTCTCCCACATTCTCCCATCAGCACGGATACTTTGCAGCCCCTTATCTCTGGTGGTGTTAAGCTCCTTGGGAGGAGGCAGAGCCTCGTGCTCAGAGAATGTGCAATTCAAGCTGTCTGAGGTTGGGCAGCTGCTCTGTGCTGGGCCCCTCGTTCTGCTACGGCCAAGGGAGAGAGCAGTAGAGGTGGAGGACGGTTCCTCCCATCAAGCTGAGTGGGATCTATAGATCTAAAGATGTTCCTGCCTCTCTCTGTTGGCTACAGAAGGAGCCTGGACACCTAGTGTAGGAGAGACATTTAGGTAATGTGTCCCTTTATTAAAGGGGGACAGTTAATGGGACAGCCACCATCACTCAGCCATGGCTATATTTGTCAAGCCTGTGTCTGCTCTACTGCTTTTGATTTGATCCTAGTGTTATACTGGGGGACCAGTGGTACCTCTGCAGGATTGTGCCCCTGGAACCCCAGCCAGGATGCTGGGAGCTGCCATGGTCTGCAGTACTCCATTGCTCACTACAAGTGTTTTGCTGACAGGTTGGCATTTGGGGAGGGAGCTTAGACAAGTTTCCTGGGGGCAGAGGCTGCCACAGAAGTCCACCACTACAAAAGGCACCTGAGCCCAGCCAAAAGCCAAGGTGGGACAGAAATTTCACCATGTGCCTCCTGGCATTCAGCCCTACCTGTGCTTCCCTCCTGCTGCTGCTGTTGGAGGCTCTAAGGCTGTCACCTCGTCACAAAGTTCTAAATTATGCTCCCAGTGCCTGCTGTCAGCTGGGCTGTCAGTTCCTGAGCACCGTGGGGTGCCCTTGGCTTTACGCTTGTCTGCACCACCCTGAGTAACTGTGGGCATCGTATAAATAATAAACATTAATTCACTTAATACCTTCCCTCTGTCCTGGGTTTTACAGCGGCACGCATCAGCTGGCCGGTTATGGGTGCAATCGCATCCCTGTCAACAGTGTAATCTGTCTCCACATCACATCTCCTGGACAGGCCTAATTTAACAGGGATGTTTTTTGGAACTAGCTAATAAATTGTTTGCTACGTGTGGTTAGCCAGCCCCGTTCTCAGCACTCCCATCACCCTGGTGTGCTTTCAGTAAGTAACGGGTCTCTGGGCTGTTTGGTAGCATAGACTCCTAGGGCTCTGCTTGGGTGCAGTTTCTCTCTGTGGTGATGAGCAGCCCCATTGCGAGTGGGGCTGGGATATAAAATCTGCGAGAGCTGGGGACATCAGCCTGTGGGTCCGGGTGCTCTGCTTCACCAGCATGTTGCAGTCGCTGCACCTTCCCAGGCTGGGGCACAGGCACGGGCCGCCTCAGGCAGCTCCCGTGCAGCCAGCCCCGCAGCAAGGGATTGTGTCTGATTGATTGTTTTTTGTATCCTTGGAAACTGAAAGGGCATTAAAATTGCATGGTGTGTGCAGTGCTGATGCACTCTCCTCCTCGCAGTGCTGCCATGGGCTTGGAGACGGATTCATCCTCCAGCTGCCAGCTACAGGGTGTAAAGGGCATTAGCTGATTTTGGAGAAAAACCAAACTACAATTGAACGACAAACTAGAGGGAAGTACGTCTGACTCCTTGCCATCCCTGACTATGGCTCAGCACCTTCTCTGCGGCCCAGCCATGGCGAACCTGGGCCTCATGGCAGAGAGCTCCTGCCCGAGAGGAGCTGCCTTCAAACCATCCCACCCCAGCCACAGCCGGGCTCTTCATGCGGGGTTGCGTGGCAGCGGTTCCTGCTGTTTGGAGCACACACGGCACTCACCACCCGCCAGCCTGAAATGGGTTGGAACCGAGCTCGCAAATGCCCCTCCTCAGTATCTGTTTAGGGCTTCATCATCTAACACTAAATGGAAGTTAATGTAATTGCTCTGGGATGGAGACTACAGGCAGTGCAGGGTAGCAAGGGAGTTGTTCTCCAGCCCTCGCCCCTTTTGTCCCAGCTTTCCTGCCTTAAAATAAATTTACTAAATAAGAAATACCCACTCCAGTGGCGGTGTGTGGATGTTTGTCACCTTGTGCAGGAGCAGCACGCACAGGTGTGCACAGGCGGCCCTTGGGAAGGGCTTTAACCCGTGTTTGGCTGTAGGCAGTGCAGGGCGTGCGGTGGTGCTGCCTGCACGGAGCTGGGATGGACCCATGGGTGCTGCCAGCAGGTGCAAGAGCTCAGCCTGGGTGCACCAGTGTGGGTTCAGATGTACCCTCACTGGGGCTGTTTTTGGGCAGCTCTGCCCCTGTTGCGAGGAGGAGGGGGCTCCTCTGGAGTTGCCCCCAGCCCCACAGGAAGGAGCAGTGAAGGGCTGCGCCTAGTCCGGCGCTGCCGACAGCCTGCACAGAGCGCTGCCATCGGTGTGCACGCTCCTGCGCCTTCTCACCGGCACCCGCCGCCCTCTCCCCAGCCAACAAACCTGCTTCTGCATCGAATCTAGGTTACTCTCTGTCTCTCTTTCATATACCAGATTTTCCATTTGCTAAAATGGTACCAGAACAAAGGCTCTCCCAGGATCTCATTTTCTCCTACCTTCTCAGTTGCTGCTAATTAATATCGTGGCTGCCTAGTCACGCAGCATGTGTTCATCTATATGCATGTGTTCAGAGAAGATGAAAATAATATCTGCATCACGGGATCCTGCGGGTTTATTTGCTGGGGAAAACGGGTCCCTGATGCTCCAAGAATTCCTCTAGCTCTGACAGCGTCTGCTGGGCACCAGCCTACCCCTCGGGGCTCCTTGCAGCCAGGGTGCTTCGGCTGCTCTCGGCCATAGATCATGCCGCTGCCATCAGATGTCCACCGTCACAGGAGATGCTGGTGATGGTCCACTTGCAGGGTGTGTTTCGGAGTGCCTTGTGCCTGCTGGAGCACGGTCAGACCTGTGGAGGAAAGGGAATGTGGGCGACTGTGTGTGTGAGTGCACAGGGAGGAGAAGAAAACAGTAAAGAGAAACCACAATTTGTTGTGGGCTTGAACTAATGGGCATCGGACACTCAGAAATCATACGATAAAGTGCAGCAGATCCCCACAAAGCATCGCTGGCAATGAGTCACTGGTTAATGCACCGCTAACTCGGATTTATAGGTTTAATATTTTTCTGTTACGTCGTTTCTTTTGCTGTGCAGATTGCCTCATGAGTTTTCTTTCCTGTCCTGGTACGTTAAAGTAGGATCTTTTGGGGTTGTTATTTTTTAAGAAATATATTGTATTTCAAAGGATATTGAAAAAAAATTCCTTGCCATTTATTCCTCAAGACTTGAAATGGTCTTGAGGACCATCATGAAGCTGGCTAACTAGCTCATACCTATATAAATGTCCTTTATTTGAGGATCTAATGAATATAATAGCCACCGTGAATGTGCTTATTTCAAGAGTGGTCATGCAGAAGGAGCTCTTTTTAATGAAACCACCTTTATTTAAAAAAAAAAAAAGCACCAACGCTTTCATAAATTTTAAATAAGAAAAAGCATCGATAGTCCTCTTTTTCTATATTTGACTTAATATACACATTTCTGTCACCTTTTTAATAATATACACACTCATTTTCCTTTCCAGAGATCAAAACTCTGCTCTGGCAAGTGCTGAACAAGCAGATGCTCGAGCTCGGCCATACCCATGGAGCCAGGCGAGTGCAGCCGTGTGCTGCCCGTTGGGGACAGGCTGTGTTTGGGGACAGTCTGGTCCATACTGGGACTGGCAATCCCAGGTATGTGTGTACACGCTGTGCGACGTTCGCTGCCACTCGGGATCCTGAACACTGTGCTTCGCCCTGCAAAGCCAAGAACCCGCTTGAGCGGAGCAAGGGAAAATGGACTTGTCAAGGTTTGTGGTATTTAAGTTGCTGGGTATTTAACGCCTGTAACGATTCATTTTTGAGACTGTACACATATCTCGTATATATACACATACTATACACACACACACATATAAATAAATGTGTGCATGCATGCAGATATGCTGGGCTTCATGAGTCTGTCCGTACAATACCTCACCATTACCGTTGTCCCTTTCCAGACCAGGCTGACGTGGCACAGGTGACCAGGGCAGCGCTGCAGACACCCTCCAAACCCGCCAGGAACACTTGGGCTCCCCCGGTTAGATACCAATGGGAACGAAGCCCCCGACACAGTGCTGAGGAACTGGATTCTCTCCAGAAATGAGACTCGGGTTTAAAGCCTGAAAAGGTATTTCGTGTCCTGTTCCACCCCCCCGGCCCTGAGGAAGAGCTGGGAAAGGCCACCCTTGGCCTGAGCCCTTAGCTTTGGAGTCTGCCTGGCCCCCCGCTCCCCCTTGGCCCTGGGCTCGGCACGGCTCCCCTCAGCCCCCGGGGACCCCCTCAGCCCCCGGCTCCCCTCAGCCCCGTGTCCCCCTCAGCCGCGGGCTCCCCCCGGCCGCCCCGCACGGTCCCGCCCCGCCCCGCCCCGCACGGCTCCCGCAGCCGCCGCGTTTCGGGGGTGGCGGCTCCTCCCGGCAGTGCGGTAGAGCGCGGTCGCCATTGCATCACGGCGCGCACCGCGCTCGGCCGCGCCTCCATCCCGCAGCGCGGCACCGGCTCCGGCAGCGGCAGCGGGCGCTGCAGCCGCGAGGAGTGCGGGCTCCGCAGCAGCGGGGGGGAGCGACCCTCGGCCGGGCCCCAGCGCCGGTGCCGCGGCTTCGGGGCCGCGCCGGCAGGGCTGAGGCGGCGGCCGGCGCCCGCCCGGCCCCGCGGTCCGCGCAGCATCTCGGCGGCGGGGCCGGGGCTCGGCGGGATGCGCCGGCGGTGACGGGGCCGCGGGTGCCGGGCAGGGGCCTGCGCCGGCCGCCATGGGGCCCGCCTGAGCGGCGCGGCCGCGGCGCAAGACAGCGGGGCCGGCCCCTCCGCACCCCGGCGGAGGGGGGCCAGCCCCGGGCCGCCGCCGGCCCCCGGGGCGCCGCGGTCCCGGCCTAGCGGCGCGCCCCCTACGGGCGATCGGCGCGGCGGCGGCGGGCGCCCCGGGGCCGGCGGGCCGGGCATGGGCGGCGCGGCGGCGGCGGCGGCGGGCGGGCGCTGAGGAGGCGGGCGGCGGCGGCGGCAGCATGGAGGCCATCTGGCTCTACCAGTTCCGCCTGATCGTCATCGGCGACTCCACCGTGGGCAAGTCCTGCCTCATCCGCCGCTTCACCGAGGGGCGCTTCGCCCAGATCTCCGACCCCACGGTGGGCGTGGATTTCTTCTCCAGGCTGGTGGAGATCGAGCCGGGCAAGAGGATCAAGCTGCAGATCTGGGACACGGCCGGGCAGGAGCGGTTCCGGTGAGACAGGCGGCGGGGGCGGGCGGGCCGGTGCTGCGGGGCTGGGGCCGGCGCCCTCCTCCTGCCAGGCGTTTGGCGAATGAGACAAAGAAGAGTCAAATTGCACCTTTTGCCTTTTTTTCCCTCCCCCGTAGCGTACCGCTTTGTGTATCCGGGGATGGTGTCCACCCCGAGATGGCCGAGTGTGGGATGTATAGGGCATGTAGGATGTGTGGGATGCGTAGGGGAGGGGGCCGGGGCTGCGGGGATGTTTACAGCCGTCAGCCAGGAGTTGTGCATCACAGGCTGCAGCTGGGCAGGGAGAGCGCGGCTCCCCCGTGGCGCAGAGGCGGTGACCAGGGTGTTCCCGGCGGATGGCACACCTGGTTTGGTTCTCTGCGGCCACAGCAGACATCAGCTGTCCGTCGGGCAGAGAAAGGCCGGGACGAGCCCGTGGTTGTGGCTGCGCAGGGATGGACGGTGCTTTCTGGAGAGTGCCAGGCCGAGCGCTGCACCGGCACAAACAGCTTGAGAGGTTCGGCCATAGTAACCAAGACTGGATGAGGAAAAATAAAAGCGGCGTGTGGGACCATGCCAAGAGTTTCCCGCAGAACTGTATGGTAAAACCAGCAGTGGTGGCTGGAGCAGGCCCGGGGGGGGCTGGTGGTGTCAGGCGACGCATGCTGCTCAGACAGTGCTCATTTGGAAGGGCTGTGAGCGTACCTTCAGCTCCCTGCCTCCCAATTGCTGATATTTTTCACGCATCTTCAACCCTCGCCCGCTCTTTCATCCTGCTCCCTCCGGGAGCGTTTTCCTTGCTCCACATCTCTGCGCGGCTTCACACAGCTTCTACTTCTGTGCTGTAAGGACTTGCCTGAGGAATGTTTTGGTTTCATTCAATACATGAAACCTCCCCTACCCTCACCCCTCTCACTGCCTTCCTTCACATCTGTGGCGCTGGCATCTGGCCCAGGATGTGCAGTCGTCGGTCCTGATCCGCTGACAGCTTTTTCTTCTGCTACCTTGCAGCCTTTCAGGGTGAGGAGCTGGTGCTTTATTCTGCTGCGAGAGGAGGTGCTTTTGCTTGCAGTTGCATCAGCTTTCAGCTTTGGATCTCGGGCTGAGGTCTGTAGAAAACAGGCCTGGGTGCCTTCCCCAGCTTCTGCCTTTGCTGTGAAGGGCAAAAGCTGTTGGATGGCTTCAATTTCCTTTCTTTTACACACTGGGAAGTTTGGGGCCCTGGAGGCTGCTTACCCTTAGTGCTGGTGGTTGACCTGGCCTGGCACTTGGGTTGTAATGATGATGAGCAGGCGACCTTCAGCACAAGGGCAGGCTGCACTGCTCCGATGGGCAGCAGCATTCAAAGCCAGGAAGAGTGAGTGACATTAAAAAAAACACATCGTGCAACTTTGAAATGCCCTTGCAGTCTTAAATTCCCAATGTGAAAAGCTAGAGGGAAGCGAGCAAACCCAGGTGCCTTTATGGTGCACTCTGAGGTATGAAAAAAATCAGGCACAAAAGTCTGTTTGGGTTTGTCCCTTTCAAATTCACCATTAAGCCCTGTGATAAATCATGCCCCATAAAGACGGCAGCTCTTGGGCTCCTCCTGCAAGCTCTTTTTCTTGGCGAAAGGCAAAATGTAGCTATTACTGGAATAAGCTGAAGCCTCTCAGACTTGGGGGCATAGGCAAGAAGCAGGATGGTGTAGATTCTCTCCACAACCCTTAAACTTTTTTGTCCTAGCACAGGGAATTTCTTAAGAAGGAAATTTGTAAGAATAAGCTCTGATTTTTCAGAGTTCTCGGTCTTGAGCGTTTCCAGTTTGCTTTGCCTAGTTTAACCGCTGCCCCACAAGGAAGAAACCTCTGTAGTTATTTTGAAGATACCTTATTGACATTCTCTGGTCTGCAGCTGTGCTACATTTCAGCTCTTCCTGACCCCTGTTGTGAGCTCTTTCACTCTCCATAAATTAGAAGCAATTTCCGTACAGTCAAGGCTTAAATTACAGTTAAGCATATGCCATTCTATATTGCCAGATCAGCCCCAAAACATGCTCCCTGGGGCAGCGTTGAGGCTGCTTTGGAGCTGTAGAAGAGTAGGCTACAATTCTTCCTGCATCCAGCAGGTTTTGCCCATCTCCGGTTGCTCAGATAACTGTGATTTCCCTGTCTGAAACGCGGTGTTGTGTAATGCTAACAAAAGCAATAGCATGTGCAGCCCTCGCTCCCTGGAATTGTGTACCACCACCTACAGAAGAGCTGTTCCCTTCCAGCCGGCAGCTCGCCCTCAGCTGAGAGGGGAGGACTCGAACAAACAGGCGCGGACCTTGCGTACAAGAGTCCCTACCACAGCTACAGAGCAGTTCCCAGACAGAGGCAATACCTTTATTGTAAAACTTGGCCAGATAGGTGCAAATCCCCGACTTCTCTGCCTGAGCATGTATGAGCATGGCTGGAGGGAAAGTAGGAGTCTTGGAACGGAATTGGGGAGTGATACACAACGTGAAGGCAATATAGTTTGCTTCCTGAGGGTCGATAAGGAAAACAGTCTGTGGAAAAGGCTTTAAGAAAAGGCACTGGGCCCTTCAGCCAGCTTTACCTCAAAGCAGCATTCAGCTTAGATCCCGTCACGTCTTTCAGAAGTACCTGAGGCGTTGTTGATGTTGGCAGGAGGAGCCAGGGCTGATGGTGCGGAACATAAGGGAGAAGCAGAAATGCCTGTGACAGTGTGGGGGTGAATTCAAAGTGCCGATATCTGTTTGCAGCTGGCTAGATAGCAAAAGGCAGATCTAATTCCCTCAGTGCCAAATGTGCAGAGCTAATGTTGTCCCTCAGCTGGATAATTGGGAGAGAAGAAATTATCCAAATGCAGCCAACTATCTTTTTTTTCCCCCTCTTCTGGCTCTCTTCGGTTTTGGCTGTGGATTTTCACCCATCACTGCATGTCTGTTGATAAAGCAATCCTTGAAAACTCCAGTTCATCCTTTCCTGGGGCAGTTTCACTAGTTACACATACTACAGGACCAAGTAACCCCTAACAACAGTCTTGCGTGTCCAAAAAAAGGACTTGTCCCAAGGTAAAAATGCAGCAGCGCTTATGTTTTCCCAGCAAGGAAAGTTCAGGCCTGAGTGTGAATTCCTCCAGGGACTGAAATCGATCATTGCTTCTGGATTTAGAATGAATCCATGACTTTGCAGAAACACCACAGTTTTACAGCTTCTTGATTTTTCCACGTGTAGTCGTCACGGAACTGTAGCTCTGCTCAGCCTCATGGCCTCGGCTTTGCTCCATTGACCCATGTTAGCTGATTCCATGTGCTGCTTCTGCCTGCGTTGAAGTCTGCCCTTGCTCGGAAGATTGTGGAAGATGCACTCCATTCCTCAGCCCATGGTTCCAGGGTCTTTTTGGTTACTGTTTAATGTTGTCAGTATTTGGCAGGAACAAGACCAACAGTAATGCAGACTCCCCTGGGAAGCCGTTGTGTCGGTTTGCTGTAACTCGGGAGGTCAGACTGCTGTCCCTGTTAGTGTGTTAGCTGTAATGGTGTGTGCCATTGTTTTGACCAGTGGCGTAGTGGGAGAAGGTGTAGGGGTCGGTGGATGTCCCTGTGCCACGGCCCTGGCTGTACGGAGGGGAGCTGCGACCCCATGGTCTGCCTTCCAGATCTGTAACCTCCTTCTTTTATGTATCTGTCAGAGAGTGGGTGTTCGTTTTCAAATGAATCCTTTGATTTGTAACAGTGCTTCTGAACCAATGGGTTAGACAAGGTATTCAGAGCCTGGGGATGGGACTCTTTAGACTAACAGCAAAGGGCATGCAGAAATCCATGACAGAAAATAAGAGACCAAAAATGGTGGCGGGGATTCTGAACAGAGCGGCAATAAATCAGTGGGGCAGTTACCCAAGGATGAAGTCTTTAAGCCAAGATTAGTGTCTTTTTCAATGACAAGCTCTACAGAGCACAAGCTAAAAGTGCTAAGACATTGCCTGAATGGCCTCTCTGCCCTGTATTCTGCAGGGCAGATGGGCTGGTGGTAATGCTGTTTTCTTAAAAAAAGGTCTATGTTCAGAAGACCTATGTTTGGCTTAAGAAAAAAAAAATAATCAGAAGACACACACAAACAACCGAAACCCCATGTGAAAGTTGCTCTGCCTTTCTTCCCAAACAGCTGTAACTTAGACTTTTGTTGTGGCTCATTCATTTCCAGGTCCATCACCAGAGCCTACTACAGGAACTCGGTTGGCGGACTCCTCCTCTTTGACATTACAAACCGCAGGTCCTTCCAGAACGTCCACGAGTGGCTAGAGGAGACCAAGGTGCACGTCCAGCCATACCAGATCGTCTTTGTTTTGGTAGGGCACAAGTGTGACCTTGACACACAGCGGCAAGTCACCAGGCATGAGGCTGAGAAACTGGCTGCTGCATATGGTATGAAGTACATTGAGACCTCAGCTCGGGATGCCATTAACGTGGAGAAGGCCTTCACTGATCTGACTCGAGATATATACGAGCTTGTTAAAAGGGGGGACATTTCAATCCAGGAGGGATGGGAAGGGGTAAAGAGCGGGTTTGTCCCAAACGTAGTGCACTCTTCAGAAGAAGTGGTGAAATCAGATAGGCGATGCTTGTGCTGAGCTCTTCTAGTGAGGCAAGTGGTGATGAACTCTACTAACCAAACGTACTTTACTAAGTGAACTCAGTGTGACAGAAGGGAGAGCAACACTCCCGTTGTGAACAGCCTCCCACGTTGTTTTGGACACCAGAACAGACCCTGGAAAGAAATGTTCTGTTCCAAATAACCTTGCAGAGCTGGGGGCTACGAACCTAACGGAGAGTGAGTGAGGGTGCATGTAGATGTTGTAAGGAGACAGGAAGCAGAAATGAGGGGCTGCAGGAGACAGGGGAGAGTACACAGCGAGCTGAATGGGCTGGCACATGCCAGGGTACTGTACATGTCCTCTTTTGAGTAAATCCATAGCTCCATGCTGGGTATTGAAGCCACAGTATGGATACTTCATTAGTGTGACAAACGGGCAGACAGTGGGAAGGAAAGAGGACATCTTCGTTTGTGTCAGCTGTTTATTACCAGGAAGGTGGAAAGGCAGCACAGATACCGTTTCCTCATAAGGCCACCTCCACAGGAAAAGTTTACTGACATGGTATGCACACTTCTGAATTTTCTTTCTTATGTTCTTGAACCTAGTTCCATAGCAAAGAATATTCTGTGGGACTTAAAAGAGGAAAACAGTAGTTATTTGATTGGTAATTAAAATTCGAATTATTCCCCCCCCCATAGTGCTTTTCTTGCTGTGCTGAACTGGGATTCTAAGTGGCAACTCCTGCTCCAGTAGTAATTATTCAGTGCATTTACTGCCTAGGTGAGTACCTTGCAAGTACCCTGCGTTCAGGGCTTTCCAATAGAATTAAGTGCTCAAGAGCATGAAGAGAGAACCATGTCCTCATATCTTATACCTTAAGGCTGGGGTGTTGGAGCCCGGTGGGACGCGCCAACATTTCTGTCTCACTGACAGCACTGTGCTGACCTTTTGGGTGTCTTACCAGCCAGGTCCCAAGGAGGAATGGAAAGGAGGGGGGAAAACCCACCCCAACAAAATAATAAAAAAAAAAAAACTTGAAAAGCTTAACTCAGGTGCAGCAAACATCCTAAAAGGTGAGATTTGCTTTTAAAGAAGTTAAACAGCATGGAAAGCAACAGCTTCCCTCAATACTTTTTGCTGTTAAAGTGTCATTTTCTTTCTTGGCATCTGTGGAAGAAGAGAACTAGCACTGGCGAGGAGGAGCACACAACAGGAGTGTCTGAGCAGGGGGAAAGGAAAGCCACAAGACAAGCTCAAGAGCAAAAATTGTTTTCCTCCATGTTTTAATTTGACAAAAGAGGATCCATCTCAGGTTGGTCATCATGGGATGGTAGCCGTGCTACAAAAGCTAGATGTAGGTAGATGTTTTCTGGGAATGCCATTTAAAGCTTTGCTTCCGCTAAGTTTTAACTTAAGCTTTTGAAGTGCAGCAGGGTAACCGCTGTAGCAAATTAGGAAACTTCAGCCTATTAAAAGCAAACAAACAAAACTATAGTGATGATTTTTTTTTTAACTTGAGTTTGCAAGATTTATATGCCAAACTGCTAATTGGCAGGAGGGAGGGATTAGGGAAAAAACACAGGAAGCATCTAGTGTTTGATTTTACGCCTCTAAGTAGAGAAGAATAAAATACTTGTTAAAGCCTTTTAAGCTACCCCATCTATAAAAGTGTGGGTCGTCTTGACTGTTGAGTTCAGACTATTTCTCCCTTTGAACCTGGTCTCACAGTTTGCCGCGCGTGGGCAGGCCTGTATGAAGAAAAAAACCCTGTGGTTTCCATAGTAAAGCTGTAAAAAACCCTAAACACCAAACCCAGACCAACAAACAAAACCCTGAAAATGAATAACTTTTTTTTATTTTCAGTGTTCCAGGAACAATTTCAGTTCCTGGGCTCTGCAGGGGGTGTTGCAGCTGCTGGGAGGGCACTGGTGGCAAATTAAGAAGGGAGGGTGGCAATGGCCTAGCACCTTTCAGTAAGCTCGTCACTGCTAACCCCGATCGCTCTTCAACAGGCTGTAAATGTATCAAAAGGCACGTGGTACAGCCCAGTGAATTCCAGGCAGATTCAGTTGTGGGTGAGTTGAGTGACCTGAAGGTAAGAAAAAAACAAACCCACAAAAATCCCTTTACAAAATCTCTTTGTAGGTAAGGAAAGCTGAAGAGCGATGCAGAGAGCCCACGGGAGCTGGGCTGCCATGGGCTCTCATGGGCTGACGCCAGTGGAGAGCGCAAGGTTTGCTGGGACCAGGTCTGTTAGTCGCATTTTCACAAAGGCAGGGACAAACAAGTACAAACGGGTCGGTTTCTGCACTCGTACCATGGGCAGTCCCCCAAGCAACCGCTTCGGTCGTTCAGGGTCCGGCTGCTGCTGAGGTGTGTCTTGGGTTGCCTCGCTGAGGGTGGCAGAGCTGGAGTGCAACGTTCATGGCAGCTAGACGTTGGATCAAACGGTGTTTTAACAATAGTAAAATTCTTAATTCTCTGTGCAGGAACCTGGCCAGCAGAGGAAAGATCATTTTTCACAAGACAGCCAATATTTTATTTAATGGGTTTTGGACATTCCCCTTTATTGCTCCCAGAGAGAAATTCCAGAAAGCCTAAATCAGTAAGTGCATTCAGGCCTCTAGAGTAAATCTTCAGTTTAAAAATATGTGTCGTAATTCTAAAGAGGAACAGTACAGAAGAAAATGTACACAGTCTTAACTACTTAGAGGTAATAAATGGTTATATTAAATGATAGAGAAATCATTATACACATCTTTTTCTAATTCCTTGCATTTTCTAGACAGCTTATTAAAATATAGCAAATGTAGATTCATCTGTACAAAATTTGGAATGTTTTTTCTAAGACGAAGAACTTATAGGATATGCTAAGAATTCTTTTCTAACAACTGGTTTTAATGCTTTGACTTCTAGTGCAAGAGGGATTTAGGGAAATCAGAAGGTGATACCTTTCACAGGATAAAGGTCAGGAGCTCTTTTACTCTAGGACAAAAAGAAAAAAAAAGAGAAAAAGCTAACTTTCTGTGGTCTCTACCACATCTTAAAAAACAATCTGCATGTTAGATTGAAATTGCTCAGAACCTCCAGAATAAAAGCGTACTATACACTTTCCTCGCTTTCTGTTATGCACTGTAACGAAATGTGAAAATAATGCTGTATTTAGCTGTCTGTATGTGACTGAAAAATATGCTTGTATTTAGCAAAATGGTTACTATGTGATAATGTGAAATTTAAAACTTGTAAAGAAACAAGTGGTGGGGTTTTTTTTCCTTTCCCTTTCCCCATTCTTTACCAGTGAGCGATCCACTACCTGTACCACTTCTGTACCCCCGCCACCACTGAAAGCCGAACGGGGCCTGGCTCAGCAATAACCTGCTATATGTCTTTGAAGGCCCAATGCTTCCACCTTCAGACCCAGCCAGCTCCCCCACTGGGAAAAGACAGCGCAGCTATGGAAACACTGGCCATTCTACAACAAAACAGAAAACCCCGACCAAAGGCAGCCTTAGCCCCTCCAGGAGGCCTTGCTCAGCAGCGGGCAGGACTAGCGACACAAGAGCCAAAACAACGCCTGCAAACTGCCTGCCTGTTCTTACTCAAAGTAACAAAGACTTAATAGTGAAGGACAGAGCAATAGTGGATGAGGATCAGCCATAGGATAGCTTCAGTTCTTGTCTATGAGTTTGGGGGTTTTTTTGTGGTGTTTATTTTTTTATTTGCTTCATATCAAACAAAAGAAAACCACCCAAAACAAGCATTACGATGGCCAGAGCTGTCTCCCATCCCCCCCCTCCCCCAAGCCAGGTACCTTTTGAACCTACTGAGCCGTCACCCCCCATCCCCAGCATTAGGTCATTGCCAGTCGCACACAGTACTTATTTTGCTCGTGCAGAAATGCTTAACTCGACAGTTCATTGTGCGCAACAAAGGCAGGCGATTGCTGCCGTAGGACCAGCCAGAGGGAGGGGGGAGCACGCTCTCGCCTGTGGGGACCTCATTAATCCAAAGCGAAGAGAAAATTGCACGAGAAATCAGGAGGTGTTGCAGACGCCTTTCACGGCTTTGCTGATGCTCTTGAAAAGAAAGGGAGCGAGGGCAGCCCAAGCAGCCCCACACGCAGCACAGTGTAGCAGGGGGCAGGTACTTGTTAGTCAAATAATACATGGGATCTAAATGTTTCTCTGCTACAGCCAAAGCCCCTGGCACAAACAGTACGGCCCTGCAGGAACCGTACGGATGAGCCAAGCCCAGGTACTTCCTTGTGGTGAGGATTTACCCATTTTATGCTCAGCCCTGCAGCTCGTACTCTTTCACAGCCCCAGCGCTGTCCCATCAGTTGCTTGTATTGACAAATTCAGATGCGCTGACTCACGCCCTGCCGTCACTCAAGCCAGAATTCTGGTATTTTCATGTCTGCTGCTTCAACTGTATTTTTTCACCCCCCCTGCCCCAATTAAGGGAAGGAAACATTTTAAAAGACCACACATCAGATTCCTGACTTTCTCACGCAAAGAAAGATGCACAAAAACAGGTGTTTGCCACAACTGTTTAGTTTTACTATTTTAATATCATGAAATAAAAGTACAAAAAATTTACAGGTATATTGTTTCTTACATGAAGACCAAACAGTTAACATTTGCATTTAATTTGCAGCGAAACCTGTATTCTCATCACAGAATGTGAATATTAGCCACTGACATCACCACTGAGCATTTCATTGTAGAAAGAAACTGCAGAGGTAAAAGGCAACAATCTCGCAAGGCTTCATAAGAACCAAAAAAATATTCCGACTGCTAACACCAGAAGTCACGCTTCAGTAAACCTTATCTCATACAGGTTTCACCACCTGGGAGGCTGAGAGTGTTAAGACATTTGAACTGGACATCTTGTCTAAGGGATGGTAAATAGGGGGTTTCTTGTTTACAGGCTATCAGCATTTTGGTGTCATTTTTCCAGGCATTTGCAAAAACAAGCAGCGTGTGCACGTGTATGAAAAGGAACGGGGAGACATCACCCGCCGTCTCGACATCGCTTGTGCTGTTCACACCATTTACCGCTCTTTGAAGACAAGTCACAAACTGCTGTATGTAAAGTGCTGAGAGTTCAGTAACAGGCAGTTAACTAACCAGTAGCTATTAAAAACGAGTTTATCCAAAGTGGATATCCAGGAATGCTTCGGATTGATGCTGCCAATTAACTGACTGAAACAAAATCCAAGACTTCACTGTATTTTCTCTGTCTCCTAGAACATTACAGCTGCATGTCTTCCCTTGCAAGTCGACTTTTAAGTTCATCAGCTGTACACAGAGATTAAAAAGTAAACCCCTGCATTGCCTCAACCTGCTAAAACGTCAGACTCCATTTCATACGTGCCCCTCAACTTTTCAGACAAGTTTTCAGGTAGAAATTTATTTATGACAGACTGGTCTGATCAAAATACTACGTCATCTGCTGGACTGTGTGGTGCCTTTTCAAATATTTCATGAAGCATGCATGAAACCAAATTTTTGAGTTTACAAATAAATAAAATGGTGCTCACCATTAGGTTTCATATATTTTACCATTTACTGAAATGCTTAAAGTAACTCAGTCCCTTGAGAATGAACTTGGGGGTGTTTAAATAAAAAATATTTGGAAATTGAAACCACATTTAAAATTGGCAAAACTATGCTTTGTTTTTGGAAGGGTCTTGCTTGTTTCTTCTCTTTACATCCCAATTATAAACTCTAGCCATATCTGGGAGCGTGGAATTAAGGAAACAGTTCATGCATTCAGAAAAGAAAAAAAAAAAACAAAAAGAAAGAAAGAAAGGAGAAAAGCAGGTTATACACTTCACTTACTTGTAACAGTCAATATAGAAACCATTTAATGACAGAGTTGACGGTGCACAACCTTAATGCACAGGAATACTAGTAACTGTTATTAACTGCAGCATTTATACCATTTACTTAAAAACCTCCAAAAAGATATTAAAGAGAAACACACTTTTAAGTTTTACTTACAGCTACGCTTTTCTTATTTCAGCCAGCGTGCCCACATCATCTCTATTTGCACATTTCAGGCATCCGTAACTTCTTGCAGCACTAAGCTGAAGTATCAACTTGAAAAAACCAGTCACTGTCGTGCCTTCATTTACTACATTTAATGCTTCAGTTGATGGCTAACCTCACCATTAAAACAGTTTTAAAGCAGAAAGTATAAAAAATAAAGTTAAGCAATGCCTAAGCTAGCAGCAAGCTTGCTGCACCAGGGCTTGTGTTGCTTGGCGAATGTTGGGATGGCAGCGGAATTGGGTATCATTAGCAATAGCCCAAAGAACAACGTTCATACGCTCTAGAGAGGAAGGAAGAGTCGCTTTGCTTTGAAATGGCCACCTGGCCATCGATCCCCAGCACCCACCCATGCTTCCACCTCGCTCCCAGTCAGGGTTTGCAGCCACCCCAGTAGGTTTCACGGGGACCCAGTGACAAACACAAGCTTTCCTCCATCTAACACACCAGCCCTGGGCTCAGCGCCGGAAGCACAGTATCCCCTTTCACTGCTAGACACGGCTAAGTTCCTGGAGCGCTACAGAATTTTAAGGGCAGCCAGCCTAAGATAAAACCACGTCAGGAAATTAGTTTTTTACCCATGTTAGCTTGCACGTAACACCTCTTCCCCTGCAAATAATAAAAAAAAAGGATACTGACTTCTGTAGTGGTGAACTGATCTCTAAGAAAATCCAGGTCTTCCTCTAGAAGGTCAAGATTTCTTGTGGCTGTTGACAAATTCTTCTCTAACAGCGCCTGAGCTTCATCAATATCATATTCAAGCATCACATTGGCCTAAAAAAAGAAAGATTGATAAAAGCTTTTACTCTTGCATTGTAAGGAATAAGCCATAGCAGACTTATTTCAGGCTGTTGTTTATAACTTCTTGCATTAACGAAAGGCTGTCCTGACAGGCCAAGACAACAAGGTTCAGGACGAGCAATGCCTGAAGCCACTCATGGCCTCCAGCGCTTCAGTAACTGAGTAATAAATCCCTCTAGTGACTTAAAATGTCCTCTTCCTACAGCTAAGCAACAAGGGATTTCTCTCCCTGTGGATTGCATTCATCCTTTCAGGTATCAGTGTCCCATCTTCACCATATGTGAAAAGCGAGACACTTCACATTTCTCAGCAGCACCTTTCAAGTGTCGCACAACCCTACAGACAATTTTTGCTGCAGTCAAGATTACCCTTAGGATCTCTGTGTGGAACACTGACAAACAGCCTAAAGCACTGGCCATTAATGAGAAGTGTTACAGGTATTTAAAGATACAACATGTATAAAAAGTCCTATCCTATACCGTGGTGGTTTTTAATCTCCAAATCTTGATTTCACTAAGAAGCTACCACATGAAGAGATTTAAGAGCAGTATCGAGTGAAGATGTACCAATGAAGCTTTGTCCCATTCAAGAACTGCACTGAGCAGAGCCACTAACTGGACAGGATCCCAGGGAGCGCCACACAGAGCTGCAAGAGTGAAATAAGCCATTCTTCTTGTAAAATAACTGGAAGACATAGTTTCCCCAATAATACGCACAGGCCAACATGCGGACTGTAAGCAACAAGGAGGATCAAGGCAGAAGGCCAAGAACACCTAAACATAAGAAACTGCTTGTGGCATTTTATTATCGCTTTTCTGTATGAACCATCAATAGGATGATCTTTCTCTGATATTCTGTTACCAAATAAACCTGGGATGCTCCCTGCAAGGCAATGTTTCTGAAGTCTTAAAACAGTCTCCTGAAAGCAACAGGTATCAGACAAATCTCTTTTTACGATAGAAAAGAAGTGGGAGAGGTTGGGAGTAACTGCCCAATCACTTTGGATGCTGCACATGTCAGCAACGTTTCTGTCCCAACCAAGTGGTTTTGTTTGGCAGCTAACACAGGGATTCGGGAACATCTGGGATTTAGAAGTCTCAAAATAAACATTAGCAGGTTATCTCCACATATAAGGAAGCCTCTGAATACAAAATATCCCAATCTGATATCACTTAAGTACTTGGAATTCTGTGTTTTGAGCTCTGATCCCACCAGTCTTTGGCACAAATTCCACTCTAAATGCTGGCAAGTACCTGTGAGTAACAGAAATTCCATCTTTCCCTAAAAACGTGCACGAAAAGGGAAAGCAAGATGCTAAATCCAAATAATGTAGAGAAGATGGGAAGCTACTTGCCAAATTAAGTTATTTTGCTGGGCACATTCCCATCCCAGGTAATGCTGGGTGGTACTTTGAACCACAAAGTGACAGAAGTGATACGAAAAACATTCATGGATATGCTTTTTGGAAAGAACGATCCAGCAAAATCACAATTCTCTGAAGTCTCACTGTTCAGGCACCGACTAAAATCGAACATAAAACCTTCGCTAACGCATTGACATTGTCTGGTTAGGTTTGCCCTGCTGAGAGGACACAGCTCCACTGTGCTCTCATCAACACAATTCCGCCCGTAGCCACTAGAAGTACAGATGAGACAGCAGCAAACACTGTCTTTTACAAGCCTTTTATAAGTTATTTAAACAGTTTCAGAGAAAGTTCCATTTTACTTACCCCCAACCACAAACAAACTTTATCTGTAGGAGGAACTGAGGCTTTGCAGTAGAGATTATCTGCCAATAAAAATCTGGTTTCCATTGGATTTGTGGAATCCTTAAGACAAATGATAAAACTTAAAATTGCTATTTTCACTGGAAACTTATGTCAAAGACACAAAACTTACAGTAAAGAGCACACTTTTCTGCTTTTTGCCATAAATACAGTATTAACTTTGGTGGAACTCTATGTAATTTTACTTCAACATTAAAGTTAGAGCTCCAAGAATAAAGCATTTTAAGAAGATAAACAACATAGAAACCTTTATAAAGAATAGAGATGAATTCAAAGCTTAGCTGCACTCTAATACACTATTAAAAGTGAAGTTTGCATTACAAACATTAACTTTTTTTGAACTAGCTTTCAAAAAGTACTACATACCTTTAAAAACAATTCTGTTATTTATAAAGGCATATTAAGTGTGCTCTCCAAAACATTTCTTGCAATGTGTTCTGTTAGGGTGGAAAGGTAGTTAGCTTTTCTCATACTCGTTAGATATTCAAAATAGTTTACCTTTTTCTTCTGCATGTGTTTTAAAATTTCTAATGTCTGTTTAATTTCAGGAATCTGACTTTTTAGCCTGTGAATTAACAACAGTCATAATTTATTATTTTACAGAGACACAAAGTTTCCTAAACAAGTGATCAGTTTTAGTATACAATCCAACCTCCATTCCAAAACTCGAAACTCGTAACAGCTTTCCAGGCTTACAAACGCAGGTTTGAAAGGTACGGCATGTAAAGGCATCTCAGCTGCAGCTTCACCTGCCTCTGCGTACTGAGGCTCACTGGTTTTCTGAAGCAGAGCAATACACACAGCTTTCACGCTGGAACACACACTTATTAGCAGATATCTGTTTGCCAAAATTGTATATTTTTGCATATTTCTGATCTCCCCGGAGGAGAGGGAAACCTCAGCAGAAACACAGATAAAAGACACCATAGGTAAAACAAAACAAGTGCGTTTCTTCTGAGGTCCACAAACTTATTGTAACAAACAGTTTAGAGCTACAAGAGTCGGCACTGTTAAAATGAAAGCTCTCTCCAGAGTTCAGGGCATCCCCCTCCTCGCAGGCGCTGGTTCCCCCCTGCAGCCAGCAGTGACTGCCAAAGCAGCCTCCAGGTGGAAATTACGAGGGGTACTTTTTCCATGAAAGAAGTTTAATCTAAATAAAACATTACTTGAAGCTTTGATTTTAGCTTTTAAAAATTTGCTTCTTGTCTAGCTTCAGATCAAGACTGAAGCTACTGAAGAGAGATGGGATTAGTAAACCAAAAGTTACAGGCTCGGTACAGTAGTCATTTGACAAAAACGTATTCATATTTACACTAGGCTACACAAAATTAAGAGACTATAGCGGTACTTTTTCACCTTAAAGGTTAAGGACCAATTCAGCAACACTGTAAATTCTTTTGCACTTAATTCTCAGAAGAGGGAAAAAAAAAAGCTGGGCTCTCCTGAAAGTACTGCAAATATTAGCTCTCCTAACATCAACTTTTTACTTCTTGGGATATTTAAAAAAATTAGACTTATTTTTAAAAAAAAAAAAATAGAACTGTGCTAAACATTTCACAATTCTGCAAAAATTATGACTTACCTCCTTTTCTTTTGAGCAAGATTAAGTTCCAAAAATTTATACTTCTGATACTGCTCATCCAACTTCTTAAGAACTACATCTGCTGTCTCATTTCCAGGCTGTTTCATAAAAGAATCTACATCTTCCTTTAAGGGGAGAAAGAAACCCTCAGCGTTAGAAGAGTTTTACAGAAATGCTAGATACAGTCATGCTATCATCCTACTGCAGCTAAGCCTGAAGGGGTTTTTATATGTAAACAAACTTCTATTTTTCTGGAGCGAAGTACAACATCATTTTGTTTCCTTTCTTAGTCACCTTTTCACTTCCCCCTCCCCTATTCTTTTCATCAGGGAACTACAGAATGGGTGCAAGGGTTATTTCATACCCATATTTGCCAGTACCTTGTTAATGGTGCTATTAGTCCCAGACGATGTCAAATGACACCTAACGGGGATGGACATCCTCAGACCACAGCTAAACTTTGGTTTCCTATCTGTAAAGCGGGGATAATGCTTCTCTGTGGCTAATCAGATTATGGACTATTTAGGATAAGACTGATGAAGGAAAAGAATCACGGCCCGATCAAGCACGTTGTGGCAGAGAAAGAGGCAAAGTGGGGAAGACTGTGGTATCTGCTCGGGCAGGCTTTACGGTAGTAAACAGCTTGTCTCCAAAAGCTCCTTCTATCCTCAGCAGAAAGTCACGGAAACCTCTGGAGAACAATTCCAGCCAGTCCTACCATCAACTGGAAAAGTAGCCAAAGACAGGCCCGAGCAGGCAAGGATGCTGACCTCTGCAAGCGCCTCCTTCAGACTCCCATGAAGCAGTTCATCTGCCTGCAGGCAATGTTCTCAGCCTCCTGCATCAGGCCGGAGATGAACCACTCCTTTCTGACCTTGACAAATTTACCTATGTGTAATTCAACATGATCACGCGCATCCACTGGGGTAATTCTGTCCTTAGTTGTCTCCATAGCTCTGTAAACTCTGATGGAAGTCTACCACAGGCCTCTTCAGCTTCTCCTTTTTAACGAGGTGTTTCCATTCCAGTAGTTTCACATCAAACATTATATAAGTAATAGCAGACACAGAGGTGGTTCCCCTCATTATGACTCCTAAGCTCTCTTGGGTAAAGAAACTTACTATGAAATTACCAAAGCCGGTAAGATGTCACACGCCTTCCTTATCATTAAGGAAACAGTACTGCAGTAGAAATATGAACTCCACAACAGACCGCAGCAGGCAGCACGATCTAGGTGGTGCAACAGAACTCAAGAGACCGCATTTCAGACTAACTGCCCGAGGAACACCTTAAGCTACCTCACGGACAACAGAAGGAGAAGCCTTCCTGCCTCCTCATGAAGCCTGTAGAGAAGCTTTAACCAAAAAAAACCCCAAGGACTAGATTCAGGCAAGTGTTGTAGAAGTGAGGCCTGAGGATGTTCTGAAATGAAACTCCCTCTTGTGGAAGCCATTCTGCTCAGGAAAATCACCCAAGACAGAAAGAAAAAAGCAAGTGGGCAACAACTCTCCCCACACACAGCCTGGCACCCCACCTCTGCCTCAGCTCATGTCTGTTTGTACAGACAGACAAGACAGAACCCAAGTCCTCCTGAAACGAAGATGATGAGAAATGAATCCAGACACCCTGTGTACTGGTGATCTCCTCCCACTACGTAACGCCCCAGTCCAAGGCGGGCTCAGATTTACCACCCAGGATTTCCAACTGCAACTTCCAAGTCCTGCTGGTTGGGCTTTTGGTCCGTCCTACCCAACTGGAAGGCTGAGACACGGTCACTTCTTTGAGCCTGAACAGAACAGCTTTGCAGCTGAGCTGGGTGTCAACGCTATCAGGATCCCTGCTTCACGGCGTGTCACGCAGCATCTCAACTGCAGAATTACCTTACAGCTTCTGCAAGGACCTGCCAAAACTCCTCTCTATCTTTTTAGGAAGAAAATTCACTGGCAAGTGGCAAATGGCAAAATGCCACTGTTGTACACTGCAAGGTAACACAGTCTTTGCAAACTTCAAGCCAAGCCACACGAATGCTCCGTAGAAGCCCTGAAACAGAGCAGCACAGCACGTTCCCACACAGCCTTATGTTTATCTTTTGAGTGATGACCCAAATAAAGCGCTGCAGGCACTGGCTCTGCTTCTGCAGAGAGCTATCATCACCTATGGGCATATACAAAGAAGATAACAAAAGAGACACGTTTTCAGATTTGCATCCCTTGTCTTCCCACTCACAGGCATGCTGAGAAAGGCAGAATAAGGCAGGCGTTTTCTTTGGAAACATCTAGACAACAGCTCAAAAGAAAAGAGTTGAAAGTTCTACTATTTGGAGTGTTTTTTTAAGCTCCAATGAAACGCTGAGTTAGTGCTTAATGTCACCTGAAATTCTGGAGAGGCACAAGGATCCACAGATCAATGCCTAAGGAAAGGTATCCACCATCAGTTGTTTGAAGAGCCTTTACTGAACCAGGACACTTACAGAAATCATCTCTGAAGACAAGATTCACAGAAAGATGGCCCATGTAGCACGGGGAGGGGGGAACATCAAACAAGTGATCAGGAGGTCTTTATCGTCATGAGAGTTTTAAAAGAGAAACCTGTTATCTGAAGAGAAAAGCTGTAATAAAAAACAGCCTCCAGACACCAGTATTTTCACTTTGTGGAGCAGAATACCATTAAAAACTTCTTATCATGTGCTTATTTTGAATTTAAAAAGTCTATCTTAACATCTACATCCAAATACTCCAAGATCATCACCGAGGCCCTCTTCTGCAGAGACATCTGTATTTGACTAGAGCACCTCTCAAAATGGAGAATTAAGAAACTTCAATGGGTTTTAGATCCAGAGATGGGGTTATGAAGAACAGAAGCCAGAACTAAGCCACGACCCCCAGAACTCTCCCAGATCGCAGGGTACAGCACAGGAGATACTTCAGACACAAGTATCAAAAGGGAACAACGTGGAACCAAACACAAACTGCTTCGACAGCTACCAGCATGAGAATGAGGGATGTGACGGACGCCCTCAAAGTGTTTGCTGAGGCTGGTTGTCTCCTGTTCCCTGCCAGGGTGGCCACCTCCACCGTAGGGTCAGCACAGACCAAAAGTTCTCCTCTGTCATGACAGCTGAGATGTCGTAGGGCAGCTGAGGCCATGGCCCTTTCCCTTCACTTGCACCCACATTAGTCTCCCATAAAGGGGTGGAAGGAAGCTACCCGCGGGCAGCAATGGTTTTTACATCCCAGTAAGATTTGCCAGACACCAATAATTGTCAAAGAACCTTAAAGAAAAGGTAAGATCTGGATGCACTGAGAGCAAGCGTGTCGTACCTGTTTAGTGAGGACCTATGCTCTAGCCAGGCACAGGGGTAATACAAGCACTACACCTAGAAATACCAAAATGCAAGTCAAATCGAATTACTTCTCTAAGAGCTGTCACACCTGAGCAGTCCAAATCGCTCTGGGAAAGATATCAAGGAAAATATAAATTTTCAAAGTCCAAGAAAATCTCAGTGATAAAGCAGCACGATAAACAAAGCATTCAGGGCAGACATCTGGCGTTTCAAGGTGACACCAAGGCAGCCGGGTATGGCCAGTCTGATCAATACTGATCGATCAAGCGAAATAAAGTAACAACCAAGACAGCACACCGAGAGCTGGCTTACAACTGATAATTTTGATGTTACATCACCGTCTAAGTCGATGAATTCTTCTTTTCAACCAGTTAACAGAATTATTAAATGCTTGGTAAATCGGATGAACAAGTTCAGCCTGTTTCCCGAAACACGCGCGTTTGTTGGGTTTTGAGAAGTTGGGAACCCGAGCTGGGCACGGCGGCCGCGCCCGCAGAGCGGTTCTGCTGCACAGCGAGCACCAGACGCGAGCGGAGGATGCGGGGGAAGGCCCCGGGGCACCGAAACCCTCTCGGAGCGGGGTTCGGCGCCACCCGAGACGCAGGAGGCGCGGAAGGCCGCGCTCGGCGCAGGAACCAGGGCTTGGGACGGGTGACTGGAGGGTGCGCTCGTCCCGCGCGGCGGCCCGGCGGGAGGGCTGGCCAGCGGGACGCCGTGACGCTTAAAGCGGGGACGGGGGTTTGCTGCAAAGTCAACGCGCAGTAACGCCGAGAGAATCCGAATAAAGCAACTCGCCCCGTAAGAACCCCCAGGACTGAGGCACCCCCCGCCCCACCCCGGGCACAGACCCCCGCCGGCGTCGGGGGAGCAGACGCGCGGCGCCGCGGAGCTGCCCCAAGGCAGCCCGGGGGAGCGGCGGGGCCGGGAGGGGCAGCCCCGCCGCCCGCGCCCCCTCAGGCACCGCCCGCCGCCGCCGCCGCCGCCTCACGGGGGACGGGCCCGGCTGCCGGCGCGCGGCCCCGCCCCGCCCCCCGGAACCACCCCTCGGCCCCGGCCCGGCCGGCGGAGGCGCCGCTCACCACGAAGACGGCCTCGGGGATGCCGAGCGGGCCGCGCTTCTCGCCCGCCGCCGCCTCGCCGCACCCTGTCTCGCTGCTGGTGGCCGCCGCCATCTTGGGGAAACGAGGGTGCGTGCGCGGCTCTTCGTCAGGACGCTGGAGACTTACGTCATCGCGTCAGCGCCGAGGGCGACCCCACGCATTGGCTGTCGGGCTTTGAGTGACGCGATGACGCGCGGGCGGTGGCCGCCCGACGGCGTCGTCCATTGGTGGGCTGGGGCATAGGGCGGGCGGGGGGAGCTGTCGTGATACGTTTAAACTTCTACCACGCCATTGCGTCACGTGCTCGCTGGTGCGACAGCGCGGGAGGGGCGAGTGGCCGGCGGCCGGGCGGGGCCGGGGGGCGGGACGAGGCTGCGGGCGGGCGGGCCTCACCCCCGGCCGCCGCCCGGCCCGGCGGGGCTGGTGAAGGGGATCAGGCTCCGCGGAGAGCAGCTGTTGACGGTATTTGCCTTCAGTTTTGTCTCTTCCAGGCCCTTCGCGCTCTGCGGGCACGGCGGCTGGCGACTGAACTTCAGAGAAGCCAAACGGAAGCCCAGCCGCGCCGGGGGAAGCCGCGAACGCTCCGCAGTTACAGGTTCTCACGCTGCCCCTTTCCCACGGCAAGATGCGGGTCTGCGGAAACGCCCCTGGCACTGACCCTGCGGCGGCCAGCCGCCCCGTGACACACCGGCCTTGTGCCTTCCCCCGCCGTCAGGCCCAGCGACCCCGCACAGGGAAAAACCAGTCGCCACCCCCGAAGGAAGGCGGGATGGCAGTAAAGCTTGTCGCGTTAAGGCATCAAACCACAGCAAACCTGAGCACAGACGGGTAACGAACTATCCAGCTGCTCCTGGCAGTGCTGCAGGAAGCCTTAAGCCTGAGCAACAGTAAAGAATGATTACATACGCACACACCTTGCATCTGCCAAAGTTTATTATTATTTTTTTCCAAAACTTGTTTCATCAAATAATTGGATATGAGCAGTTTTTAAAAAACAAACAGTTTGTGTATTAACAAATTGTGAAGTTCCACAATTAAAATATCAACACAGCCAGTCTTGTGCTTAGGCTTCTTTTTAAAAAATTATTAATTCGTAGAACATAAACCCTCAAAATTTTTTTCCAGTTTGTGGCTAGTATATTTTCCACACATTCTGTATTCTTATAAAATGAAGGAACTCATGTAAAGGAACAGCTGTACAAGAATATATCTAAAAAAAAAAAAGCCTGAACAACCTAAATTATAGTAGCTCCTTTTAAATAAATATCCAATAAAAGGCACAAACCTGTTATGGGGAAAAACACAACATACAAAACGAGAGCTATTAAATAAATAAAGTGTGGGTTGGGGTGAGAGAAATCTGTTCCAGCACCTATTTTGTCATTGCTCCAAGATGAAATTCCAGCCAAATATTTGGTAAAGGATTAAACTTAATCACAAGGATTACATGTTTGAGATATAACTGAAAGATCTGATGTTACAATTCCTGTTGTAACTCTACCAGTTACTACAATCTCTTTAAATAAATGATCATGAGACTCTGCAGAAAGTAGTGACACGGTGATGTTATATCAATGACAAGTCAGATACATCTTCAGAGTAATAGCAACAGGTTTTCTATATTCCTAGCTATCAGTAATGTATAAATCATAACATGTACATTTTCCATTGCTCAAAAATATAATCTTTTAAATGGAAATAAATGACTGATACACAGTGCCTTTAGATGTTGTCCTTACAATACAAACTACCCAAAACAAAGTTCTCCTTTTTATGTACAAATTAAGCACCGATCCACAGTGCACACTATTCTAATTGTAACCCCACCCTCCCTGCCACACATCAAAAAACCCACATGGGGATAGACCCTGTATTCAATTTTTTCCTCAGGTGTTTTTTTTTTGTTGTTGGGGTTTTTTTTTTGTGTGTGTTTTGTTAAAAAAATCCATTTGTTATTTATACCTACAAGTATTCCACCACTATGTGCACAGAACTGAAGTTTCTCTAGTACATGTCCAAAATTAAAAAAAATAGTAAATCAATAACTTCTTGGAGGCAAAGTCAGACTATATCTAGAGAACATTAGAAAACCCCAGTTATTTAAAAAGAGGTACACTTTCAAGTCCAACAGGCCTAACACAAGCAACCTTTCCAAATTCTCCCAGAAGTTATCTTAGGGTATATCCCATGAAAAACAGCCTCCCTGTAGCAGCACGAAGTCCCACCAGTCAGGCTCGAATGACCCACTAAAGGACAATAATGCATAGCACACACCATACTTCCAAGTCTTCTTCCTTGTTCAGACAAACATGGAGTGACATCTCAGCTATCTGCTTTCTGAAGTATTCAGAACAGGACTGAACGAGTTGGAAGGAAACAAAAGGGAAAGTCACATTTATATACATCTCTCTTCAGTGTTTTACTCACAACCACCACTATCTCCAACTCTGTGGGCTATTACAGTTACCCTCAAAACAACTTTTGTCTTCAAAGTGTTTTTCTGGAGAACAGATTCTGAGCCACAAAAGCCTCAACAGCATCCTACGTCCCTGTTTTTTTACTTCTAACGTATGAACTATGCTATTTAAAACACAGTACTCTGCCATTTTATGCATTCCAATATGTGCACAGGGAAGAGCTTGGCAAAAAGGAGTCCTGTGCACTTTTGTGCAGAGAGAAAGCAACCTTTTCTTCATAAGGATAAACCTGAAAGCCATGTTTTAATGTATCAAACATTCTGAATGAGACTAAAAAAAAAAAAGGTAGCTTATAAAGTTTTTAGGATGTACTTTGTGGCTGTTTCTCTGTTTTAACACTAATAAACGGGTATCAGACAGCTTTGCTGCAAGCAAGCATACCAAAGAACCATTAAAAAAATCCAGAGGAAATCAGAAGTAGTGCAAACTATACCTAGTACTAAATCCATTTCTAAGCAAAGTACATTCCAGAGATTCAGAATACTCTGCAATAAAGTTATAACAAATATATACTGCTTGTCAGGCGTTTGTTTGCATATTTTATTAAAATGATGGATTATTACTTATACAACTCAGTATGAGAAAGAGACCCAACAGCTGACAGTGCTAGAAACTGCCTGATTGTAGCACTCAGCTCTGTCATTAATGCCCAGACATTTATTACTCCATGTACTGGTCTAATTTGAACTCAAGACTTTTCAATGCTGAATAAACCAATGGAAATCGCTATTTCTTAAATAAACAGTCCCCTCAACACAATGACCCATTCTAAGTGGCATCTATTCCCTCGTCAGGTGGAGGGCAACCATAGGCACTGAAGAACTCATTGGCTTAAAATTATACAATTGTTCAACCCAATAAAGGTGGATTAAAGCTTGAAGCCCTTTGTAATTCAAACTTGAACATTAGATTGCTATATATCAGTCCAAATTCTTTTAAAAAAAATCAATACACATTCAGAAACTCTGAGTTTTTAATTTCTGCAAGGAAGGAACTTCCCAGGAAGTCAGTGGTTACAGATTCCAAGGGCCAAGGTGTGTTTTTTTTCTTTTGAGTTGAGTTGTTTCACTTGACAAAAATATTTCCATAGGGTTAAGAAATACTACTTTTGCACTCTTTGGACAGAATTAAGCATTTAGAAAAAGAGAAGGCTTGTTCCCACTATGAAGGAAAGTGCTGTATTTTAGAAGTTCTCTGCAGGACAGCTTGACAAGAGTCTCAGGCCTGTTTGGATTTATAGTGAGAGTCAGAGACAGTTCTGCAATTATAGACTCCCCAAATGATAACAGACATGCTACTCTCTGGAGGTCTATTTATTGTAACTATGCCTTTTTTGAAAACTCAGCTTTAATATTAATCATTAGTAGAAGTCATCTTACAGGAGAGCTTTTCATTGTATTCTGCCACAAAACTTCTGGAAGAAAGGTTGCTGCCAATTCCATTTACTTGTTAACTATTTTTTTTTTTTTAATGCTATCACTTTTTAATCAGACATTGAAAAATACAAGATAAGGCATTTTCATAGCCAATTTCAGTTTTGGAGGAAGATTGTTAAATACAAAAGATGCACCAGAAGTCTGTACACATCTGACCCATCATGACTAGCATACTTCATAAATTAGTTGAATGAAAAGATTTTCCTCTCAAAGAGTCCGGATTTCTTAACATAGGATTTTTACCTTGAAATTACTACAGAAGAAAAAGATTACTGCAGCATTGAAGAAAGGATTATCTAAAAGTTTGCACATATTTACACATTTAAAAATTACTTTTATATGGTTTACAACTAGGTTCTTATTTCAGAAAAGCAGCACAAGCTATTCTCTACAGCTGGGTAATTTCAGTATAGTTGCGGGTTGTCGAGTGTCAGCACTACCGCAAGGTTTGCTTCTTTTGACCTAATGGGCTTTTAAAAGAAATTGTATCTCTTGCCTCTTTCGCAGTTAGCAACAACATTTTCAAATTGCTCCGATCTGCTGCTACTGGGGATACCCACATTCACTGGCTCCCAAAGCTACTCTTCCTCGAGCTGAGAGAGATGCTATCTGCAGAGAAGATACTCGATGGAAGTGCAGCTACTGTCACCCATCGGAGGCTGCACGTGCTGTTCTGTAACATGCTTGATTCCCCTACTCCATCACAGACTTTCAGCCCATATCAGAGCCTGGCTCTTTTAACTAGCCACGTAACACTGATATACCAATGGAGCAATTTATTATTTTTACTCTATATATATGTAATATGTAAATATCTTGTTGATTCACAGCATTTCAAACTCACATTATAAAGTTTGCAAATTACTATAAGCTATTCTAATGTGAAAAAGCTGTCTTGATTTCACACGATATTGGCCTTATGATAATGCAAGCACTGCTCTATCAAGAGTATTTATTAGAGCACATAAAAAATTTATTGCTCAACTTCATTTGTGTTGTGTCTTGGTTACAACAGCCACAGAATTTATGGAGAAAATAAATAGCTTTGACATCCTCAGTTAACCTTCTAAGGTAATTCACTGATGAGTAAGGTTGTAGAGCAACCGCGTAGCCCCTCTTCTCAGCTTTGAAGATGATAATCCAGCTTGCACCTTCTGAGTCAACCTCGATAAAATATTTTTCTGCTGAGCAGTTTCAAAAAAATAAGTCAGTGAACAAACATGATTTCACATTGCGGTGACTGTTATAAACAAGAATCTGTAAAGCATTGCAATTCAAAATAATATTGTATTATACAGGGAAGAAACAGTTGCCCTGTTCAGGAATACGTCATGGAAAGATTGAAATTCAGTTTTTTCTTTTTTCTTTTTACCAGTATTTGGTTGTTCTCACATCTTGCTGCTTTGGTGGCTCTACATAAACTGTATCTGTGAAGTAGAGATTACATATTAACATCACTTAAATAACACGTGGTTTCTCAGTGTTTTAAAATTCTGAATTTATTCATCTGCCTTGTTACTTGCAAGTTAAGGCTATAGACAGTTTTGGCACTCTGAAAATCCCCAAGGAACATTAAGACCAACATATTTGGACAAGAGGAATACAGTTTATTCAACCTGAATCTCTTGTCCATGCCCTTTTCACTTCCCCACCACCTGATCCTTGAGAAAGCTTTCACCACTGCTCTGCTCAGTATGACTAAACCAAGTATCCAGCTGATGTCATGGGAAGTCTAAATTCTACCTACCTTCACCACTCCCGTTTTCTTAATATTGACACAGGAAGAAGCTAGCGACTAAATCTCTGATTTGTCCTTTCTTCCTCACTTCCCACATTTGCGTGGTCTCACCATCTGCATTTGCCTCCTCACCAGCAAAAGCTGTTGCCCTTGACCAAGGAACCCCTTGCTCTCAAATGCAGAAATACATCAGTAGCCCTTCATGAGACATTTGGTTGCTTTTACCAAGACTAAAGTTTCAATGTGATCTCAGGATTAAAGAAAACAGTTCACCTGAGTTTCAGAAACAGGTGCAAAAGGATTTGTTGGCCTTAGACCAGGCTGCATATACATCATTGACTGGGGTGCCATCAAAGGAGCAGCTCCAATCTGAGGAGGTACCTGTTAGATAAACAAAAAACCCACAAAAAGGTAGATAAAATTGAAACTAATTCTAGAAGATACATCTTTTTGCATTCATTGTAGTGTAGTAGAAAATAAGCATATAGGCACACACACACATAAGTAAAGTCAAAGCTTTTTATACAGCAAGTTGTTTTTTTTAAATTTAGAGCAATCTCTTCAAATGCTCAGTGTGAAAAAGATAACCAGATTTCACACACTCTTGACCTTATGAAAAAATACATGTAAGTTGCAGAATGATTTGAGTATAATACTGCCTGCCATGAAACCCACTGGAGGAGACAACTAGGTTTTTCAGGAATACAAGACAATCACATTTCTTACCATTCCATATACAGGCACTTGAGGTGTGGTCAATGGGTACGTGATAGGAGCAGGTACCTTCAATCAAGAAAATTATAATGTATTTTAGATGAGCACATGCATGCTAGTAACATATATATTTATAAAACTGTGAAAAATATGTATTTTTCAGTACTTTAATAACCAATGTATTTACAAGAAATTGACTTACATATCCAGGATAGTGTACTCCATTCTGGCACAGCAAAAGGAGTAAGGACAGAACATTATTTAAGAGGTATTAGAACTGGAAATTCTAACCAAGGGATGGACTCAAGTCCAGTACTATAACTATCTGTAACTACACCTAACTCATTTACTAAAACAATTAAAGAGGGAGGAAAAAGACTGGCAAGGACAGTAACATCAGTAACTATGTCTGATAACTTGGATAGGCTCCCTGCCTAGAAAGCTATCACTAGAGTAAGATTTAGAGAAAAAAATAGAAGTTTTAATAAATCTAGCCAGATTTGAGTATATTGCTTGCATAAACATTTGTGTAAGAAGCTTTTAGAGGGCATGTCATGCAATATTCCTTCTTCCTCCCACTATGTGCAAGAAGGGCATAGCAAAAAAAACAAAGAAGCCAGCGACCATTCAGCTTAAGAAACAAATAGCAAAAGAAGTTGTGTCTGCTAAGTGTTGCTCACATACTAATTTCTGATGTCTGCAACACATCACAATACAAAAAAAGAAAAATGAAGTGCATCTTAAGCAAGTAATAACTTATATCAGGTTCACAAGCACAGTGATGCATGCACTTCATATTGCCATGCATTGTTAAGTAGTGCTAGTTATATTAAAAATGGAGTGCTAGTTAAAATACTTCGCTATGAAAGAGTATGCAGACTATACGTGAATTGAAGGGTTAGTACTCTGAATGCCACAGACCAAGCCAGGACAGTTAGGCCTTTCCAATACCGGGGCACTGATTTTAAAGATGCTCATCTCTGAGCTAGTTCTTTGCATCATTAATTGTTGGAATTCCAAGCAAATGAGCGAGTAGGTACCTGACATAAAGCACTCACATGCTTAGACCAGAAAGTATTAAACATGAACACATGAAATAAAAAAACCAAACCCAAATCCACAGTGATCAGTATGTGCGAAGGTGCCCTCTATCTTTCAGAAGTAAGAATGCATTAGCACTTGAACATAACACGTTCTAGAGCACCAAGAGTGGATAAAGAGATTTTCTCAGAAGTCTCACATAAAAGTGCTATACCACTGAGACATCCTCTCATCTGAATTTGAGTTTCATTTTTGAGTCCAATACTGGATTTAATATTCTATTTAACTTTGATAATTTTGAATAAGCAAACTCATGTAAGATGAGGCATTATGGGCAAAGCTACTCTTACTGGGAAATAAAGTCAGACCAGTCCAAAATTCATAGCAAATGTGACAATTACCCTAGCTGTACATATAACCAAGATAAGTATTATATTTCTCTTTAAGACAGCTATAGTTCAGAAGTGGTTTGTATTTGTATGAATGTTATGAATAGAATATACTTTAAAAATTTCTTTTAAAAGCTTCTTTTAAAAGCATTGGGAAGATGAAATGAGAACTATTCATTTAAATAACTATAAAACTTCCACTTACTATTTTGTACTGTGTTAAAAATATGAATTTGCTGTTGACCATTATCAAAAGTCCAAAGTGCTGCTTGACCTGATAATTTAGATGCCTTGCAGGGGCTGCAGCAGTGTTTCATGTGATAAAATTGAAAAAGGAGAGAAAACTGGAAAGAACAGCAGTTTTGCCCTTGAAACACGTTCTTCGGATTCTTAAAGGTGCATGTATGTGCATGTGGGAGGCAGGTGGGAGCATCTCAAACATGCACATCAAATCTTCTGCTTTGGGCTCATTTGTTTCAATTCAAAAAGAACTTAGGGACTGAGATAAATAATTAGCCTTTCACCTGAGATGTAAGTCTTTAATGGACAAGTTTTATAGTGAGGGAAATAAAGCATGTGAAATCTCTACCTCACTCAGTTTGAGAAGTGATCCTACAAGCATACCCCCCGGCCCCCAGTCTTGTCCCAAACAGCCTTTGCTATTCTTTTCAAGTTAATTCAAGCAGGGAGGTAGCATTTGCTAGAATGAAGTGTGATTTCAATAGTACAGAACTTACCATATGTGGAATAGTGGGTAAGGGAGTAGGGTTCCACGTGGTCGATGTGCTTGTTTTTGCTTGCCAGTTTGTTCCACCAGTGAGTTTTTTCTCTGTAGGCTGGGTCCACTGCATATCTGATCTAAAATGAAACCGTGTATTAGTTTTCACAGAGAGTCAACAGCCAGAGCAACAACAACATAATGGAAAACCAAAACATGCCTTAATACATGTAAACAGCTGAAATCTATGGGTGGAAGAAACACTCAGAATTTCAGTAACTACTTAGATATCTCTGTACCAGTAAATATGAAATCTGGAGGTTTTGTTTTGTGTTAGAAGTAAACTATCATTACTGCACTGTACAGCATAATAATTAACTGGAGTTTATGTAACCGCAAGATCTTTTATGGTGCTTCATAAAAATACTTAAGCAAAAATACAGCAATTGCAAAACTAAAGCAAATTACTTCAGAAGTTAAGGCTGACCATGTTATGGTGACTGACCACAACCCCACTGTTTCAACTCTGTACTTGGTACCAGATTACTTTCAGGAGTTGAGACTCTTGCTATTTTAGTGCTGATAAACTGTGCCAGAGACTACCACGTAGTCATGTAAGAATATTGTAAATTCATGTGTGCACTTACTTTTTGGATGGAGTTCCTCCAAAGCCAAGATCTAGGGACAAAGAGAAACCAACAAAATCCCTAAGTATTTTTATTTGGGGGCGGCGGCGCTTGGTTTGTTTTCAGTGACAAATGGGAAAGTTAAATTTAGAAGCTTCACACTTACTTCCCACTAGATTAGCAAGTGAAGAATCGAGGTCATTTGCCAAAATTTTTCCGCTTTGTTGGTTGGCTAAAGTGGCTCTTTGACTTTGTGGCGGTACTGTGGGTTGCAATACATCATCTAGAAAGTTAAAAGCTAAACAAAGAACATAAAAGCAACTGTTAACAAAACAGTTACATTGCATTTAATAAAAGACATCCATAAGCCAGAGAGGTATTTCCTTTAGAGAGCACTAAGTAGCTTGAGTATTTATATGCAGAGGTTCAACATGCTGCAAGTGTTTAAGGCTTAGACAGAAGCAGATTTTAACCACCTATTTCTGTATGGAATACGATATTGTAGCTACACATCTAGTAGAATCTTTAATTTTACTTCAGCAGTAACTGCTGGTATTTTTAAATTAAGATGAATCTTCCCTAAAGCTGAAGAAGAAAGAAGGTTGTTAAAGTTTCAAAGTGTTCTTTTAACACAATACAGCAGTAAATTCATAATACTGCTAATATCCTGAATGTACAGAAGAGTTCCTTTGGTATACATTCATAAGAACCTGGAATATACAGCAAAATAGCACCAAGAGAAAGGTCATAACTCAGCTAGTCTTCAAGCAACACACACACCGCTAGTTTTGCCTTTTCATAAGTACACCACCTCTCAATGAAATTAGAGGGAATTATCATGTATCAAGAGAAGACACTGAAGTCATAAGTACTGAAAACAGATTAACATAAGCTTACCCATTAAGAGATATCCAGTGGGCCACGTTCAAAGTTCATTCCCCCAAAAAGAGAGGAAACCATTATTAGTTAACACTAATTTTAAAACAAACAACTATGATTGAACTGATTGCCCGTTATCTTATGAGCCCTATAATCTGTTTGCAAACGTATTAAGTTATTAAATTTTGAACTGCAATAGCAATTACACTAAGTTGTTAAGCATCTGTTGCCTGTAGGGCATAAATTAGTCATAAGCCAGTTTTTACCACTTGCAGTCCTGTACTCTGGTGCTGTAGATTTTCCTCCAAAAACAGCATCAAAGTCCACATTAATTGCTGAAGAGGTGGTACTTGGAGGAGCTGAATGAAGAGGAAAACCTGAAAAAAAGTTTAGAGTAATCAAATACACCTGTGGAGTAATACCACTCATTACAGTGAAACCAGAAAGGGTTTTTTTTTTAAAAAAATAAAATCAAATTACCATCAACAGTCAGAGGATGATACACAGAAGCATATGTAGGTTTATGAGCACTAAAGTCATCTTTGTAAAAAGAGAGAAGAAAATAAGATCAGTTTAAAAGAGAAAAAGGAAGCGGGGACCCAAAAAATTAAGTCTGCTATTAAAAATTAAGAATTTTTAGTAATAAAAAGGTTTTTTTTTTATTTACGAAATTTGAAAAGCTCAAGTAACTCCTGCATTCCCCATTACAAAAGAGAAAGGAGGTTGCAGTTTGAAAGAAATCAGCAAAAATCCCAGCAACATCGCAAGTCTTAGGATGTCTAGGCCAGGCAAGCTGAACAAAACAGTAAGTTATTTCAAACATAGAAATAAAACTTTAAGGAAACATATCATTTACTACATCTGGAATTAATGCACCATTTTTACTTGTTAATAAAGAGTGACAATTGGTCCAAACCACAAAAAGATTACATGGCCCAGTTTACTAGTGTTATTATGTCCAGTTGCAAAGAAGTTACATGGGGTTTGCTTGGTTTTTTACCACTAAACAGTTCCACTGTTTGTTTGGAGGAAAAAGCAGAATTGATGAAAGGGGTGGCAGATTTTACAGCTTCTTCAACTGGCTTCATGTCAAAGATGTCCAGATGAGGTGGTGAACCAACACAACCATTTGAGGACGAGAAAGGACCTTTCAGATGCAGAAGTGAAGGAAAGAATACAGAGTACAGATAATGGAAAAGAAAAACAGACTGAAATGATTGCATATGAGAATCTCTAGACAAAGTCAAACTGTAAGTATTCCACCATCAGCCCATTAAAGATACAAATCCTCATTTTCAGATAAAAATCCTAATAGCTCTATTTAGGGAAAATAATTCTAGTATTGCCATTGGGTGGGAGGGGGAAAATGACAGAACATTTATCAAAAGAGTTAGATACTATGTGTTTGGCTTCAAGAATTTATTTTTTAAATAGCACATATCAATTCCACCTATTAAAATACCAACACTTACAATGACGTTACCATTGCCTTATTTCACCATTTAAGACATTTTGTTGACCTTTATCCTGATTATTCTTTGGAGGGATGGGCAGAATGCTGTGCCCAAGAAACTGGGAACAACGATAGCTTTATGATAAGGACTTGAAGTCACCAACACCTTTTAAATGAAAAGTGTATTAAATATCACTTAATGGAACGGAAATAGTAGTCGAGCATCTTCTCAGTTACATCTGCTTAGTTTTTATTTCCCAGCACTTTTAAACCTTGATTTTTAGTTACATGTCTTCTACCCATCCCCTTTATCAAATAGCTCCTTCATTCCAGCTACTGTACATTGACACTACTGTTACATGTTAAAAAAAGTAACTTTTCTGTAACAGTTTACCAGAGCTTTCAGATGGCTTACTCAATATTCTGTCAAGGATAAAAATGTTTGGATGCAAAGTAATTAAGATTTAAGACTTAGGTTCATTTAAGTATGAATCTGAACCTCTTGTATTCTAAGAATTTACCCATCGTTTAGACAGTCAAATCATCATCTCAGCTTACCTCCCCAAGCGCTGCTTGCCGATGTTGATATAGCTGGAGTACTCTGCACAGTTGGAACAAATGCAGGCTGAAGATCAAAAAGATCACTAGAAAGGTTGGGCATGCTGAATAAAAAAAGAGAGAAATATGAAGGTATGTAGTAGGCATTGTATTCTTGCGTTATACAAACACACTCTCCTCTTTTCCACTAGTAGCCCATCAATAACAGTGGTACAAAACAAGACTAGTAATTAAGCACTTATTGATTAATGCCCAAATTCCTGTGAATACACCAGGAAATCATCAGCAAAAGGTTATTCTTGAGAAGTATTTGAGAAGTAACTCAGATCAGTGCTTTGCAGTTTATTGTGGAACTACAGGCCAATACAGTAATTTCTGTTTGCTTCAGAAAGCAAAGTATCTCTCACCTATTTGTTGTGGGTGCTGGTACCGCAAACAGGTCAACAGCTACGGTGGTATTCACACTTTTTCCTGATAAGGTGCTTGGGGATGCTGATGTGGAAGTAGAATTTGATACTACAGAAATCTCTCTTAATCGCTGCTCCTGAAAGATGAGATATACAGGTGGCATTTTAGTTTTATTAATTTCTTAACCCTGCCTGAAGGTCCCAAAGACCTTTTCCAAGAAGAAATTTGAATTATCATCTTAAATAAAACAATTATTCTTCTGTAGAGTCCTGAAAACAGAAAAATTATTGAAATTAGAGATAGGATTATTTGTTTTAACAAAGCCTTTAAAAATCAAATCACACTAAAGCCATATTCCATACAACATGGGCAAAAATAATTCCCTCCTACCAATAATCAGTCTTACAGTAGCAATGCTGTATGTTCGGCTGCTGAGATGTAACCTAGAATTGTTGTATATTTATTTTGTGAACCTTTGAGATAAATAATAATATCTTGTAAGGAAGAATATACATGGTTTATATCATCTGTCTGCTATTCCAATCGTACTCCTGGTAGAAGGGTCACCACATATTGGCAGCCATGGCCTCTCAAGATGAGCGTTCCCCCACCAAGAATTTAAGCCAATCTTGGTTTCCACCTGTATCCAGTTAATAAAAAATAATCTCAGAATACAAACTTGTAAAAAAATATAGTACCTTAAGTGCCTGCAGTCTAGCTTGTTCTTCCTCCAATGCCTGCTGCTTTTCTTTCTCATCCATCCTGCTAAATGACATTCCTGTATTGGCAAGTGTGGAAACAGCACTGGATAGGGCACTAGCTCTAAAAACAGTAATAATTAAAAAAGTTTTGTTAAGAAAAACAGTCATGTATACATCACTTCTATTTTAATCATCAAGTGCATTATCTATTTGTATGCCATTCCCCCTCCACTCCAGTCTTGTCTTCCCTTACTCTTTAGTACAAAAAAGCAGACACCCAAATAATGAGGGAGTTCAGTGAAAAAGCAGCACAGGATTACTCTCTCAAGTTTCAGCAGACAGGAACTGGAAAGTGCAGAACATACCAGTTGTCTTCTTTCTTTAAGGTCATATAGACTAGACTGGAATTCTAATCCATTCAAGCAGCAGAGGCACAGAAAGCTTGTTTGTATATATTATACATATCACAGTAAACAAAGCACAGAAGTTATTCCCTATGTAGTATACCTTTTAGTATATTTCCCTATATAGTATACCTTTTAGCAGAATACTGTGGTAGAGGAGCAAGACAGCAACTCAGGAATGTAGCTTACACTAATAGATCTATCAATATTTACTGAGTTTCTGTGAGAGAATGCCTATGCCTAAAGATCTCTCATCACTCTTCAGTCAGAAGTACTGTTCATACAAATCGATACCATACTTGACAGAAAGAATAATACAATTCCTGTCAGCACAAAGTATCTAAGCCAATTTGGCTGTTCTGAGAAGGGACTGAAGAACTTCTATAAGCATGTTAAGATAAATTCATGGTCTAAGAGGTAGATAATTTACAATAAAGCTAAATAACATCCTATCTTGGTTAAAAAGCTTCAAAACCCAAATACCTTAAAAGTCTTAGAAGCCAAAGGACTTCAAACAAGCAAAAGCTAAACCAGTAACATACAGCTCAGTAGTTTATTAGAGCATAATAAGGAGTCTGTCAGAAACACAGGCAGACATTTCAAACATGACTAAGCTATCAGACTACTACTCACTAGATGCTTCATTTATACTTGGATATATTTGGAAGTGAATAAAATTCCAAGGAGAACACCAAATGACTGAATCCTGAAAATTCTTAATATGAAGATGACAAATCCTAAGTATAGGAATCGTTGTAATTCATTGGGTGCTTACCTGCTGGCAGCGGAGACTTCTTTTGTTTTCTTTCCCTCCACAGAAGCCAAATGCTGTTCCAGTGCTTCAAGCAAGCTGCTAGGTGCCTAAAGTTAAAAGGACTTATAAAACACTGCTTCTAGACAACACACCACTGTTTAGTACACAGATTGGTTTCTCCATCCACTAAAAACAAACAAAACATCAATTGTGCTTTTGGGTTTCGCTGCCATCCTGCAGACCTGGATTCTATCTACCCAGTTGTGGTGCCTCTCCTTTTAAAGAGCCACAGGGACATGAAGTAAGCTTTCCACCAGAATAGGTCTGCTTCTGGGTATGCAAGTTGCATTCTTGTTTTTGGCGATAGTATTTGCTATGTTAAGATTAATCCAATAATCACAGCCGATTAAGCAGTATTCCCTTAAAACTTGCAGAAGTACCAAAATAAGGCCTTTGCATTTTGATCCCTTATCGTAGAATCTTAGGGTTGGAAGTGACCTCTGGAGATCATCTAGTCCAACCGCCCTGCCAGAGCAGGGTCACCTTGGAGCAGGTTACACAGGAACACATCCAGGTGGGTTCTGAATGTCTCCAGAGACAGAGACTCCACCACCTCTCTGGGCAGCCTGTTCCAGTGCTCTGCCACCCTCAGGGTAAAGAAGTTCCTCCTCATGTTTAGGTGGAACTTCCTATGCTCAAGTTTGTGCCTGTTACCTCTTGTCCTGTCCCTGGGCACCACTGAAAAGAGCCTGGCCCCATCCTCCTGACACCCACCCTTTAAGTATTTATAAGCGTTGATAAGGTCCCCGCTCAGACCCAAATCCCTCAGCCTTTCTTCATAAAAGAGGTGTTCCCTGTAACAACAAAAAGCCAATCGCTTTCCATTCAAATACTTACAGTCAAAGGCTTGCATTAGATACACTTGACTACAGCAGGATGTTTGGTTTGAGAAAAAGGCAATCAAATCCAACCTCATCTCAACAACAGTATGGCAGACCAAGTAGCTATTCAACACATGACTACAATAAACCTACTCAATTACTCAGAAGCCATCAGAAACTAGCAACACCACCCCAAATACAGGTGGTTTCTGGTGGTTCCCTCCTCCCCAAAAGTTTTGAAAAGTTTTTAAATATTAAGCTGTTTTTAAAGGAATGAAGAAGATTCCAAAAAACAGGCTTCTTGCTACCTAAATCCAGCAGGAAGTCAGGTGCTAGACACCTCGGCTAAGACTTCAGACACCTAAATGAGTTTTAGGTGACCAACACTCATAAGCTTACCAAGACTTAGGAGAAGACAGCCATGACATTATTCAGTCCCTGAAAGAAAGATTTTAACTGACAGGTAACAGAAAAGAGCAAGTTTAAAATACACAGACTAAGGCACACCAGAGCTGCTTTGGCTCCTACAGAAAACAAGAAAAAAGCACCAGTCATAACCTGCCTTCTTTCTGCCATATACTTGTACCCACTACAGAAATATTTCTTCCATACCAAAGGAAACAGCTTCAAAGCTCAGAATAAATTTGAACTCATCTTTATTACACAGTCTTAGTAGGAGGTAAGATTTCTCCAAATCACCCTATAAAAACAGCCTCCATCAAGCAAAATAACTGGGCTAGTACTTTTGGAAGAGTTCACTGCCTTGCTGTTCTAGCCCCATTGCTCTCATGGCTTTTAACTACATAGTCCACACTCCATAAAAAGAGTGAAATAAACCCTACTGCAGATTCAGATAAAGGGAATAAATTCTAAAGTTTTAATCTACTTGCCAGCTCCATCCTCCTCATCTAGCAGGGTTTCAGAGACATTACGCCTCTCTTACTACTTGCCAACTTGCAGTACATAGAACAGATATGATAAGCATTGTTTGGAAGAAAAACAAGCTTGCCCTTGCTAGTCCTTCTGTACCAAAAGCTAGACCAAAGTATTTCCTGGAACAAGGAAAAGTATTAATCACATAAGGCTTTGGTAAGTTCCCCTCTGAAATACAGAGCACAATTCTAGCTTCCCACATTCAATGAAGGCTAATTCAAGCTACAAGAGACACAAAGAAAACCAATTAGAATAATCCTATAGAACAGCTTGTCTTAAAGTTAAGGCCTGAGTTGGTGTTTTTTTCTGTAAATAGAGCTAGGTAAGCTAAGACAGTGTAGTTACCTCAACAACTGGCCACGAATAAATTCAGTGTTCAAACCAGACAGCTAAACCCCAAGGGGGAACATTCTGAAATACCCTCCTGGAAAGGTATCAGGGACAGGAAAAAAAAAAAGCCCAAACCAAGAAATCCCTTACTTTTACTTCTCAGGAGGAACAGCAGTTGGCAAAAGGCACTGTGTGATCCAGCTGGATAGATAATCTTAATAGCCATAGGCTATACCCTAATTCCAGAAAGTTTTTTTTTTTCCCTAGTCTTCATTTTTTTTTCAAGGCCACTAAAACTTATCTGTATGGAAAAGCATATTCTACACTTATTCTTTCTAAAGTCTTCTAAACAATCCCCTCAACTATAGAACCTGAAACCAACAAACCATAAGTTCTCTGAACTTTCTCATTGCTACAGATATCCAACAGAACATCAGAGATGAAATTTGCAGTGAACTGATCTCAGTAGTTTTATGTCAGAAGAGGTGCCTGGGCTAATAGAAACATTATGATTTGAACAAGGCTGTATTTTATGACTCAGCCTCCCTCCCCACACCCAAAGACACCTGACAGACCAACATCCATACAGAGGAAAGTGACCCAGTTGCATTCATGAAATACAGCAACAGCTATAAACAGAAAGTCAGCAACAGCACTGCGAAACAGGGCTCCTACAAAGGAAAATACTTTCTTTACAGGAACTGGTAAAAGCGTCAGTAGTGTGAACACTAGAATCAAGGAAGAAAAGCAGCTACACAGCAGCAGTAATAACAAATCTCTAAGGAGAAACCCATTCTTGTCACGGACAGCTTAAGGGAACTCTGAAAAATGCATATCCCAGAACTGAATACACACCAGAAATGTAAATAAAGTATGTGGAAAAAACTAAATATGGTGGACCAGAATAGAAACAAAAGACATGATCCCATCAGGACTTATTTCAGAAACATAAGCAGACTGAAAATTAAATTTTTGTGAAAGCCTGGTATTAAGAAATTTTAGGAAATTCTTTTAATAGGGCACTAAATGGATGTACAATTATTCAACTCTTATTAAATGCCATGAAATTTACTATGGAAGTGGAATGCTTAACAGTGGCACTGAAATTGCCAAAATACACAGGATGCTGATGTCTACCACCACAGTTCAGAGTTGCCTTTCATGTTTAAGTGCACTTACAACAAAAGTATCTGAGGTATTAGAAAAAAAAATGTTCTGAGAACAGTAGATATAAAGGGTTTTGCTCACTGAAAGTTTCAGATCTAAAAAGCAGCAAAATGAAGTTAAATCTCCTGTTCTCAGTAAATCAAAACCACCCCTGCTTTGAAAAACCTTATAATGACCCAATTAACTGGACAAGCGCACACAAACCCACTGAAGTATAACTTCAGACTTGAGTATAATTTGATTAGCATAATACAGACCAGCTGAATACTGCAATACTAATAAAAAGAGTAAGATGCTAAGATCAAACACCAATAGGAAACATCAAACTACTGTTTTCACTCATCACCTGCTCTTACCCAGCTGGTTACAGTCATATTTCTTTCCTATGACAAAGGCCTGGAAGTTCTTAAATGGGTTAATATTAACTGCTAGGAGCAAGTATTAGAGATTTGTACTTTGAAACATGTATTTCAGATGCAAAGGGAGTAATGAACAACACTGACAATGGAAGTTTGTGGCTTAGATTTCATTTCCATATTAAAAAGACACTGATGAAGTATAGGCAAATTTTCACAGTAGGTATATTTTTACATTATTAACCCATGAAATTTAATTTTGTGAAGGTAGTGTAGGACTAGATGGGACTGTCCAAAGTTTACACATTAGATGTTAACTGTTTCACACTGACTCCACTTAAACAGCTTGAGTACTCTAGACCTCTAAGGCACTCCGGTTTATTGCCTGAGACTCCTGACAGCTATTTATCCTACCCATCAGGTTACTCTGCACTCCAGAAAGAATATCAAATACCTCTGTCCCTGTTGGGTTGGTCCTAGGTTAGAAACATAATGTCCCTACAAAAGGGAGGAACTGCAGAGTAACTTTGTGCACTTCTGTGGACTATCAGTGTTTCCTGTTCAACAAGGTCAAACCATCTTTCTCACCTCCTTTCTGCCCCACAATTTATCCTCAGTAGAAGGCATTTCCCTGCATTCTGCCTTTTAGACTAAATTTTCCAGTGCACAACCTGTATTGCACACGTCCCTCATATTACTGAGTAATACTGAAGCCAGCGTTAAATGCTGATATAGAAACATCAAATCTATCCAGACCTCAAGGGAAAGAAAAAAATTCTTGATTGAACTAGCTAACTGTAATCTTTAAGTGTATTGGAAGACATTAAGTTACAGTGAAATGGAAGGTTTTCCTCAAGGCATGGCAAGATGCTTGTGGCTTACATGCCAGTGAATCTGCTGCAACAAATACTGGAAATTCTTGAAGAATATTTTCTGTAAGTTTTATTGCTTTAAACAATCAAAAGATCTTATTAAGACCCGCAAAGTGCAAGTACTGAGTACATGTAATTCATGGGAAAATCACCATACATATTTCCCATATATAAATACATAGAAGAGAATACATTCTCGAGATAAACCACTGCTATGATACACAGCAACCTTTAAAAACACAAAGAAGAAAACAACCGGGTTAATCAATATATGTACACTGACCTGAGTAAGATCTGGAATGTCACCCTGATCAATTCCAACTTGCTGAGTTTACAAAAAAACAAAGAAAGAAAAAAGTACATTACTACATGCAGTAGCAACGAAAAAAAAAGACAGTGATATCTGAATGTTACATAGAAACTAACATATTAAAAAGGGATATTCATAACTTTCTGAGCTGGTACAAGTTTCACTAGGTACACACTTTAGAAATCACAAATGCATTAAACTGTGCCTCCAAGCAAACCCAGCTTTTCATCCAGCTTAACTTTTTCATGCAGAACAGCTTACTGGCAGCATTAGAAACACCAACATTGCTTACTGGAACTAATTCTCCATTTTTAGCAGTTACAGTAAAGGAAAGCACTGCAAATAGACCGTAACATTCAGTTCATACATTCTGCACCATTCATGAAATTTATGACAACACTTCAGAAAGTTTAGTATGTTGTCTGGCTAATGAAAATCCCAAGAATCTCAATTCATTTTAATGAGCATATACAATCTTTAAAATACCTAATCTGTAGAATACGTCCTTGTATAGAGAAGTTAAGCAAACATTACTCTGTTTGTGAAGTTGTTATGAATACAGACTACTATACCAGTATAGGCAGCTAAATATCATTTTCATAGATGTAGATTTACCTCTGCTACTTTGAGGAATTCTGACAATTTGGTCATTCTGGCTAGAAATTTTTTGTAAATATCCAAGCCTTCTTTGCACTGGTTCTTCTTCATATCAAAGTACCTTTCTGAGGATACAAATAAAACTTTTGTAAGGTAACAGCCTCCCCAGCAAAAAGCTGACACAGTATTACAAAAGTTAATTCAAGACAAGCTTCAGGGAGAGAACAGACAGGAGTAACTCAAAGCTATTCCGATTTTAAAGTTTACATGAATACCTGACATCTTTTGTAATAAGTCAGTCAATAGAAAAACACTGATTTTTCTATTTCAGTACATTAGAATATAATGCAAAGCGTTATTAAGCATGGATGCGAATCACTGCAATTGTTAAATTTGGTACTCAGAGGAATATTTTCAAGAAGTCAGCTTATTAACTGGCAATGAGGCAAAATATTTTACCATCTGAAAATATTCCTGGTATATATTTATATTTTTAGACCCTGTATCAATACTTTTTGATGTTTGTAAATGGGCTAAGTATCCAAAAGACATCAGAACGGCTACTGAAGTGGTATACACTGAACTGACCTACCAAAAGGAGTACCAATCGCATCCTTCACTTATGGTTTTGCTCTATATATTTAAAGATATTTCATTGTGTAAAAACTAACGGATTAACAGAACAAACTGATCAGATGTTTTAACTCAGAAATTTGCTTGAATAGTCATTATAAGGCTTTGCTAAGAGCTTATCGCTCTTGAACAAAAAGGCCTACATGTCATCTACTAGGCTCACGTAGATTCAGGTACTAAGTAAAGGTGAACAGTCAAAGTAGTATGGGAAAACAGAAGTCAGTCATACCATGACTATACTAAATACTCAAAATACCCAGTATCTCACTACTATTTTTACAGTCCAATTGCAAAGGTTATCCACTGCACATTTATGGTATCTGGCATCTTTGTTTTAGTCCCGCCAATCACCCTCTCATCTCAATTTCTGTTTCAAGATGTATTCTTCTAGGTAGAAGCATATGTTTAAGCCTATGCTAGTTGCCACTGAAACTAAGACAGGCTTTATTTCATGGTAATGGAGCAGAGATTTTATTAAGAAACCGCAGTCAGAAATTGTCTATATTCCTTAGTTCTCTCAGCATCTTTCACAAAAGTTCAAAAGCTAAAAAAATTCTCACATACCTAAAAGATTAATAATCCCCTCATTGTATGCTGCAAAAAGTCTAATGGAATCTTTAAAGAGGAGCATAAAGGCAGCATTTATAACACCATTTGTTAGTTCATTTGGATTTGCCTGTGTAGAAAGCAATAAGAAAGTAAATTAGTATTTAATAAAATAATGAAACTCTCACTTCAAAAATGAGAGTGTTACCTAATACTGATCTTAAAGTACTTACATCGAAATCAAGGAGTGCATCAAGCTGGTTCTGTATGATTGGAAGGGTTTTCAGAAGCTTTTCAGCATTCATGGTTCTCATCACTCCATCTAGCCTACAGAGTAGAAGCCACACGCGTACAAGTTACCAGAAGATCTCAGCGTATTATGCTGTTTCAACAGTACTATGTTGCTTCAAAGGGCCAAAAGGAACACCAATCTATGATAAGCTCAAGTACACCTGGTATTTCGACTCCCTCCACCCCCCCGCCACCCCCAATATGAAAGCCCGAACAAAAGAAGCAGTAACACTCTTACCCTCTTTTCATTTTGGTGAAGTCAACTGCTACAAGTCTATACGAAAGTGCTTTTTCATTCAAGTATCTGCTATATCGCCTAATGAAGGTAGACATATCATAGCCTAAAAGTTAAGCATTTTTCAGTTAGACATTTTGAGAGGGAACAGGTTCTTTTAAGTTATTTTCAAGAACTATTCTCCTACTAGCCCATTTTACATCAATTTGCAGAACTATTTTTCACCTTGAGATGTAATGTTACAGTTTCTTCCCAACTTTCTAAGATTAGGAAAGCATTCATTGCAATTATGAGAATAAACACCTAAATACATTAAAATATTAGGCAAGAACCAAGCAGCTGTTATTAAGATGTTCTTGAAATTAGACAAAAAAATGTATTCCTAGTTAAATACTGAAGACTTTGGTAACTTATCTGCCAACGCCTCAAAAACCATATAAAGACCCAAAAATGTTTTCTACCATTGGCAAGTAATTAAAAGACTTATCGGACATTTGAAGGAGTTCTCAATATTTATACAGGACATCCTAGTTATCATTCCATGCACCTTAACAGTAAACATTTAATTCTGAGACACTAAAATGCAATGGCAAAAAATAGATCATTGTGCTAATATTCATAAGGTTTATTCTAGTCAGCATTAAGAGTTCACTTCTTAAAATTTACAGCTGTTTATGCACATTACAGACAAATTTCTAGCACTCAGCTAGGAAACTCAGAATCTCGCTTTCCTTGTGTCTACATTCTTGGATGGACATTCTTTGGTGCTTCATGGAATATAAATCATAACACACTTTCATTTCCATGTCATTTGTCTCCTAGAGTGCACTGACATAGGCACTATCACAGAGCAAAAAAGCAGTAGAGTTATTTCCTTCAATGAAAGATCCTTACCCTGCATGGCACTTTTGTCCAGGTAGTTATTTAAATTGAACAAAGTGTTTCGGGATGCAAGATACTGGATAAAGCGCTGTTGGTGAAGAAAAAGTTGAGAATATCATTGTTGTGAGAGTCAAAACATTTAAGATTACAAGAAAACTACACTTACCTTGTAACCTCTATCAACAATAGAAATTACTTAAAAGGGAAAACTTTACACGAAAACTTGAAACCACTAACTAGCAAAGCCTCTGAAATCCAAAACTCCAGCAAAAATATAGATTTAAACTAAATAAAAAGATATCACTGCCCATGAATAAAAGGCTAATAACCCTAGAGGAAGCTGCTTACGTTAACTTTGTAGTTTAGAACAGACAAGCTGGAAAACACAAAACAGAAATACCACTCGCATTATCCAAGCTCCTGAAGTTTGCAAAGCTCTACTGCTGCTGTAGAAGTGGGAGATGGGTTAGTTACAAACTTTAAAAGTAATTAGCAACAAAAATGCTTCTGGAACTGTGGCGAGCTGCAGCACCGGTGATATAATTATATATGTATATAATACATAATATAATATAATGCAGCTATCTAAAAGACATTTAAGTTTTGACAATTAATAGCTGGCTCCATAAATAATGCAAGGGTAAGAGACAAACACATCCAGGCAGCAAGGCAGTTTTAAAAGTTTCTCTGCCACTGTTCCACACAGATCTCCTATGACTGTGATTTCTTTCTTGCTTGCTTCTTTGTATGTGTTTTAGTCCTTAAAAGAGGATTATGATCAGTAGGGCTTAAGGAACTTGTTACACCTTTGATCTGAATCCCTCTGCTGCCGCAACATGCAGGGCCTGTTCCTTCACAGTGGAAGTCTACCTGTCTGCCAGGTTTGTGTTGTCATGCTCCACAAAACTAGCATATTTTCAGTCGGGCTCAGTATAGCACCTGCTCTCTGGGAACTGTAATGAGGGCTTAGCACAGCAACAAGAAAATTCTTCTCACAAGTACTATTCAAACTGAAAGCAGTACTTTCACCCTCCAAGGGGCCCGAATGATTCCCTAACTTGTCATCAGTACCACCTCATCAGTAACTCCATACGTGTTCTCAGCCTATAGGTACAGAGTTCACACAAGTTTACAACACACAGCTTGACTACCAACAGCTCTGGCACTGTTTTAACTTCTTATTCTCCTTTTCAGTTAGTTTATCTGGTCTTTGTACATCTTAGTACTGCATTCAAAGAGATACAGAAGAACAGCTGGAACATTATCAGGAACAGAACAGTGATATCAAAAGGTGTCTATACACATCTCAAAATTAGTTCTGAATCTGTTCTGAATCTCACTTTAAAAGGGCCAAGGCTAACTCTCACTCTTCAGATGTCAGGGGTCTTGCATTGCACAATGCACAGGTGAGAGTAGTTTTAACCTGTTTCACCCAAAACTTCATCACAAGAAACAGGTAGTCATGTTGAACAAGAAACTGCAAGACAGTGATTGTTCAGAGAACATTTTCACCTTCTGCTATATTTACTTGTACTTAAAATAGAAGTCAAACATCTGGTAATTACTTTATCTGTTTAAGAAAAAGGTTTCTTAACATATTAGAAGAGTGAGGAGTACACTCATGTTCCACCTGAAATTACAGAACTAGTGTTCTAGTCACTTCAGTAGATAAAAAGGAACTAATCTTTTGAATGCACTCATTCAAAGCTGAGGACCAGTTTTGGTACAGACATGAAAATTCAACTGTTCTGCCACTATGAATCATTGTACAGACAAACAGATACTGACTGGTAGCCCACAACTCTAAGTTTTGATTTTTTTTCTATGGTTCAGTTGTCTGCTTTTTTTTTTTCTTTTAAGTTTCAGTGTGTAGATATGAGCTGTATTGGAAGAGAGAATAAAATATACAAACTGATTTACAGCATTCAGTTTAGCTTTACACTTGGAATAAGCAGTGAATTTTACTTTGTGTTTACTTCTCATTATCCTCTAATTTCAGCTTATTATTTGTTGAAACTACGATTTAAGCCCATAAATAACTTGGGTAAGTGTTAACAAAGAGCACACTATGTTTTACAGGTCATTTCAATTAAGTTCACAGAGCTCTGGAGAGAGGGGAGGCAACACTAAGTTTTCAGAGCAGTTTAATGGCTGGAAGCAGTATCTTTAAGAATCATGATTTCAATACCACCAGTAGTCAACAGCGATTTATTAGGAGAATGACTATGCACAAGTTCACAACTAAACTGTTGCCTGACCACGACAAAGTTTAGTTTTTAAGGGAAGGGCTGTGTACAAGAGGCTACGTTTCTAACGCCATGTTACTGTCTGGTAAGCTTTTAATAAATAGTGATGAAATAGTTTACATGAACCAAATGCAATAGAAACCTGTTTCAGAGGAATGTTAACAGCAACAATATATGAAGATTTAGCCCATTAGATGATAACTTGGAGAACCAAGTATTCTAGTTACCATATTCCTCCCTCCTTTATTAAGTATTCTTATCTGTTAAAAGGTTGGCTGCACATTTATGTAGTGCTAACAAGACTCTTTCGCTGTGCTCTTACTGATAAGCACTACCCTAATAAAGAAGAGCTCATCAGAAATTTTTCAAGTCTCTGTTCTAGAAAGGTCACTTATTATTCCCTCACAGCCCAACCCAGATGCCTGCAGGTAAATTGCAAACACTGATATATTTTGGTATTGAAATAATAAAGGAATATCTTATTCTCTGGAGAAGTACTTCACAGCCATCAGCAGCATAAAACCAAAGACCTTTGAAAAATTGAAGTATGTATCTAATGCTTCATAGATTGAGACAATTTTTTAAAACGCTGTCAAGGAGACTTTAACAGAACTAATAATGTCTTACCTCGTTTCCATACATCATGAGGTGGTGTGTTGTAATTAGAGCTTTGAACACTACAACCCAGCTACTGTTTGCAGTTCTCTCAAAGAGTGTGTCTGCCAACTGTGGAATATTCACATTCATTTCATTTGTGCACTGTATTAGATCTAAATTAAAGAAAAAATAATCAAAGCATTACAATGAGTTATATGCTCAAAGAGGATCATCATGTTATCTTGTGTTTTTACACCGAGAATTCATACTGGAAACATTAGCTTCAGTCCTTTGTTTAAGAAATAATTGAGCTTTTTTACATTCCTTGCTCAAATTCACTGCATTTTACTGAAAGACTCCAAGTATGAACTTCAAAGGCATTTCAATAATTTTATGGAGTCTCAATATCTCCTCAATAAATAATGTGCCCAGCAGAAACACTATGCCAATTTCCAAATTGACCAAAAGCCAGTGTAGACCTTCTGGATGCTCAATGCCTGAAGTCATTCAATCTAACCACAAAAATGAAAATCAGAGAAGCAAGGAAAAGCCGAGACATCTATACCTCATGAGATCAACAGGCAGCAAGTACCCTGCAACTCCAGCCTAAGCGTGAACACTGACACACATGACAGCAAATGAGATGCTACAAACCTGTAATAAGCTTCTTTTCTATAAATATCAGAAGCAAGAATTTGCATCTATACACCTTCCCACTTAACTAAAATAACCTAATCACCAACACACTGAGTATTCTATGGTAGATCATGGCAGGTCTCAGGCTTTTGTATGTAAAAAAAAAAAAAGCTCCTTGTGTCCAGGACCAATTATAAACTCAATAATAGAACATTAACTTGGGAGGTCAGAGTCTCTGCCCGAGCATTGGTACAAAACTAGAACAGGCTCCTGCAGATACATGGGAAAAAAGCCTGCCTGAGAATGCCAATGAAAGCACTTGCTGAGAAGAGAGCAAAGAACTGAACCCAGGACTATTCTAAACCCCTCAAGACATGCACAGGAGACATTTATTCTCTCTGAGCTAAATTTGTCTCAGGTGTGATCAAAGTACACCCTAAGGACTGGGCAAGGCCAGTAAAACAAACACCTAGTTTGAAAAGCTTCCTCTGTGGCCTCTTATTTAAGCCAAGCCTCTAAGCAGCCTGTTGGCTGCAGAGCAGCATCGCTGTTTACGTGGTTTGTCTGGACAAGCACTTGAAGAAGGGCAAGTGCTGGGGAAGTTGGGCAACAAGTGAACACAGAGGTGCCAGCACCACTCAGATAGCCAACTTATTTGTCTTGTTAGCAGGATGTAGAGGACAGACTACATTATCATTAAGTAGTTTAAACATGAACTTAAGACACCACGCATTGGTAGTTTAGGGCAAAGTACTTCATAGAAATAGTGCACTTAGAATTTCTATCTGTTCTACTGCACAGAATATATTACAGATGTATCTTAATTAAAAATCTGTTTATTAAGAACATAAAGTCCTTTGATTAAGGATCACTGTTTAGAATAATTGAATAGCCAGAGTAATTTTAACAGAGTAAAGAGTTTTAGATAGTATCTTGTCAAGATAGAAAACTATAAAATGCAAATTCTAGTAAGTTACTGATTTCATTCTGATGTCAAAGATTTCCAAATACGTACAAAACATGCAAATTGGGATGAAAACTTTCATCCTTACAGTAACACACAAAAACACTCTAGTAAGTACACAACAAGAGCAGTTCTGAAGTTTTAAGCAAGCTATACATAAAAATCTTGTTGTTGATGTAGTATTAAAATATTTCAATATTGACAAATTCGAAGATTCTCAAAACCAAGTCACATGATAGATGCTGCTTACCACTCATGGCTGTATCATTGTGAGATGCTCTGTCAAATTAAGTAGTACTTTAAAATTTCTAGAAGACCAGAGAGTCTGTAGACAATTATTGCCCCACATAATGGAGCATGTCCCAATTCCAGGTTTCATACATAGAGAAAACTGTAATGTTAATTCAACAGCCCCATCTATTGAATGAGAATTTTGTTACAACATTTCTAAGTAATTCTCTACCAGCACACATTAAGGAAAAGAAGTCTTCCTAAATCAAATCAGTTTCTAAGCAAACATTATGAAGACACTGCTGTTAGATCTTGCTCAGTATTTTTGATGTAACTGCCAGCACAGAAGTGACACAGAACTGTTACAAGTCCTGTTTTCATTTTACAAAACTCAAACAAACAAACAACAAAAGCCCCAAAAACTCTCCACAGGGCAATTACTACTAGGCAGCAGTTAAATTCCATTGATCTGCTGCGGTCAAAGACCACACAGATAGCCTATTGAAAATACTATTTCTGCACAAAGTCCTTTTCCTTCACACAACCACTAAGCAAGTCAAATTTTTCACTGAAGATTTTCAGTATTAAGAGTGCTTATTAAGTAATAGATTAAACTGGGAGGGAAGATGCAGGTTAAAAAACAAAAAAACTTTCTGCTCTCAAGTCAAATTAGCCAAGACAATTTCATTCATATTTTGCCAGCACTCTCCACAGAGATCTCAATCTTGTCACCTTCCCTCAAGCTACGGTCTACCAGCAGATGTTCCAGTAGACCCTAAGATGATGCTGAACAACTCGGAGATCCCTCACATATAGTTATGTCTAAAACTTATAACAAATGTGTTCTTACAGTGCTGCTCAGGCACAACGTGACAGAAATCCTACTGTTAGCAACCGTATCAAATGCTGCAACTGATCACCTCCCCTTAAGCCAAACATCCACAAAAAAAAGCTCTGGCTTATCATGCCATCATGAAGGTTTACTACCACAACAAGCCATGCAGATGCCTACCTTCATAAGGGAGCAACAGCCTTCTGCTTTGGTACACAATCCTAAAAGAAGTCTTCTGTCAAGTGACAGTTAACAGACTGGAAGTTGATTGACCTCTGGTGCGTTTGAGAAGTTCACACGTTGTTGTTTTATTCCCCAAGATTCCATGTCCCAGTAATTCTGTAAAAGTGCTACTAGGGTTTTCCAGCATGGGCTACTTGCTTCTGCAAGATTTGAGCTTAACCATTTTAAAAAGCAATCAAAAGGGAATATTTCATATACATAGGGCTACTCAGTGAGTAATTCAAGCTGTGCTTGAGATTAGAGGACCTGAGTGAGCTGCACTTCAGGCATGTGGTGAGGACAACACATCCTGGCTCCCCTGAAGATGATTTTTATTGAGGGCGCTTAGCATAATTGTGGTCTTTGGCTTCAAAATCTCCCTGAACACACAAATAAACCACAGTTGCCAACACCAAAGAACGCATGCTTAGGCAAATAAAACATCTCTAAAATACTAACCTAAGAGCGAACAGTGAAAAAAAAATCTCAGTGCGTTTTATAGGCCAAAACTGGACTTTTCTAAGAGTGTATTGCAAAAACTTAAGTTTATAAAGACTCTTTCATAAGGCTACTCCAGGCAAGTTTTTTTATTACTATTATTTTACAACTAGTAATAATAAAGCTAGCATCACATTTGAATTCTAGCAATTGAGATACATAAAAAAAGCAAGTGTCATTTCTCTAATATGATTCTTCTAAATCTGCAGTAGGAATATCTACATAGAAACAACTGTATGGATCCGTTTCAGCTGGCAGCAAAGGAGGAAAAGGCTATTAACACCATGCATGTGTAAGGATAAAGGAACACACACACCTGAGAGACTGACAGCTGGGCAACTGCATATGGATGTTGGCAGCAAAAACTGGAATGAAATGTGTTGGGCAAGTGATGCTCGTTTTCTTATCACACTACTTATATAAACACTTTACAACTCAAAGGATTTTGCCAATTACCCAGAGGAATCATTTCAACTGCAAGTGAAACTGTGGTGCTATTTCTAGAATGGAATTTAGAAACATATTAACATCACACAGGGGGGAAAAAAAAAAAGAAAAGAAAAAATCAAACAGCTTTAAACCAGAAAAGTACGATAGAGGTTTTGAAGCAGCCTGGAAAAGCTGTGGAAATCTTACTACCTAGAAGAGTACCGAGGATTTCTTTTCATCAGCTCATCTGAAATACTGGCACATCATCTATGAAATCATACAGCTTTTCAGAGAAGAGCATGCATAAATCCAGATACTTAAGAAAAATTTAAAAAAAAATATAAGGTTTTTGGAAAATTCTCAACAGGCATTGACAAAAACTGACACTTTTCAACTTTCAAGTACCAAGAAGGTAATAATTTTCTTGATTCAGGAAGATGTCTCTCAAGGGAAGTGTAAATACGTAAGTTGAAGACAATAATAATGACTTAATATTCCCCTATCTCTTCCATTTTGTCACAGGACTGAAACTGCTCTGAGACAGACATAAGAATTAAGATCATTTTCGTTAAGCCTGGCAGTCTTGGAAAAAAAAAAATCATTACTTTCTGGAAGTTGTACCATAAACTATAGATTACAAATACATAAAAGAGCCACTTCAGCAAACTTTCTCAATGTAGCCTAAGGAATGCAACAATTCATTTGAAGTTTTTAAAAAAAGCTTTAAGCAATTGCTAAATAAAAACCCCTAAATTTTAGACTATAAAAGCATTAACTATTTTGTTCAAGTCAAATTTCCTCAATTACTGTATTGAAAAGCTTCACAGATTACTAGAGTGCCTCAAATTAAAGGCAGCCACCTTACTGCCTGTGGAAGAGTTCAAGACATAACTCTGCAAGAACCACCCAGCATCAGCACTCACCCGACAGTCAGGAGCTCTAGCTGCCAAAAATTAAGAATGGGCAGATACAAAACCAACCCAAAACTGTGACAGTCATAACATGATATTGTTGGCAAAACTTAAAAATTTGCAACGATTTGATGGAGACCTGAACTTTCTCCTAAAGCAAAATGCTTAAGAGCCTAAATCTGCTACATGATAGAATTTTACAGCACCTGAATTACCACTTCTCACAGGACTTCCAGAGCTTGTATGGGAGTTTTAAGTTTTGATGAGTAACACAAACATTTACCTCCGCTGCGCTTCTTAAGTGGGCTGTATACAAGTTAAACAGCAGTCAGTTTTTCCTTTATTACCATGTTCACTTAAAAGTTTAAAATACAAACCCTAAATTAATTGCATTTTTCTAAATTTTGATCTACACGCAAGTCTATTCTGCCAGTTACCAGCCTGGATACAGCTTTAATTTATTCATTTTTTATTATGGCTTTTCAACAGTTAGCCAAGAAGAGAAATGTCACCAAAACCATTACCTACCCCTGCTCCCCCGCAACACAAACTCAGGAGGCTGAGGGGAAGTGACAGAACCCACACTGAGCGAAGAACAGACAAGACCTTCAGGTGCTCCACTAAGAGAAAAGATCAGCCTCTCTCTAACATTTTACATTATCCTAAATATTACAAAATACTACAGAAATAGATCTGATGACTTATTTAGGACATCATGACCTACTTTAAAAGGAAAAAACCCCAAGTATTGCCATTGACATTGCTTAGGTTGTTTTTTTTGTTTTTTTACATGTGTGGTTTTTTTGCTCTTCAAGAAAAATTATGACTATACCACTCAACAGTTAGTAGCCAGACAAAACCCAAAACTCTTAATACTAGTTCACACACTGCATGTGTAACATCTTCCTGTAAAAATCCATATTGTCATATTACAGTTTTTCTTGCTGAGGAAGCTTGGCAATAAGTGGATTTTAAGAATTAACCTGAATAACTGCACAAACTGATACTCCTCCATGATCCCTGATACAACTACAGCAACACTTAAAAACATGTTCTTGGTGAGGCGTTTTCTTGAGCAGCAATTACACACAATACCAGATGATGCAGCATTTTTAATGACACACACATGTAGTGACCAAGGTACAACTAGCAATGTTGCATTAAATCCAAGCTATGTTTTCCTTTATATTGGAAAGTACTTGCACTGTATGTTTGAAAATACATTGTGTGATTACCACTATCTTATCCACTTGCATTTAATACAAGTTTTGTGTACAAGTGAAAAAAATAAGAAGTGCTATGCAAAGGCTTGCAGATGTTTGAAAAGCAGGGCCTGTGTATATTCAATGAAGACTGGAGAATGTTCATAGGGTGGGTTTTTTTTTTTAACACCTTACAGAGATATTTGTGATAACACATTTCACATCTTTATCTTTCCCACCCTACCAAAGCATTCCTCTATTTCAGATACCAATTTAGAACAACAAGCTTTTTGTTTGTCTTAGATCAAAGTCTGAGAAAGTGAATTACACCAGAACACAGAACTCATGTGTCACAGAATGGGACCTTCAGGAGACTGACAGCTCTAAACAGGTTTGTTTCAGAAGATATTCAAAGGAATTTGATAGTCAAAAAACAATCTCAGTTTATGACATTCTCAAGACTTGTTCCAGGTTTCCATCTTCTTATTTTGCAAGTGTAACTTATAGTAGATTACATTATCCTAAGGATATTTTCAAACAATACACTACATCTTTTAAGCTTCAGAAGCTTTCAAGCTATTGAGCAAAACCGTCACCACTTTCTGGCTTCCTGTTATGTTGCCATTTCTGGACTCAAGGGTTACCTCATTTAGTTGTTCTACCACAGGCAGAACACGAAACAAGATAAAATAAGGTAACTTTAAAAAAAAGAAGTTGTCAGCTACACAGTTTTAAGGCTTTTAATTTTAACACAGTAGCTGCAAATTCATTACTGTAGCTAGATTCTACTCCTTCAGATCAGTTACAAATGTTTTTAACTATTTGAGCCACATCAAAAGCTCTCACACCAGAAGTCTATATTAACAGATGAGCATTACAGCATCAGAGAGCCAAACTATCGTCAAACAATATAACTGAGTACGCTTCTTCCGAAAGCCTGAACAACAGACTCCCCTTGGCACCACCAACTTGAACGAGTCCTGCAAAACTACCAGCCCGCTCCCTTGGCTTTAAAGAAAACAGCATAAAGCTTCATGTCCTCTTTCCTCTCCCTAATGGAAAGACACACACACTTCACTTTTAGTAGACGGTGACCGGTACGGTGCACAAGGTTTGGAGCATTCAGGGCACTTTCGAGCAGTCAAACAGTAACTTCAATTGCTATCCAGTTACTAAGACCTGAAGCAAAGCAACACCACTGATACTTCTGTAGATATCAAGGGTAGCTTTCTGCACCTTGGGGTATACAGAAAGGAGTTTTAACATATTAAGTTTAAATACATCAGTAGCAACGCACTCTCATTCTGGAGAGATGTTATTGGTCCACCTTCACCCTTCCCTTTACCTCGCTTAAGTCTTTTTGCCTCCTTTCGAGAGCTGTAATACAGACAGCTATGATATTTCAAAAAAGCTAGAAATACTTAAACGGCTGCACTCCACCAGATGCACAGAAGGACGAAAGAGCACTTGAAAATTTAACTTCTCTCTCACAACAGTAAAACCACAACCCTTAACCCACCTTTTCCCCAGGTGCCGCATTAATAAGCGCATACATATATCCATATTACGTACTTATATATACAAGCACATAATATATCCGGAGCACATCAGCCAAGAAAGTCTCACCGGCAAGAGTTCACAGGGTTGGAACATATCTGTTTCCCGGGCGCGATGGGGTGTTAGAAAGCTCACCCCCTCCACGCGTAAAATAAGTTTTGAAGCACAAAACTGCCAGGTTCATCCAGATTTACGCGTGTGTGTCTCCTCCCGCCTCCCCCCGGTGCCATCTCCCCCCTCCCTCCCTCCGCGGGAGGGCAGAGCCCATGCCGGCCGTCCCGGGGCTCGGAGCGGCTGCCCGCCCCGCTCCCCCCCGCCCACCGCCGGGCTCCTACTCACAGTCCAGGTGCTTCTTCTTGGGGCCCATCACCTCGTGGGTCGTCGCCTTGCAGACGGCCTTGGCGACGGCCGAGCCGGTGACACTGTGCTGCGCCGCCGTGATGCGGTCGGTGATCGACTGCCCCGACATCCTCGGCGCGGCCCTGCCGCCGGCGGCGGCGGCTCCCCCCGCGGACCCGCCGCGGCGGGCAGTAACAAGGCCGGGGCAGCGGCTCCCCCGCGGTCGGGGGTGGCGGGGGGCGAAAGCTGCCTCCTCAGGGGAAGGGCGCCGGCAGCCCCCTCCGATGCGACGCCGGCGAGGGCGACCGGGGAGTCCTCGCCGGGCTCCGCCTCACCGGCTCCCCTCGAGCGGCGAGGCCGGTGGCAGCGGGGAGGGCTCTTCCCGGTGCCCTGCGGCGCGACGGCGGCCCCTCTCCAGCCGGCTCAGCTCCCTCCCTCCGCGGGCTGCGCCCCAGCTTTCCCTTTCACATTTACGCTCCCAGACAAAATGGCGGCGGCCGCGGCGGCGGCGGCATCAGGTGACCGCCCGCCTCGCGCTGCCCGCCCCCCGCCGCGCCCCGCCCCGCTCCGGAGGCGCGGGCGGGGCCGCGCGGCGCGCGCTGTTCCCCCTCGCGCTCCGCCCGCCCCTTCCCGGGGCGGAGGCGCGCGGCGTGTGGCGGGAAAGCGCGCGCGGTGCCGCCGCGTGCCCCGCTGGCCTCCTACGTCACGGGCGACGTCAGGGGGCGTTTGGCGGGTCGTGAGCGCGGCCCGCGGCGGCAGGGGCCCCCGGGGGTGCGTGGGGGGGCTCGGTCATACACACACACACACACACACACACCCCCGCCACCAGCCCTTTGTTCTTCGGGTGGATTCAAAATAAAAAAAATATGAAAACTTGCCGGTTGTCACTGCGTTTCCCGCGGCAAGGGGCGGCCGCGTGATGTCAGAGCGGCGGAGGAAGTGATCTCACAGTTTTCGGCGGGACGAGTTTTCCTGCGCAGCCTGTACCCATACCTGTACCCGTAACCTGTACCCATACCCGTACCCATACCTGTACCCGTACCTGTACCCATACCTGTACCCGTAACCCGTACCCATACCTGTACCCATAACCTGTACCCATACCCGTACCCATACCTGTACCCGTACCCATACCTGTACCCATACCTGTACCCGTACCCATACCTGTACCCGTAACCCATACCCATACCCGTACCCGTACCTATACCTGTACCCGTACCCGTACCTGCACCCGTACCCGTACCGTGGGGGCTGCTGCGGGGACATCAACCCCATCCCAGCCAGACCCAACGCAGCGAGGGGAAAAATTGCAGCATCACAACTACCCCATCGAGACACGGGGTGTTCCCATGCCATTTCATGGAAGAGCATTTTTTATTAATTCCTGTATTTGCAGGACATTAATGTAAGTGCGAACACCCGGACAAATAAAAGATCTGCGAATACGGCAATATTATTTTAGGTTACAACTTTGAAGTAAAAACCCAAGAAGTAAGGACAATAATAAGGAGGCAGTTGAATACAAGTGGTATAAACACGAATCCAGCACCTTCTGACAGTCAGCTCCTATTTCAGGGTGCCGATTAAAGCTTTGTTGCTTACATTATCCCTAAAGGGAGATATTCCATAAATATGTGCGCTAGACTGCCAAAGACCAAACCGTCTGTTACTGCGTTACACACATTTAAAGCAATAAAGCAGGAAATGTTTGTATCCACAGCACTGTACGCTTCACTAATACATAGAAATTTCCTGTCTTTTCATAATATTAGTACAGGACAGAGGGCTTTTATTAAGTGCTTCAGCACATTCCTTACGGGCAGCTAGGTGACCACAGGGAATCAGGACGACTGGTACGTCTTCTTACCAACAGTTGCAAGTTATACGACATACTTAAACTATCTTTAGACCACCTTTGTAGCCAAACATACAGATTTATACAGTCTCACTAACTACTATCCCCTGTCCTTTAACAGATAGATATTATTCTCCCATTCCATGGGTTTCCTCCACTCCTCCAAATGTTCGTAAGAGCAGGCTGTGACTTGGGCCCCATCTCTCAAGAGGGGTGCTCAGGACAGGAGAAGCAGCATGTTGGGCACCAACAGTGGCCTGGTTGGGTCCATCATGGTACTTGCCCGGTTCCTTGTGAAGCTCGCTCTTTGTCGGTTCAGGTCGTCCCTGCTGCATTACTTCCTACAACACACAACTCACATCACAGATTATTTTTCCCCCAAGGTTAAATCTCCTTGAAGCACGCACCAGGTCTCCCCATCCTTCTGCATTACCGACCAAGTACACTCGGGTCCTTGAGCAAAGACGACCCCACAAATGGGTTTGCCTTTTCCCACGGGAGGAGCAATCCACACCGCCTTCCCCAGCCACTTCCATATGTCCACTACGGGGACCTTATCCCCACCCACAGTATGTAGGGGCCTTGTTTGGGCAGGACCAGGACGGTTAGCAGATCCTCTGGTGTTAACCGGCCAAGTGGCTCCTGCTAAATTTATATCCCGGTGCTTCCATGCCCCATTGCTCAATGCTCTCAACATAGCCTTTATCAGTCCATTATATGTCTCAATCTTTCCAGTGGCTTGTGGGTGACATGGGATGTGATACACCTACTCAATGCCGCGTTTCTTAGCCCAGGAGTTTGTAAGGTTATTTTGGAAATGAGTCCCATTGTCTGATTCAATTCTTTCTGGGGTACCATGTCACCACAAAATTTGCCTTTCAAGGCCTGAGATGGCGTTTCGGGCAGTGGCATGGTTTACAGGGTATGTTTCTAGCCAACCACTGTTTCTGGCACAGCACCGTGAGGGCTGTTAGGGGGAAAATTAACTCTGTCCCAGCCAGCCCCAGTACAGGTGTAAACAGAACAACAGAGGTGAGCAGGGGCAGCTCCCAAGTGGAGCTCTGTCTTTTGATAACACTGAAAAGCACGATGGCCCTGTACAAATACTAGCGGTCCTATGACCCGGGGTGGGTAATTTTGTGAATGAAGAATTTCTATAACCCTAAGGGCATAGGTGCATTAGAACATGGTCACTGCTATTAAACTATTGAACTATGCTGGAAAATGTTACGCATCTTTAGTGTGACTGGCAGCAGGCCTCTTTTTTTTCCCTTAAGACTTGTAGTTTCTGGGAAAAAATGATCTTGAATCTTCAAAGCCTGAGGAAACATCAAAACAGTAAGAAAAGAAGAGATGGAAAGATTAAATACGCATTATAAGTGTCTACATCTCTTAGGGCTTGTCTAAACAGGGAAGCTGTTTCGCAATAAGTGAGGGTGTGAGCTGAAGCGCAGCAGCTATTCTGCGCTACTGCCACCCCCAGCAGGGACTCACTTATTTTATTCTGTTTCAGAAAGCTTAAATTTCACATAGAAGTGCCTGGGTTGAGTGTTTCCCATTGCTATGGCTCTGGCGTTACCCAATGTGCTAGTCAGGCCCAAATAATACGAGTTCAAATGTCCCCTTTTCAGTCAGTGCATTGACTTGCTGCAGGTTCAAGCCGCCTTCTGCGCAGCGTGGATGGCTGCAGGTGGGCACCGACATCTGCCCACGCCAACCCAACACACAGAGCACGGTCTATAAAGCCTGAAAGCCAACGGGTAGGAAATGCAAGTCAGTTTTTTATTGGTGTTCAGGCTATCTCAGTGCGGTCCTCTATAGATGTTGCTTTCTTTCCATTTAATTATTAATTAGAGTGCTGTGGAATTCCTGTTCCAAACAATACGTGATGCTGGGATGGGATACTCAAAGGAATTATTCCAAATCACAAAACATACCATAGGTGCATTTGTCATGGTCATAGAAGCATAGGAAAATGTAGTTTGGGAAGGACCGCTGGAGGTGGTGTGGTACAGCTGGACATCAAAGCAGGCCTGGCCTCGAGGGTTGCTCGGGTCCCCGTTCAGAACAGCACTGGAGATCTCCAAGGAAGGAGATTCCCCAGCCTCTCTGGGCAGCCTCTATGTTCATATCCATTGTCAGTCTGGTATTGTTCACATTTTTCAAGACTTATGCAGATATGAGACTAGTGAGACATCTGATGTTTTGTGAATCTGTTAGTGAAGGAAAAGGAATTTGTGTCAGTAGAGAGAGAAGGAAATCGGTGACAAGCCAAACTGGGCCATCATCTGTCCACCATGAGAGACACATCTACATTTCTGATGCAATGCAGAACTTGATTTTGTTAGTAAGAGAGTGTGTCTGGGTGAAATTCTACACCTTTTGAATCTGATAAGGACAAAGAAGTACAAGCTACCACCCCCTAGGGCGGAGTGGCAAGATACATTCATCATCCTAAATTAAAGATGTATTTACGGAGGGTTGTGCCATGACACCATGAAAGATGCACAATTAGCTACGCAAATTGTTACATAGAAATTTAATCGAGAGGTATGTAAATACCTCCTAGGGAATGATGGAGCGATACCATACCCACCTCTCCCTCAGCTCCCCAGTCCCCAACACGTTGTTGGTCCCAAGGAGACAAGGAAGTGTCAGTGTTTTAGGGCTGAGGTTTCTCCCTCACCTCACCCCTGTGGCATGGCAGACTGAGACGAGGTTTCGGGTGTTTCTCTGTCTGCTGGTCGCTGCCTCTGTGGTTCTGGCAGACTACAGGTAGCTGGCATTTCTTGTGTTCACACCACGTTGGTACCTCCTTTTAACACTCCTTGCTCATCTCTCTCTCCATCCATTCATGTGAAAGCAGGACATAAAACAATGTTGCTCCATTAGCAAGTCTTGCTCTTAGCCACTCCCCTGCACCCATTCAGTTCATATTTGTAGGATGAAAATCTGGAAATTATATGTACAATTGGACCTGTTGTAGCAGGTCCAGAGGAGGCCATGAAGATGATCAGAGGGCTGGAACAGCTCTGCTATGAAGACAGGCTGAGAGAGTTGTGGTTGTTCAGCCTGGAGAAGAGAAGGCTCTAAGGAGACCTTATAGTGGCCTTCCAGTACCCGAAGGGGCTACTGGAGAGATGGGGAGGGACTCTTGATCAGGGAGTGGAGTGACAGGACGAGGTGTAATGGTTTTAAACTGAGAGAGGGTAGATTTAGATTAGATTTCAGGAAGAAATTCTTTACTGTGAGGGTGCTGAGCCCTTGGCCCAGGTTGCCCAGAGAAGCTGTGGCTGCCCCATCCCTGGAGGTGTTCAAGGCCAGGCTGGATGGGGCTTTGAGAGACCTGGTCTAGTGGGAGGTGTCCCTGCCCAGGGCAGGGGGGCTGGATGATCTTTAAGGTCCCTTCCAACTCTAACCATTCTATGATTCTATGAATTTACGTCTCATTCATCTTGCTGCCCTGTGTTTACTGTAGGGCGGGTGATGAGGGCTTCAGAAAGGAGACAGGAAACATAGTCCAGGCATGGACGTGTATAAACAGTGCCGGGGAGGTGGCAGCAGCAGAGGGAATGGGAAGTTTCTGGGCTGCTGCCATGACTGAATGACACAGATGGCTTTCCAGGGAAATGAGTATTTTGGTAATGAGCAGTGAACATGCTTCAGGCTGGCTGCACCTACAGCCCCGGGAATGCAAACAGTTTAGCAGCAGGTTTGTCAATAAATACCATCTGCTCAGCAGCACTGAATGCAAAATATTGCACAACCTTCCTTACCGGTGGCTGTTGTGTTGCTAGATAGAGGTGAGATAAAAATCACTATTAAATAGATATATTTTTTGTAAATACTGTGATTGTGATCTAAAAATTACAAAACTCTAAATTTAATCAGACTTGTTCAACCCCAGTTTAAACCTGGGAGAATTAAACTGCTGCTGTTATATTTTTTTCCTGGTGGACAGTAAGGTGTCTCCACAGAAGGGTGGGCTGTAACCAAAGCTGCTTCTTGCACAGTTTAGGACACTGAAGTGGCTGAGAAACACTTCCGTGGCTGCCCACAAGGGAATGAAACACACCTCTTCCAGCAGCAGCAGCAGCGCCGGGTTTGCTGGGTGCTGGGATGGGGGCTTGAGGCTGATTCCCTGCCCTGACAAGAGGTGGACTCTTGTCCCAGCCTTTCTCCCTATGGGGGCACCAAGGGTCCTTTCTGCCTGGCTCCATTTTCCATGAGTTTTGTCAAAGCAGAGTGTCTTGGGGATCTTTACGGCTCTCAGATGTGGTTGAAATTGGTTACTGAATGTGAAGGTTTCTGGGAGAGAAATGAGACATGAGCATCACCTGAAAAGCCTAAAACAGGAATGAGTTCATGCTAATTCTTACCTCAGCAGACATGAGAGGAAAAAAAAAAAACCACACAATGTTGTCCAACTTGGATTGGTGGGTACCATATTCTGCCAGTCTCTTTTTAAAGATCTTCGTTTCCCTCTGTCTGAGCTGTAAAATGCATATAAAAGAAGTACAGCTCCAGAACTGGGACTCTCTACAGCTAAATTCATCCAACCCTTGCATAATTGCAAAATGCTAAAAGATTGGATCTTGCGTCTGTTGTCAGAGATTGCCTGGCTGAAACTCACGCTCAGAGTTATGTCTGGGTTAGGTTTTTAGTGCAGGATCAGAGAGAATTCCAGGGAGAGACCGGCCTGAATAAGCAGCTCTTTAAAAGAATAATTTTATAGAAAAATGGAGTGTGAAAGTAATGAAACAAGGAAAAGAAGTGAAGATGCAAAGGAAGATGAGGGGAGTAGAGTTTGTGTGTGTGGAAGGACAGAAGTGACGTACAGAGAGGAGTCACGAAAGAGAAAAGTTTGCTGGCAGAGTAAACCATAAAATGGAGCTCCATGTAATGGAGCTTGCTTATTTGTGTGTGAATCTGGAACAGATCTACTTACCTTTGTGTTTCATTGACATCGGTAACATTTCTGGTATGTACAGAATGGCAAACAAATCTGGCCTGAAACTGGCTAGAGAGAAATCAGTTGGAGGAAATTTACTCTTAGAAAAAATTTTATCTACAGCTGCTTGCCCATGTATTGTGCTTAACACAAAAAATGGACCATTTGTTTTTCCGAGAAGTTGTATGACTGATATTATGCATCATGAGGAACAAGTAAGTAATAAAAAAGGCTGCAGTAAAAATATTTAATGAACATTTTCTCCATGTAGTCTAAGATCTGGTATGGTTTATGGAATAAAGGAGGGGGGATTTCTGCTTCCATAAATCAGGCCAGTGCTTCAGAAAGCTAAAACGTGCCTCCATGGAAATGTTGGCACTAAAGACACTGGATGGCTGGAGAAGCGGTGGTAAGAGGCCTTTGCAGCTCTTCCAGAAGGGTGACTGTGCCGCCCCATCCTGCTCCCACAGCCGGGAGCATCCCCACTCCTGGGGGTTCACCTCGGCACAGGGGAGCAGTGCAGGGCCTGCCAACACCGTGATCCTGCTGGACTAATCCTGTCTCGATCCCAGATACAGCCCTTTCCTCCAGCACCATCAAAAGACCCCGAGTTGCGATCACCTTTGCTTCAGGGCTGCTTTTTGGAGCCCACAAGATGCACAAAATCAGACTCTATCCCTGGGGCTTTTACGCCCCTTTTCCAGGTGCCTTGCAGACGGGAAATTTGTGCTTAACAGTGTATAACTGGTAAAAGTCACACGTTTTGTTCTGATCTCCTGTCACATGAGGGCCAGTCATGCTTCCTCTGCCCCTTCCTTCCCCCCAGCTGCTGCTGAGGAGCGGTGGCCTGGGGCTGGGCTCCTCTGCCTCTCAGACTGCGGGTGAAGTTTGGACTCTTAAATTGCTGACTTTGTATAGAGAAGGGAGAAAAGAAAGAGGAAAAGAAAGAAGGGGAAGGAAAAAACAATCTGGAGTTATGCCGCTGTTGCAAAAGTGCTGTGAGGCAGAAGGGCAGGAGCCCTGCAGCTCCCGCTGCCATTCCTGCCCTTAGACCACTTGTATTCCCTGCAGGCGCATTGCTGTCAATAAGGACATATATGAGAAGATTTCTGTATTATTTCTAGAATACTTCCCTGTAAAAGAGCTTCTGTTTGGTGAAGAAGCTGTTCTGTTTCTTCTTGCTGAGCATTTAACGAAGGTTAATGAAAGTCTCCTTTCTTTGACTTCTCTCCTTGACAGTACAATTCAGTATTTTTTATAAGCTAAAGCAAAATAAATGCTGCAATATGATGTAGTCAGTGTAATATCATTACCTTAACCTGTTCCGGTTTGGTCTGTTACATTATGGATTTAATATGGGCTCATAGACTCTGAAAAGCAGGAGCTGACTGAGGAATCTCGTGCAAATTTAGGATCTGAAGTTTAGGCTTGGAAGATCAGTCCTGGTTTAAGTGGGGAGGGGGCAGAGCTCTGTTTTGGCTTTGGAGCTGTCCCAGGACAAGCCTTGTTTATTTGTTTATTTGTTTATTTGCCAGAACCCTGTGTGTGTGTGCGTGTGTGTGTGTAAGATTTGAAGCTTGGAGGACTCTTGGTCAGGACCAGGAGAGCCGTTCCCCACCTGATGCTGATCATTTTGTCCACAGACACAGTAACCCTGAAGAAACATGACAGCTAAAACCATCAGCCTAATAAGATTATACAAACTATTGCATTGGACCAAAGAGGGTACTTGATGTTTCCGTCCCCGCCAAGGAAGAGGAGTGTACCTGGTTTTGGGAAGAAGGATTTGGGGCAGGGACACTGGCTGGGCTTGGGGCTGCGTCATGGCAGCGGGGGAAGGAGCCAGCAGCACAGCCTCCAAAAACATAACACTGCCAACGGAAAATGACCTTGTATTAAAGTCAGCTTAAAGCAGTCCTGGAAACTACAACCCAGGGGGCATTAGTTTCATACCAAATAAATGAATGAGAACAAAAAATGGTGGTAAACATTAGATACTTGGCTGAGCATGAATTAATAGAGGCAAAGTTGTGGAAGTCTATAGAGGACAATCTTCCATCTCAAAACATATAAAATTCCTTGAGTGTGTGAGCGAAACAGAAGATAAGGGCAAACCAGCACATACCTTTTTTCTAGACTTTAAAAATAAAAATAAAAAGACAAGGACAAATGAGCTAAGACACTTGTGAAGTGCCCTCGAGGCATCTCACTGTGTTACTACGTGCTCACAAACCTCTGAAGAGCTGATCCTGAAAGGGAGAAATGGAAGTAGATGCAAACAGTTAAGAGTTACAAGTGTTTTGAAACCGAAATGCTTATTTGCATTGCCTGTCATTGCTGACGGAACAAGCACTAGGTCAATGCCATTGAAACGCAGTGGATTCAAAATCATCCAGGAGATGGATTTTTTTTTTATACAAGACTTATATTTTTTATACAAGACTTATATTTTTTATACAAGTTAAAATGAACCCAGTCAAGATACTGGCAACACTAAGAATTTAACCAAACAGAGGTAGCTGAGAACACCTAGAGACAGATGAGGGGCTGGTCGTGGTGGGGAGAGGAGCCTGAGCTGGTGCTGGAGCAAGTCTGTGGGGTGGGATGGGATGGGATGGGATGGGATGGGATGGGATGAGATGGCTCCTACCGTACATAGCCTGCCTTTTGCTCTTGTCCTTTCACCTGTTTTTATGGGAAAATACTGGATCTAACAAGCAGCCCCATGTGCCACAGAACTAATAAATAAACTAGTAAATAACTTTCTCTGGGTCTGTGCCTGGGGACTGGCAGACTGAGCTCTCCAAGGCTGCAGCACAACTCTGTTGCTTATAAGACATCAGAGAAGCCACACATTGCGAGTGTCCTAACCACAGGAAAAGCGTTAATGGGTGTTCATGCTTCATTAAACACCAGCAAATCCACATGAGAGAGAAACCTTGACTAAAGAGTGGATTTTCTGGTGTCTAATAAGGCACAGACTCCCAGTAAGGTTTTTCCCAGGGTTTATTTCATTCTCTTGCCCTTCTTTTTTCTCAGCCTGATTACCTGTTCTCACAAAATTTGCAAGACCTTAATATTTTCCAGGCAATCACTCCTTTGAGAGTAAGGTGGGCAGCGGGTTCAAGAATTACTGGGGAGGGGTTGGATGGAGTGCGACCTTCCAGGAAAACAAGTTGAAAATCAGATTCCATCAGCCCGGCAGGGGCGGGAGGAGCTGCCATGTCTACTGTGCGGATGACAGAGCCGTGCACGGTATTTTTAGAAAGTCGGCCAAGCAGATAGCGCCGCATTCCTTTCTGGGCGCTTGCCTTCTTTTTACACAGGCTGTCGTCATCCCAGAGGTCAGAATGGGTGTATAAAACAGCAGTAAAATAGCTGGTTTCACTAACTAGCATCACTACGGAGGTGATGTTTTGCTATCCGCTCCATTGCCCGGAAGGAAAACAAATGGCAAACAACATGCATAGACCCCTCTGGGGTTTTTTGGGGGGGCCCTGTTGCGGAGGAGGGGGGTAGAGGCTGCCAGGGGTGCGTGGCCATGCAGACCGGAGGGGTTTTGCATTTCTCCGTGTGCTGGAGATGAGGGGAGGTGACCGGGAAGGGAGTGCATCCAGCCCCGGGAGCATCACGGACGGGCGATAACGGCATCGGGCAGGCCTGGGCTTGGGAAACCAGGTCCTGCTTTTGATTGCACTGGAGAAAAGCTAAGGAAAGCAACAGCAAATTAATTAGACAGCTGACAATGGCAAGGCTTCAAGGCGGGCTCAGGGGTGAGGGGAGCGGTTTACTCCTCTGTAAGGTGTTTTTAAGGGGTTAGAGAGCAATGCTTCTTCCATCGCATCTGTTCTTTCCTACCAGATGGCCGTGTTTCAGGGCAGAGGCACGCCGTGGTGCGTAGGCGGCCAGCACAAGGTTGCTCTGGCCACTGAAAGCCCAATGGCTGATTACGCACATTTCCGAAGTGTGAAACACGTGCATGTTAACAGCATGAGCCCATGTACGTCTCGCTCTCAGCAAACAGGGCTTTATTTTACCTTTCATTGTGATATGTTAAAACTAAAGCTTTCATTAGCTGTTCATGCTGTTACTGCTTTACCTCTTAACTATGGCCAGTTACGGACTGGCTTTTCATTACAATCAGTTGCTTTGGCTCCTGTTTCATTTTGAAGTACTAAAGTTGCACAGGCAGAAGGAGCGTGCAGGCGACGACAGGCAGAGACATTTGTGTGCTGAAAAGCCGCTTGCTGTTTTCTCCTGCTACACCATCGTGCCTATTCAACAGTGTCACCTCTTGATACAGGTCTCACCATCCCTACACCCTTAAACGTCGCACTACAATTGCAGCCCTGTTTTTGCCAGAGTTCCCCTTCTGTCTATAAAATGAATCAGCAAAAATGGAAAGTGAGTACTGGCAACCCTTAATGCATCTCTCGCTTCTGACAGCACTTTTATCTGCTGAATGCAAGTATGTGATTTAATAGGCAAGCACACACACACTTTCTTATTGATGGATGAAGTTTCTGCTCCTCACGCAGCGGTGGGGTCAGTGTTACAGGGCGATGCACTCGTAGGCACTGAAGGGGACTGGGCTCTGTGGTGCTGTGCAAGGGGGATTCCTCGTCCACAGGCATCCCTGTGTCCGGCAGAAGATGTGCCAGAGAAGGTGATGGAAAACTCCAGCTGATTTGGCCCCGATGACAGAGTCTTGTGGTGCCCGAGTCCCCTCTTTTACCCCCGGGAAAGCCACAGTGTCCCCGCCTGGGGCAAGCAGTGAAACCCCACTTGAGAGTTTCCGCAGCAGGGTTACGTGTGAGCTGAAGCTCACAAGCTTGTGAAGGAAACGGTATTGCTTTCTCCTCTGGGATGGCAGATGAGAAGGCTGTGGGGCTGCAGGAGGGCTGCAGAGGCTGCCCGTCAGCCGGTGGTAGGCACTTATCACGGGCACCATCGGTTGAGTTGTCCTTCACAGCAGTGACACCCACCGCTGGCCCGGGGTGGGTCGAGGGCTGGTGCCCAACAGGCAGCAGGTCACGGGTTGGGAGTGGGGGGCAACGGACCAGCCTCAGGCCAAGATTAGCTGAGATGGGCACCATGTTCCTGGGGCGATGGGAACATCTGGCCCCTGGGAACACCACCATGTCTGGGGAACAGTCCAACGACCGCAAAAGTCCATACACCACAGAGTGAGAACAGCTGTGTTAACATGGACAGTTGTCTGCCTGCTTCAGAAGGTAAAAAGTGGTAAAAATAACAAGAATAGGGACTGCAAAGCCTCCTGCATGCAAAACTGATAGCACTGGGAAGCAGAATCTGGAGCAGACGGCTGCAGTGTGGCTCAGAGCCCCTCCGCCTTAAAGCCACTGGGGGCTGGCAGGTTCCCAGCGCGTGGCTCGTCCACCCAAGTGCAGACCAGCCCCATGCCTGCACCCAGCCAGATACTGCTCCCTGCCCTATCTCCTCAGGACAAGGAGCCCCAGGCACTGGAGGGGAGATATTTCGAGGCCGACCTGCCTTCCCAGCTCATGCGGCGCTCGCGCCTCTGTCCTGCTGCTGGGGCGGCAGCACCTGTGCTGCCCAAGGCAAGGAGCTGCAGGGTCAGTGCCACCGCTGCCCTCCCATCCCAGCGCAGCAGCCACCGGTAGGTTGGTACCTGCTTCCGGCAAACCCAAACCGAAGACCAATATCACAGTAAGTCCCATAGGCAACGTGTGAGCGGCTACGAGTGAAGTCTGGCCTCTGTCAGCTACTGACCTGATTAGGGAACAGAAGCAAAATCATTACCGGTGGCACAACTGCCAACTTCTGTAACACCTTCATCTTCCAAAGATGACGGTGATACAGGTCTACATAAAGGGTATGCAGACAGCGGGGCCAATTCTGCCCATGGTGACCCCCCCATAGCGCTGCGTGGGGATTTCGGCAGGGCTGTAGCCCTGCGTCTGGAAGCAGGAGTCTTAAGGGACTGTTAAACCCCACACCAGGAGCCACAACGTGACAGTGACGGTCACATCTGCCACAGGACAGCCCTGCACGGGAGGAGGTGATGGGAGAAAAATAGCATTTTCCTCTCCCTTTCCTCAGCCTGCCCGTTCTGTGAGGACAGAGAGCTGCCACTGCGTGCACAGTCTCTGGGTTTTGGTGCTCGGCACAGGCACGGCGGCACAGGCACCGGGCAGCGAGGTGGACACCGAAATAGAAACTCTGGTCTCCCCGCAGGAGCGGTGCAGCTCCAGGCCGGCCCCCACACACCTCAGAGCCCCAGCGCGAAAGACAGATGTCTTGTGCTTCTCAAGAATATGTACATACACATATATATGTCCTCAAGCTATATATATATATACACACACTATATATATAGTTTTTATACAGATGTAGGTGTGAGGTTTTTTAATTCCAGTACATCCTATTCCATTGGCAGCCCCTCGGGGCTGGCAGCTTTTTTCAGCTGGGTTGTGAAGTGAAGAAGCAGCTCGTGGGGAAGGTGTCCAGCAGCACGAGGCACGGGGCAGCGTCCCAGGGAGGAGGAGGAGGAGAGCCCTGCTTGCCGGCCGTCCTCGAGCTCTCTCCTATGTGTTAACTCAGTGTTACAGAAGAACAACCCACATCAGAACTCCCGGATTGCTTTGGTAAATGCAAGAGTCGGGTCACTCAGCGTTGGCAGAAGCGGGACGGACCTCGTGGCCCTTGGCAGTGGTCACTGCGGGGGCTGGGAATGGGCCACAATGGGCAGTGACTTCTTCGGTCAATTTAGCATGAAGCAAAACAGCACTCGGACTGATTTCATTACCAGTGAGCTGATGAAAAACGCCCTTTTGTGAGAAGAAATCCAGGTGAATTGCTTTTACTTGAGGGTGTAAGTCTTGGATTTCCACTCTGCTTTGTGCTCAGCTGCCCGAGTTGCTGCTGGGCTGGTTTCCCTCTGCCACAGGCACACGGGAAAGTCAGCAGAAAGAGAGTGAGAGCAATACAGCCCGACTTTGTCCACTTTTAGTACCATCCTCGACAAAACGTGGGCTGTGGCAGCAGAACTTTGTTTATTTTTCTTAAAAATGCCCTCTTCAGCACTGAGGCATAACATCTATTTGGAGACTTCCATGAAAATGACTCCAAACAACAGCTAGAGATTGACCACTTCCCTCTGAAAGGTTTCACAAGTCGAGATGGAGGATCAGCCTTTACGGAGGCGGCGGCAGCGGTTCCTCTTCTCTGCCTTGACAGCAGCAGAGATTCGTTTCGAGGTTACCTGTGGTCCCTGGCTCTGGGCACTGACTCTTCCTTCTGGCTTTGCCTTGTGATACTTCCTGAGGCTGGTTATTAAAAAAAAAAAGCAATCATGGCACAAAGTAGGTCCCATGACAACTGAAAATCTTTACGGGGACTGTTCACGAGCACCGAGCACCTTCTTTCACCAAAGTAGCTTCCCTTTTTTCCCCCTTCCCATCTGGGTTGACGGCCACAGGGCCATGCATGCTGTGAAGAGCAGATGAGGAGAAGCTCTAGATCTTTTGAAGGGCAGCTGCTTGTGTGCTTTCCAAGCCAAAATAAAAGGTCATATTTTGGGATGTGGAAGTTGTATTCGCCTGAGCTCCCACCCACTCAGCTACAGACATCTTTGGACACCTTGTGCACATCCTAGAGCTTCTGCCAACCTCTTATAAAAGTGTGCTTGAATGTGCTGGAGGCTCCTGGGCTGTAATTTCCCTGCGGAAGCAGCAGCAGGGTATTGGGCAGGGCTTGCTTTTGCCCAGCACTGTCTCGCCCTGTGCTCGATGGCTCTCTCGCTGGGTTTCTCCCCGCCTGCCCTGCCCTTGGCCCTTTGTGCTGGGGCGGCCGGCCCGGAGGGGAAGCGAGCACCGCCCCGGGAAGCGGCCACATCGCCGTTTGACAAACAGGTTGCTCAACACTGTGTGGGAGTTGCTGATCCCATCTCACGCTGACCGCGGCTCCGCAGCAGTGGGAAGCCTTTGTGTCAACGTTTTCCAGGCAGAGGACTCTGCTTGGCTGCAGTGCAAGCGTCAGTGTTATCGGGGAAATCCGATTTTTTAAGTCTTTTCTGACTGTTCGGAATTGCGTAGGGGCTATTGAGAAAGCATGCCCTGACTGCTGCTGAGACGCAGTATTTGTAGGCAAGACTGAGGGTGATTTTTTCTGCCTCCTCCCGAGGCTGCAGGTTTCCCTCCCCCGGGTCGAAGGCTGAGACCCTCCCCTGGTGCTTGGGGAGGGAGAAGGTGCAAGCGGCCGGGTGCGTTTTCCTCTTGGTCCACGCAGCAAAAGGAGCTGCGCAGGGCTTTCAAGCTCAAGTGACCGCCTATGTATTTGTCAAATCAAACAAAGCCAATGCTGGTACCGAGAGCCACGGGGCACGCAGAGCCGTCCCCGCGCCCAGGCGCAGATTCCGTGCCCCGGCACGGACGGACCTGCCCAGCCTTTCCCTGGCAGAAGGACCTCGGGGGTTTCCTTGTGCCACGGGAACTCCTTGAACCTGCCGCTTTCCTGGGCAGTGGGATCAAAGGCACCCGAAGGACAAATAACCCCAATAAACATGAGACGCGATTCAGAGCCGTTTCCTCTTTCTGCCTGTGAACTCTTTGGATACGGTACCCGCAGGGCTGGGACACGCCTGCTTTTCTGCCTGGAAAGGTTATTTTCCTTATCTGCCTTGCAGCGGTTTGGAACCCGCCGGCTTGGGTCGGGCTCTGCTCTCTGGGCACTGGCGAGGCCCGGAGGGTGAGCCCGGCTGCCTCCCTCTCCTCCGGAGAAGTGCCCGTCAGGGCTAACGAGTGATGCAAAGAGCTAATGACCGATGCTTCGTTGCCTTACCTGGCACGTTTTACTCACTGCTATGGCATAACGCAATCCAGGTATATCATTCTGAATAAGAACGTCTGTTTCTAGAAAAGATACAGACTTTGTACGAGCCTGTAAAACTGCGTTTTGGGGATGTTCACATACTTAACCTTTTCTATGCAGTGTCTCATCTATAGGATTGAAACAAACCTCACGCTGCTCCTCTTTGCTCCAAACTCCTGCACATTTCTGTTTCTCACCTCCTCCCACTATAGGCCAGCCGCTCTACACGCGCCTCCCTCTGCTTTTTCAATGAACAGCTGCCGTCAGCAGAGTTAGCAAGAGCTCGTTAGGAGGATGAACATTACCCTGCCAATGGAAAAAAATGGTGCTTTCGCTTAGATGTCTCCATTTTTGCAGCCACAAGTGTATAGGCTCCCGTCCCACACCAAAACATCCCTTTCTCCCTACTTGATCCAGAGAGGCTGGAGGTAAACAACAACATTCAAGCGCTTTTTGAGCCAGCCCAGCTGCAGGTTGTGGAGGGAGTCAGAGTGTGGTCACTGGTGAGAGGAGCACTGGGAAATGGGCACGTCTGCCATTGAAATAAAGCAATTTGATGATCTTTGTGTATCATTTAACAGTCAGCTGTTTAGAGAAAAGCAATGTCTGAAGAGGTGTCTGGAGGGTAAAAGATGCTTTTGTGCTATATATAAACATGGGGAAAAATTTACTGACATTTCTGGAGTTATTCCAAATTTTCGTTTTGTGCTAAAGTCAGATTCTGGCGGTGCTGATTGCGGAAATCCATATTTATTTTGTCTCCCTGTCATTTTTGCTTTATATGTCATGCAGGTTTGCTGTTGAGCTGTCTCTGCTGCATCCCCCAGCTCCGCCTGGGAAGAGCCAGAGCCCCCCTCGCCGCCCTCTCTGCGTGCGCACGTTCCTTGTGCTGACCAGGCAGAACAGGACGGATTTCCTTCGGTGGAATTTCCTGATGATTTCTGACTAACTGTGGAGGAAGTCAAACCAAAGAAATGATGAATCTTCCATTTTTTATTAAAAAAACCCCCAGCATTAAAAAGGACATGTCTTATTTTTGAACTGTAAAGAGCCTGCCCGCTTACCCTGCTGACCGCCTCATCTTCATGGATAAAATACACAGCAAAGGCCAGGCAAGTCTTCTGCTGGGAAGTCCTTACCCTTCTTGGGGACCTTCATTTGCCAGTGTCAGTATGTCGGGCTGCTCAGGGCTTCGAAGAAAATAGTTCATAGTCTGAAAGAACATACCCTGAGGTGTGAATGACGGAGGGCTGCCTGCTCCCGTGGCTGAGGGCAAATGTCAGCCTCTGCCAGTCTGGGTTTTCAGTTTTGAAGGGGAAGAGCTCAGCATCTCTGAGACCCTGGCTGTGGAAGGGGATCTCAGCTGGGTGCCCCAGTGGTGGAAGCACCCAAACCCCACCAGGACTCCTGCTTGAAACCTTGTCTGCCTTTGCCGGGCAAGCCTGGCCGCTTCCCAAAAGCTACGTTAATACAAAACAGAGAGACCAAAGAGCTACCGAGACCTCAGAGGTTTTATGAATCCCTTTATTGCTCAATCCTCCACCTCTCTCTGTAGAGGAATTGTCTCTCTCAGGCTGTACAAAAGGTCGCACTGAAAGCTTGTCCAGAACTTTGATCTGGAAACCTAAAGGCAAAAGCTATGTTTGCCTTCTGGCATCTCCTCCGGCGCTGGCAGACACCGCTGCCTTCATTTGATGTTTTGCCTTTTCCATTGTCCCGTAATTTTACAAAACGCTCCGGAGTGAGCTGAGGCGTTCGCAGAGCGACGTCCTCCCGCGGTGGGCAGCAGAACCGCTGCTTTCATGGGAGGGATCTGTGGTTTTTCCCTTGTGGGGAAAAATACGGAGTGGGTCTTCCCCATTGCTCTGCACTGTTCATGTGGGGGAGGAAGCCAAGAAATAACAGCAGCAGCAGCAGCAAAACGAAGCCTCTCTAGATAGTGGCACAGTCAGAGGCGCTTCCAAGTAGCTGAGCTCCCGGACAAAGCACTGAACGTTTTTGAATGAAGAAACAAACCAAACTGCAACAAACACAACCAGCACAAACACATGCAAGGAAAACACCCCCAAATTGTGTTAGGCTTCAAAGCCCACGATGAGAGCCCACCAGCGGAGCAAGGGCTTTTCAGGCTCTTACATGGTGATGAATTTGCCAGCGCTGAGATCCCTGAGCTGCCAGAGCGGGGCACGTCGGGGCCGTATAACAATGAGCTGGTGCTGAAATCGGATATGAAGGGAAAATCAAATATCAAAGTAGAACAAAACAGGACAATGAATGAAAGGTTGGGTCGCTCCCTGCTGGCTCCTGCATTACAACAGAGCCCGGGATCAGCTCCCTGGGTGGGAAGGGGCTGAGCCTCCGCCAGACCCATCCTTTGTGTTCAGGCGCGGGATGTGGTGCTGCTGACACCCGGCGCGCTCCTATAAATATGTATAACCGTGAGAGCACAGTCCCTCTGCACTCTCTGCCCTGAACAACTGGAAGAGGAGCTTTAGATGCTGTTTGATGGGAAAATGCAGATCTTAAGACCTGTCAAAACACAGCGCGCAGCCTGCATTTGCTGCTGGCAAAAGGGCAGGACTAAGACTGTGCAGACCCAGGTGTCGTCTCCGCTGCTGCCACCGGCCCTGGGGGAGTCGCCATCCCTCAAAGAACACATGAAAAATCAGAAATGAAGTACAGGTCCCTTCACCAAAGCTGTTGGAGATCTACTGGAGAGAAATGAGGTGTCACCACTGTGATATCTCAAGGCCTGTATCCTTGCGTTGATCCAGTCCCCAGTGTGGACACAATTACACAGGAATGCCCATTTTAAGGTAGTGCTCTATTGAGCACCTCAGGCTAAAAAAGACCAAAGCAATTGCACTTATAACCAGAAGAGTTAGAGGCAAAAATCACCAGGGTGATAGGGAATTACTGCCTTTTTGGAAGGGTTTGTGTTTCATGCCCTGTGAAGATGGCCTGGGTTTGGCAACTGGCCGGCTGCTCTGTGGCTTTTTGCTTCAGGGAAGTGTTTTACGTGGTTGGAAGCTGTGGCTGTGATTAGAGGGGATAACCTCTACCAAGTGCTTACACAGTCATACTTTTTGCTATCAGTTTTTTCCCCTAATTATCTAATCACCAAAGCACTTTGCACGGAGGCATGAGAAGCCTGCGAGCTTCCTGAATTTTGTGCAGCCTCTTGCTGCTTCGTTTCATCGCTGTTTACTTGCAGAGCCCAATTTCTGGATCGCAAGCTCAGAGGGTTTTGGCTCCCACGGGCCAGGATGTCCCTGCCCGTGGGGATGCTCTGGGTGCTGGGACCCTCCGTGAACACCACCACCTCTGCTGCTCCGGGAAGTACCCCATGGAGGGACATGCCCGGCCATGGCGGCAGGGATGGTGGTGGCTTTGGCAGGGCTTGCTTCCCTCCGAGGGGCTGGGAGCTGGTGCAGGGGAGGGAGGTCACTTTTCTGGGGAGAACACCTTGCCAAAAGGGCCGTTCCCATCTCGGCTGGAGAGAGGACATGGAAGCAGCCTGTGAACCGGCAGTCAGACTTTATCTGACCTTTTATTTATCCGACCTGCCCTGCCTGTAAGGCTGAACACAAAATGTCACGCAGTTCCCTTGTATCAAGCCCGCAGGCGTAGGCTTATCTAAATTACACGTGTCTGTGCTTCTTGAGTGCTGCAGCCAAGTTTCCATCAATGGCTCTCTAGGCGCTACGAGTCCCTCGATTCGCCGCAGCGGGTATCCAGCCAGGATGACAAAGCACAGAGATCCAAAAGTGACACTTGCCTGAAGCAGTAAATAAACTATTTCCCAAACTACCTTGCTTGTTAGCAGCTAGGCTTGCTCAGCTCTGCTCCCGTGGACTGCCTCCTTTCATCTTCAAAACCCTGAGATGGGCATGTTGGAAGGATCCCACGTCCCCAGCTCTCCGCGTGTGGAAATTGCATTAACAGCAACTACGCTCCTCAGCACAGAGCAATTAAAGGATCAGGTTAAATAACAACTAGCCTTTGTGTTCAAGACCAGAGCATATGCTGAACAAATTTGTGCTTGTGGGTTACGTCTTTGGTGAGAGAGCGCGGCCCCTTCCTGCCCCCGGGCTGTGGGGGCTGCAGCTTCCCCGGGCCCCCGGAGGATGCAGACACCAGCCCGGGTCACAACTTTGTTGTTCTTTGGTTCTCAAGTCACCTGCAAATAATGTTCCTGATACACAGGTGTATGAAATGTCTTTGCGAATTTGTCTGAATTTGCCTCCCAATAATTTAGATGAGCAAGTCACAGCCTAATAAAGAGATTTTAAAAATGGGAAGAGCATTAAATAAAAAATGTGGAGGTTTTCCCTGTGAGCACCTTCGCTCGTCAAAATAATTAAAGATCACAGGTACATTTTATATTAATTTATTAGAAAAAAGATACACAGTTTAATGTGCAAATATATACAACAAACATTACAATGAAACGTCAGGAAGGCGAGGCCCTTCCCTCTATCAATGACTTACTCCTTCGTAACAGAGATGACTGTTTAATGCTTCCCCACAGATTTACAAATACAAAAATGTATAATGCTTCATTTGCACAAGACAAAAGTTTATTTTTATTTGAACAAAAAATATTCTGGCTTTGACATGGCAAAAGTCTGCTATTTTGGTGGCTTTTTTTTTTTTTCTTTAAACCTGAGCAAGTTTTGCGGAACAGGGGAACAAAGGAAAGGCATTGCCCTGTGCTTCATTCTCATCACAGCATCTGGTGGTCTTTGAATTACTAAACCACTGAGTCACTTCAAGGGAATGCAACTCCAAAATCTACATCTATGGTGTAATTAGTGACATGGAAGAGAGCGGGCGCTACCGCTGGCAAAAGTGAGCTGGTTGAAAACACCTGGCTCGTGTTAAATGGCTGTTGACATTTCTCAGGTAAAGTGTTCCTATCCGCCAGTAAGGAATTTAATGGTGCCTCCTGCAAGAAAGGAATTATAAATGGAAAATACAGTTCAGTCCAAAAAGAAAATGAGTCCTGGGTCCTGCTACGCCTTGCTCAAATGTGTCATCATTGAAAGGCTGCAGAATAAGGCCATATTAAATCCAAACTGAGAACAGGGCTGGGGAGTGCACGTAACTCCCAGTGAGTACTGAAATCCCACTCGCTCCAGGAAAGAAGTTCATATCAGACTGATTTCTTTACGAGTCTTTTGGATGTATTTCAAGCAGGCGTTTGACACAGGCTATTTTTGTATTCAGTGGCCACAGACTAGTTCAGTAAGAGAGATCCATCTCATCTCCGATCTCCTCCCTCCCACGCCTGGGTGCCAGCAACAGGGGGAATCCAGCCCATGGCCCTAACAGTAACCACAGGACCGAAACCATCTAGCTCGTTTGTTTTCCACATCGTCCTGCAACCGAGCTTCATCCGGCAAATCTGCAGAGCCACATTTCCAATTAAGCAAGAAACTATTCTGCTTGTTTAGCACTCCTCTCCACTTAAAATGAGAAAGCCTCGCGGTGCTGGAGAAGGCACTACAAGTCCTGAGCAATGCCCGTTCCCCCAGGAGACACTGGTTTCCTACGGGATCACTGGCTGGTCCATGCTCATTTAGGTGCAGAGCCACTCTCTGCATCAGCTCTCATAATACTTTTTTTTAAAGGAATACCTACAAGCAACCACATAACGGACCCGCAGCAAAAAGAAGACACTACCAGGAGTGTTCCTGGCTGACCCCGGAGCCAGCGCTAACCAAGGGCTCTTGCCTGGGCTACATTTTCGGACATGACACTGTCAAAAGCTGACTCAGTTTTCAGGTGCCTCCACAGGTTTTCTTTCCTCTTTGGCCAAGGGATCAGTATTCAAGAATAGACTTAATTAAAGAGTGCCTCCTTTTCGCTCTGTACAGCAGGCTGTACGGGTTGGCAGCGTGGCAGCCCACAGGTACGCCAGTCCCATACCACAGCAGGGGCTGCTGTGGCTCTGTTCACACCAAAATCCTCAACGATGGAGTGGCCACAGCGGATTTGGCCTTTGCCATCCTCCCACCATCCTCCTCCTCTTTAACCTCTTGGGAGTATCGTGGAATTTGACCCAAAAAAAAAAAAAAAAAAAAAAAAAGCCTTGGGGATGAGCTGCTCTGCTTTTAAAACTTTTTTTTAATTATTTTTTTAATTGCTCTTCTTGTGTCCTGTGCTCACACAAGAATGCATGTCATGGAACCTGAAGCAGCGTGTAAAAACAGACCTTAAATTAAAAATCTGAATAAAACCCCAAACTTAGATTTTAGTTTAAAAGTGAAAGTTAGAAACCAGCGAGCAACGTTCATCAAGATAAGAGAGCGGTGGGGGCAGGCAGGGGACATGCGGAAGTTGAAAGGGGGCCATTCTGATCTAAGGATGGTCCCCGCCAAGATATATATTTATGTCCTTTTAGGGGAAAAAAAAATACCAAAAGAGCTCCTTCTTTTCTGAACTTCTGAATAATCTGTTAGCCAGGTTTGTAAAAGTTTAAATATTTTTACAATAAACTAGAAGAACAGTGAGTCAGTTGTCTCCAATAACTTGGTGTTTTTTCCACTTTGGAAGATTTTCTGACAGCATGAAAAGGAACGCTCTGGTCAAACGCAAGCTGCTCCATACGCTATTGCAGTCCCCATGGGACATTGCCATGCCATCACCCCGCAGTCTGGGGTCTGCAGGAGCAGAGCAGAATTTTACCGGCCTTTTGTGGATGTTTTCTGTCCCCTACCGGTCTTAACTGCTCTTTTAACTCTTCCAGTCCTGCAGCATACACCAAAAGCTTTCAGTGACGTGTTATTTGTACACATCGTAAGAATGGCAGTTCTTTTGCGCAGAACGTCTCTGCAAGCATGGCCCTTCCTCGCGTACCTCTCTACACCACCTCCGGGGAGGCGCCGCTCTCCCCAGCCTCTCCCCAAACCCACTTCCCCCGCAGCAACACCACACCCAGGGCGCGGCTGCTCACAGCCCTCCTAAATCCGTTTTAGGACAAAACAACTGGGTTTTAACAAACTATTTCACACTAGACAGACAAGATTTATATGGGAAAGTCTGAATTCTTTCCCAAACTTTTATGAAGTTATGAAGGCTAACTTTCCTTTTAGAGTTTTGGGAGCTGGGGGTGGGGAGCAGAGTATGAGGAAACAGCCGGTCAGCTATCTGCGGTATAAATCCCGTTTTTCCAAGCAGCTGTAGTCCAGGACACTTTATGCCCGCAGGCCTGGGTGCCCAGTTTGCCCGAGTCAATAAAGGTGCTGGTGGAACCTCGTTGTTCTCACAGGGTAAGCTAATAAGAGCCTGGTCACCATGGATCCCCAGTTTTTAAAGAAGCAGCAAGACTTGCAAGCACTTCAGCCCTCTTGAGGTAGGAGAAAAATGGCGTTTCTGTGAGCTACGCTGCCTCTCCCAGCAGGACGAGTGACTTGGCCGTGTCCCAGCCTCCCAGAGTGCCCAAAAGGCTGAAGCAGAATGTGTGCGTGGAGGACAGCAAGTAGGAGCCTTCAAGGAAATGCCAGCGGTTTCTGCAATGACATTTCTACAACCTGTGTTTGGTAAATCAGCGTTTTTGGGATGTCAGATTACAGTAATACAAGGCGGTAGCAACAGGCACGTGAAGGGAGGCCAGTGACTTGGCACCGTCAAAGAGGAAATCTTTCGTAAGGGACCACTGTCTGCCTGGGTCAGACCTCCTACGGCTACTGGGACGTGCCTGCACCAGCAAAGCCTGCAAGACCAAATCCATTGTGGGTCACTCAGCGGCGCTGCATACTTCCATGATTCCAGTGGCTGTGTACCACCTTAAAATAAAGATTGCAGCCAAGCTTTTAAAGTTAAATATGTTATAAACTATACACATATGTGATCCTGAGATAGTGCCTGTAACAAGTCCCAAGGTAGATAAGCTTCCTGAACCCAGAGGTCCTCACGCCGCGTAAGTGCATTGTTGTTTTATTTTGGCAGGCCTGCTGGCCTCTCTCAGAGCATGCTGCACTTCCTAATTCTCTTTTTTTTTGGGGGGTGGGTCTAGTGAAACAATCAGTCTGACGACTGCTACCAGCAATTCCAATGGCATTTCTTCTGCAGTTCAGATGAAAGCATTCTTGATCCTTTGCCAGTTCTCCCAAGACTTGCAGAAACAGGCTCACAGCTTCCCCTTCTATTTTTTGGCCAGCCAAGAGCTGTGTGCCTGCAGCCTCCTGCTAGAGGAGCAGCTGTGCTGTGCTGTGCCGAAGACACTCCTCAAGATAGGGGAGAAAACATCAGTAGGAACCACACAGAAAGGCAACAAGTATGAGCCACGATGGAGAGAAGAAGCTTAATACAATGACCGTCATCTAGAGGGTCAAAGTCCATGCATTCCAGTCCCATCGGTAGGTACATAGTCCTCTTTTGAGTTTCTGACAGCATCAGCTCAGAGTCAGACCTTTTAAACCCAGGGGAAAAATATTTTCCAAAATTCTCTTTGCTTAAGCACTATATATTCGAAGTTCTTTTTATTGTTTCAGTATTTTAGCCCTTAGTTGATTAGTCACCAATACCTGTCAGATGCCCGCTGCCATAAAAGCACTCTGAGCACCCGCAGTATTTGTAGGAATATCAAAAAATATCTTTAGCAACTAGGAATTATGCAACAGAGGGAGAAGGCAGAACTAACTAGATTAATGCAACATGTAGTGGATTTGTTAACATTAAGTGTATGACTCGTCGCAGAATCATGCCAGAAAATGGTACCATGTAGCTTACTGGTAAGGGCAGTAAAAAGGGTAATGCATTACTTTAATCATCAGTGAACCACTCACTCATTCAACACACTATTTCCAGCTGAAATCAAAGGTTTCCATTTAAAATGCCGTTCCTCTACAGACTGTAAGCATCTTACAACTCTCTCTGCCTTTGAACTCTACTGTGATAGCTGCTTCATTAACATTGTGGTTCCAGTGCAAAAAACAAAGTCCTCCAGATCCCAAATCTTCTTCCTTTAGACTTTTGATTGCCTCTCATCTGTCCATTCCTGCTTAGTGTTCTGTAAAGCTTGAGTCTTCTGTTCATCTACCTGGACATAGTCCACTCTCTGCTCCTCAGAGAGAAAAGGCTTCTGTGGGAGAGAGAGGGAAAAACCAACGTATCAATTTTAGGGTTGAAAAGGGATGCTAGTGAAACTTGGCTTGATTTTCTGTTTTCCCTTTCCCTTGTTCCTTGATTGCTTCACTTCACCTTGAAGCTCACAGTGACATCAGCTGACAAAAGCATTGCTTTACAGCCTGCTTTAGCTATAATTATCCATCTGTCACCCTGTCACTCAGCCCAGCACAGCGAGCGAGGGAAACGTGCTGTTCTGGCTATTTCCATGCAGATAATCGTTCTCTTCTTATCTGAGTGATCCTGCTGCAGGGATAACCTAACTGTATTTTAACTATGGGGAAGTTGGGGAGTTAAATTAGAAAGCTTAGGAGTCTTGAGGCTTTTGCCTCCAGGAGTATTATCTGATGGGTAAATTGATACACAGGACATAAAACGGCCCAAACTGACAACAGTTCGTTGCTTTGTAGTGGTACCTACCCACCACCTGGGCAGTTTATAAGCTCTCCGGAACAAGGAATGTATTTTTTCAGCATTACTAAGGAAATTGAAATGGTTTTGGTGATGCAAGAATAAAGATGCACATTTTGCCATGTTACAAGAGATGGTAGAGTTTTACCCTGTGAATTTATCATGGCCTGTAAACTTGTTACTGCAAAGAGATTTGGGGGTAAACTAGCAGGAAAGGGTTTGTGGAGACTAAATGAAAATGAAAGAGCATGCAGAGATCCTGCAAGCACCAACAAGCTTGCCCACAAGCCCTCATGGCTGCACATCCCAGCGTGGTCTCCTGTCCTCTGCCGAGCTCGTGTTAATGGCATCCCTATGAGTCACGCTAGGGACACCTTGTCATCACCCTAATAGTGCTTTTATTATATCAATCTTGAGGCTGCCACAATTGCAGTCAGCTGGAAACACGATTGGCTTCATCATGATACTTAGGGCACCTAGCAGAGGTGCCCTAAGTATCTTTGTCTTGTTTTCCTCCCAGCAGACAAAAAGATAGGAGGCTGTGGGGTTTTTCAGATGACTCATACCTTCTGTACAGGGGATGGGGAAGCAGAATTAAAATCCAATGCTAAGTAATCAAGGTTAGATTTCCTTGTCCATGGAAAAGCACCACTGTATGGAGATGTTGCCTGTCTGTGTTCCTGTCGGAAAAGAAGAGAAACTTTTAAAGCTCTTAAAACATGATCCTAAAAGGAAGCAGGACTACAACTGCTATGTGCGAGACTCGTCTGGCAGAACACGAGTGAGTAGGGTCAGCACCCACGTAGTTTTCTATGCCAAGGGTGCCTTTTGGTGACTAACCACAGGATAACACTGATTAATTGGAGATGGCATAAAAAAAAAACAACTGTGAGAGCCTTTTTCTCCTGGTAATTATGGCAAAACAAGCAAACCAGGTTGATTTTAATTCAATGTTATCAGAAAGGACTTGTGCCCAGCTTTTCAACCGAAGCCCCTGGAAGGCTCAGATTTGCAGGGGTGCCCTCTTAACCAGCATCGTTCTATGAATTTGAAGAAATGGTGATAATTCTGTTCAAATCTAGCAAATGAAAATTAATCTCAGGAAAATCCCAGATGACCACAAATGTATGGAAGGTTTTATATGGCTAGAAAAATCAAATGGGGAGTAGTTATAACTGGAACTGCTCTCCTGAGCACATTTTGGTCTAGTAAAGGTGTGGGTTAAAATTCGAGACTATGGTTCGCGGAGATTGTGGTCAGTTTTGCAATATGTTTCTACAGCCACTGCTGTTGGGCTTTGGCTATGGAGCCAAATCTGTAGACATTGGCTCAGATAAGGGATTTGAGATCCATTTCCACTGAAAACTCAAAGGAAACTGAGATTCTGGTCTTTTTGCAAGATATGGCTAAAGAGTGAATGAAGAAAAGGAAGCCACAAAGCCAGATGTTCTTCTTTCATGGGATGGGAAGTGGGGTTAGTGGCACCAGCCAAAGCAGAAGCAATAAGAGACTTTAATGGGAGTTCTGTTTCTGCACAATATTTGGTGTGTTTCTTTAGGAAGTGCACTAACGGCTTTCTGTCATTTCCTGGGAGATTCTGCAGGGCACACTTTTAAAAGGTGAAAAGATTTAATTTTCCTTTGCCTTAATGAGTTCTCATGTAAATATGGCTGATCCCTGTGATCTCTTGGAACTGCTCAGCAACATTCGTGGGCGAGCAGCTGAGTTCTGCAGAGCAGAAGAAGGGCTTCCCTTATCTCTCTGTAAATTGGTCCCAGTGTCTTTGGTTTAAAACCGTTTCATCATTTTTTAAAAAAAACAGAAGGCAAAGGACAAACCTCCTCAACATTTTTTCTTAGAAAACAAACTTCTGCATTCTCCATCAATGTGACAGAGCAGAATAAAGCAAAGGATGGCTGTGTGAAAATGAAGATTACCATATGAATGTAACTTTCTTCCTCTTCTCCGGAAACTGAATTGGCAAATATTCTTGCTGAATTAATACCGTCTCTTTCTGGTGAGATAAAGCTCATTCGATTGCTATGAAGAAAAACACAGGAGAGGTTAAGGAAGCATCTTACAGATGCTCTGAAATGAAGCCAAAGCCTGACACAGTCCATATGGTGAATAAACTCACACTAACGCTGCAGCCTTTATGGAAAGGATGTCCAAAACCACTCCTTAGTTCTAGAAAAAGTGTGCTGTATTGCTGTAAGTGTTTTTGTTGATTTTTTTTCTGGGATTTATGAAACTTTGCCGTCTCTGGTATGACAGAAAGCATAAAACATTGGAGGAATGCTCCGGCAAGGGGCACAGAGTCAGATATCATTCATCCGGGTAATATGTGCTGATGGGGCACTTACTTAGTTGCGCGGCTATCCGCACTTTAGAGACTGATGTGAATTAATCAGCTACTGGAGGTGCATGCAGAGAAACTTGTCTGGCTTTGAACACAGAGTATGTGCTATGGAGATGTCTGCGACTCAGCCCTTGTACAAGAAAATCTCTTCCACTAACATAACTTTCAGAGGTATATCGTGAGTAAATTATTGCAGGCTAGCACAATGGCGTTAGTTATTAGGAGATTGGATGGCCACTTTGTGTAGCATGAACAGCATAATTACTTTTGCTTTATTAGTTCAGGGCATACTTCTTTTTTAGTTTTGTTAATGCAAAACATGCAAACTCCCTCCGAGCTCGCTATCCTTCGGGAGTCTGCACTGCATCAGCACTAATTAACCACAGCGCTCTGGCAGAGATGCTTAGGAGGCAGGCTACTGGGTTTCCCCAACAAGCATAACCGATGGGCTTAGCCAGCATTGGATTGTATGGCTGGGAGGGGGGTCTCCAATTGAGAGAGTGCCCGTCTCGTGCCCCTTTTGCCTTCCAAATGACCACCTGAGGTGGAGAAGTGGAAAAGCCATGTCTGGCGCTCATGCTAGTGAAAAAAACACATTTTCTGGAGTGCCTGGGGTATGCAGAGGAGGTTGGTGGGAATTCCTGGCTTTTGCATGCACACTTCGGCACAGTTTGCTCTGCTGTCAGCCTTTCCCCGTAGCACCAAGATCCTCCCAGCCAGCCGGCTGCCGCCCTACCCTGCTCACATGTTCCCTGAAGATGAATCTTTCACTGCACTTGGAGCCCAACACTATCATCTGTTCATACTACCTGGGCTTTGGAACCAAAAGCATTTGGTTTTACCCTGCAACTAATTTCCAGTGACAAAAGATCACACCAACAGATCAAGTCTGAATTGCTGTGTGGCAGCGCAGAAATCTACACCCAGGCTGCAAGTCAGGCAGATCTTTATCTTACCTGGTTCTCCTTTGCTATATTAATTTTCAGGAACAAAAATGGCTCTATCACTTTGAAAAAACAATAATTAAGGCATGTGAAGCTCTTAGCCATTGCAGCAGCCACACCAGAGTGCAGACCAGCTCCAGTCTTTTCAAAAAGAACCTTCAAATCAGACTGAGCAGCACTGCCTGATGCTGAACACACTGGAGCTGCCTGTTGTGAAAGGGGGCCTTGCTTTTTAGAGACAGCAAAAGCCTGGGGGATGCTGGAAGGAGCCCTGGGGAATTTTTGTTTGTGGACTTTGCCAGGAAACTGTTTCTTGTGGGATGTGATAAGTTATTTTTAACTCCATTCCACAGTGTTAATACTTAAAAGATTGGAACGGCAGGTTTCTTGTTGACTTACTAAGGCACAGTCCACATCCTGGTCACGGCAGCGTGCTCCCGGATTGTGGAGAGGTTCCTCAAGTCCAGAGGAGGTGGCCGTGCTGCAAGTAGATACAAAAGGAACTAAATTTCCAATAGCAGAGCTAATGAAAAGTACAGACTGTTTAGAAAAATGCCGTTTTATATTAACAGTAAGAAACTAACAGAGTATTTCACAGAACATAACTGATATAACCAAGACAGAAATAAATAACAAATGACCACTTCAGTCAGTGCTGTAAAGTCTCCCATTTACCCTAAAATAGCAATAAATACAATGAGGATAAGGAGAACAAATGCCCCACAAGATCCATGTGCTTGCTTCAAATCTGCTCCGCATGTGCTGCCTTCAAGAGGTGAGGCCAGTTCAGCCTACACGTCAAAGCAGGTTTTGGGCTCTCTTCTAAACAAAAAGGTCCTACACATAGAGATCAAAATCATTCCTCTCACCAGCCAATGTATATTTTCCACTCCGTTCTCAAAACCCTCTGTGAAAGGACCTGAGCTTGCTTTGCTTCCTGGCAATGGTCTGTATTTCTGTCCCCAGTTCACAGAATCATTTCCCGAACCAATTTCTGAGTAGCTCTGTGGCTCTGCAGCCCAAAGAGCTTTAAGGTAAGGACAGGTTTAGGCAATTTGTCCACTGCAAAGCTGAATTTTGTCCCCAGTATATCCGCTGGAAGTGCAACCCAGATTTTGGAGGTGGCATGAAAAGCAAGAGTGGAAAATTACCATCAGTAAAAGTATCTGCAGGAAATTCCTAATTAAACCAAGACAGCTGTGCCTACCCAACAGAAATTTAACCAACGGCCCACACATCGAGTTTGAGTATTTGAGTGTTTGGATGTCCTGTTCCTGGAAGGTCATGGAGCTGGTGAGACAGCAGTACATGTACTTCAGAGCCGCAGGATTTAGTCTGCTGTCTCTCCAAGGTTACTTCCATTTGGTCATTTGCAGTCAGAGTGGAGCTGAAGACATGCACCACGCTAATGCAGCCACACAGTCTTCAACTGCAAAAGCAGGCATGGACGCTCTTCCTCTACTCACAGACAACCCTGCAGACACATCCTATGTTACAGTACTATAAGCCACTTACACAGCAATTCAGTCCCTCTTCTAGAGCAGGAAATGCTTTAAAATGTGCCAAGGGCACTAACAAAGGAGGTCACCTGTGTCCCCACTATCAGGACCCCCCTGGCTGCCAGTTGCACTTTAGGTCTGAGCTTACATTTCCTACGAGGCTTGAGGTCTCGGTTCACTGGAGGGGGCTCCAGGTCTGAGGGAAGCTCGGGTAATGGGCTGGTGAGTTTTTCAGTGCTGACGACAGGGAAGGTGAAGGTGGCTGAGCCGGGGCTCATGGGGATGTAGCCATCGGGTGAACAGTCGGAGCCGGGTGCAGAGGGGAGAGGTGCTGGGGCGCATGGGCACGTAGCTGTCCTCCGTGCTGTCCGAAGTGGTCGAGTAGAGTGGGGAGAACCGGCAGGGCTTCAGAAGCAAAGGAGAAAAGAGAGAGAAATGGGTTGATAAATGAATAGCTAACCCCCTGCAAGCCAGGAGGTGCTGTGAGCTGGCAACAGGTCTGAGCAGAGTCCCTGGCCAGGAAAGTCCCGATGTGACCTTTCTGAGAGGCACAAGCAGGAAAGACAGGAGACAAACACATGGGTTCAGATGCACACTCCAGCTTTGGAGAGGTACACTTCTGAGCTTCACAAGTCACTGCTGGGAACTAGGACCAAACTTATTGGTGATTAAAGTAGGTTAAACCTTCCAACTTCAGTGAGGCTGCACTTGCCTCTCCCAGCTGTAATTCTGACCTATAAAAGGAAAAAGGCTTCTTCATACAAAAAAACATCTGAAAGGAGAACATCTGATGAACTAGATTTTTGCAAATGTGGAAGCTGGGAGAGCAGACACACAGACCCACATGTTGCTTCTGATAGCTGAGAATTAACACCAGAAAATCATTTTATGCAGGTTAGTGCTGGCTGAGTGGTGAGAGTGATTGATTACAAACCTTGCAAGCTTTCAAAGGGGAGAAAAATATAAGTTGCCCACCACCAGAGCTTACACACAAGCAAGCAAAGGATCTCCCACACAGAAGACAGTACCCAGCGCCAGGCAGAAGACTGGCTACGTGATGTGTGATGGTGCTACATAAAACCACGTCTGTCAAAGGCTGAGTCAGGAAGCCTTGGACTGACAGAGCCCTAAATCACAGGCGCTTTGAGAGCAGAGATTTTCCTATGTCCTAAAGAGGAGATATCCCTCAGGATCATGACGTGATAGGCTTCTTTAGACCCTGTTTCAAGAGATAAGCAGTTTTCGCAGGTGCTCTTGGTCAGCAGTTTAATTCTCAAGGCTATTAGTATCCCTTTTCACAACAGACCTGGCTTCATCTGCTTTAAAAATAGGGTGCTCAGTGTTGTGGCCTCCCCCCGACACCTCTGTCAAAGGCTTCCCACGGCTGCGAAGCAGCAGCACAGAAGTTGCCCAAAGCCAAGGGCTTCTTCCATTTTTTTATTCTTCTGCTGAACGCAGGAGAGGAGTGATTGAAGATGAGGATGTGAAATGATTCACTTTCTAAAGTTTGTCATGTGCCGGTGTTTTAAATTTATGCAAGCAGAGTACTTACCAAATTCAAGCTAAGCCTCTTATCCCGACTTCTTAAAGAACTGCCTTCCATGTCTGCTGCAAGGAAAAAAAAAGTGATTAAAAATAAGGCAGTGCAACCTTCTTGAGTAAAGCATATGGCTCTAAAATAATTAGAGCTTTATAAAGGTTCCATAACTCCTAGTATTTATCCTAAATGAGGAAAAAATCCAATGACACTTAAGACTAGAACCAACTCAGTAGCATTTCAAGAGTGATTACATCTATTTTAAGTACGATGAAACCAAAGAAAATGTTCATGTATAATCCAGCTGTAACTTATGCTTCCTGTAACACAAGCAGCTGGGGAGAAAGACTGGTGTGGTTAGCAAGCAAGCAAGCAAACTTTTAAACCCAGCTCCTGCTCTAGTCCCGCTCTATTTTCCCATCTGTCAAAATGGGGAAATTATATGAAAAGGGACTATGGGGAATATTAATTCAGTACTGTTTGGGAAATTATTTAGGAGCCTCGTACGCAAGGTGCCAGGGAAGTATGCAGCGCTACAGGATTGGGGCAGAGTGGCTTGAAAGCAGCTCGACAGAAAAGGACTTGGGAGTGTTGGTTGACAGCCGGCTGAATATGAGCCAGCAGTGTGCCCAGGTGGCCAAGAAGGCCAACAGCATCCTAGCCTGTATCAGGAATAGTGTGGTGAGCCGGACTAGGGAAGTGATCATCCCCCTGTACTCGGCACTGGTGAGGCCCCACCTCGAGTACTGCGTTCAGTTTTGGGCCCCTCGCTACAAGAGGGACATTGAGGTGTTGGAGCGTGTCCAGAGAAGGGCTACAAAGCTGGTGAGGGGCCTGGAGGACAAACCTTATGAGGAACGACTGAGGGAGCTGGGGTTGTTTAGCCTGGAGAAGAGGAGGCTGAGGGGAGACCTTATCACCCTCTACAACTACCTGAAAGGAGGTTGTAAAGAGATGGGGGCTGACCTCTTCTCCCTGGTGACAAGTGATAGGACGAGGGGAAACGGGTTCAAGTTACGTCAGGGGAGGTTTAGATTAGATATTAGGAGACATTTTTTCACTGAAAGGGTTATTAAACATTGGAATAGGTTGCCCAGGGAGGTGGTGGATTCACCATCTCTGGAGGTGTTTAAAAAAAGGGTAGATGGGGCACTGAGGGACATGGTTTAGAAGTGGCTCTTGTCAGGGTAGGCTAAAGGTTGGACTCGATGATCTTAAAGGTCCCTTCCAACCTCAACAATTCTATGATTCTATGATTCTATGTTATTGTACAGAGGGTGCATGAGGGAACTTAATGGTAGGAGAGAAATTCTTCTCTTTGTCACCTAGAAATGCTGATGTGGTGCAAATGGCTCAAGCTGATGGGGAACAAACAGCCAGAGAAAAGGTGACCAGTCACAGTGCCCCCTTGTGCAGGCTGGACTATGTCTGGGTGTAGATCAATTTTATTTTTGAAGCAAAAGGCAAAAAACCTGAAATCCAGCGTTCAGTGCATAGAAGATCAGCAGTGGGAAATGCTTACAACTACCATCCTTTTCTGGAAAATTATTTTCTGTGCAGAAAATGGCTTTTCTGTGGGAATGCCTTAAAACCCTGCAACCATGTCAATCCAGTCCCTGCTCTTGTGGTGGAGATGCCAATACTGCACCGCAACTGGGGGTCTTTGTGGTGGCAGCAGCATAAAGGGCAGAAGTGCTAAACGAGAAGAAAGCACTACTGTTAGTGCAGAGATATAATCAGGTAGACACAGTCATTGCCCTGGGACAGCTACATTTATGTATTATTTTGGCAAAAAAGACATTCAGGCACAATGCTCCGGCAGATGACAAGATACAGGTGCCTTATACGTGTACAGCTCCTTCCCCTTCAAGGCACTGCAACCAGCATATGCTGCCTTTGCACTGGGTGAATTACATCTGTTCAGCTTTTACAGGTTGCCAAGGGCAAAAAATAAAGTAAATAACTTGAGTGGGCTCACTCTGTGAGCTGGTGAGGAACAGCTGCTTTCTCCGTTTCTTTTTCCAATCTTTCTTGTTAAACACATTTTAATTCAGAGTTTAACCTTTCAAATAGTTTCAGCTGCACTTAGGGTAAGAAAAAATTGCAGCACTTATTAATTCATTGCTGCCCCCTGTCAGGCAGAGATAACCTTGCAGCACGGTAGCAGAACATGACATTTAGCCACTTAATCCTCTTAAAAACATTTTGGCGTAAATTGGGTTGGAGGAACATTAACTGTCTCAAGCACGCTGGCGGCGTTAGAGCGGCACACGTGCAGAAGCAAGAGCAACACCTTTCAGAGAGCAACCAAATGTAACCGATAATTAAGAATACCAATTCCACTGATGGGTGTTTCTCCAGAAACCTTCTAAGAATTGTTTGTACACTGATAAACAGGCTGGACAGAGGTCTCCTTGCTTTAGCTTCTGAGCTTTAAGAACAAGATCTGACAGCCCCAAACACGATTTGGTGATTCAAACTACAGGAGCCTAAAGGACGTTTGTCCTTAAAACCAACATTTTCTTACTCATAAAAAATGACACATTACTGCAAAATACTTGATCATTTCCAGCCAGGTATTCCAGCAGCCTCCCTCTGTTCTGTGGCTCCACAAAATAAAACTTTCTCATACTGTGTATGCTGGTTTTTGACACCTTGATGTTCCAGGTTTCTGACTGTTATTTTTGTTTGCGATTATGCTGTTTCCAGAACAAGTGGAAAAGTCACCTCAACACAGAGCAGAACTTGCTTTGCAGCAGGTTTTCAGGCTACCCTTACTGAAGTGCAAGGACACAGTGGGATTTGCTCAAGGACACACAGAGTCCCTGGTTCAACTGGGATTACATCCCATCCCCAGCGTCTCCCTGGCTTCCCGTTCTTTACTCTAAGCTGTGAAAAGACATGCTGCTGTTGAGGAAAGGACTGGATGTAGCAAAGCAGCACAGCTACAGAGGCATTTCCCATGCGCAAGCCCACATTTTGACCTGCATAAGTAGTTTGGCATTGCCTGATTCAGTGGCCGGGTTTTCAATTTTTGTTTTTCTACTGCTTTATTTTTTGGAGAGGGAAGGGGCATGGAAAACTAGCAAGTCATGAGGCACCCTGAAGAGATCACAGCCCATGTGTACACACCGAGGGACTTTTACAGAGCAGGAGCTGAATGTGAGGGACAGGTCTGAATCCTGCTTGCTAATTAATTTGAAACAAGCATTTTGGGTTGCTTTGAGTGGTGTATGATTCCTCAGCAGGAAGACAGGGAGGCACAACTGGAGGTGGGCACCCGTTTTGCGCTCATGGGCAGCTCCATCCCTCACACTGATCCTGCTTTGCTGGCTCTCGGAAATGCACTCACCTTTCCAGTTCCTCACGTTGTCTAAGCTGGACAAGGAGATCCTCCTGGGCACCAGAGCGACCTGAGCCCGGCAGATCCCTGCGTGCCCATTCTGGAGGGTCCCGCCGCCCACCTCATCCCCTCTCCTGTCTGAGAAGTGGGTTGGCTTGGGCGGCCGTGGCGGGGGCGTGTTGGACAGGATGTCCAGCTGGGTTACACCGTAGGGCAGCGCGTTTTGGCTCTTGTCAAACTGAAACGTTGGTGTCAGCGGCGTCCCCAGCAGTGGTGAAGAGGAGGAAAAGTCACTGGGTGGCCCACTAATGTCTATGTTCCTGGATACGGTGCTGGGATTTGCCAACGGGGCCCCATCCTGGTGCACAGTGCCAGTGCTGGACGGCTGTACAAGGTACAAGGAGGGCTGGGACTGCAAGGAGTCGACAAAAACATCATCTGATGAGGTTTGCTCCAGAGATCTGTCTGAATTTGACCAGCTGTCACACCTGCACAGAGACAAAGGTCAGACTTCCACTTCCTTTTCTCCTGGTTGCAACTGAGCAAGTGCACAGCAAAAAAAACGCCAACCCCACAGTTTGGGACAGAATCTGTCCCTTCCCTATGGCTGTGGAAGGTCCCCTGGGCTGGGGAACTTTGTGGAGCACCTTGGGCAGCAGCAGGCAGAAAGGGCACCTGGAGGGAGGCCGTATGTGAGGTCTCCAGCCACCCACCCTGGAAAGAGAGAGGACCAACATACAATGCTCGACCACTAATCTACACTATGAAAAGCCCCCTGTAAATTGGATTAGGCTGATGGTCCCCTGTTGTGCTCCAGAGCCTACCCTGAGTGGCAGGGCTCAAGTACTAGTTTGCCCTAGTTTCCCAGGGCTTCACTGGGCTGGCAGAGGGTGGCTCCATCGCGACACTTCTGGCAGACCCCAGACCTACCTGTTGTGGCTGAGCTTGCCCGACTCGCAGTTGGAGAGGAAGAGGTAGTCGGGGAGGAAGACCGACTCTGACTCGCTGGGGGTCTCCTCCGCGGCAGACACATCAGCAGCAGCGTGGTCAACCGAAAAGGAGGGATCGGCGATGCGGGAGGCGTGGGTGGAGGCGGCTGGTGATGGCTGCGGGGACGACGTCGTGTGAGACAGGCTCTCCACTGAACCTGCAATGGGAATGGATGGCCCCGGCTGAGGAACGGCTCTGACTCACCCTGGCTCATTGCCTCTCCTGGCCATCATCACCTTGCTTTTGCACCAGGGATGTTTTACGTCAGAGCAGCAGTGGGTGAAGGCAAAAACTGATCCTGGAGAAAGGGAGCCTGATTTTGCAGCTGCTCCCCTTGCCCAGGCTGGTCAAGTCAGCTGCTAAATTGAGGGGCTGCAGAAGGTGCAGACCCCCCTTTGCTCTGGGGTCCCCCACTCCTGCAGGACTTTAGCATCCCTCCTGCATAGTAATGGAGACAGCCTCTGCTGGGGAAAGTGCTGAGGCAGAGCAGTCTGTTTTATCAAGTATTTTTTATAATTAATTATTAATCTCCGACACTTCAAATTAATGGTGACAAGGAGAGGGATTGATTTCTTCACACTTTCTAGATCGCAGTGGACAAAACTGAGCTTTGCTGCTCATGGAGTAGCCGGATTTGTTGCACCTCTGAACTTGTCTGCAAACTCCTGGTGCTTCTCTAGGCTGGACGTCAAAGCCACGAGAGCTGCGGTGCCCTGTTATTTCCCAGCTGAAGGCTTGGTGTCTCTGCTGAGAAAACGGACACAACTTCTCTGGAAGCCACAAGGCACAGGGGAGCCTGTGCTCAGTGACGCCTTCCCTGAGCACAACACTCCAGTCCCTCCCCAGCACAGAGGGGTGGCAGTGGGGAGAGGAGCAGGTTTGGGCTGAAGGCAGCAGGGCAAGCCCAGGCTGCGCAGAGCTGGCCACCTGCTCAGCTCCAGGTTCACCTCTGACCACCAAGGCCACCCTTCACTGTCAGCATTCAGCTGAGACACTTGTACCTGTCTGGCCCGAGCATTGCCATGGCAGCAGAGACAAGGCCGGTTCTGTTGCTCTCCAGCCTCCATCCCTGCTAGACAGCTGGGGGTGCTGGGCAGGAGGGATGAAGGAGTGATGGCTCAGCCACAGAGTTAAGGCTAAGCACAGCCTCTGGCCCAGCTTTTGGGGGATTTCAACTCAAAAATCAAGTCCTTGGTGCAAGTCAGACCTCCCACCACGGGCAGCTGTGGAGCAGGAAGGGCCTGGGGTGTTTTTGCAGAGCAGCTCCCCAAAGGCATCTGATCCTGGCAGCAGGAGCACAAGCCCTCAATTAGAGAATATGATTTTTCTAATGAAGTTTCAGGTTGCTGCATGGTGGTTCCCTCAGCAGGGCTGTGTGGGGACCAGGCAGTGCTCACTGGGTGCCCTGGCTGTCCCCGACATCTGTGGGGCTCGGCAGTGGGTACCCATCTCTCTGGCTGAAGCGCAGACACTGCCCGAGTCAAAGCTGCAAAACCTCCTTCAAAATAAAAAAAACCTCATCAAAAACAAATACAAGAAACCAGCTAGTGCTGATAAAACCAAACCAAGCATAAACATGCCTTCAAAGTGTAGCAAAAAGGCAGATTTCTCTAATGCTGATACCCAGAATTTGCTGGAAGTGCTAGAATGGCCAGGCCCTGGCCATCTGCATGCCTGCTGCAGGCCAGATCCTGCACTGTGCGGTGAGGTCCTGAGATCCTCTGGCAGGTTCTGTCTAGTCCTCAGCTCAACACAGCAACAAGCCTTGGCGCTGTACTGGGTTGTTGTAGTCACTTTTCAACCCTGGGAGGTGCTAGGTATATGCGCAAGCAGGTCAGGAGGAATGGAGAGGGCTGCCAAGACTTGGGGTGGTTAGACAGCAACGTCGCTAAACACAAAAAAACCCTTCAGTGACCCAGACTTCCATAGCAGCCACAGAGGGCTTCACCCTGTCATCCTTCTGATCTCAGTCTCAAGAAGAGTAAAACAGCTGATCTTTTCTCCCTGTACTACCCGACACCTCATCCCTTTAAACTGGGGAGAAAGCCACCTCTTTCCTACCCATCTGCCAGCATTGACTCACTGCTTCTTCCTCCTGTTAGCTTTGGAGGTCTGGTGCAGTAGTGGACCCCAGGTCAGCAAAGCACATAAGCACGTGCTTAAATTCAAGCTTAAGCAAAACATTTGCTTAATTTTGGGCAGGTGCTTATAGCAGCAGGATTTCAGCAGCGAGTATCTGGAAGGAATAGCTTTTACGGGGTTTCACATTTGCAAAGCAGAGCTCAGGACTGCAGCCTCCCCATCTGAAAAATAACTTTTCTCTTGTTCGTTGCGCTGGCTCAGACTGTAACTCTGCTTTCAAACCTTGGACTCTGAGAGCTGCATTGCAAGCTGAGGATGATCAAATATGCACTGGGCTAACTCCATAGGGATCTCAGAAAAGCATGTTCACATCACCATCTGACCGCATTTTTTAAAAAAAAAACAACTAAAACCACCACAATGCATAAGAAAGAGAAATTAATGACATTCTGGATTATTAACACAGAGAATGAACAGGCCTGAACTCCATCTGGTACTCGCAGGGTTTAGCCATGGATTATCCCATCAGGAAAGGCTGTGAGCTGCAGACCACATGGCAACCGTTGTGAGCAGGAGGGAGGGATGGGTACAGCACAGACCTGCCCTTTTCTAACCTTCAGGGGCTCAGGGACCTGTAGCCAGCTCCTAACAGACCGGCCCTGTCTCTGCCAGCTCTGCTGGTAACTGAATCAGCATGCATTAAAGTTGTACCGCGGCAGCAGCTGGGTAGAATAAATTATGCATGGCCAATTTCGACAGCAAGAAGGCAGAGAATAGGTTTGGTGCCTGCCCTCCCCTTTGCCAGAGAGACAGCGGGCACCTTCGGCTGACAGAATAACTGCTTTGGTGGGTACTAACCCAAAGAATTTCTGCCCTGTATTGATGGGGAAAGTCACCCATCACGTTCCCCATCGATACAGGGACATTGCTTGGAGAAACAGAGGGCTTCTCTCCTGCTACAGACCCCAGCCTGCTCCCCAAAAATTGTTATGGTGCAACAGCAGTGCAGGGACACAGTGAACTAGGGGGGGCTCCTGCTCACAGCAACCTCCCCACTAGTCTGCATGGCCGTACAAGGGAGGCAGAATAGCCACCCACCCTTCCTGGCCAGGGGCCAGAGCCTGACATTAAAGAGCAGCCTTGAGTCTGTGCAGCTGAGAAGGGATTTCCTCCTGCTGAGAGAGGAGTGTGCAGGGAGTAGCCCCAGCGCTTGTCCCCAGCGTGGGCTGGGAGGAGCCATCACACCTCCCCTGAACTCCTGTGCAAGGGCCAGGTGCTGCCGTGAGCGAGCCTGCCAGGACCCTGCCTGCCCCGCTTTGTATGGGAACAGAGTGGGAAATAAAGTGGAGACACTCAGGAGAAGGCGTCTCTGCAAGGAGAGCGCAGTCCCTCCAGTTAGTCCCTCTGTGTGGTGCTTCCTTTGCTCCCAGCATGCTGCCCTGGCTGGAGGAGACGCTCCCCAGTGTGGCTGCACCGAGGTCCTGGGGAGCCAAACCATCCCCACGCCATGGCAGGGTCTGTGCACACTGGCAAAAGAAAAAAACATGAGAGACAGTTAAGGAGGCAAAGAAACCATCAGAGGAGCAGGCAGAAAGGGAGAAGGTCCCAGCAATGGGCAAGGGTGGGTGTGAAAAACAGAGCAACCAGTGGTTTGGGAGAGGTGGGAAAGCAGAAATGCTCTAATCCAGCAGCCAAGAGGGACCCAAGGGTAATCTGTCACTTAGGGTGACCCTGCCAATGTCCCAGTCCATGCACTGTGCAGGAGGGCATCAGTGAGGGAGCCTCCCCAGGGACATCAGGCTCCACTGTGGCCCTGGGTGCTGTGGGAGAGAGTAGAGCAGCAGGAGAATGATGGAGATCAGCAGGGACCTTCAGGTAAGGGCTGAATCTGGAGGGAGCAAGGCATTTTCATGGGATGTGGAACAATAACTGGAGCTTGTGGAAGAAGTGAAGAGGGAACCGAAGATGAAAGGTCCCTCTTGTGCTGAGGAGCTGCCTGCCAAGGCATGGCCGGGGGGAGCACTCAATGCACAGTTGCAATCTTTAAAAGTAAGGCCTCAGAATGAAAAAGGCTAAACAACTCTCACAGCAGTTTCTCCAATGAAAAGCTGCTACATTGCATTGTGTCAATTAGTTATGGTTTCAGCCTGCATACGGGGATAAAGTGTGCCCCTGATGTTCCATTGCCACCTCATGTCACCCCCTCCCCTGCCCAGCCACTTGGCCCAAGGCTCCTCTTGATCACCTGTGTGGCCATGGGTCCCATGGGGCTGGGGAATGACTGCTCCGTCGGGAGCACCAGAGGTGGAAGCAAGATTTTACATAGAAATAGTAGGAAAATAGGGAGAGAGGCCCCTTCCTGTCTCCTCCAGCTGACTCCCCTGAAGGTGCCAGCTCCCCCATCATTTTCAGCACAGCCAGAGGCAGTTTCTTATGGCAGTCGAGTGCCACGGCGCAATTGTTGCTGCTGGCAAGTCCTTCCCGACAGCCGCCCTCCCAGGTGCTTCCTGACATCTGCCTGGCGCTTGCACTGCACCTCCGTCTCTCTGCCGTCCCCTCCTGTTGACTAAAAGCTGTCCTCACGGGGCCAGCCGCCTTTTGCTGACTTTGGTCCGTGTCTGGCTGCTTACTTGTCAGACCAGAGGCTGCTGACGACTAGGACCTGGCTGTTCATCCCGCTGCTTTGCTACTGGAAGGGACTAACTGGGAACAACGGGATGGTGTTTACAGCTGAGTCACTGCGTAAAACAGTGGCTGCACTTTCTGTGCACTAAGCGGAGAAAGCAGCAGATTTGGTTTTGGCCTCAAAGTCACAGCAAATTTTCAGGGATGCAAGGATTAAGAGTGAGTGATTTCACAATATAATATTGGCTTTGAGATTCATTTTAATACACAGAATAGCATATTAAAGTTTCCTGCAATTGATGTGTCTTTCTTTTGATGATTCATTTCAGGGACTATTATTTTTTTAACACAGTAGCATTCAAGTTAAAAAAGCATATGGCATTTAATAGAGTTTTTCTCTTCTTATGTTAATTTTTAAGGGTAATTTGTTTAAAGCTACAGGCTCTTGGGGGATTTAGGTGCTTCCAAAAAGCTGAAGCAATTAACAACTGTTTGAAATGTGATGTGCAACCTGTGGAACTGTGCACATTTAAATATGAGGAACTGAACGTGCCCTGCAGCCTGACCTGAATACAGCCCAGACCTGACCTCACCACCATGAGCAGCAGGATAAGTAGAAGATCTTATGAGCTATTCGCCATTAGAGATAGGATAAGTGCATGTCTGGAATCTTAGTTTACGCGACCTGTGATGAGGGCTGGAAGTTCAGGTGCCAGACTTTATACCCAACCAAGGCAAAAGCTCTGCCTTGCTGAACTTCTTGGGGGGCAATATCTGCCTTGAACGGAGCGGAAAACTGGGATGTCAGCTTTCCCAAGTGCCACACCAAGAGTTGTCACTTCTTGTCCGTCAGTGCCTACGCTGGCAATCTTTGCTGGGAGAGAAATACCACTGTGTAATACTCTGAGTATTGCGCATGCATAAGTCTTACAGGCAATGCTGTGCTTTACCAGCATAACAGAACTGACATTTCCCAGTATAAATGCACCGTGGCAGTGCTCTTTCCACCCCCAGTTCCCCTCAGAATAAACTACTGAAGAGAAGATTAAAGAAGGCCAAGAACCAGCATAGATTAAAATAAAACATCTCACCACAGCATTTTGTTTCCTTTCAAGTTACAAGGTAATGGTATGGCTATGTGGCAGTTGCAGACACCAGTAGCAGTCTGCGTGCAGCAGCACAGGGACCACGGCAGGATAATCCGCCTGGTCACACTATGATACCCCCAAACATATTACTGCCCTTGGGACTGAGTCTCCCCATCACCACTCTCCTCTGCTCTTGCACTGCTGTTTATCACAGCAAAGGCCTTCGTTCTGACTCACTTCCTATGAAGCTCTCAAATTGCTGCTGTATCTGCCCCTTGGAAATGTCAAGGGAAAGACAGATTGCTGTTATCTGAGCCTAATTGTCTCATTTGAAAGGTAGGTTAATGATGATACAGGTCCTGACTTTAATTACTGGCTACATCCATCTTGGAGTGGTTAATTCTTGGAAGCTCTCCAAGAAATTCACCCTACTGAGTATGTATAGGTGTAGGTCCTGGCAAAACAGGCTGACTTTCTGCTTCATTGGCAGGACCATCTCTTTCGTCTAGACACATACTTCTAACACCCTCCCATCCTCTGGCGTTTCTTTATTTTTCTTCTTACTGATAGACTAAGACAGCTCAGTATTTTTGTCATTGATTTATGTATGTGCATATACACCCAAGTCTGTGCACATTCCACATCCAGCAAAGCCTGAGAAAATGCAAGTTTTGCAGGACACTTTCCTGGAACAGGTGTCTTACATTAAGCCAAACTAAATAAATATGTGACATGTAATGAAATAAACGGCCCCAGAAGATAACACTCAGTCAGCTTTTCACATAAACAGTACCTTTTCTTATTAAGGACCTGCTGTTTATTCTAGCAGGAATTGCTTCATCAAAGTGAGACCAAGCGGCCAGCTATTATTTCTACCCAGCAGCAGTGAGACCCCCGATAGCCCAACCAGCCAACAAGGACCACGCTTCCTCTCACCCCAGGTGCTGCTGTGGAGGAACCCAGGCAGTGGTCATCCTCCCAACCCCCAAGGCGAGCATGATCATGATCTTACCTGTGCCATCTTCTAGATGTCCAAAGTTACAGATCTGGCTGATGTTGTGCACCCAGATCTGCATCTCCTCCTCAGTTTTGGCTACCAGGTAGAAGGTGCGGTAGGTGGTTCTCACAATAAAGACAAAGTTGTTCTGAAATTCCTTCTTGATGAAGTTGGGCCCCGAGTGCTTCAGCACTTCGCACTCATTGAGGTCGATGATCCGAATGGGCTTTTTGGAGTGGTTGTTCCTGTAGTACTCCAGCACATCTGGGTTGCCGCTCATGCGGCCTCTGCGCAGCACAAACCAGCGCTTCCGCCATGCCTGCAAATGGCACAAACACAGCCCTTTTAGTGCCAACCACGTAATATATCAATCAGACCACACATGCTTATTTTCTTCTAGGTTATATAGTTGTTTTAATAAGCTGGCCAAATTGTGACTTTGATTTGATGTACTTGCTATCAGCTTGCACTTGTGACAGGAAAAAAGGCAGAGGGTTGTCTCTTTGGAGGTCAAGAGGAGCAAGTCTTCTCCCCTCCTCTCAGCCTGCCAGCATGGGGTAATTGAAATGATCTGGTACTTCACTGTCTCATCTATAGAAGAGATTATAACATATTTTTCTCTGTGAAAGGAAAACATCTAGAACTGCACCCTGTGTTGTGGCACATGAACAATATCTGGCAACAAATGACTTTTGCCCAGCAAAGCCAAGGACTCCAGAAGACCTGGGCAGCTTCCCTTCAATGGTTTTCAGAGCTAATAAAAAGCTGTTAATCAGCTGACAGTTGCTTCTGAAAGCTCAAAGCAAACCTTAAAGGAGTTGTAGCGCTAAAAATGTTAAACAGAAAACTTCCAAACCTAACAGAAGAATGTCTGTTTACCCAGGCACTGCTTCAAGTGGCCATCAACCCAAACCAAACCTGGTAAGCACTGATGTCTTTTAGACCCTTGTGACTGAAGGTATGAGTCCCATATAGGCTTAAATGAAGTCCTGGCAGGACTAAGATGCATCATCATTTTGTAAAGCTACATGCAAGTTGCTAGGAACAAAATGACATATTTTCCCCTTTTTCCAGCAGCTGTTTTTGTTCATCAACAGTATAAGCGCCTCTGTGTTGATTACAGCTGTCACCAACACATTTACTCTGAGGGCCAGAAGAAATCCACCCCGAGCTCTGTTCCACAGAGAAAAGCTAAAATAAGACAGTAGGAGCTTCCCCCTTACCAAACTGCATAAAAACCGTGTTGGATAAATCCATGCCCAAACCAGCGAGTCCTGGGTGGCTGCCAGGGAGCAGCTGCCCTGGCTCCGATGGCAGCCGGGAGAGGTGCAGGGGCTCACCCACTGCCCAGGAGCCTGCAATAACTGTACGGCCACTGGCTGCTTTAGCTGCCTTCAGAAGAGTTAAAGTTCATTAAAGAACCATGTGAACAACCACCACAACCTCCCTATCCGCATCTTATTCAAGTGCTCTTTGCAAAAGGACTTGTCACAAGGACATAAATCTGGGTGATGGCTTGTGTTCAAGTTAAAAATCATGCTCGTTTTGCAGAGAGTGGATCTGTCTGTCAGTTTAAAGACAGCCAACCATTCGGCCTTCAGGCAAAATAACGAGTTCAGGATGTTTTCACTAAGATGTAAGAGCCCTTACTGGCACAGTTTAGGATCAATACAGGCACTACAGATCTTGCTGACTCTGAGTTCCCGTGGGCATGGTGATAGTTAAAATTATCAACAAAAACCAGCAACAATCATTTGTCAAGAAAAAGGTGGGGTTTTTTTCCTGCTCAAAAGAGACTTTCTTACAGTGCAGCAAGCTTTTCACAGTCTGTCGATATTCATCCAAAAATTTATCTAGAAGTAAGTTTGTTCAGCCTGGCAGTACCTTAATCTTTTTTGAAAGCAAAATGTTCTTCAAAAACAATATACAGGCACCAGAGAATGAAATATCACAGGGGGAAACCCTGCAAGGCTCAACAAGCACATGTAGATGTGGTACTTAGGCACATGGTTTGGAAGTGGTTTTTGTCAGGGTAGGTTAATGGTTGGACTTGATGATCTTAAAGGTCCCTTCCAACCTCAGTGATTCTATGATTCTATGTTGGCCTGTGTAAAGGAGGGGTTTTCATAGAGGGGGGTCACATCAGCAGTAAACAGGAAGCAGAGGTGAGGTGCAAAATGTATTGCACAAAGAAAATTAAGTCTTGCCCTCATGACCTGTTGAGGTTTGAAAGTGATTTGGTCTCTGTTCAAAGTAGCTAGAGATAACAGATGTCTGAGATCTCAGACGAGTCTAATGTTGTGAGAGCCAGGAAAAAAAGAACACACACACCCCCTCAAAGGAAATAGAAACAAAGGAAAAATGTTTAACAGAGAAAACACTTTCCTGACGAGCAAGCTTCAACAGTGGAATACAGCCCAGCAGGTATCTCACATGTATAGTCCCAGAAAGAGCTCACATCTCTGCCACCAGCAGTGTAAGTGCCATACAGGCCTAATGCATACCCCACAGATGCACCAGGACAGAAGGTGACATCCCCTCACACACTCTCACCCCTAAACATCAAAAGAGAAATGCTTCAGGAGGTCTAAGCCAAATGAGACCTGCTACTTTGCCTCCCAGAGAAGCAGGCTATGAAGGCAGAGAGGGGAAGGAGCCATCAGATCTTCCCCCCAACACTGCAAGACCATGTCTCATTCCTCTTCCCAAGGCTACCAGCCATGCTGCTTAAATACACCTGGCTCCTTCTGATGGAAATTGGATGGAAATAGCTGCACATGAGCAAGCGGAGGATGGGGATGGGATAGGACGGGAAGGGATGCCATGCCATGCCATGCCATGCCATGCCACGTGTGGAGTACTGTGTCCAGCTTTGGAGTCCTCAGCACAAGAAGGACATGGACCTGTTGGAGCAGGTCCAGAGGAGGGCCATAAAGATGATCAGATGCTGGAGCACTTCTGCTATGAAGATAGGCTGAGAGTTAGGGTTGTTCAGCCTGGAGAAGAGAAGGCTCTGGGGAGACCTTCTAGCAGCTTTCCAGTACCTAAAGGGGCCGCCTACAAGAAAGCTGGAGAGGGACTTCTCACAAGGTCATGTAGCGATAGGATGAGGGGTAGCAGCTTTAAACTGAAAGAAGGTAGATTTTGATTAGATATTAGGATGAAATTCTTTACTGTGAGGGTGGTGAGGCACTGGCCCAGGTTGCCCAGAGAAGCTGTGGCTGCCCCATCCCTGGAGTGTTCAAGGCTGGATGGGGCTTTGAGCAGCCTGGTCTAGTGGGAGGTGTCCCTGCCCAGGGCAGGGGGCTTGAAACCAGATGATCTTTAAGGTCCCTTCCAACTAAAACCATTCTATGATTCTATGATTTGATGACACCCTGCCTCACTGGCACCCATGCAGCTGTGGGGAGGTGGGACCCCAGCCCCGAGGGCAGGGCCAGCTCAGCACTACCTGCCCAGTGTCCAGTACAACACCCTTAGGCAGTACGGCCCAGTCCCCATTTCTTTAGCTTTTAATTTTCATGAGTCTAAAGGGGAAACTACAGTTTCAGCACAACCCGGGCAGCTGGTGAGAGGAAAGAGAAAACTGCAGCTGTCTTTTGCAGAAAAGCTCATAGTCCCTCCGTTCGGAGGTGAAGGCTGGCTTCAGCATGATGTGAGTGGCCATGGCTCTGCTGGCTTTGGTTTTGTACTAGCCGAGAAGCTGCCTGATAACCTGTTTCCCTGCAGATACGCAATTTGATCAGGCTTATCGTCTGGCTGGCGCTGTGAGGCTGGAGATGGAAAGGTGCCCGGTCAGTGCAGCTTATAATGGGAGAGGAGAGCAGGGCCGAGGTTGTGAGACAGTGAGAAAACACTGTCTATCATGGCTGGGCAGCCATGAAAACAGGGCTGAGGGGAAATAATGCCAAATGGCAGCCCAAATCTGCACTGCGCTTGGGAAGTGTGGGCCTCCCCTCTCCATCTCCAGCACGGCTCCCCTCTCTGTTTTCCTCAGGCTCGCAGTGGGGCCCGTGCAGGCAGCCAGCCCCCCAGCTGGCTGAAAATGGAGTAGATTTTTCTTGTGGGGGTAACACATGAGCTGTAGGAAAGATGCAGGAAGGAGGAGGTGCAGCAGAGAGGGACAGTGGAACTGCCCTTTGGTGATACTGCAGGCTCGGACAAGTCCTTGGTGGCTGCCGTTCATTGCCCCAAATATTAATGTGCTCTGAAATGGATGGTGTTATCTCACTGCGAGCTGTGGGGACCAGAGCAAATACCTGCCCGTGCCGCTGACCCACCACCAGACCTGGAGCCGAGGGGAAGGAGAGGGGCCGAGGGATGGCGGCCTTTCAGCAGGCAAAGCCTGAGTCAGCGTCGGCACGGGGGAATTGGTGCTCGCAGGCTCAGATCTTCACAGACAGACATTTAAGCACTCAGCCTCCCTGGGAATCAGTGGGGTGCCAGGGCAGGGTGGCAGCAGCCCAGGGTGATGGCGTAGCCTGGCCAACGAGGAGTTTGCCGGAGCTGCCCGGCCAGCTCGCCTGCTGCCCCATGCCAGGGCTGCTCCCTGCCTGCCACCAAAGGGACATGTGTCAGGGACCAAACCCAGCGGGAACCACCTCGTCCCACACTGGGAAATGGGGAGTGCTGCCAGCCCCGTGCCCTGGCACCCAGCCTGCCCCAGGCACCAGCACAGGGAGGGTGGGAGGGGACAGGACCAGGTCTTCCCTCGGTGCTTGCTGTTAACATCAGCTTTGTTGTACCATCAAACTGCATCCACACACACAGTACCTTTGCACCTTGCCACTCTGGGCTCCTTTTTTCCCCCTGCTCTCTCTAGGAGGAGAGTGGCATCAGCTACTGACACAGCCACCTGTGTGGATGGGGATGAAAGATGTCTTTTGCACCTCTTCTCCCATTTGACACATCCAATCCCACCACTGTCTCCCCACAATGGCACATCTCCATTCTGAAACTTTCAACAATATGTGCCTTTATTATCAAAATATTAGACTCTGAAACATTTTTGCTTATCCTCCAATGCTGAGTGTACCATGCGCCGAGTGTTTGAGACGCAGCTTGCCTGCAAATGATCACAAGCAGGTGTACCATTACTGATACACAGGGCTTGCCCTGCTCCATGGCATAAGCAAAGCAGGGGTTTTGGCACACCTTTCAGTACAAGCTTTTATCTCCAAGAGTCAAATATCCTCTCCTCATTTTCCTGGCATTTGCCTGCAATGAGCTACATGTCTCCTTTCCCCAGGGGAAGGGGATGCAGCACACTGGAGTCACTGGGAGCCCAGCTGTGGCAGACCTTGGCCAGACAAGACGGCGGCAGCAGCTTTTAGCTCGCAGGGACCCAGGCAGCCCCTGTACCACACAGTCCGCTCGGCCGGAGCAGGGGCCGGGGCTCCTCAGCCCTGGGATGGAGGCGCAGAGGGTGCCTGGCACCTGCAAGGCAGGCAGTCATGCCCCATGGCAGCTCCTCTCCAGTGCCCACCCCAGCCCCATGGCAGAGCATGGCAGGGTTTTACCTAGCTGTATGCTCTTGGTAGTTTTCCTTTTACAATTTACCAGTCACAAGGCTGCCTCCTCTGTCCCCTGTTACGGTTCTTTCTGCCATCCCTGGTTTTCTGTCTTTGCAGCATGACCTTCGCCTACAGACCAGGATGCAGAGTGGTGCGGTGTGTGCCTTCCTCCCCTTCCCATTGCTAAACAGAAGCTGTGCCTGTGCCGGCACCATGATGGCTGCGCTGTGCCAGCAGCCCGTGGTACAGTCAGGAGCTCTGCTCCCGACTCCCTCCAGCCCCGGGTGCGCACAAACAATCTGCACCTTGTGCTGCTGCAATACCTTCCTCCGCATGGTTTGTAAAGCACAGTCGCTGTTACCACGAGCCTATGCCCAGAATTTATTTCAGCGTATCAGAGCCAATAATATCTGACAATATTTAGTCTGGAGCCGCACACACTGCCAAATTTACAAGAGAATTTGGATCTATTTAAGGGTGAAAGATTGCGCTCCCATGGTTGAGATGAAGTAACCTATATACTTAAATAGGAACTGATTCTTGGAATTCAGCCTAGGCTCCTCACTTACACTATAGAAAAGATCTTCGCACCCAGAAGAAATATTACATTTATTTGGGGGCCTCTTGAAATTATCTCTTTCTTGATGAAGGAATGATACGATGCTGATGTGTTTACATGTCCTCCAAAGCTTTGTTGGCATTAGAGAGAAGGCTTTATCAGAAAAGCACAACTACAATCAGACAAGAGCCAACATAAATCTAGAACAATTTTCATCTGCCCTTCATAAGTGGAATAGTTTGGTGCCAAAAGGAAGAAAGAATTTGCAGCAGCGTTGGTCAGACGCCAGTACGTTGCTCTGTGCAACACAAGCTATCAGTGTTTTCTTCTTGCTCCTGAATTTTTAACTTTGGGAATTCCAAAGCCACTTGTGAAGGGAAGAGGCATAGCTCTGTTTCCATTTCAGTAGGGTTTCTAAGAAAGCGATCGCTACTTCCACAATCTGACGCCTCTGCTTCTGCTGAATAAGTGGTGTGAGGTTTAAAAAGGGCTGCTATTACATGCGAACATTTGCTCCGCTGCAGCAATGTCAGATAAGACAGGCCACAAGCAAACCTATTGCGTGCTGAGAAAACAGCTAGCTGGTAAGCAAGGCCAGAGCGGGAGGTGAGCGCCCGCGTGGGAAAGGTTTAACCAAGGACCTTCACCGCTTACCTTCTGTCTGAGGACAATGTTTCCATTTGTATGTACAAAATATCCAGTACCTGAGGTCTAAATAATTAATTAGAGCACATACAAGCTAAATGAGGTAAATTGGCCTGAAATATAATTTGTCCTGTGGGTTTTTGATTTTTTTCTGGTTTTAATAATGAAAGATGGAATAGCCAACAAACTTGAAATTCCTTACCAGCTAAATTAATGCTCACGACTCCCCCATGAGGATAATCTTCATTTTACAGAATGCAGAGAAGGGGATGGCAAGGGGGACTGGAATGACCAGCAGGTGTGTACCAATTCCTCACACACCAAGGTGCCCTTGCAGCTGGGCAAGGGACAAGTGCTCGTCCCCAGGCCTGCTGTGGGTCTGACACTGAAAGAAGAGCCCGGGAGCTCAGTGATGGGCAGGACTGTGAAAGGTTTGAACATTTGGGATTACTCTCCTCCCGCAAACTCCCTTGGAAAGAAAAAGCAGCAAATCCCACAAGAGAAGGGTCTGGTGTGGCTTCCCTGCCGCGGCTGACTGAGGGCTGGCACTGCGTGCACAGGGCTCCTCCTGCTACTCACTGCTGCCGCCAGCCCCCAGGCATCCCTGGGGCTAGTGAAATAGCAGAGCTGCAGGATAATAGTCCCACAGAAGTGCCAGCACTTGGGACACAAGTTTTCAAAGCTTGTCTTTTTTTTAAACATATTTTGGGTGAAAAAAATTAGGCGGAACTTTATAGCATTTCCTATAAATTACTTAAAAGAGGAAGTTAAAATTCATATGTAGACAGGTTTGTAAGCAGCTGATGTCTAAGCCTATTAAGACCATACAAGTTAAGAGAGTTCCCCCTGCCTGCACAGAGCGGAAGGTGTTGGAACTGCAGAGTATGGTCCCTGCAAGGAAGGAGGAAGGAGTCAGGCCCAGCTCCCATCAAGCATCCTCACGTTCAAAGAGCCGAGGACATTGTTGGGAGCTCTTCATGCCACTCCTTAAAGAGAAACGGGCCAGCCCCATGCAGCTCGAGCTCCTTGGACTGTGAGACCCTTGCAGAAGGGCTCACTCCTCCTGCTCAGTAGCCTGCCTTGCTGGCTAACAGCGCTCGATTAACTCACTTGCAGAAATCTGAGATGAAAAAGACCTCTTAAACCACCCAGCCTGTCCCCCAGCTGGAGTTATGGTTTTGCTATTTCAGTTGTGGCTGTTGGTCTGAAGCTCCCATCAGCTCTGCATAATAAATCTCTCCCTAATGAGGCTGCCTGCGTGTCCCTTCCAGTATGTCCCCATGCAGCGCTCTGGAATCAGCTGAGTTCATTGCCCATCACCCACTGGTTTAACACTTCTCTTGGATTTTGTCTCCCTTGCTGTCTGGTTTCCCTTATTTTCTACTCAGATCTCACAAACTTCTTCAGCAGTGAGAGGCTGAAACTCATGGTTTATGGCTGGGAAAGAAAAATCAAAAAATACTCAATTTCAGAGAGAAATACTCCTCCTCCTTTAAGGCCTGGCGCTGCCTCCACAGGCATGTAATTCTGTTTAGCCTAGGGAATAGAAGGAGAATTTTTTTGCAGTAGTTTTTCTCCCTTTACCTGGGTGCCTGGAAGCTGACGTGCATTCCCATGGGTGCTGGAAAGGAATCAGCTCTCCCTTCCCCTGCCTGTTCGTGGCCACTACAGCACTGTTTTCTCAAGGTTGGGGCTCAGCTATGGCATGGAAAAGCTCTGAGCTAAGCAGTGTTCTCATACAAAACAATGTTCAACACAGACTAGCACAAATGGTCTGGCTTACCTTGTGCAAAGGACCATCATACAAGGAGTTCAGGACAGAATACAGTCTAACACTGTATTCCATCTGCTAAGTTGTGAGTCATTTATTGAGTCACTTGTCTTTCAGATTGTGCTAGTTTCAGTATGACTAAATGAATCTTGTTTCAAGAAAGTCAGCATGAGTCTTCCTCGGAGGAGATGCAACGGGTACATAGTAGAAGGGGAAATACCTTCATCCTTTCAAGGTGATACAGATACATTAATTGACTAAAAACACTAACCAAAAAATTTCCTGCACTGTAAGTGCAATGAAAGCTTTGTAATAAAGCATCTAAGATGACGTCCTGTAGAAGCAGAGAGGTTTCCTTTGTTTCTGTTTCTCACAAAAAGAAATCTGTGGTTTGTGAAGTAAAAATGACACACACTAAAAGAAAGGAGAAAAAGTCCCAGAGTCATATGTTGCCTACTAACCTACACACATTCCCATTGACTGGCCTACATCCTAATCCGTAATATTTATGGTGCTTTACAAATTCAAACATCTGCAATAGAATGAGTCACTGCTATTTAATGAACATGCAGATTCTTTGTAAAGCTAACGGGTTCATTTGGGCATGAAGGGTCAAAGTCATAGAGACTTAAAAACTTGGGAGTTCCAAGTTCTTAAAAACCTTATGGAAGATAAGAAAACAAGTTCTGAAAGTAAAATTAATAATAACACCACTGCATTTTGGGGAGGGACAGAGGGAGGAGGCAGATGCTTGGATGAAGAAATATCATTTCACTCATGTCCCCCATCCTTTAGTAAGAGCAGTAAATAAAGGAGAACTGTGCTTCTCACAAACACTTTGATTAGAGGTTTCCTCAGAGGACGCTGGCAAGGTGACAGAGTATCCCCTTGCTCCTCATGCAAGTAGGAGTTGCTGGACAAGACACTGCTGGCTGAAGGGGAGCAGCAGGGCTGTCCTCTCCTCGCTTTCCCCATGGCTCCTGGCAGGTTGGTCTCAAGGGGCTCTCCTGCAGAGAAGAAATGCCAGTGCTGTGGTCAAGCCACGCGGATGGGTCCCTGAGCTTTGCAGGGGAAGGTGCTGATGGTGCATCTCATCCCACAAGATCTTGCTATGGGGAAGGATTCATAGAATCATAGAATCATAGAATCATAGACTGGTTTAGGTTGGAAGGGATCTTAAAGATCCTCTAGTTCCAACCCCCCCTGCCACGGGCAGGGACATGTTCCACTGGACCAGGTTACTGAAAGTCCCATCCAACCTGGTCTTGAACACTTCCAGGGATGGGGCAGCCACAACTTCCCTGGGCAACCTGGGCCAGTGCCTCACCACCCTCAAGGCTTCACCAGCTTTGATCCCAGCTACAACAAACCCTACCGCACAGCAAAACCACCGTGGCTCCACGTCGCCTGAGGGGACTGAAATATGTCAAATGGCTTGGCAGCACTGCCTGCCCTGCCCTGGGCCATGTGGTCAGGGAGGACCAGATCGTCCCTGCCAAGGCTCCACAGAGCACACTGCTCCCCAGCGTCCCATGGCTACAGAAATGCCTCCGGGCCGATAACACCTTATCTGTGAAATCCATAGCAACAAAACACCAAAGGAGGGATGGCGGGGTGGCAATCCTATCTCAGTGGTTTTATTTAACAGTGAAATCCTGACACGGGCACGAAGTAAATAAGCCGCCCTCCCCATTGTCAGCCCAGGGCATGACTTCTCTATTCTTCCTCCTATTTTGACAGCAGTGGTGCTGAAAGCTTGGAGCTTTTCTTGTTAACAGCTGCCCTGCAAATATGTGCAGGCCCCTTTGAGCTCATTTATGGAAAGCATAAGGATCAGTCATTATGAAATTACAGCTAACTGCCACCACAGGGCAGAAACACAGCTGTGCCCTGGAGGGCTGCACCTCCTAGGGAGAGGCTTGTGGCCGAGTGGGGTTTGTCAGGAGCACCAAGCGACCAGGGCTGGCCAGCAATCTCGACAGCATCTGCAGGGCGCCAGTAAAAAGACACAGTTGGTATTAATAAATAAATAAACTCACTCCCCCACTGCGCTTGACTGCGTTTCATTGGGACTAACAAGATGGTAAAGACAGTCTCACACGCTTTCAGGAAGCAACCGAAATTTTTGTGACTCAGCATCGTTATAAAGCAGCGCCCAGAGGGATCTGGAGAACCGAGGAAAAGCAAGCCAGCTGTGGTGTGAGATCCACACAAGCTCGGGAAGCTTCCAGGTGTGGCAGAGCACAGGCAGCCACAATGCTTTTAGTTGGCACAGCCTTGGCCCTGGGCTGGCCACCCACCCCCTGGGCTGCCAGCCCTTCCAGTGGGCCACTGGCTCTCATCAAAATGAACCTGTGGTGCATGAGCAAAAGCCCCGGGTGGAGGGAAGCTGGGTTTGTCCAGCTGGCCTTGCCGCTGCCGTGGGCAGGGAGGTGGACCCCATCCCACCTGGATCCCTGCATGCTGCAGCCCCAGCGGCCGTGACACCCTGTGGGGGGGATCAAACTGCTGGGCCTGCCGGGGGCGGACATTGACTCACATCGTGAACATCCTCATACTCTCCTTTCTGTTTCATTTTGTCTGTCTTTTTCACTTTTAATGGGGATGTAAAGTCGCTTGCAGCTCAGAGCAGAGGTCCCTGCAGCAGAAGACAGCACTGAAGTGACTAAAGCCATTCAAGGATCTCCTCCCACCCAGCGCCCTCCTCTGCTCCGGCACATTTTTTCTTTCCTGAGGGCAGACACAGTGAAACATTAATTCCTTTAAGCTGCCCCCCAAATGACACCTTCTGACTGCTGCTACATTTTTGCAGGCATTTAAGCTCCCTGACAGTGAAGACTTACAGGCAGGACTCTTTACATGAGGATGTTTACAGCCTCGCCAGCTAGCCAAGAGTTTTAGTTCCATATTCCCTCCCAGCATGATTATGTGTACTATCTAAAATGACATTATTGTTATCATTGTGAACGCAGCTTAAATTTATGGAGTGCTTTTTTTTTCACCTTTAAATCCTAAAGCACTTGACAACTGGTACCTGACCATTGCATGCTGGGTACGCTGATTCGTTCACCTGTCACAGAGATACACCTGCCTCTGAAGTTACACTGTGTTCCTGATATTCACGCTGCTTATCCATACACCCACAGGTACGCATTCACATCTGTGTTTGGCTTTTACCAATCCATGGTGTACCTTTTCCACCTGAAATCCTTATTTACCCCTTTAAGGTGGCGGAGGTTGAT